>NW_027362766.1:13473339-14673339 GCF_046119375.1 Phyllobates terribilis
CCTTACTACATCTCACTGTCTCTGCTCCATACTCCTCCTCCTCCATACTGTACTCTGCTGTCTCCTTACTACATCTCACTGTCACTGCTCCATACTCCACCTCCTCCATACTGTACTCTGCTGACTCCTTACTACATCTCACTGTCTCTGCTCCATACTCCTCCTCCTCCATACTGTACTCTGCTGACTCCTTACTACATCTCACTGTCTCTGCTCCATACTCCACCTCCTCCATACTGTACTCTGCTGTCTCCTTACTACATCTCACTGTCTCTGCTCCATACTCCTCCTCCATACTGTACTCTGCTGACCCCTTACTACATCTCACTGTCTCTGCTCCATACTCCTCCTCCTCCATACTGTACTCTGCTGACTCCTTACTACATCTCACTGTCTCTGCTCCATACTCCTCCTCCTCCATACTGTACTCTGCTGACTTCTTACTACATCTCACTGTCTCTGCTCCATACTCCTCCTCCTCCATACTGTACTCTGCTGACTCCTTACTACATCTCACTGTCTCTGCTCCATACTCCTCCTCCTCCATACTGTACTCTGCTGACCCCTTACTACATCTCACTGTCTCTGCTCCATACTCCTCCTCCTCCATACTGTACTCTGCTGACTCCTTACTACATCTCACTGTCTCTGCTCCATACTCCTCCTCCTCCATACTGTACTCTGCTGACTCCTTACTACATCTCACTGTCTCTGCTCCATACTCCCCCTCCTCCATACTGTACTCTGCTGACTCCTTACTACATCTCACTGTCTCTGCTCCATACTCCTCCTCCTCCATACTGTACTCTGCTGACTCCTTACTACATCTCACTGTCTCTGCTCCATACTCCTCCTCCTCCATACTGTACTCTGCTGACTCCTTATTACATCTCACTGTCTCTGCTCCATAGTCCACCTCCTCCATACTGTACTCTGCTGACTCCTTACTACATCTCACTGTCTCTGCTCCATACTCCTCCTCCTCCATACTGTACTCTGCTGACTCCTTACTACATCTCACTGTCTCTGCTCCATACTCCTCCTCCTCCATACCGTACTCTGCTGTCTCCTTACTACATCTCACTGTCTCTGCACCATACTCCACCTCCTCCATACTGTACTCTGCTGACTCCTTACTACATCTCACTGTCTCTGCTCCATACTCCTCCTCCTCCATACTGTACTCTGCTGACTCCTTACTACATCTCACTGTCTCTGCACCATACTCCACCTCCTCCATACTGTACTCTGCTGACTCCTTACTACATCTCACTGTCTCTGCTCCATACTCCTCCTCCTCCATACTGTACTCTGCTGACTCCTTACTACATCTCACTGTCTCTGCTCCATACTCCTCCTCCTCCATACTGTACTCTGCTGACTCCTTACTACATCTCACTGTCTCTGCTCCATACTCCTCCTCCTCCATACTGTACTCTGCTGTCTCCTTACTACATCTCACTGTCTCTGCACCATACTCCACCTCCTCCATACTGTACTCTGCTGACTCCTTACTACATCTCACTGTCTCTGCTCCATACTCCTCCTCCTCCATACTGTACTCTGCTGACTCCTTACTACATTTCACTGTCTCTGCTCCATACTCCTCCTCCTCCATACTGTACTCTGCTGACTCCTTACTACATCTCACTGTCTCTGCTCCATACTCCACCCCCTCCATACTGTACTCTGCTGTCTCCTTACTACATCTCACTGTCACTGCTCCATACTCCTCTTCCTCCATACTGTACTCTGCTGTCTCCTTACTACATCTCACTGTCTCTGCTCCATACTCCTCCTCCTCCATACTGTACTCTGCTGACTCCTTACTACATCTCACTGTCTCTGCTCCATACTCCACCCCCTCCATACTGTACTCTGCTGTCTCCTTACTACATCTCACTGTCACTGCTCCATACTCCTCCTCCTCCATACTGTACTCTGCTGACTCCTCACTACATCTCACTGTCTCTGCTCCATACTCCTCCTCCTCCATACTGTACTCTGCTGACTCCTTACTACATCTCACTGTCTCTGCTCCATACTCCACCCCCTCCATACTGTACTCTGCTGTCTCCTTACTACATCTCACTGTCACTGCTCCATACTCCTCTTCCTCCATACTGTACTCTGCTGTCTCCTTACTACATCTCACTGTCTCTGCTCCATACTCCTCCTCCTCCATACTGTACTCTGCTGACTCCTTACTACATCTCACTGTCTCTGCTCCATACTCCTCCTCCTCCATACTGTACTCTGCTGACCCCTTACTACATCTCACTGTCTCTGCTCCATACTCCTCCTCCTCCATACTGTACTCTGCTGACTCCTTACTACATCTCACTGTCTCTGCTCCATACTCCTCCTCCTCCATACTGTACTTTGCTGACCCCTTACTACATCTCACTGTCTCTGCTCAATACTCCACCTCCTCCATACTGTACTCTGCTGACTCCTTACTACATCTCACTGTCTCTGCTCCATACTCCTCCTCCTCCATACTGTACTCTGCTGTCTCCTTACTACATCTCACTGTCTCTGCTCCATACTCCACCTCCTCCATACTGTACTCTGCTGACTCCTTACTACATCTCACTGTCTCTGCTCCATACTCCTCCTCCTCCATACTGTACTCTGCTGTCTCCTTACTACATCTCACTGTCTCTGCTCCATACTCCTCCTCCTCCATACTGTACTCTGCTGACTCCTTACTACATCTCACTGTCTCTGCTCCATACTCCTCCTCCACCATACTGTACTCTGCTGTCTCCTTACTACATCTCACTGTCACTGCTCCATACTCCTCCTCCTCCATACTGTACTCTGCTGTCTCCTTACTACATCTCACTGTCTCTGCACCATACTCCACCTCCTCCATACTGTACTCTGCTGTCTCCTTACTACATCTCACTGTCTCTGCTCCATACTCCTCCTCCTCCATACTGTACTCTGCTGTCTCCTTACTACATCTCACTGTCTCTGCTCCATACTCCTCCTCCTCCATACTGTACTCTGCTGACTCCTTACTACATCTCACTGTCTCTGCACCATACTCCACCTCCTCCATACTGTACTCTGCTGACTCCTTACTACATCTCACTGTCTGTGCTCCATACTCCTCCTCCTCCATACTGCACTCTGCTGACTCCTTACTACATCTCACTGTCTCTGCTCCATACTCCACCTCCTCCATACTGTACTCTGCTGACTCCTTACTACATCTCACTGTCTCTGCTCCATACTCCTCCTCCTCCATACTGTACTCTGCTGACTCCTTACTACATCTCACTGTCTCTGCTCCATACTCCTCCTCCTCCATACTGTACTCTGCTGACTCCTTACTACATCTCACTGTCTCTGCTCCATACTCCTCCTCCTCCATACTGTACTCTGCTGACTCCTTACTACATCTCACTGTCTCTGCTCCATACTCCACCTCCTCCATACTGTACTCTGCTGACTCCTTACTACATCTCACTGTCTCTGCTCCATACTCCTCCTCCTCCATGCTGTACTCTGCTGACTCCTTACTACATCTCACTGTCTCTGCTCCATACTCCACCTCCTCCATACTGTACTCTGCTGACCCCTTACTACATCTCACTGTCTCTGCTCCATACTCCTCCTCCTCCATACTGTACTCTGCTGACCCCTTACTACATCTCACTGTCTCTGCTCCATACTCCTCCTCCTCCATACTGTACTCTGCTGACTCCTCACTACATCTCACTGTCTCTGCTCCATACTCCTCCTCCTCCATACTGTACTCTGCTGACTCCTTACTACATCTCACTGTCTCTGCTCCATACTCCTCCTCCTCCATACTGTACTCTGCTGACTCCTCACTACATCTCACTGTCTCTGCTCCATACTCCTCCTCCTCCATACTGTACTCTGCTGACTCCTTACTACATCTCACTGTCACTGCTCCATACTCCACCTCCTCCATACTGTACTCTGCTGACCCTTTACTACATCTCACTGTCTCTGCTCCATACTCCTCCTCCTCCATACTGTACTCTGCTGACTCATTACTACATCTCACTGTCTCTGCACCATACTCCTCCTCCTCCATACTGTACTCTGCTGACTCCTTACTACATCTCACTGTCTCTGCTCCATATTCCTCCTCCTCCATAATGTACTCTGCTGACTCCTTACTACATCTCACTGTCTCTGCTCCATACTCCTCCTCCTCCATACTGTAGTCTGCTGTCTCCTTACTACATCTCACTGTGTCTGCTCCATACTCCTCCTCCTCCATACTGTACTCTGCTGACTCCTTACTACATCTAACTGTCTCTGCTCCATACTCCACCTCCTCCATACTGTACTCTGCTGACTCCTTACTACATCTCACTGTCTCTGCTCCATACTCCACCTCCTCCATACTGTACTCTGCTGACTCCTCACTACATCTCACTGTCTCTGCTCCATACTCCACCTCCTCCATACTGTACTCTGCTGACTCCTTACTACATCTCACTGTCTCTGCTCCATACTCCTCCTCCTCCATACTGTACTCTGCTGACTCCTTACTACATCTCACTGTCTCTGCTCCATACTCCTCCTCCTCCATACTGTATTCTGCTGTCTCCTTACTACATCTCACTGTGTCTGCTCCATACTCCTCCTCCTCCATACTGTACTCTGCTGACTCCTTACTACATCTCACTGTCTCTGCTCCATACTCCACCTCCTCCATACTGTACTCTGCTGACTCCTCACTACATCTCACTGTCTCTGCTCCATACTCCACCTCCTCCATACTGTACTCTGCTGTCTCCTTACTACATCTCACTGTCTCTGCTCCATACTCCTCCTCCTCCATACTGTACTCTGCTGAGTCCTTACTACATCTCACTGTCTCTGCTCCATACTCCACCTCCTCCATACTGTACTCTGCTGTCTCCTTACTACATCTCACTGTGTCTGCTCCATACTCCTCCTCCTCCATACTGTACTCTGCTGACTCCTTACTACATCTCACTGTCTCTGCTCCATACTCCACCTCCTCCATACTGTACTCTGCTGACTCCTCACTACATCTCACTGTCTCTGCTCCATACTCCACCTCCTCCATACTGTACTCTGCTGTCTCCTTACTACATCTCACTGTCTCTGCTCCATACTCCTCCTCCTCCATACTGTACTCTGCTGACTCCTTACTACATCTCACTGTCTCTGCTCCATACTCCTCCTCCTCCATACCGTACTCTGCTGACCCCTTACTACATCTCACTGTCACTGCTCCATTCTCCTCCTCCTCCATACTGTACTCTGCTGACTCCTTACTACATCTCACTGTCTCTGCTCCATACTCCTCCTCCTCCATACTGTACTCTGCTGACCCCTTACTACATCTCACTGTCTCTGCTCCATACTCCACCTCCTCCATACTGTACTCTGCTGTCTCCTTACTACATCTCACTGTCACTGCTCCATACTCCACCTCCTCCATACTGTACTCTGCTGACTCCTTACTACATCTCACTGTCTCTGCTCCATACTCCACCTCCTCCATACTGTACTCTGCTGACTCCTTACTACATCTCACTGTCTCTGCTCCATACTCCTCCTCCTCCATACTGTACTCTGCTGACTCCTTACTACATCTCACTGTCTCTGCTCCATACTCCTCCTCCTCCATACTGTACTCTGCTGACTCCTTACTACATCTCACTGTCACTGCTCCATACTCCTCCTCCTCCATACTGTACTCTGCTGTCTCCTTACTACATCTCACTGTCTCTGCTCCATACTCCTCCTCCTCCATACTGTACTCTGCTGTCTCCTTACTAGATCTCACTGTCACTGCTCCATACTCCTCCTCCTCCATACTGTACTCTGCTGACTCCTTACTACATCTCACTGTCTCTGCTCCATACTCCACCTCCTCCATACTGTACTCTGCTGTCTCCTTGCTACATCTCACTGTCTCTGCTCCATACTCCACCTCCTCCATACTGTACTCTGCTGACTCCTTACTACATCTCACTGTCACTGCTCCATACTCCTCCTCCTCCATACTGTACTCTGCTGACTCCTTACTACATCTCACTGTCTCTGCTCCATACTCCACCTCCTCCATACTGTACTCTGCTGACTCCTTACTACATCTCACTGTCTCTGCTCCATACTCCTCCTCCTCCATACTGTACTCTGCTGACTCCTTACTACATCTCACTGTCTCTGCTCCATACTCCACCTCCTCCATACTGTACTCTGCTGACTCCTTACTACATCTCACTGTCTCTGCTCCATACTCCTCCTCCTCCATACTGTACTCTGCTGACTCCTTACTACATCTCACTGTCACTGCTCCATACTCCTCCTCCTCCATACTGTACTCTGCTGACTCCTTACTACATCTCACTGTCTCTGCTCCATACTCCACCTCCTCCATACTGTACTCTGCTGTCTCCTTACTACATCTCACTGTCACTGCTCCATACTCCTCCTCCATACTGTACTCTGCTGACTCCTTACTACATCTCACTGTCTCTGCTCCATACTCCACCTCCTCCATACTGTACTCTGCTGACTCCTTACTACATCCCACTGTCACTGCTCCATACTCCACCTCCTCCATACTGTACTCTGCTGTCTCCTTACTACATCTCACTGTCACTGCTCCATACTCCTCCTCCATACTGTACTCTGCTGACTCCTTACTACATCTCACTGTGTCTGCTCCATACTCCTCCTCCTCCATACTGTACTCTGCTGACTCCTTACTACATCTCACTGTCTCTGCTCCATACTCCTCCTCCTCCATACTGTACTCTGCTGACTCCTTACTACATCTCACTGTCACTGCTCCATACTCCTCCTCCTCCATACTGTACTCTGCTGTCTCCTTACTACATCTCACTGTCTCTGCTCCATACTCCTCCTCCTCCATACTGTACTCTGCTGACTCCTTACTACATCTCACTGTCTCTGCTCCATACTCCACCTCCTCCATACTGTACTCTGCTGTCTCCTTACTACATCTCACTGTCTCTGCTCCATACTCCTCCTCCTCCATACTGTACTCTGCTGACCCCTTACTACATCTCACTGTCTATGCTCCATACTCCTCCTCCTCCATACTGTACTCTGCTGACTCCTTACTACATCTCACTGTCTATGCTCCATACTCCACCTCCTCCATACTGTACTCTGCTGTCTCCTTACTACATCTCACTGTCTCTGCTCCATACTCCTCCTCCTCCATACTGTACTCTGCTGACCCCTTACTACATCTCACTGTCTATGCTCCATACTCCTCCTCCTCCATACTGTACTCTGCTGACTCCTTACTACATCTCACTGTCTCTGCTCCATACTCCACCTCCTCCATACTGTACTCTGCTGTCTCCTTACTACATCTCACTGTCTCTGCTCCATACTCCTCCTCCTCCATACTGTACTCTGCTGACCCCTTACTACATCTCACTGTCTATGCTCCATACTCCTCCTCCTCCATACTGTACTCTGCTGACCCCTTACTACATCTCACTGTCTATGCTCCATACTCCTCCTCCTCCATACTGTACTCTGCTGACTCCTTACTACATCTCACTGTCTCTGCTCCATACTCCACCTCCTCCATACTGTACTCTGCTGTCTCCTTACTACATCTCACTGTCTCTGCTCCATACTCCTCCTCCTCCATACTGTACTCTGCTGACTCCTTACTACATCTCACTGTCTCTGCTCCATACTCCTCCTCCTCCATACTGTACTCTGCTGACTCCTTACTACATCTCACTGTCTCTGCTCCATACTCCTCCTCCTCCATACTGTACTCTGCTGACTCCTTACTACATCTCACTGTCTCTGCTCCATACTCCACCTCCTCCATACTGTACTCTGCTGACTCCTTACTACATCTCACTGTCTCTGCTCCATACTCCTCCTCCTCCATACTGTACTCTGCTGACCCCTTACTACATCTCACTGTCTATGCTCCATACTCCTCCTCCTCCATACTGTACTCTGCTGACTCCTTACTACATCTCACTGTCTCTGCTCCATACTCCTCCTCCTCCATACTGTACTCTGCTGACTCCTTACTACATCTCACTGTCTCTGCTCCATACACCTCCTCCTCCATACTGTACTCTGCTGACCCCTTACTACATCTCACTGTCTCTGCTCCATACTCCTCCTCCTCCATACTGTACTCTGCTGACCCCTTACTACATCTCACTGTCTCTGCTCCATACTCCTCCTCCTCCATACTGTACTCTGCTGTCTCCTTACTACATCTCACTGTCTCTGCTCCATACTCCTCCTCCTCCATACTGTACTCTGCTGTCTCCTTACTACAT
Source organism: Phyllobates terribilis (assembly GCF_046119375.1). Lineage (NCBI taxonomy): Eukaryota > Metazoa > Chordata > Amphibia > Anura > Dendrobatidae > Phyllobates > Phyllobates terribilis. The sequence goes on from NW_027362766.1 coordinate 13,481,658, forward strand.
CTCACTGTCTCTGCTCCATACTCCACCTCCTCCATACTGTACTCTGCTGTCTCCTTACTACATCTCACTGTCTCTGCTCCATACTCCTCCTCCTCCATACTGTACTCTGCTGACTCCTTACTACATCTCACTGTCTCTGCTCCATACTCCTCCTCCTCCATACCGTACTCTGCTGACCCCTTACTACATCTCACTGTCACTGCTCCATACTCCTCCTCCATACTGTACTCTGCTGACTCCTTACTACATCTCACTGTCTCTGCTCCATACTCCTCCTCCTCCATACTGTACTCTGCTGACTCCTTACTACATCTCACTGTCTCTGCTCCATACACCTCCTCCTCCATACTGTACTCTGCTGACCCCTTACTTCATCTCACTGTCTCTGCTCCATACTCCTCCTCCTCCATACTGTACTCTGCTGACCCCTTACTACATCTCACTGTCTCTGCTCCATACTCCTCCTCCTCCATACTGTACTCTGCTGTCTCCTTACTACATCTCACTGTCTCTGCTCCATACTCCTCCTCCTCCATACTGTACTCTGCTGTCTCCTTACTACATCTCACTGTCTCTGCTCCATACTCCACCTCCTCCATACTGTACTCTGCTGACTCCTTACTACATCTCACTGTCTCTGCTCCATACTCCTCCTCCTCCATACTGTACTCTGCTGTCTCCTTCCTACATCTCACTGTCTCTGCTCCATACTCCTCCTCCTCCATACTGTACTCTGCTGACCCCTTACTACATCTCACTGTCTCTGCTCCATCTCCTCCTCCATACTGTACTCTGCTGACCCCTTACTACATCTCACTGTCTCTGCTCCATACTCCTCCTCCTCCATACTGTACTCTGCTGACTCCTTACTACATCTCACTGTCTCTGCTCCATACTCCACCTCCTCCATACTGTACTCTGCTGACTCCTTACTACATCTCACTGTCTCTGCTCCATACTCCACCTCCTCCATACTGTACTCTGCTGACGCCTTACTACATCTCACTGTCTCTGCTCCATACTCCTCCTCCTCCATACTGTACTCTGCTGACCCCTTACTACATCTCACTGTCTCTGCTCCATACTCCTCCTCCTCCATACTGTACTCTGCTGACTCCTTACTACATCTCACTGTCTCTGCTCCATACTCCACCTCCTCCATACTGTACTCTGCTGACCCCTTACTACATCTCACAGTCTCTGCTCCATACTCCTCCTCCATACTGTACTCTGCTGACTCCTTACTACATCTCACTGTCTCTGCTCCATACTCCTCCTCCTCCATACTGTACTCTGCTGTCTCCTTACTACATCTCACTGTCTCTGCTCCATACTCCTCCTCCTCCATACTGTACTCTGCTGTCTCCTTACTACATCTCACTGTCTCTGCACCATACTCCACCTCCTCCATACTGTACTCTGCTGTCTCCTTACTACATCTCACTGTCTCTGCTCCATACTCCTCCTCCTCCATACTGTACTCTGCTGTCTCCTTACTACATCTCACTGTCTCTGCTCCATACTCCTCCTCCTCCATACTGTACTCTGCTGACTCCTTACTACATCTCACTGTCTCTGCTCCATACTCCTCCTCCTCCATACTGTACTCTGTTGACTCCTTACTACATCTCACTGTCTCTGCTCCATACTCCACCGCCTCCATACTGTACTCTGCTGACTCCTTACTACATCTCACTGTCTCTGCTCCATACTCCACCGCCTCCATACTGTACTCTGCTGACTCCTTACTACATCTCACTGTCTCTGCACCATACTCCTCCTCCTCCATACTGTACTCTGCTGACTCCTTACTACATCTCACTGTCTCTGCACCATACTCCACCTCCTCCATACTGTACTCTGCTGTCTCCTTACTACATCTCACTGTCTCTGCTCCATACTCCTCCTCCTCCATACTGTACTCTGCTGTCTCCTTACTACATCTCACTGTCTCTGCACCATACTCCACCTCCTCCATACTGTACTCTGCTGTCTCCTTACTACATCTCACTGTCTCTGCTCCATACTCCACCTCCTCCATACTGTACTCTGCTGACTCCTTACTACATCTCACTGTCTCTGCTCCATACTCCTCCTCCATACTGTACTCTGCTGTCTCCTTACTACATCTCACTGTCTCTGCTCCATACTCCTCCTCCTCCATACTGTACTCTGCTGACTCCTTACTACATCTCACTGTCTGTGCTCCATACTCCTCCTCCTCCATACTGTCCTCTGCTGACTCCTTACTACATCTCACTGTCTCTGCTCCATACTCCTCCTCCTCCATACTGTACTCTGCTGTCTCCTTACTACATCTCACTGTCTCTGCTCCATACTCCACCTCCTCCATACTGTACTCTGCTGTCTCCTTACTACATCTCACTGTCTGTGCTCCATACTCCTCCTCCTCCATACTGTACTCTGCTGACTCCTTACTACATCTCACTGTCTCTGCTCCATACTCCTCCTCCTCCATACTGTACTCTGCGGTCTCCTTACTACATCTCACTGTCTCTGCTCCATACTCCTCCTCCTCCATACTGTACTCTGCGGTCTCCTTACTACATCTCACTGTCTCTGCTCCATACTGCTCCTCCTCCATACTGTACTCTGCTGTCTCCTTACTACATCTCACTGTCTGTGCTCCATACTCCTCCTCCTCCATACTGTACTCTGCTGACTCCTTACTACATCTCACTGTCTCTGCTCCATACTCCTCCTCCTCCATACTGTACTCTGCGGTCTCCTTACTACATCTCACTGTCTCTGCTCCATACTCCTCCTCCTCCATACTGTACTCTGCTGACTCCTTACTACATCTCACTGTCACTGCTCCATACTCCTCCTCCTCCATACTGTACTCTGCTGACTCCTTACTACATCTCACTGTCTCTGCTCCATACTCCTCCTCCTCCATACTGTACTCTGCTGACTCCTTACTACATCTCACTGTCTCTGCTCCATACTCCTCCTCCTCCATACTGTACTCTGCTGACTCCTTACTACATCTCACTGTCTCTGCTCCATTATCCACCTCCTCCATACTGTACTCTGTTGACTCCTTACTACATCTCACTGTCTCTGCTCCATAATGCTCATCCATACTGTACTCTGCTGTCTCCTTACTACATCTCACTGTCTCTGCTCCATACTCCTCCTACTCCATACTGTACTCTGCTGACTCCTTACTACATCTCACTGTCTCTGCTCCATACTCCTCCTCCTCCATACTGTACTCTGCTGACTCCTTACTACATCTCACTGCCTCTGCTCCATACTCCTCCTCCTCCATACTGTACTCTGCTGACTCCTTACTACATCTCACTGTCTCTGCTCCATACTCCACCGCCTCCATACTGTACTCTGCTGACTCCTTACTACATCTCACTGTCTCTGCACCATACTCCTCCTCCTCCATACTGTACTCTGCTGACTCCTTACTACATCTCACTGTCTCTGCACCATACTCCACCTCCTCCATACTGTACTCTGCTGTCTCCTTACTACATCTCACTGTCTCTGCTCCATACTCCTCCTCCTCCATACTGTACTCTGCTGTCTCCTTACTACATCTCACTGTCTCTGCACCATACTCCACCTCCTCCATACTGTACTCTGCTGTCTCCTTACTACATCTCACTGTCTCTGCTCCATACTCCTCCTCCTCCATACTGTACTCTGCTGACTCCTTACTACATCTCACTGTCACTGCTCCATACTCCTCCTCCATACTGTACTCTGCTGACTCCTTACTACATCTCACTGTCTCTGCTCCATACTCCACCTCCTCCATACTGTACTCTGCTGACCCCTTACTACATCTCACTGTCTCTGCACCATACTCCTCCTCCTCCATACTGTACTCTGCTGACCCCTTACTACATCTCACTGTCTGTGCTCCATACTCCTCCTCCTCCATACTGTACTCTGCTGACCCCTTACTACATCTCACTGTCTCTGCACCATACTCCTCCTCCTCCATACTGTACTCTTCTGACTCCTTACTACATCTCACTGTCTCTGCACCATACTCCACCTCCTCCATACTGTACTCTGCTGTCTCCTTACTACATCTCACTGTCTCTGCTCCATACTCCTCCTCCTCCATACTGTACTCTGCTGTCTCCTTACTACATCTCACTGTCTCTGCACCATACTCCTCCTCCTCCATACTGTACTCTGCTGACTCCTTACTACATCTCACTGTCTCTGCACCATACTCCACCTCCTCCATACTGTACTCTGCTGTCTCCTTACTACATCTCACTGTCTCTGCTCCATACTCCTCCTCCTCCATACTGTACTCTGCTGTCTCCTTACTACATCTCACTGTCTCTGCTCCATACTCCTCCTCCTCCATACTGTACTCTGCTGACCCCTTACTACATCTCACTGTCTCTGCTCCATACTCCTCCTCCTCCATACTGTACTCTGCTGACTCCTTACTACATCTCACTGTCTCTGCTCCATACTCCACCTCCTCCATACTGTACTCTGCTGACTCCTTACTACATCTCACTGTCTCTGCTCCATACTCCACCTCCTCCATACTGTACTCTGCTGACTCCTTACTACATCTCACTGTCTCTGCTCCATACTCCTCCTCCTCCATACTGTACTCTGCTGACCCCTTACTACATCTCACTGTCTCTGCTCCATACTCCTCCTCCTCCATACTGTACTCTGCTGACTCCTTACTACATCTCACTGTCTCTGCTCCATACTCCACCTCCTCCATACTGTACTCTGCTGACCCCTTACTACATCTCACTGTCTCTGCTCCATACTCCTCCTCCATACTGTACTCTGCTGACTCCTTACTACATCTCACTGTCTCTGCTCCATACTCCTCCTCCTCCATACTGTACTCTGCTGTCTCCTTACTACATCTCACTGTCTCTGCACCATACTCCACCTCCTCCATACTGTACTCTGCTGTCTCCTTACTACATCTCACTGTCTCTGCTCCATACTCCTCCTCCTCCATACTGTACTCTGCTGACTCCTTACTACATCTCACTGTCTCTGCTCCATACTCCTCCTCCATACTGTACTCTGCTGACTCCTTACTACATCTCACTGTCTCTGCACCATACTCCACCTCCTCCATACTGTACTCTGCTGTCTCCTTACTACATCTCACTGTCTCTGCTCCATACTCCACCTCCTCCATACTGTACTCTGCTGACTCCTTACTACATCTCACTGTCTCTGCTCCATACTCCTCCTCCATACTGTACTCTGCTGTCTCCTTACTACATCTCACTGTCTCTGCTCCATACTCCTCCTCCTCCATACTGTACTCTGCTGACTCCTTACTACATCTCACTGTCTGTGCTCCATACTCCTCCTCCTCCATACTGTCCTCTGCTGACTCCTTACTACATCTCACTGTCTCTGCTCCATACTCCTCCTCCTCCATACTGTACTCTGCTGTCTCCTTACTACATCTCACTGTCTCTGCTCCATACTCCACCTCCTCCATACTGTACTCTGCTGTCTCCTTACTACATCTCACTGTCTGTGCTCCATACTCCTCCTCCTCCATACTGTACTCTGCTGACTCCTTACTACATCTCACTGTCTCTGCTCCATACTCCTCCTCCTCCATACTGTACTCTGCGGTCTCCTTACTACATCTCACTGTCTCTGCTCCATACTCCTCCTCCTCCATACTGTACTCTGCGGTCTCCTTACTACATCTCACTGTCTCTGCTCCATACTGCTCCTCCTCCATACTGTACTCTGCTGTCTCCTTACTACATCTCACTGTCTGTGCTCCATACTCCTCCTCCTCCATACTGTACTCTGCTGACTCCTTACTACATCTCACTGTCTCTGCTCCATACTCCTCCTCCTCCATACTGTACTCTGCGGTCTCCTTACTACATCTCACTGTCTCTGCTCCATACTCCTCCTCCTCCATACTGTACTCTGCTGACTCCTTACTACATCTCACTGTCACTGCTCCATACTCCTCCTCCTCCATACTGTACTCTGCTGACTCCTTACTACATCTCACTGTCTCTGCTCCATACTCCTCCTCCTCCATACTGTACTCTGCTGACTCCTTACTACATCTCACTGTCTCTGCTCCATACTCCTCCTCCTCCATACTGTACTCTGCTGTCTCCTTACTACATCTCACTGTCTCTGCTCCATACTCCTCCTCCTCCATACTGTACTCTGCTGACTCCTTACTACATCTCACTGTCACTGCTCCATACTCCTCCTCCATACTGTACTCTGCTGACTCCTTACTACATCTCACTGTCTCTGCTCCATACTCCACCTCCTCCATACTGTACTCTGCTGACCCCTTACTACATCTCACTGTCTCTGCACCATACTCCTCCTCCTCCATACTGTACTCTGCTGACCCCTTACTACATCTCACTGTCTGTGCTCCATACTCCTCCTCCTCCATACTGTACTCTGCTGACCCCTTACTACATCTCACTGTCTCTGCACCATACTCCTCCTCCTCCATACTGTACTCTTCTGACTCCTTACTACATCTCACTGTCTCTGCACCATACTCCACCTCCTCCATACTGTACTCTGCTGTCTCCTTACTACATCTCACTGTCTCTGCTCCATACTCCTCCTCCTCCATACTGTACTCTGCTGACTCCTTACTACATCTCACTGTCTCTGCTCCATACTCCTCCTCCTCCATACTGTACTCTGCTGACTCCTTACTACATCTCACTGTCTCTGCTCCATACTCCTCCTCATCCATACTGTACTCTGCTGTCTCCTTACTACATCTCACTGTCTCTGCACCATACTCCTCCTCCTCCATACTGTACTCTGCTGACTCCTTACTACATCTCACTGTCTCTGCACCATACTCCACCTCCTCCATACTGTACTCTGCTGTCTCCTTACTACATCTCACTGTCTCTGCTCCATACTCCTCCTCCTCCATACTGTACTCTGCTGTCTCCTTACTACATCTCACTGTCTCTGCTCCATACTCCTCCTCCTCCATACTGTACTCTGCTGACCCCTTACTACATCTCACTGTCTCTGCTCCATACTCCTCCTCCTCCATACTGTACTCTGCTGACTCCTTACTACATCTCACTGTCTCTGCTCCATACTCCACCTCCTCCATACTGTACTCTGCTGACTCCTTACTACATCTCACTGTCTCTGCTCCATACTCCACCTCCTCCATACTGTACTCTGCTGACTCCTTACTACATCTCACTGTCTCTGCTCCATACTCCTCCTCCTCCATACTGTACTCTGCTGACCCCTTACTACATCTCACTGTCTCTGCTCCATACTCCTCCTCCTCCATACTGTACTCTGCTGACTCCTTACTACATCTCACTGTCTCTGCTCCATACTCCACCTCCTCCATACTGTACTCTGCTGACCCCTTACTACATCTCACTGTCTCTGCTCCATACTCCTCCTCCATACTGTACTCTGCTGACTCCTTACTACATCTCACTGTCTCTGCTCCATACTCCTCCTCCTCCATACTGTACTCTGCTGTCTCCTTACTACATCTCACTGTCTCTGCTCCATACTCCTCCTCCTCCATACTGTACTCTGCTGTCTCCTTACTACATCTCACTGTCTCTGCACCATACTCCACCTCCTCCATACTGTACTCTGCTGTCTCCTTACTACATCTCACTGTCTCTGCTCCATACTCCTCCTCCTCCATACTGTACTCTGCTGACTCCTTACTACATCTCACTGTCTCTGCTCCATACTCCTCCTCCATACTGTACTCTGCTGACTCCTTACTACATCTCACTGTCTCTGCTCCATACTCCTCCTCCTCCATACTGTACTCTGCTGTCTCCTTACTACATCTCACTGTCTCTGCTCCATACTCCTCCTCCTCCATACTGTACTCTGCTGTCTCCTTACTACATCTCACTGTCTCTGCACCATACTCCACCTCCTCCATACTGTACTCTGCTGTCTCCTTACTACATCTCACTGTCTCTGCTCCATACTCCTCCTCCTCCATACTGTACTCTGCTGTCTCCTTACTACATCTCACTGTCTCTGCTCCATACTCCTCCTCCTCCATACTGTACTCTGCTGTCTCCTTACTACATCTCACTGTCTCTGCACCATACTCCACCTCCTCCATACTGTACTCTGCTGACTCCTTACTACATCTCACTGTCTCTGCTCCATACTCCACCTCCTCCATACTGTACTCTGCTGACCCCTTACTACATCTCACTGTCTCTGCTCCATACTCCTCCTCCTCCATACTGTCCTCTGCTGACTCCTTACTACATCTCACTGTCTCTGCTCCATACTCCTCCTCCTCCATACTGTACTCTGCTGACTCCTTACTACATCTCACTGTCTCTGCTCCATACTCCTCCTCCATACTGTACTCTGCTGTCTCCTTACTACATCTCACTGTCTCTGCTCCATACTCCTCCTCCTCCATACTGTACTCTGCTGACTCCTTACTACATCTCACTGTCTGTGCTCCATACTCCTCCTCCTCCATACTGTACTCTGCTGACTCCTTACTACATCTCACTGTCTCTGCTCCATACTCCTCCTCCTCCATACTGTACTCTGCTGTCTCCTTACTACATCTCACTGTCTCTGCTCCATACTCCACCTCCTCCATACTGTACTCTGCTGTCTCCTTACTACATCTCACTGTCTGTGCTCCATACTCCTCCTCCTCCATACTGTACTCTGCTGACTCCTTACTACATCTCACTGTCTCTGCTCCATACTCCTCCTCCTCCATACTGTACTCTGCGGTCTCCTTACTACATCTCACTGTCTCTGCTCCATACTCCTCCTCCTCCATACTGTACTCTGCGGTCTCCTTACTACATCTCACTGTCTCTGCTCCATACTGCTCCTCCTCCATACTGTACTCTGCTGACTCCTCACTACATCTCACTGTCACTGCTCCATACTCCTCCTCCTCCATACTGTACTCTGCTGACTCCTTACTACATCTCACTGTCTCTGCTCCATACTCCTCCTCCTCCATACTGTACTCTGCTGACTCCTTACTACATCTCACTGTCTCTGCTCCATACTCCTCCTCCTCCATACTGTACTCTGCTGACTCCTTACTACATCTCACTGTCTCTGCTCCATACTCCTCCTCCTCCATACTGTACTCTGTTGACTCCTTACTACATCTCACTGTCTCTGCTCCATAATGCTCATCCATACTGTACTCTGCTGTCTCCTTACTACATCTCACTGTCTCTGCTCCATACTCCTCCTACTCCATACTGTACTCTGCTGACTCCTTACTACATCTCACTGTCTCTGCTCCATACTCCTCCTCCTCCATACTGTACTCTGCTGACTCCTTACTACATCTCACTGTCTCTGCTCCATACTCCTCCTCCTCCATACTGTACTCTGTTGACTCCTTACTACATCTCACTGTCTCTGCTCCATACTCCACCGCCTCCATACTGTACTCTGCTGACTCCTTACTACATCTCACTGTCTCTGCTCCATACTCCACCGCCTCCATACTGTACTCTGCTGACTCCTTACTACATCTCACTGTCTCTGCACCATACTCCTCCTCCTCCATACTGTACTCTGCTGTCTCCTTACTACATCTCACTGTCTCTGCTCCATACTCCACCTCCTCCATACTGTACTCTGCTGACCCCTTACTACATCTCACTGTCTCTGCTCCATACTCCTCCTCCTCCATACTGTACTCTGCTGACCCCTTACTACATCTCACTGTCTGTGCTCCATACTCCTCCTCCTCCATACTGTACTCTGCTGACCCCTTACTACATCTCACTGTCTCTGCACCATACTCCTCCTCCTCCATACTGTACTCTTCTGACTCCTTACTACATCTCACTGTCTCTGCACCATACTCCACCTCCTCCATACTGTACTCTGCTGTCTCCTTACTACATCTCACTGTCTCTGCTCCATACTCCTCCTCCTCCATACTGTACTCTGCTGACTCCTTACTACATCTCACTGTCTCTGCTCCATACTCCTCCTCCTCCATACTGTACTCTGCTGACTCCTTACTACATCTCACTGTCTCTGCTCCATACTCCACCTCCTCCATACTGTACTCTGCTGACCCCTTACTACATCTCACTGTCTCTGCACCATACTCCTCCTCCTCCATACTGTACTCTGCTGACTCCTTACTACATCTCACTGTCTCTGCACCATACTCCACCTCCTCCATACTGTACTCTGCTGTCTCCTTACTACATCTCACTGTCTCTGCTCCATACTCCTCCTCCTCCATACTGTACTCTGCTGTCTCCTTACTACATCTCACTGTCTCTGCACCATACTCCACCTCCTCCATACTGTACTCTGCTGTCTCCTTACTACATCTCACTGTCTCTGCTCCATACTCCACCTCCTCCATACTGTACTCTGCTGTCTCCTTACTACATCTCACTGTCTCTGCTCCATACTCCTCCTCCTCCATACTGTACTCTGCTGACTCCTTACTACATCTCACTGTCTCTGCTCCATACTCCTCCTCCTCCATACTGTACTCTGCTGACTCCTTACTACATCTCACTGTCACTGCTCCTCACTGTCACTGCTCCATACTCCTCCTCCTCCATACTGTACTCTGCTGACTCCTTACTACATCTCACTGTCTCTGCTCCATACTCCACCTCCTCCATACTGTACTCTGCTGACCCCTTACTACATCTCACTGTCTCTGCACCATACTCCTCCTCCTCCATACTGTACTCTGCTGACTCCTTACTACATCTCACTGTCTCTGCTCCATACTCCTCCTCCTCCATACTGTACTCTGCTGTCTCCTTACTACATCTCACTGTCTCTGCTCCATACTCCTCCTCCTCCATACTGTACTCTGCTGACTCCTTACTACATCTCACTGTCTCTGCTCCATACTCCTCCTCCTCCATACTGTACTCTGCTGACTCCTTACTACATCTCACTGTCTCTGCTCCATACTCCTCCTCCATACTGTACTCTGCTGACTCCTTACTACATCTCACTGTCTCTGCTCCATACTCCTCCTCCATACTGTACTCTGCTGACCCCTTACTACATCTCACTGTCTGTGCTCCATACTCCTCCTCCTCCATACTGTACTCTGCTGACTCCTTACTAGATCTCACTGTCTCTGCTCCATACTCCTCCTCCTCCATACTGTACTCTGCTGTCTCCTTACTACATCTCACTGTCTCTGCTCCATACTCCTCCTCCTCCATACTGTACTCTGCTGACTCCTTACTACATCTCACTGTCTCTGCTCCATACTCCTCCTCCTCCATACTGTACTCTGCTGACTCCTTACTACATCTCACTGTGTCTGCTCCATACTCCTCCTCCTCCATACTGTACTCTGCTGACTCCTTACTACATCTCACTGTGTCTGCTCCATACTCCTCCTCCTCCATACTGTACTCTGCTGACTCCTTACTACATCTCACTGTCTCTGCTCCATACTCCTCCTCCTCCATACTGTACTCTGCTGTCTCCTTACTACATCTCACTGTATCTGCTCCATACTCCTCCTCCTCCATACTGTACTCTGCTGACTCCTTACTACATCTCACTGTCTCTGCTCCATACTCCTCCTCCATACTGTACTCTGCTGACCCCTTACTACATCTCACTGTCTGTGCTCCATACTCCTCCTCCTCCATACTGTACTCTGTTGACTCCTTACTACATCTCACTGTCTCTGCTCCATACTCCACCGCCTCCATACTGTACTCTGCTGACTCCTTACTACATCTCACTGTCTCTGCTCCATACTCCTCCTCCTCCATACTGTACTCTGCTGTCTCCTTACTACATCTCACTGTCTCTGTTCCATACTCCACCTCCTCCATACTGTACTCTGCTGACCCCTTACTACATCTCACTGTCTCTGCACCATACTCCTCCTCCTCCATACTGTACTCTGCTGACCCCTTACTACATCTCACTGTCTGTGCTCCATACTCCTCCTCCTCCATACTGTACTCTGCTGACCCCTTACTACATCTCACTGTCTCTGCACCTTACTCCTCCTCCTCCATACTGTACTCTTCTGACTCCTTACTACATCTCACTGTCTCTGCACCATACTCCACCTCCTCCATACTGTACTCTGCTGTCTCCTTACTACATCTCACTGTCTCTGCTCCATACTCCTCCTCCTCCATACTGTACTCTGCTGACTCCTTACTACATCTCACTGTCTCTGCTCCATACTCCTCCTCCTCCATACTGTACTCTGCTGACTCCTTACTACATCTCACTGTCTCTGCTCCATACTCCACCTCCTCCATACTGTACTCTGCTGACCCCTTACTACATCTCACTGTCTCTGCACCATACTCCTCCTCCTCCATACTGTACTCTGCTGACTCCTTACTACATCTCACTGTCTCTGCACCATACTCCACCTCCTCCATACTGTACTCTGCTGTCTCCTTACTACATCTCACTGTCTCTGCTCCATACTCCTCCTCCTCCATACTGTACTCTGCTGTCTCCTTACTACATCTCACTGTCTCTGCTCCATACTCCTCCTCCTCCATACTGTACTCTGCTGTCTCCTTACTACATCTCACTGTCTCTGCACCATACTCCACCTCCTCCATACTGTACTCTGCTGTCTCCTTACTACATCTCACTGTCTCTGCTCCATACTCCACCTCCTCCATACTGTACTCTGCTGTCTCCTTACTACATCTCACTGTCTCTGCTCCATACTCCTCCTCCTCCATACTGTACTCTGCTGACTCCTTACTACATCTCACTGTCTCTGCTCCATACTCCTCCTCCTCCATACTGTACTCTGCTGACTCCTTACTACATCTCACTGTCACTGCTCCTCACTGTCACTGCTCCATACTCCTCCTCCTCCATACTGTACTCTGCTGACTCCTTACTACATCTCACTGTCTCTGCTCCATACTCCACCTCCTCCATACTGTACTCTGCTGACCCCTTACTACATCTCACTGTCTCTGCACCATACTCCTCCTCCTCCATACTGTACTCTGCTGACTCCTTACTACATCTCACTGTCTCTGCTCCATACTCCTCCTCCTCCATACTGTACTCTGCTGTCTCCTTACTACATCTCACTGTCTCTGCTCCATACTCCTCCTCCTCCATACTGTACTCTGCTGACTCCTTACTACATCTCACTGTCTCTGCTCCATACTCCTCCTCCTCCATACTGTACTCTGCTGACTCCTTACTACATCTCACTGTCTCTGCTCCATACTCCTCCTCCATACTGTACTCTGCTGACCCCTTACTACATCTCACTGTCTGTGCTCCATACTCCTCCTCCTCCATACTGTACTCTGCTGACTCCTTACTAGATCTCACTGTCTCTGCTCCATACTCCTCCTCCTCCATACTGTACTCTGCTGTCTCCTTACTACATCTCACTGTCTCTGCTCCATACTCCTCCTCCTCCATACTGTACTCTGCTGACTCCTTACTACATCTCACTGTCTCTGCTCCATACTCCTCCTCCTCCATACTGTACTCTGCTGACTCCTTACTACATCTCACTGTGTCTGCTCCATACTCCTCCTCCTCCATACTGTACTCTGCTGACTCCTTACTACATCTCACTGTGTCTGCTCCATACTCCTCCTCCTCCATACTGTACTCTGCTGACTCCTTACTACATCTCACTGTCTCTGCTCCATACTCCTCCTCCTCCATACTGTACTCTGCTGTCTCCTTACTACATCTCACTGTATCTGCTCCATACTCCTCCTCCTCCATACTGTACTCTGCTGACTCCTTACTACATCTCACTGTCTCTGCTCCATACTCCTCCTCCATACTGTACTCTGCTGACCCCTTACTACATCTCACTGTCTGTGCTCCATACTCCTCCTCCTCCATACTGTACTCTGCTGACTCCTTATGTGACACCCCAGGGGTCTGGTTGCCACAGTGATAGAGATATTAAGTCTGAGAGCAGGTGGAAGGTCTCTTGGTCAGGAATCCTGTGCATGCCACACCTCCTGCCCAGTCCTGGGAGGGGAAGAACTTCCCCTATATAAAACTGGGGCTGAGGCAGGGTTAGTTAGTTAAGAAGAGGAGCAGCTATAGGAAAGAAAGATCAGGAGCTCAGTGGGAGCAGTGCTACAAGGAATCAGGGGCTGGCAGCTGAAGAGCTCGCCCTGATTGAAGAATTATCACCGGACCCGGAGTCCGAGGCTGTGGGGACTAATCCTTACCCAGCAGCAGAAACCGACCGGCAGGGGATTTCAGGTCCTCTGGCCAAGAAACCCGAAGGCACGGTCACACGCGTGGGACCAGCACCGCCGTCGTGGAGCCGAAGCCACTAGAAGGCCCCGAGTCACCGGCCATACGGGTGAGCACCACACGGTACACTCAGGGACGTGGGCTACTTTTACCCGCCTCTAGCAAGGTAGCCAGAAGAGTACAATTAGTTGGGGAGGCCTACAACTCCGCCTGGCCAGGGGAAATCCCATCTGCTCAAAGACTGACCAGGCCCCGATCGCTAGCCAGTACTCCGGGAGGGTCTATCTTTATCACCAGTAAAGACCCTGAACTACACCGCATCGTCTCTGAGTGGTTCCTGCTACCCCCATCATCCACGTCGGCTGCCCTGAGGCCATACCCCTCCCGTTGGGGGTTATACCATCCACGCTGCACAATCCTTCCACCGGCCTCAGCGGTCTGCCCTGCAGCGGCAGCTCCATAGCTGCATTCAACGGGTGGCGTAGTCGTCCAACATCTACTGCTAATACTAAGCCACACAGTTTGACTCCCTGGGCACGGACCGGGTCACCGCCACGAGACTACTACTCCCAACAGGCCCGGCTCCGGGTAGTCCCCGCGTGCGCAACGCTACATCAAGTAGGCCCAGGGGCGCGTCAACTTTTGGCGTAGTCGGCAGGATTTCGTGCCCGCAACCACCGGGTACTGCGTGCCTGAAAAAAAAAAGACTTACCAGTGGTGAAGATTCCCGCCATCCGGCGCCATCTTCTACCTTCTTCCCGCCATCCGCGAAGTTTTCCCGCCATCCGGCGCCATCTGCTGCCTTCTTCCCGCCATCCGTGGAGTTTTCCCGCCGTTGGACGCCATCTTGAAGACGCCGCGCGGGAAGAAGAGGGGCGTGGACTCCGAAAGCGCGCGAGAACTGAAGCCCCGCCTCACGTCCGGACGTTGCGTAAGGTCCTGGAAGGAGCCCAGCAGACGCCGACGTCACAGGAGCGCGACGGAAGGTCCTCAACCCTGACGATCCACTGCGGAGTCGCGGCCTACGGAAGAGGATCATCGCAAGGTAGGCCACGGTCCACTAGGGGGGGAGAAAGATGTCGGATACGGAGGAGAGCTTCACTGCCTCAACCCCCGCCAGCGCCACCGCTGCTGCAGTCATGCCTTTCACCATGCCCTATATCCCGGGAGCAGCCTGGCTACCCCAGTACTCAGGGGAGTCACATACCCTGAATGACTTTAAAGAAAAGCTGGATAGCCTCTTCCAGGTGTACCCCCTCACAGAAGAGCAAAAAGTGAGCATCCTGGTGGCCCAACTAACCGGGGCAGCCCAAAGGGAGGTAAAGTCCTGGCCACCTGGGAGGAGGACTGTCGCAGGGACACTAACCCGGCTGAGGGACACCTTTGATACCCGCACCTCAGCCGAGATTAAGCTTAGATTCTATGGGTGCAAGCAGCGAGCACATGAGAGTATAAGGGACTATGCACTAAACCTACAAGAGGCCCTGAGAGCCATTAAGCAGACCGACCCTGACAGCGTGGGAAACGAGGACAGGCTGTTGACCGAGCAATTTATAGAGGGACTATATTGCAATGTCCACAGAACCCAGTTGCGGGCCATAGCCTTACAGGATCCTCATCTGGACTTTGCACAGTTCAAGGACAGAGCTATCCGGGTGCTCCGAGAACCGGCACCGGGTGGCGTTGTGACCCACAGGCGCCCTACTACCGCTTACCACCAGGAGGCGGCGCCCTTGTCGGCAGGGCCTGTGGGGGCTGATGCGCAGGCTTTGAACAATGACCCGGCTCCGGACTTGCACCATCAGGTCCAAGAGCTAGCTAAAAGCGTTGCTGCGCTAACCCGAACTGTGCAGTCTTTACAGGTTTCCACTCCAGGGAAGATCCAGCTGGCATCCGGACCGGAGGACATCCCGTGGCGTCGACCAAGGAGGACCCCACCGGCCAGAGGAAGACCCAGCGACCGGTACAACGAGGACGGACAACCCATCTGCCGCCGCTGCAATCAACCCGGACATATGGCAAGGTACTGTCCTTTAAACTGGCACAACCTGGGGTAGAGGGCCAACCCCCAGGAAAAAGATCACCAGGCCCATCGAACTGGCGCGACAAATATGTGGGAGGACGTCCAGTCTTGCCTGTGGTACTGGATGGCATCCCTATGAGTGCCCTACTGGACACCGGGTCACAGGTCACTACCATCCCGTACGTGCTCTTCAAGCAGTACTGGAATGACTCGGATATAACCCGCTATCCAGACGACGACTTGAGCATCATCGCCAGTAATGGTCAGCCCGTGCCACAGATCGGATTTAAAGAAATGACCATTAAAATCGGTAGAGTAGAACTGGCAGCACAGGGACTGATCATTGTAGACATTGACAAGCGCGAGTCACCCAAAGATAACTCTAGGAACTAATGTGATTGAAAATTGTCTTGCAGAGGTGATTTTCATTTTACAGCAGGTTGCCAAGAACGCCAGCTCCGGTCAGCAGCGAGTGCTCCAGAAAGAGATCCGGGCACTGATGCGACGGCAACAGGTGGAACTCTCTGGTGGTGAGATTGGTAGCGTAAGAATGTGTGACCCTTTCCCTATTGCCATGCCCCCGAAAAGTGAAATGATGATTTGGTGCCGGGCAGCTATTGGCCTGAGAGGGAGAGATTACCAGGCCATGGTAGAACCAGTCTACTCAGACAGTAGGCCCACCATTTTGACAGCACGGGGGGTAGTTGATGTACGCCATGGGAGGGTGCCCGTTCGTATAATAAATATCGGGAAAAGGGAAGTATACCTGCCCCGGTATGCTACGCTAGCCAAATTATATACTATCAACCAAAATTCTATACAGTCTGTGGAACCCTTGCCTCCATCTCACCCGGAGGAAGGTAACGGCTCTACGAAAATAATGGAGGATTGGTGTCAGCAACTGCATTTGGGTACTGACTCCACTCCCTCCCACCAGAAACAGGGAGTCTACCGGGTGGTTCGAGAGTACGAGAGAGTGTTTAGTAAACACCCGTTAGACTTCGGGCGAGTCAAGGGGGTAGAACACCACATCCCCACGGGAGACCATCCTCCCATAAAAGAGAGGTATCGACCCGTACCCCCTGCACACTACCAACACGCCAAGGGGATGCTCAGAGACATGAAGGAGGCTGGGGTAATCAGGGATAGCTGTAGCCCCTGGGCAGCTCCACTAGTCTTGGTCAAAAAGAAAGACAACACCATGAGAATGTGTGTAGATTACCGGAAAATTAACCGTATCACACACAAAGATGCGTACCCCTTACCAAGAATAGAGGAGTCTTTGGCTGCTTTAAAATCTGCTAACTTCTTCTCCACCTTGGATCTCACTAGCGGGTACTGGCAGGTTCCTGTAGCAGAGGCGGACCGGGAGAAGACCGCATTCACCACCCCGATGGGACTTAGCGAGTTTACCTGCATGCCGTTCGGACTCTGCAACGCACCAGGAACCTTCCAGCGATTGATGGAATGCTGTCTGGGACACCGAAACTTTGAGACGGTCCTGTTATACCTGGACGATGTCATTGTCTATTCCAAGACCTACGAGGACCACCTGAAACACCTGGCGGAAGTGTTCGACGCTCCGGCAAGTTACGGCCTAAAGGTGAAACCCTCCAAGTGTCACCTCCTGAAGCCAAAGGTGCAGTACCTGGGACACGTGGTGAGTGCTGACGGAGTGGCTCCCTACCCTGATAAGATCACCGCAATTAAGGAATGGCCAAGCCCCTCCAGCGTAAAGGAAGTGAGGCAGTTCCTCGGGTTGGTAGGCTACTACCGAAGGTTCATTCCCGGTTTCACCAAAAAAGCAGCTCCTATGCAGGACCTCCTGATAGGCCAGTCCAGGAAGGCCAAGAACCAGAAGCCACCCTTCAGATGGGAGAAGCTGGAAGAAGAGTCCTTCCGCCAGCTGAAGATGACCCTCACGGGGGATGAAATCCTGGCGTACCCTGATTATAGCCAGCCCTTTATCCTCTACACCGACGCCAGTAACATCGGGCTAGGAGCCGTACTGTCCCAGATCCAGTAGGGGAAGGAACGGGTAATTGCTTACGCCAGCCGAAAACTGCGACCCACCGAAAGAAACCCTGAGAATTACAGCTCATTTAAGCTAGAGTTCCTGGCAGTGGTGTGGGCAGTCACCGAACGCTTTAAGCACTACCTCGCTGCTTCCCGGTTCACCGTGTACACGGATAACAACCCGTTGACACACCTGGACACTGCAAGACTCGGTGCCCTAGAGCAGAGATGGATGGCCCGCTTGTCCAACTATGAGTTTACAATCAAATACCGGGCAGGACGCTCCAATACCAACGCGGACGCCCTGTCCAGGATGCCGAACCTACCGGACGTAGGGGAAGATTCAGAGGAACTGGAAGAAGTTGAACTCCCCGCGTTCCACCGTCATGGGACTATCCAGTATTCCCACCGTGTAAGGAGTAAGCAATCCGCTACGTTCAACCCATTACCTCATTACAACTGGGAGGAGACGCAAGACAGTGACCCTGCCGTCCGACTGGTAAAGGAGATGCTGACTCGGCCAGATGCACGCCTTGACCCAGACGCTCCGGAGGAAGCCAAGCAACTGTGGGCTGAGAAGAGTCGACTGTTCCTTTACAAGGGGAAGTTGTGCCGCAGAATGGTTAACTCCCAGACGCATGAACTAATCTGGCAAGTAGTGGTGCCAAGAAGAGACGCAGCTATGGTGATGGAGGCATACCACGACGGAGCTGGGCACTTCGGATGGAAGAAGCTGGAGTTCCTGCTGCGCGGGCGGTTCCATTGGGTAGGCATGAGAGGAACCATCGAGAGGTGGTGCAGAGACTGTGGCCCATGCAACCTAAGAAGGAGGGACCGTGCCAGCCAGAAGACTCCCCTGCAGTCCATCATCACCAGACAGCCGTTGGAACTGGTAGCCTTGGATCATGTAAAACTGACCCCAAGCAGAAGTGGCTACGTCTACGCGTTAACCATCGTGGATCACTACTCCCGGTTCTTGGTTGTCGTCCCCATCAAGGACTTAACGGCTCAAACAGCAGCTAGAGCCTTCCAGCAGCACTTCTGCCGTCCGCACGGATACCCGGAGCAGGTGCTGACGGACCAGGGGCCTGCCTTTGAAGCGGAAGTCTTCCAGGAGTTCTGCACCCTGTATGGCTGCCGGAAGATAAGAACAACACCCTATCACCCGCAAACTAATGGACTTTGTGAGAAAATGAACCAGGTGGTAATAGATCTTCTGAAAACATTGCCCCTGGAAGAACGTAGTCTGTGGCCTGAAAAGCTGCCCGACCTGGTGGACCTATACAACCACATCCCTGTAGGTTCCACCAACTGTACCCCGGCTTACCTAATGAGGGCAAGACCTGGTAAGCTTCCTGTTGATCTGGAGATGGGAGTCCTGACACCCGAGGACACTTCACCAGAAGCAGACTGGGACACAGAGAGGCAGCAGCAGTACCGGAAAGTACAGGAGAGCGTGGAGCGAAGTCTCTGTCAAGCTAGGGAAAGACAAGAGAAAACTTACAACCAGTATGCTCCCGCTGTTCCCCTGGTGCCCGGAGAGCAGGTCTTGAAGAGGAAAAGACGGCTCCACAAGTTGGACGACCAGTGGGAGAAGGACCCGTACACCGTACTGCCCTCAAGCCACGACAACCCAAAGATCTGTACAATCAGTAAAGACGGAGGGGAAACCACAGCCATTGTATCCCGGGATCACCTGAAGAAGTGTCCCGAACAGCTACGGAACCCTGAAGAGGAACAAGAAGACCCTCGACCCGTAGAGGAAAGGGAAGATATGGTTAGTACTGTGCTCGGAGACTTCCCTCGGTCTTGGACTCAAGTCAATGGTGCTGTTGTGGTACCCGTCCTCACGTTCCTCCAACCAGCATCCCAAGTGCCTACGGAGACACAGGTAGAGCTGGAAGAACAGCCGGTCCAGGAGGCAGAAGACCCCACACAAGCAGACCAGGAGAATCAACCCTCTGCTTATAGTGAGCCTGCCATACCCCTAGTGAGCCAAAGAGTCCGTAGATGGCTGCCCAGTTTACCCTTGACAGCTCCTATACCCTGTAGCTCAGGACCAGTCAGCCAGCTCCGTAGGTCCACTAGGGTCACTAGAGGCCAGTTGCCCATACGGTGGAGGATCTATATGTTCAAGCTATTTTATTAATGTTTACCTGTTTATTGTTGCTTGTGTATAATTATGTGTTTCTAGTTATTTGTAGGAGTCTTTGGTGGATTTACCGGGAATCCTTTGTGCATATAGTTGGAGCGTAACCCAGGACGGACTAAAAGACTGATAAGGACTCGGGGCAGGACAGACCCCTACCTGGTTACGTCTCCCTGTTTTGGTGAAATGGACACCTTTGTTTTCTTCAAAGACTGCACCCGGTTGCGGACATGCCGTAACCATCCTAATGTCTTTCTTTATTGTACTGTTTCTGTTTTTACTTGTCATGTTACAAAAATATGTTTAGTCCCGGAGTACTAAATTTCACTAGGGGGGAATGTGACACCCCAGGGGTCTGGTTGCCACAGTGATAGAGATATTAAGTCTGAGAGCAGGTGGGAGGTCTCTTGGTCAGGAATCCTGTGCATGCCACACCTCCTGCCCAGTCCTGGGAGGGGAAGAACTTCCCCTATATAAAACTGGGGCTGAGGCAGGGTTAGTTAGTTAAGAAGAGGAGCAGCTATAGGAAAGAAAGATCAGGAGCTCAGTGGGAGCAGTGCTACAAGGAATCAGGGGCTGGCAGCTGAAGAGCTCGCCCTGATTGAATAATTATCACCGGACCCGGAGTCCGAGGCTGTGGGGACTAATCCTTACCCAGCAGCAGAAACCGACCGGCAGGGGATTTCAGGTCCTCTGGCCAAGAAACCCGAAGGCACGGTCACACGCGTGGGACCAGCACCGCCGTCGTGGAGCGGAAGCCACTAGAAGGCCCTGAGTCACCGGCCATACGGGTGAGCACCACACGGTACACTCAGGGACGTGGGCTACTTTTACCCGCCTCTAGCAAGGTAGCCAGAAGAGTACAATTAGTTGGGGAGGCCTACAACTCCGCCTGGCCAGGGGAAATCCCATCTGCTCAAAGACTGACCAGGCCCCGATCGCTAGCCAGTACTCCGGGAGGGTCTATCTTTATCACCAGTAAAGACCCTGAACTACACCGCATCGTCTCTGAGTGGTTCCTGCTACCCCCATCATCCACGTCGGCTGCCCTGAGGCCATACCCCTCCCGTTGGGGGTTATACCATCCACGCTGCACAATCCTTCCACCGGCCTCAGCGGTCTGCCCTGCAGCGGCAGCTCCATAGCTGCATTCAACGGGTGGCGTAGTCGTCCAACATCTACTGCTAATACTAAGCCACACAGTTTGACTCCCTGGGCACGGACCGGGTCACCGCCACGAGACTACTACTCCCAACAGGCCCGGCTCCGGGTAGTCCCCGCGTGTGCAACGCTACATCAAGTAGGCCCAGGGGCGCGTCACTTACTACAGTACAGACCAAAAGTTTGGACACACCTTCTCATTTAAAGATTTTTCTGTATTTTTGTGACTATGAAAATTGTACATTCACACTAAAGGCATCAAAACTATGAATTAACACATGAAGAATTATATACTTAACAAAAAAGTGTGAAACAACTGAAAATATGTCTTATATTCTAGGTTCTTCAAAGTAGCCACCTTTTGCTTTGATGACTGCTTTGCACACTCTTGGCATTCTCTTGATGAGCTTCAAGAGGTAGTCACTGGAAATGGTCTTCCAACAATCTTGAAGGAGTTCCCAGAGATGCTTAGCACTTGTTGGCCCTTTTGCCTTCACTCTGCGGTCCAGCTCACCCCAAACCATCTCGATTGGGTTCAGGTCTAGTGACTGTGGAGACCAGGTCATCTGGCGTAGCACCCCATCACTCTCCTTCTTGGTAAAATAGCTCTTACACAGCCTGGAGGTGTGCTTGGGGTCATTGTCTTGTTGAAAAATAAATGATGGTCAAACTAAACGCAAACCGGATGGAATAGCATGCCGCTGCAAGATGCTGTGGTAGCCATGCTGGTTCAGTATGCCTTCAATTTTGAATAAATCCCCAACAGTGTCACCAGCAAAGCACTCCCACACCATCACACCTTCTCCTCCATGCTTCATGGTGGGAACCAGGCATGTAGAGTCCATCCATTCACCTTTTCTGCGTCGCACAAAGACACAGTGGTTGGAACCAAAGATCTCAAATTTGGACTCATCAGACCAAAGCACAGATTTCCGCTGGTCTAATGTCCATTCCTTGTGTTCTTTAGCCCAAACAAGTCTCTTCTGCTTGTTGCCTGTCCTTAGCAGTGGTTTCCTGGCAGATATTGTACCATGAAGGCCAGCTGCACAAAGTCTCCTCTTAACAGTTGTTGAAGAGATGTGTCTGCTGCTAGAACTCTGTGTGGCATTGACCAGGTCTCTAATCTGAGCTGATGTTAACCTGCAATTTCTGAGGCTGGTGACTCGGATAAACTTATCCTCAGAAGCAGAGGTGACTCTTGGCCTTCTTTTCCTGCGGCGGTCCTCATGTGAGCCAGTTTCTTTGTAGCGCTTGATGGTTTTTGCAACTGCACTTGGGGACACTTTCAAAGTTTTCCCAATTTTTCGCATTGACTGACCTTCATTTCTTAAAGTAATGATGGCCACTCATTTTTCTTTACTTAGCTGCTTTTTTCTTGCTATAATACAAATTCTAACAGTCTATTCAGTAGGGCTATCAGCTGTGTTTCCACCAGACTTCTGCACAACACAACTGATGGTCCCAACCCCATTTATAAGGCAAGAAATCCCACTTATTAAACCTGACAGGGCACACGTGTGAAGTTAAAACCATTTCCAGTGACTACCACTTGAAGCTCATCAAGAGAATGCCAAGAGTGTGCAAAGCAGTCATCAAAGCAAAAGGTGGCTACTTTGAAGAACCTAGAATATAAGACATATTTTCAGTTGTTTCACACTTTTTTGTTAATTATATTATTCCACATGTGTTAATTCAAAGTTTTGATGCCTTCAGTGTGAATGTACAATTTTCATAGTCATGAAAATACAGAAAAATCTTTAAATGAGAAGGTGTGTCCAAACTTTTGGTCTGTACTGTACATCTCACTGTCTCTGCTCCATACTCCTCCTCCTCCATACTGTACTCTGCTGACCCCTTACTACATCTCACTGTCTCTGCTCCATACTCCTCCTCCTCCATACTGTACTCTGCTGACCCCTTACTACATCTCACTGTCTCTGCTCCATACTCCTCCTCCTCCATACTGTACTCTGCTGACCCCTTACTACATCTCACTGTCTCTGCTCCATACTCCTCCTCCTCCATACTGTACTCTGCTGACCCCTTACTACATCTCACTGTCTGTGCTCCATACTCCTCCTCCTCCATACTGTACTCTGCTGACCCCTTACTACATCTCACTGTCTCTGCACCATACTCCTCCTCCTCCATACTGTACTCTGCTGACTCCTTACTACATCTCACTGTCTCTGCACCATACTCCACCTCCTCCATACTGTACTCTGCTGTCTCCTTACTACATCTCACTGTCTCTGCTCCATACTCCACCTCCTCCATACTGTACTCTGCTGACTCCTTACTACATCTCACTGTCTCTGCTCCATACTCCTCCTCCTCTATACTGTACTCTGCTGACCCCTTACTACATCTCACTGTCACTGCTCCATACTCCACCTCCTCCATACTGTACTCTGCTGACCCCTTACTACATCTCACTGTCTCTGCACCATACTCCTCCTCCTCCATACTGTACTCTGCTGACTCCTTACTACATCTCACTGTCTCTGCACAATACTCCACCTCCTCCATACTGTACTCTGCTGTCTCCTTACTACATCTCACTGTCTCTGCTCCATACTCCTCCTCCTCCATACTGTACTCTGCTGACTCCTTACTACATCTCACTGTCTCTGCTCCATACTCCTCCTCCTCCATACTGTACTCTGCTGACTCCTTACTACATCTCACTGTCTCTGCTCCATACTCCACCTCCTCCATACTGTACTCTGCTGTCTCCTTACTACATCTCACTGTCTCTGCTCCATACTCCTCCTCCTCCATACTGTACTCTGCTGACTCCTTACTACATCTCACTGTCTCTGCTCCATACTCCTCCTCCTCCATACTGTACTCTGCTGACTCCTTACTACATCTCACTGTCTCTGCTCCATACTCCACCTCCTCCATACTGTACTCTACTGACTCCTTACTACATCTCACTGTCTCTGCTCCATACTCCACCTCCTCCATACTGTACTCTGCTGACCCCTTACTACATCTCACTGTCTCTGCTCCATACTCCTCCTCCTCCATACTGTACTCTGCTGACTCCTTACTACATCTCACTGTCTCTGCTCCATACTCCACCTCCTCCATACTGTACTCTGCTGACCCCTTACTACATCTCACTGTCTCTGCACCATACTCCACCTCCTCCATACTGTACTCTGCTGACTCCTTACTACATCTCACTGTCTCTGCACCATACTCCACCTCCTCCATACTGTACTCTGCTGTCTCCTTACTACATCTCACTGTCTCTGCTCCATACTCCTCCTCCTCCATACTGTACTCTGCTGACTCCTTACTACATCTCACTGTCTCTGCTCCATACTCCACCTCCTCCATACTGTACTCTGCTGTCTCCTTACTACATCTCACTGTCTCTGCTCCATACTCCTCCTCCTCCATACTGTACTCTGCTGACTCCTTACTACATCTCACTGTCACTGCTCCATACTCCTCCTCCTCCATACTGTACTCTGCTGACTCCTTACTACATCTCACTGTCTCTGCTCCATACTCCTCCTCCTCCATACTGTACTCTGCTGACCCCTTACTACATCTCACTGTCTCTGCTCCATACTCCTCCTCCTCCATACTGTACTCTGCTGACTCCTTACTACATCTCACTGTCTCTGCTCCATACTCCTCCTCCTCCATACTTTACTCTGCTGACTCCTTACTACATCTCACTGTCTCTGCTCCATACTCCACCTCCTCCATACTGTACTCTGCTGACCCCTTACTACATCTCACTGTCTCTGCACCATACTCCTCCTCCTCCATACTGTACTCTGCTGACTCCTTACTACATCTCACTGTCTCTGCTCCATACTCCTCCTCCTCCATACTTTACTCTGCTGACTCCTTACTACATCTCACTGTCTCTGCTCCATACTCCTCCTCCTCCATACTGTACTCTGCTGACTCCTTACTACATCTCACTGTCTCTGCTCCATACTCCTCCTCCTCCATACTGTACTCTGCTGTCTCCTTACTACATCTCACTGTCTCTGCTCCATACTCCACCTCCTCCATACTTTACTCTGCTGACTCCTTACTATATCTCACTGTCTCTGCACCATACTCCACCTCC
The DNA here is from genome assembly GCF_046119375.1 of Phyllobates terribilis. NCBI lineage: Eukaryota > Metazoa > Chordata > Amphibia > Anura > Dendrobatidae > Phyllobates > Phyllobates terribilis. Next base: position 13,507,341 of record NW_027362766.1, read on the forward strand.
TCCATACTGTACTCTGCTGTCTCCTTACTACATCTCACTGTCTCTGCTCCATACTCCACCTCCTCCATACTTTACTCTGCTGACTCCTTACTATATCTCACTGTCTCTGCACCATACTCCTCCTCCTCCATACTGTACTCTGCTGACTCCTTACTACATCTCACTGTCTCTGCTCCATACTCCTCCTCCTCCATACTTTACTCTGCTGACTCCTTACTACATCTCACTGTCTCTGCTCCATACTCCTCCTCCTCCATACTGTACTCTGCTGTCTCCTTACTACATCTCACTGTCTCTGCTCCATACTCCTCCTCCTCCATACTTTACTCTGCTGACTCCTTACTACATCTCACTGTCTCTGCTCCATACTCCTCCTCCTCCATACTGTACTCTGCTGTCTCCTTACTACATCTCACTGTCTCTGCTCCATACTCCTCCTCCTCCATACTTTACTCTGCTGACTCCTTACTACATCTCACTGTCTCTGCTCCATACTCCACCTCCTCCATACTTTACTCTGCTGACTCCTTACTATATCTCACTGTCTCTGCTCCATACTCCTCCTCCTCCATACTGTACTCTGCTGACCCCTTACTACATCTCACTGTCTCTGCTCCATACTCCTCCTCCTCCATACTGTACTCTGCTGACCCCTTACTACATCTCACTGTCTCTGCTCCATACTCCTCCTCCTCCATACTGTACTCTGCTGACTCCTTACTACATCTCACTGTCTCTGCTCCATACTCCACCTCCTCCATACTGTACTCTGCTGACCCCTTACTACATCTCACTGTCTCTGCTCCATACTCCTCCTCCTCCATACTGTACTCTGCTGACTCCTTACTACATCTTGTAGCATACCTGGCGGCGTTCTTGCATGGTGTTCCATCTCTCATCATGCAAGATCGCAAACTTCATCTCCCGCCCAGCTTCCTGGTCTGGCTTCTTTCCTTGTGCTCTGCTCTGCTCCACTTTGGCTGCATAGGGCGACGCCCGCTGAACTTCCTGTTTCTTGTACCTGCTGCGGACACGCCCCTGTTGCACCTTCAGCCTATTGCTGTCCATCTTTGGGTATTTATACCACCTTCTTCCTCACGATGGCGCCTGAGCATTGTTTCTTGTCAGTTGGCTTTTTGTCTCTGACATGCCAGGTCCTATCCTGTTTTCCAGTTCTGTGTCTGAACTGTGGTCTGTTCTTGTGAACACGCTTCTTGCCTGTTCTTTCGCCTTCTAGGGGCCGTATTCCTAGATCTGCCTGTCTCTGCCTTGCGGTATCTGTTCCCGTCTGAACAGAGTCCTGTTTGTGTCCCTGCCTTGCGGTATCTGTTCCCGTCTGAACAGAGTCCTGTTTGTGTCCCTGCCTTGCGGTATCTGTTCCCGTCTGAACAGAGTCCTGTTTGTGTCCCTGCCTTGCGGTATCTGTTCCCGTCTGAACAGAGTCCTGTTTGTGTCCCAGCCTTGCTGTCTCTGTTCCCGTTCCTCTGTTCCCTGTTGTCTGTGCCTCGTTTCTGCTTTAACCTTGTCTCCCTTTTCCCTCTGTCTGTTTTCTGCGTCTTTCTGCAGAGTCTGAACCCGCTCCTAAATTCCTTCTCGTCGTCTCTGTACCTCTGTTGTGAATTTAGTGTACGCTCGCTACTTCTATGTAAGTACCCTGTGTGCTTCTGGTTCTGCCTTTTCTTCTCCGTCTGTTCTTTGTGAACAGAGTCCTGTCCCCTTGCCTTGTTTACCGCTCTGCGGTGTCCGCTCTGCTCCTGCTTAGCTTGCCGCTCTTGCGGTTTCTGCTCTGCTCCTGCCTTGTTTACCGCTCTGCGGTGTCCGCTCTGCTCCTGCTTAGCTTGCCGCTCTTGCGGTTTCTGCTCTGCTCCTGCCTTGTTTACCGCTCTGCGGTGTCTGCTCTGCTCCTGCTTAGCTTGCCGCTCCTGCGGTTTCTGCTCTGCTCTTATCTTGCTTACTGCTTCTGCGGTTTCCGCCCTGCCCTGCTTCTGCCCGCTGCTCCGGCAGTCCTGTCCTGCCCTGCTTGTGCTCGCTGCTCCTGCAGTCCTGTCCTGCTCTGTTCTTGCCCACCGCTTCGGGCGTTCCCTCTCTGCTGTGGTTGTCTACCGCATCTGCGGTTCTGTGACCCAGTCTGTACTGGGTCTTAACCTCTCTGTGCTCCAGCCCGTCCTTTCGGCCAGTACCTCCCTGCCTGCATACTCGCCTGTATCCACCCATCTGCATACCTGCCGTGTTTGCTTACATCCACCAGTCTGTGCCAGCCTAACCTGCCTGTTCCAGTAATCCCAGCGTGGGTCAACCCCCGTGTCCGGAGTTTGACCTGGAGTAGCACCTGGTCCCTCTGCCCGGTTTCTCCCTGGTGCACTGGCGTCGTATGCCGTCGTGCCACCTTGGTCGGATCGGCCAGATACTTAGTCACGCCCCTCCAGGCACTCTCCGGTCCATGGTCCAGTGGAACCACAACACCCGCACACGCCAGTCAGTCCGGGCGTGTGCATAACACATCTCACTGTCTCTGCTCCATACTCCACCTCCTCCATACTGTACTCTGCTGACGCCTTACTACATCTCATTGTCTCTGCTCCATACTCCACCTCCTCCATACTGTACTCTGCTGACTCCTTACTACATCTCATGGTCTCTGCTCCATACTCCTTCTCCTCCATACTGTACTCTGCTGACCCATTACTACATCTCACTGTCTCTCCTCCATACTCCTCCTCCTCCATACTGTACTCTGCTGACTCCTTACTACATCTCATTGTCTCTGCTCCATACTCCACCTCCTCCATACTGTACTCTGCTGACTCCTTACTACATCTCACTGTCTCTGCTCCATACTCCTCCTCCTCCATACTGTACTCTGCTGACTCCTTACTACATCTCATTGTCTCTGCTCCATACTCCTCCTCCTCCATACTGTACTCTGCTGACCCATTACTACATCTCACTGTCTCTCCTCCATACTCCTCCTCCTCCATACTGTACTCTGCTGACTCCTTACTACATCTCACTGTCTCTGCTCCATACTCCACCTCCTCCATACTGTACTCTGCTGACTCCTTACTACATCTCACTGTCTCTGCTCCATACTCCTCCTCCTCCATACTGTCCTCTGCTGACTCCTTACTACATCTCACTGTCTCTGCTCCATACTCCTCCTCCATACTGTACTCTGCTGTCTCCTTACTACATCTCACTGTCTCTGCTCCATACTCCTCCTCCTCCATACTGTACTCTGCTGACGCCTTACTACATCTCATTGTCTCTGCTCCATACTCCTCCTCCTCCATACTGTACTCTGCTGACGCCTTACTACATCTCATTGTCTCTGCTCCATACTCCTCCTCCTCCATACTGTACTCTGCTGACCCATTACTACATCTCACTGTCTCTCCTCCATACTCCTCCTCCTCCATACTGTACTCTGCTGACCCATTACTACATCTCACTGTCTCTCCTCCATACTCCTCTTCCTCCATACTGTACTCTGCTGACTCCTTATTACATCTCACTGTCTCTGCTCCATACTCCTCCTCCTCCATACTGTACTCTGCTGACTCCTTATTACATCTCACTGTCTCTGCTCCATACTCCTCCTCCTCCATACTGTACTCTGCTGACTCCTCACTACATCTCACTGTCTCTGCTCCATACTCCTCCTCCTCCATACTGTACTCTGCTGACTCCTCACTACATCTCACTGTCTCTCCTCCATACTCCTCTTCCTCCATACTGTACTCTGCTGACTCCTTATTACATCTCACTGTCTCTGCTCCATACTCCTCCTCCTCCTTACTGTACTCTGCTGACCCATTACTACATCTCACTGTCTCTCCTCCATACTCCTCTTCCTCCATACTGTACTCTGCTGACTCCTTATTACATCTCACTGTCTCTGCTCCATACTCCTCCTCCTCCATACTGTACTCTGCTGACTCCTTATTACATCTCACTGTCTCTGCTCCATACTCCTCCTCCTCCATACTGTACTCTGCTGACCCATTACTACATCTCACTGTCTCTGCTCCATACTCCACCTCCTCCATACTGTACTCTGCTGTCTCCTTACTACATCTCACTGTCTCTGCTCCAAACTCCTCCTCCTCCATACTGTACTCTGCTGACTCCTTACTACATCTCATTGTCTCTGCTCCATACTCCTCCTCCTCCAGACTGTACTCTGCTGACCCATTACTACATCTCACTGTCACTGCTCCACACTCCTCCTCCTTCATACTGTACTCTGCTGACTCCTTACTACATCTCACTGTCTCTGCTCCATACTCCTCCTCCTCCATACTGTACTCTGCTGACTCCTTACTACATCTCACTGTCTCTGCTCCATACTCCTCCTCCTCCACACTGTACTCTGCTGACTCCTTACTACATCTCACTGTCACTGCTCCATACTCCTCCTCCTCCATACTGTACTCTGCTGACTCCTTACTACATCTCACTGTCACTGCTCCATACTCCTCCTCCTCCATACTGTACTCTGCTGACTCCTTACTACATCTCACTGTCTCTGCTCCATACTCCTCCTCCTCCATACTGTACTCCGCTGACTCCTTACTACATCTCACTGTCTCTGCTCCATACTCCTCCTCCTCCATACTGTACTCTGCTGACTCCTTACTACATCTCACTGTCTCTGCTCCATACTCCACCTCCTCCATACTGTACTCTGCTGACTCCTTACTACATCTCACTGTCTCTGCTCCATACTCCTCCTCCTCCATACTGTACTCTGCTGACCCCTTACTACATCTCACTGTCACTGCTCCATACTCCTCCTCCTCCATACTGTACTCTGCTGACCCCTTACTACATCTCACTGTCACTGCTCCATACTCCTCCTCCTCCATACTGTACTCTGCTGTCTCCTTACATCTCACAGTCACTGCTCCATACTCCTCCTCCATACTGTACTCTGCTGTCTCCTTACATCTCACTGTCTCTGCTCCATACTCCTCCTCCTCCATACTGTACTCTGCTGTCTCCTTACATCTCACTGTCTCTGCTCCATACTCCACCTCCTCCATACTGTACTCTGCTGTCTCCTTACATCTCACTGTCTCTGCTCCATACTCCTCCTCCTCCATACTGTACTCTGCTGTCTCCTTACTACATCTCACTGTCTCTGCTCCATACTCCTCCTCCTCCATACTGTACTCTGCTGACTCCTTACTACATCTCACTGTCTCTGCACCATACTTCTCCTCCTCCATACTGTACTCTGCTGTCTCCTTACTACATCTCACTGTCTCTGCTCCATACTCCACCTCCTCCATACTGTACTCTGCTGACCCCTTACTACATCTCACTGTCTCTGCTCCATACTCCTCCTCCTCCATACTGTACTCTGCTGACTCCTTACTACATCTTGTAGCATACCTGGCGGCGTTCTTGCATGGTGTTCCATCTCTCATCATGCAAGATCGCAAACTTCATCTCCCGCCCAGCTTCCTGGTCTGGCTTCTTTCCTTGTGCTCTGCTCTGCTCCACTTTGGCTGCATAGGGCGACGCCCGCTGAACTTCCTGTTTCTTGTACCTGCTGCGGACACGCCCCTGTTGCACCTTCAGCCTATTGCTGTCCATCTTTGGGTATTTATACCACCTTCTTCCTCACGATGGCGCCTGAGCATTGTTTCTTGTCAGTTGGCTTTTTGTCTCTGACATGCCAGGTCCTATCCTGTTTTCCAGTTCTGTGTCTGAACTGTGGTCTGTTCTTGTGAACACGCTTCTTGCCTGTTCTTTCGCCTTCTAGGGGCCGTATTCCTAGATCTGCCTGTCTCTGCCTTGCGGTATCTGTTCCCGTCTGAACAGAGTCCTGTTTGTGTCCCTGCCTTGCGGTATCTGTTCCCGTCTGAACAGAGTCCTGTTTGTGTCCCTGCCTTGCGGTATCTGTTCCCGTCTGAACAGAGTCCTGTTTGTGTCCCTGCCTTGCGGTATCTGTTCCCGTCTGAACAGAGTCCTGTTTGTGTCCCAGCCTTGCTGTCTCTGTTCCCGTTCCTCTGTTCCCTGTTGTCTGTGCCTCGTTTCTGCTTTAACCTTGTCTCCCTTTTCCCTCTGTCTGTTTTCTGCGTCTTTCTGCAGAGTCTGAACCCGCTCCTAAATTCCTTCTCGTCGTCTCTGTACCTCTGTTGTGAATTTAGTGTACGCTCGCTACTTCTATGTAAGTACCCTGTGTGCTTCTGGTTCTGCCTTTTCTTCTCCGTCTGTTCTTTGTGAACAGAGTCCTGTCCCCTTGCCTTGTTTACCGCTCTGCGGTGTCCGCTCTGCTCCTGCTTAGCTTGCCGCTCTTGCGGTTTCTGCTCTGCTCCTGCCTTGTTTACCGCTCTGCGGTGTCCGCTCTGCTCCTGCTTAGCTTGCCGCTCTTGCGGTTTCTGCTCTGCTCCTGCCTTGTTTACCGCTCTGCGGTGTCTGCTCTGCTCCTGCTTAGCTTGCCGCTCCTGCGGTTTCTGCTCTGCTCTTATCTTGCTTACTGCTTCTGCGGTTTCCGCCCTGCCCTGCTTCTGCCCGCTGCTCCGGCAGTCCTGTCCTGCCCTGCTTGTGCTCGCTGCTCCTGCAGTCCTGTCCTGCTCTGTTCTTGCCCACCGCTTCGGGCGTTCCCTCTCTGCTGTGGTTGTCTACCGCATCTGCGGTTCTGTGACCCAGTCTGTACTGGGTCTTAACCTCTCTGTGCTCCAGCCCGTCCTTTCGGCCAGTACCTCCCTGCCTGCATACTCGCCTGTATCCACCCATCTGCATACCTGCCGTGTTTGCTTACATCCACCAGTCTGTGCCAGCCTAACCTGCCTGTTCCAGTAATCCCAGCGTGGGTCAACCCCCGTGTCCGGAGTTTGACCTGGAGTAGCACCTGGTCCCTCTGCCCGGTTTCTCCCTGGTGCACTGGCGTCGTATGCCGTCGTGCCACCTTGGTCGGATCGGCCAGATACTTAGTCACGCCCCTCCAGGCACTCTCCGGTCCATGGTCCAGTGGAACCACAACACCCGCACACGCCAGTCAGTCCGGGCGTGTGCATAACACATCTCACTGTCTCTGCTCCATACTCCACCTCCTCCATACTGTACTCTGCTGACGCCTTACTACATCTCATTGTCTCTGCTCCATACTCCACCTCCTCCATACTGTACTCTGCTGACTCCTTACTACATCTCACTGTCTCTGCTCCATACTCCACCTCCTCCATACTGTACTCTGCTGACCCATTACTACATCTCACTGTCTCTCCTCCATACTCCTCCTCCTCCATACTGTACTCTGCTGACCCATTACTACATCTCACTGTCTCTGCTCCATACTCCACCTCCTCCATACTGTACTCTGCTGACTCCTTACTACATCTCATGGTCTCTGCTCCATACTCCTTCTCCTCCATACTGTACTCTGCTGACCCATTACTACATCTCACTGTCTCTCCTCCATACTCCTCCTCCTCCATACTGTACTCTGCTGACTCCTTACTACATCTCATTGTCTCTGCTCCATACTCCACCTCCTCCATACTGTACTCTGCTGACTCCTTACTACATCTCACTGTCTCTGCTCCATACTCCTCCTCCTCCATACTGTACTCTGCTGACTCCTTACTACATCTCATTGTCTCTGCTCCATACTCCTCCTCCTCCATACTGTACTCTGCTGACCCATTACTACATCTCACTGTCTCTCCTCCATACTCCTCCTCCTCCATACTGTACTCTGCTGACTCCTTACTACATCTCACTGTCTCTGCTCCATACTCCACCTCCTCCATACTGTACTCTGCTGACTCCTTACTACATCTCACTGTCTCTGCTCCATACTCCTCCTCCTCCATACTGTCCTCTGCTGACTCCTTACTACATCTCACTGTCTCTGCTCCATACTCCTCCTCCATACTGTACTCTGCTGTCTCCTTACTACATCTCACTGTGTCTGCTCCATACTCCTCCTCCTCCATACTGTACTCTGCTGACGCCTTACTACATCTCATTGTCTCTGCTCCATACTCCTCCTCCTCCATACTGTACTCTGCTGACGCCTTACTACATCTCATTGTCTCTGCTCCATACTCCTCCTCCTCCATACTGTACTCTGCTGACCCATTACTACATCTCACTGTCTCTCCTCCATACTCCTCCTCCTCCATACTGTACTCTGCTGACCCATTACTACATCTCACTGTCTCTCCTCCATACTCCTCTTCCTCCATACTGTACTCTGCTGACTCCTTATTACATCTCACTGTCTCTGCTCCATACTCCTCCTCCTCCATACTGTACTCTGCTGACTCCTTATTACATCTCACTGTCTCTGCTCCATACTCCTCCTCCTCCATACTGTACTCTGCTGACTCCTCACTACATCTCACTGTCTCTGCTCCATACTCCTCCTCCTCCATACTGTACTCTGCTGACTCCTCACTACATCTCACTGTCTCTCCTCCATACTCCTCTTCCTCCATACTGTACTCTGCTGACTCCTTATTACATCTCACTGTCTCTGCTCCATACTCCTCCTCCTCCTTACTGTACTCTGCTGACCCATTACTACATCTCACTGTCTCTCCTCCATACTCCTCTTCCTCCATACTGTACTCTGCTGACTCCTTATTACATCTCACTGTCTCTGCTCCATACTCCTCCTCCTCCATACTGTACTCTGCTGACTCCTTATTACATCTCACTGTCTCTGCTCCATACTCCTCCTCCTCCATACTGTACTCTGCTGACCCATTACTACATCTCACTGTCTCTGCTCCATACTCCACCTCCTCCATACTGTACTCTGCTGTCTCCTTACTACATCTCACTGTCTCTGCTCCAAACTCCTCCTCCTCCATACTGTACTCTGCTGACGCCTTACTACATCTCATTGTCTCTGCTCCATACTCCTCCTCCTCCAGACTGTACTCTGCTGACCCATTACTACATCTCACTGTCACTGCTCCACACTCCTCCTCCTTCATACTGTACTCTGCTGACTCCTTACTACATCTCACTGTCTCTCCTCCATACTCCTCCTCCTCCATACTGTACTCTGCTGTCTCCTTACATCTCACTGTCTCTGCTCCATACTCCTCCTCCTCCATACTGTACTCTGCTGTCTCCTTACTACATCTCACTGTCTCTGCTCCATACTCCTCCTCCTCCATACTGTACTCTGCTGACTCCTTACTACATCTCACTGTCTCTGCACCATACTTCTCCTCCTCCATACTGTACTCTGCTGTCTCCTTACTACATCTCACTGTCTCTGCTCCATACTCCACCTCCTCCATACTGTACTCTGCTGACCCCTTACTACATCTCACTGTCTCTGCTCCATACTCCTCCTCCTCCATACTGTACTCTGCTGACTCCTTACTACATCTTGTAGCATACCTGGCGGCGTTCTTGCATGGTGTTCCATCTCTCATCATGCAAGATCGCAAACTTCATCTCCCGCCCAGCTTCCTGGTCTGGCTTCTTTCCTTGTGCTCTGCTCTGCTCCACTTTGGCTGCATAGGGCGACGCCCGCTGAACTTCCTGTTTCTTGTACCTGCTGCGGACACGCCCCTGTTGCACCTTCAGCCTATTGCTGTCCATCTTTGGGTATTTATACCACCTTCTTCCTCACGATGGCGCCTGAGCATTGTTTCTTGTCAGTTGGCTTTTTGTCTCTGACATGCCAGGTCCTATCCTGTTTTCCAGTTCTGTGTCTGAACTGTGGTCTGTTCTTGTGAACACGCTTCTTGCCTGTTCTTTCGCCTTCTAGGGGCCGTATTCCTAGATCTGCCTGTCTCTGCCTTGCGGTATCTGTTCCCGTCTGAACAGAGTCCTGTTTGTGTCCCTGCCTTGCGGTATCTGTTCCCGTCTGAACAGAGTCCTGTTTGTGTCCCTGCCTTGCGGTATCTGTTCCCGTCTGAACAGAGTCCTGTTTGTGTCCCTGCCTTGCGGTATCTGTTCCCGTCTGAACAGAGTCCTGTTTGTGTCCCAGCCTTGCTGTCTCTGTTCCCGTTCCTCTGTTCCCTGTTGTCTGTGCCTCGTTTCTGCTTTAACCTTGTCTCCCTTTTCCCTCTGTCTGTTTTCTGCGTCTTTCTGCAGAGTCTGAACCCGCTCCTAAATTCCTTCTCGTCGTCTCTGTACCTCTGTTGTGAATTTAGTGTACGCTCGCTACTTCTATGTAAGTACCCTGTGTGCTTCTGGTTCTGCCTTTTCTTCTCCGTCTGTTCTTTGTGAACAGAGTCCTGTCCCCTTGCCTTGTTTACCGCTCTGCGGTGTCCGCTCTGCTCCTGCTTAGCTTGCCGCTCTTGCGGTTTCTGCTCTGCTCCTGCCTTGTTTACCGCTCTGCGGTGTCCGCTCTGCTCCTGCTTAGCTTGCCGCTCTTGCGGTTTCTGCTCTGCTCCTGCCTTGTTTACCGCTCTGCGGTGTCTGCTCTGCTCCTGCTTAGCTTGCCGCTCCTGCGGTTTCTGCTCTGCTCTTATCTTGCTTACTGCTTCTGCGGTTTCCGCCCTGCCCTGCTTCTGCCCGCTGCTCCGGCAGTCCTGTCCTGCCCTGCTTGTGCTCGCTGCTCCTGCAGTCCTGTCCTGCTCTGTTCTTGCCCACCGCTTCGGGCGTTCCCTCTCTGCTGTGGTTGTCTACCGCATCTGCGGTTCTGTGACCCAGTCTGTACTGGGTCTTAACCTCTCTGTGCTCCAGCCCGTCCTTTCGGCCAGTACCTCCCTGCCTGCATACTCGCCTGTATCCACCCATCTGCATACCTGCCGTGTTTGCTTACATCCACCAGTCTGTGCCAGCCTAACCTGCCTGTTCCAGTAATCCCAGCGTGGGTCAACCCCCGTGTCCGGAGTTTGACCTGGAGTAGCACCTGGTCCCTCTGCCCGGTTTCTCCCTGGTGCACTGGCGTCGTATGCCGTCGTGCCACCTTGGTCGGATCGGCCAGATACTTAGTCACGCCCCTCCAGGCACTCTCCGGTCCATGGTCCAGTGGAACCACAACACCCGCACACGCCAGTCAGTCCGGGCGTGTGCATAACACATCTCACTGTCTCTGCTCCATACTCCACCTCCTCCATACTGTACTCTGCTGACGCCTTACTACATCTCATTGTCTCTGCTCCATACTCCACCTCCTCCATACTGTACTCTGCTGACTCCTTACTACATCTCACTGTCTCTGCTCCATACTCCACCTCCTCCATACTGTACTCTGCTGACCCATTACTACATCTCACTGTCTCTCCTCCATACTCCTCCTCCTCCATACTGTACTCTGCTGACCCATTACTACATCTCACTGTCTCTGCTCCATACTCCACCTCCTCCATACTGTACTCTGCTGACTCCTTACTACATCTCATGGTCTCTGCTCCATACTCCTTCTCCTCCATACTGTACTCTGCTGACCCATTACTACATCTCACTGTCTCTCCTCCATACTCCTCCTCCTCCATACTGTACTCTGCTGACTCCTTACTACATCTCATTGTCTCTGCTCCATACTCCACCTCCTCCATACTGTACTCTGCTGACTCCTTACTACATCTCACTGTCTCTGCTCCATACTCCTCCTCCTCCATACTGTACTCTGCTGACTCCTTACTACATCTCATTGTCTCTGCTCCATACTCCTCCTCCTCCATACTGTACTCTGCTGACCCATTACTACATCTCACTGTCTCTCCTCCATACTCCTCCTCCTCCATACTGTACTCTGCTGACTCCTTACTACATCTCACTGTCTCTGCTCCATACTCCACCTCCTCCATACTGTACTCTGCTGACTCCTTACTACATCTCACTGTCTCTGCTCCATACTCCTCCTCCTCCATACTGTCCTCTGCTGACTCCTTACTACATCTCACTGTCTCTGCTCCATACTCCTCCTCCATACTGTACTCTGCTGTCTCCTTACTACATCTCACTGTCTCTGCTCCATACTCCTCCTCCTCCATACTGTACTCTGCTGACGCCTTACTACATCTCATTGTCTCTGCTCCATACTCCTCCTCCTCCATACTGTACTCTGCTGACGCCTTACTACATCTCATTGTCTCTGCTCCATACTCCTCCTCCTCCATACTGTACTCTGCTGACCCATTACTACATCTCACTGTCTCTCCTCCATACTCCTCCTCCTCCATACTGTACTCTGCTGACCCATTACTACATCTCACTGTCTCTCCTCCATACTCCTCTTCCTCCATACTGTACTCTGCTGACTCCTTATTACATCTCACTGTCTCTGCTCCATACTCCTCCTCCTCCATACTGTACTCTGCTGACTCCTTATTACATCTCACTGTCTCTGCTCCATACTCCTCCTCCTCCATACTGTACTCTGCTGACTCCTCACTACATCTCACTGTCTCTGCTCCATACTCCTCCTCCTCCATACTGTACTCTGCTGACTCCTCACTACATCTCACTGTCTCTCCTCCATACTCCTCTTCCTCCATACTGTACTCTGCTGACTCCTTATTACATCTCACTGTCTCTGCTCCATACTCCTCCTCCTCCTTACTGTACTCTGCTGACCCATTACTACATCTCACTGTCTCTCCTCCATACTCCTCTTCCTCCATACTGTACTCTGCTGACTCCTTATTACATCTCACTGTCTCTGCTCCATACTCCTCCTCCTCCATACTGTACTCTGCTGACTCCTTATTACATCTCACTGTCTCTGCTCCATACTCCTCCTCCTCCATACTGTACTCTGCTGACCCATTACTACATCTCACTGTCTCTGCTCCATACTCCACCTCCTCCATACTGTACTCTGCTGTCTCCTTACTACATCTCACTGTCTCTGCTCCAAACTCCTCCTCCTCCATACTGTACTCTGCTGACGCCTTACTACATCTCATTGTCTCTGCTCCATACTCCTCCTCCTCCAGACTGTACTCTGCTGACCCATTACTACATCTCACTGTCACTGCTCCACACTCCTCCTCCTTCATACTGTACTCTGCTGACTCCTTACTACATCTCACTGTCTCTGCTCCATACTCCTCCTCCTCCATACTGTACTCTGCTGACTCCTTACTACATCTCACTGTCTCTGCTCCATACTCCTCCTCCTCCATACTGTACTCTGCTGACTCCTTACTACATCTCACTGTCACTGCTCCATACTCCTCCTCCTCCATACTGTACTCTGCTGACTCCTTACTACATCTCACTGTCACTGCTCCATACTCCTCCTCCTCCATACTGTACTCTGCTGACTCCTTACTACATCTCACTGTCTCTGCTCCATACTCCTCCTCCTCCATACTGTACTCCGCTGACTCCTTACTACATCTCACTGTCTCTGCTCCATACTCCTCCTCCTCCATACTGTACTCTGCTGACTCCTTACTACATCTCACTGTCTCTGCTCCATACTCCACCTCCTCCATACTGTACTCTGCTGACTCCTTACTACATCTCACTGTCTCTGCTCCATACTCCTCCTCCTCCATACTGTACTCTGCTGACCCCTTACTACATCTCACTGTCACTGCTCCATACTCCTCCTCCTCCATACTGTACTCTGCTGACCCCTTACTACATCTCACTGTCACTGCTCCATACTCCTCCTCCTCCATACTGTACTCTGCTGTCTCCTTACATCTCACAGTCACTGCTCCATACTCCTCCTCCTCCATACTGTACTCTGCTGTCTCCTTACATCTCACTGTCTCTGCTCCATACTCCTCCTCCTCCATACTGTACTCTGCTGTCTCCTTACATCTCACTGTCTCTGCTCCATACTCCACCTCCTCCATACTGTACTCTGCTGTCTCCTTACATCTCACTGTCTCTGCTCCATACTCCTCCTCCTCCATACTGTACTCTGCTGTCTCCTTACTACATCTCACTGTCTCTGCTCCATACTCCTCCTCCTCCATACTGTACTCTGCTGACTCCTTACTACATCTCACTGTCTCTGCTCCATACTCCTCCTCCTCCATACTGTACTCTGCTGACTCCTTACTACATCTCACTGTCTCTGCACCATACTTCTCCTCCTCCATACTGTACTCTGCTGTCTCCTTACTACATCTCACTGTCTCTGCACCATACTCCTCCTCCTCCATACTGTACTCTGCTGACTCCTTACTACATCTCACTGTCTCTGCTCCATACTCCACCTCCTCCATACTGTACTCTGCTGACTCCTTACTACATCTCACTGTCTCTGCTCCATACTCCTCCTCCTCCATACTGTACTCTGCTGACTCCTTACTACATCTCACTGTCTCTGCTCCATACTCCTCCTCCATACTGTACTCTGCTGTCTCCTTACTACATCTCACTGTCTCTGCACCATACTCCTCCTCCTCCATACTGTACTCTGCTGACTCCTTACTACATCTCACTGTCTCTGCACCATACTCCTCCTCCTCCATACTGTACTCTGCTGACTCCTTACTACATCTCACTGTCTCTGCTCCATACTCCACCTCCTCCATACTGTACTCTGCTGACTCCTTACTACATCTCACTGTCTCTGCACCATACTCCTCCTCCTCCATACTGTACTCTGCTGACTCCTTACTACATCTCACTGTCTCTGCACCATACTCCTCCTCCTCCATACTGTACTCTGCTGACTCCTTACTACATCTCACTGTCTCTGCTCCATACTCCTCCTCCTCCATACTGTACTCTGCTGTCTCCTTACTACATCTCACTGTCACTGCTCCATACTCCTCCTCCTCCATACTGTACTCTGCTGTCTCCTTACTACATCTCACTGTCTCTGCTCCATACGCCTCCTCCTCCATACTGTACTCTCCTGACTCCTTACTACATCTCACTGTCTCTGCTCCATACTCCTCCTCCATACTGTACTCTGCTGACTCCTTACTACATCTCACTGTCTCTGCACCATACTTCTCCTCCTCCATACTGTACTCTGCTGACTCCTTACTACATCTCACTGTCTCTGCTCCATATTCCTCCTCCTCCATACTGTCCTCTGCTGACTCCTTACTACATCTCACTGTCTCTGCTCCATACTCCTCCTCCATACTGTACTCTGCTGTCTCCTTACTACATCTCACTGTCTCTGCTCCATACTCCTCCTCCTCCATACTGTACTCTGCTGACGCCTTACTACATCTCATTGTCTCTTCTCCATACTCCTCCTCCTCCATACTGTACTCTGCTGACGCCTTACTACATCTCATTGTCTCTGCTCCATACTCCTCCTCCTCCATACTGTACTCTGCTGACCCATTACTACATCTCACTGTCTCTCCTCCATACTCCTCCTCCTCCATACTGTACTCTGCTGACCCATTACTACATCTCACTGTCTCTCCTCCATACTCCTCTTCCTCCATACTGTACTCTGCTGACTCCTTATTACATCTCACTGTCTCTGCTCCATACTCCTCCTCCTCCATACTGTACTCTGCTGACTCCTTATTACATCTCACTGTCTCTGCTCCATACTCCTCCTCCTCCATACTGTACTCTGCTGACTCCTCACTACATCTCACTGTCTCTGCTCCATACTCCTCCTCCTCCATACTGTACTCTGCTGACTCCTCACTACATCTCACTGTCTCTGCTCCATACTCCTCCTCCTCCTTACTGTACTCTGCTGACCCATTACTACATCTCACTGTCTCTCCTCCATACTCCTCTTCCTCCATACTGTACTCTGCTGACTCCTTATTACATCTCACTGTCTCTGCTCCATACTCCTCCTCCTCCATACTGTACTCTGCTGACTCCTTATTACATCTCACTGTCTCTGCTCCATACTCCTCCTCCTCCATACTGTACTCTGCTGACCCATTACTACATCTCACTGTCTCTGCTCCATACTCCACCTCCTCCATACTGTACTCTGCTGTCTCCTTACTACATCTCACTGTCTCTGCTCCAAACTCCTCCTCCTCCATACTGTACTCTGCTGACGCCTTACTACATCT
Organism: Phyllobates terribilis; assembly: GCF_046119375.1. Classification (NCBI taxonomy): domain Eukaryota; kingdom Metazoa; phylum Chordata; class Amphibia; order Anura; family Dendrobatidae; genus Phyllobates; species Phyllobates terribilis. Next base: position 13,523,240 of record NW_027362766.1, read on the forward strand.
CATTGTCTCTGCTCCATACTCCACCTCCTCCATACTGTACTCTGCTGACGCCTTACTACATCTCACTGTCTCTGCTCCATACTCCACATCCTCCAGACTGTACTCTGCTGACCCATTACTACATCTCACTGTCACTGCTCCATACTCCTCCTCCTCCATACTGTACTCTGCTGACTCCTTACTACATCTCACTGTCTCTGCTCCATACTCCTCCTCCTCCATACTGTACTCTGCTGCCTCCTTACTACATCTCACTGTCTCTGCTCCATACTCCTCCATACTGTACTCTCCTGACTCCTTACTACATCTCACTGTCTCTGCTCCATACTCCTCCTCCTCCATACTGTACTCTGCTGACTCCTTACTACATCTCACTGTCTCTGCTCCATACTCCTCCTCCTCCATACTGTACTCTGCTGACTCCTTACTACATCTCACTGTCACTGCTCCATACTCCTCCTCCTCCATACTGTACTCTGCTGACTCCTTACTACATCTCACTGTCTCTGCTCCATACTCCTCCTCCTCCATCCTGTACTCTGCTGACTCCTTACTACATCTCACTGTCACTGCTCCATACTCCACCTCTTCCATACTGTACTCTGCTGACTCCTTACTACATCTCACTGTCTCTGCTCCATACTCCTCCTCCTCCATACTGTACTCTGCTGACTCCTTACTACATCTCACTATCTCTGCTCCATACTCCTCCTCCTCCATACTGTACTCTGCTGACTCCTTACTACATCTCACTGTCACTGCTCCATACTCCACCTCCTCCATACTGTACTCTGCTGACTCCTTACTACATCTCACTGTCTCTGCTCCATACTCCTCCTCCTCCATACTGTACTCTGCTGACTCCTTACTACATCTCACTGTCACTGCTCCATACTCCTCCTCCTCCATACTGTACTCTGCTGACTCCTTACTACATCTCACTGTCTCTGCTCCATACTCCACCTCCTCCATACTGTACTCTGCTGACTCCTTACTACATCTCACTGTCTCTGCTCCATACTCCTCCTCCTCCATACTGTCCTCTGCTGACTCCTTACTACATCTCACTGTCTCTGCTCTTACTCCTCCTCCATACTGTACTCTGCTGTCTCCTTACTACATCTCACTGTCTCTGCTCCATACTCCTCCTCCTCCATACTGTACTCTGCTGACGCCTTACTACATCTCATTGTCTCTGCTCCATACTCCTCCTCCTCCATACTGTACTCTGCTGACGCCTTACTACATCTCATTGTCTCTGCTCCATACTCCTCCTCCTCCATACTGTACTCTGCTGACCCATTACTACATCTCACTGTCTCTCCTCCATACTCCTCCTCCTCCATACTGTACTCTGCTGACCCATTACTACATCTCACTGTCTCTCCTCCATACTCCTCTTCCTCCATACTGTACTCTGCTGACTCCTTATTACATCTCACTGTCTCTGCTCCATACTCCTCCTCCTCCATACTGTACTCTGCTGACTCCTTATTACATCTCACTGTCTCTGCTCCATACTCCTCCTCCTCCATACTGTACTCTGCTGACTCCTCACTACATCTCACTGTCTCTGCTCCATACTCCTCCTCCTCCATACTGTACTCTGCTGACTCCTCACTACATCTCACTGTCTCTCCTCCATACTCCTCTTCCTCCATACTGTACTCTGCTGACTCCTTATTACATCTCACTGTCTCTGCTCCATACTCCTCCTCCTCCTTACTGTACTCTGCTGACCCATTACTACATCTCACTGTCTCTCCTCCATACTCCTCTTCCTCCATACTGTACTCTGCTGACTCCTTATTACATCTCACTGTCTCTGCTCCATACTCCTCCTCCTCCCTACTGTACTCTGCTGACTCCTTATTACATCTCACTGTCTCTGCTCCATACTCCTCCTCCTCCATACTGTACTCTGCTGACCCATTACTACATCTCACTGTCTCTGCTCCATACTCCACCTCCTCCATACTGTACTCTGCTGTCTCCTTACTACATCTCACTGTCTCTGCTCCAAACTCCTCCTCCTCCATACTGTACTCTGCTGACGCCTTACTACATCTCATTGTCTCTGCTCCATACTCCTCCTCCTCCAGACTGTACTCTGCTGACCCATTACTACATCTCACTGTCACTGCTCCACACTCCTCCTCCTTCATACTGTACTCTGCTGACTCCTTACTACATCTCACTGTCTCTGCTCCATACTCCTCCTCCTCCATACTGTACTCTGCTGACTCCTTACTACATCTCACTGTCTCTGCTCCATACTCCTCCTCCTCCATACTGTACTCTGCTGACTCCTTACTACATCTCACTGTCACTGCTCCATACTCCTCCTCCTCCATACTGTACTCTGCTGACTCCTTACTACATCTCACTGTCACTGCTCCATACTCCTCCTCCTCCATACTGTACTCTGCTGACTCCTTACTACATCTCACTGTCACTGCTCCATACTCCTCCTCCTCCATACTGTACTCTGCTGACTCCTTACTACATCTCACTGTCACTGCTCCATACTCCTCCTCCTCCATACTGTACTCTGCTGACTCCTTACTACATCTCACTGTCACTGCTCCATACTCCTCCTCCTCCATACTGTACTCTGCTGACTCCTTACTACATCTCACTGTCACTGCTCCATACTCCTCCTCCTCCATACTGTACTCTGCTGACTCCTTACTACATCTCACTGTCACTGCTCCATACTCCACCTCCTCCATACTGTACTCTGCTGACTCCTTACTACATCTCACTGTCTCTGCTCCATACTCCTCCTCCTCCATACTGTACTCTGCTGACCCCTTACTACATCTCACTGTCACTGCTCCATACTCCTCCTCCTCCATACTGTACTCTGCTGACCCCTTACTACATCTCACTGTCACTGCTCCATACTCCTCCTCCTCCATACTGTACTCTGCTGTCTCCTTACATCTCACAGTCACTGCTCCATACTCCTCCTCCTCCATACTGTACTCTGCTGTCTCCTTACATCTCACTGTCTCTGCTCCATACTCCTCCTCCTCCATACTGTACTCTGCTGTCTCCTTACATCTCACTGTCTCTGCTCCATACTCCACCTCCTCCATACTGTACTCTGCTGTCTCCTTACATCTCACTGTCTCTGCTCCATACTCCACCTCCTCCATACTGTACTCTGCTGTCTCCTTACATCTCACTGTCTCTGCTCCATACTCCACCTCCTCCATACTGTACTCTGCTGTCTCCTTACATCTCACTGTCTCTGCTCCATACTCCTCCTCCTCCATACTGTACTCTGCTGTCTCCTTACTACATCTCACTGTCTCTGCTCCATACTCCTCCTCCTCCATACTGTACTCTGCTGACTCCTTACTACATCTCACTGTCTCTGCACCATACTTCTCCTCCTCCATACTGTACTCTGCTGTCTCCTTACTACATCTCACTGTCTCTGCACCATACTCCTCCTCCTCCATACTGTACTCTGCTGACTCCTTACTACATCTCACTGTCTCTGCTCCATACTCCACCTCCTCCATACTGTATTCTGCTGACTCCTTACTACATCTCACTGTCTCTGCTCCATACTCCTCCTCCTCCATACTGTACTCTGCTGTCTCCTTACTACATCTCACTGTCTCTGCTCCATACTCCTCCATACTGTACTCTCCTGACTCCTTACTACATCTCACTGTCTCTGCTCCATACTCCTCCTCCTCCATACTGTACTCTGCTGACTCCTTACTACATCTCACTGTCTCTGCTCCATACTCCTCCTCCTCCATACTGTACTCTGCTGACTCCTTACTACATCTCACTGTCACTGCTCCATACTCCTCCTCCTCCATACTGTACTCTGCTGACTCCTTACTACATCTCACTGTCTCTGCTCCATACTCCTCCTCCTCCATCCTGTACTCTGCTGACTCCTTACTACATCTCACTGTCACTGCTCCATACTCCACCTCCTCCATACTGTACTCTGCTGACTCCTTACTACATCTCACTGTCTCTGCTCCATACTCCTCCTCCTCCATACTGTACTCTGCTGACTCCTTACTACATCTCACTGTCTCTGCTCCATACTCCTCCTCCTCCATACTGTACTCTGCTGACTCCTTACTACATCTCACTGTCACTGCTCCATACTCCACCTCCTCCATACTGTACTCTGCTGACTCCTTACTACATCTCACTGTCTCTGCTCCATACTCCTCCTCCTCCATACTGTACTCTGCTGACTCCTTACTACATCTCACTGTCACTGCTCCATACTCCTCCTCCTCCATACTGTACTCTGCTGACTCCTTACTACATCTCACTGTCTCTGCTCCATACTCCACCTCCTCCATACTGTACTCTGCTGACTCCTTACTACATCTCACTGTCTCTGCTCCATACTCCTCCTCCTCCATACTGTCCTCTGCTGACTCCTTACTACATCTCACTGTCTCTGCTCCATACTCCTCCTCCATACTGTACTCTGCTGTCTCCTTACTACATCTCACTGTCTCTGCTCCATACTCCTCCTCCTCCATACTGTACTCTGCTGACGCCTTACTACATCTCATTGTCTCTGCTCCATACTCCTCCTCCTCCATACTGTACTCTGCTGACGCCTTACTACATCTCATTGTCTCTGCTCCATACTCCTCCTCCTCCATACTGTACTCTGCTGACCCATTACTACATCTCACTGTCTCTCCTCCATACTCCTCTTCCTCCATACTGTACTCTGCTGACTCCTTATTACATCTCACTGTCTCTGCTCCATACTCCTCCTCCTCCATACTGTACTCTGCTGACTCCTTATTACATCTCACTGTCTCTGCTCCATACTCCTCCTCCTCCATACTGTACTCTGCTGACTCCTCACTACATCTCACTGTCTCTGCTCCATACTCCTCCTCCTCCATACTGTACTCTGCTGACTCCTCACTACATCTCACTGTCTCTCCTCCATACTCCTCTTCCTCCATACTGTACTCTGCTGACTCCTTATTACATCTCACTGTCTCTGCTCCATACTCCTCCTCCTCCTTACTGTACTCTGCTGACCCATTACTACATCTCACTGTCTCTCCTCCATACTCCTCTTCCTCCATACTGTACTCTGCTGACTCCTTATTACATCTCACTGTCTCTGCTCCATACTCCTCCTCCTCCATACTGTACTCTGCTGACTCCTTATTACATCTCACTGTCTCTGCTCCATACTCCTCCTCCTCCATACTGTACTCTGCTGACCCATTACTACATCTCACTGTCTCTGCTCCATACTCCACCTCCTCCATACTGTACTCTGCTGTCTCCTTACTACATCTCACTGTCTCTGCTCCATACTCCTCCTCCTCCATACTGTACTCTGCTGACTCCTTACTACATCTCACTGTCTCTGCTCCATACTCCTCCTCCTCCATACTGTACTCTGCTGACTCCTTACTAAATCTCACTGTCACTGCTCCATACTCCTCCTCCTCCATACTGTACTCTGCTGACTCCTTACTACATCTCACTGTCACTGCTCCATACTCCTCCTCCTCCATACTGTACTCTGCTGACTCCTTACTACATCTCACTGTCACTGCTCCATACTCCACCTCCTCCATACTGTACTCTGCTGACTCCTTACTACATCTCACTGTCTCTGCTCCATACTCCTCCTCCTCCATACTGTACTCTGCTGACTCCTTACTACATCTCACTGTCTCTGCTCCATACTCCTCCTCCTCCATACTGTACTCTGCTGACCCCTTACTACATCTCACTGTCACTGCTCCATACTCCTCCTCCTCCATACTGTACTCTGCTGACCCCTTACTACATCTCACTGTCACTGCTCCATACTCCTCCTCCTCCATACTGTACTCTGCTGTCTCCTTACATCTCACAGTCACTGCTCCATACTCCTCCATACTGTACTCTGCTGTCTCCTTACATCTCACTGTCTCTGCTCCATACTCCTCCTCCTCCATACTGTACTCTGCTGTCTCCTTACATCTCACTGTCTCTGCTCCATACTCCACCTCCTCCATACTGTACTCTGCTGTCTCCTTACATCTCACTGTCTCTGCTCCATACTCCTCCTCCTCCATACTGTACTCTGCTGACGCCTTACTACATCTCATTGTCTCTGCTCCATACTCCTCCTCCTCCATACTGTACTCTGCTGACCCATTACTACATCTCACTGTCTCTCCTCCATACTCCTCTTCCTCCATACTGTACTCTGCTGACTCCTTATTACATCTCACTGTCTCTGCTCCATACTCCTCCTCCTCCATACTGTACTCTGCTGACTCCTTATTACATCTCACTGTCTCTGCTCCATACTCCTCCTCCTCCATACTGTACTCTGCTGACTCCTCACTACATCTCACTGTCTCTGCTCCATACTCCTCCTCCTCCATACTGTACTCTGCTGACTCTTCACTACATCTCACTGTCTCTCCTCCATACTCCTCTTCCTCCATACTGTACTCTGCTGACTCCTTATTACATCTCACTGTCTCTGCTCCATACTCCTCCTCCTCCTTACTGTACTCTGCTGACCCATTACTACATCTCACTGTCTCTCCTCCATACTCCTCTTCCTCCATACTGTACTCTGCTGACTCCTTATTACATCTCACTGTCTCTGCTCCATACTCCTCCTCCTCCATACTGTACTCTGCTGACTCCTTATTACATCTCACTGTCTCTGCTCCATACTCCTCCTCCTCCATACTGTACTCTGCTGACCCATTACTACATCTCACTGTCTCTGCTCCATACTCCACCTCCTCCATACTGTACTCTGCTGTCTCCTTACTACATCTCACTGTCTCTGCTCCAAACTCCTCCTCCTCCATACTGTACTCTGCTGACGCCTTACTACATCTCATTGTCTCTGCTCCATACTCCTCCTCCTCCAGACTGTACTCTGCTGACCCATTACTACATCTCACTGTCACTGCTCCACACTCCTCCTCCTTCATACTGTACTCTGCTGACTCCTTACTACATCTCACTGTCTCTGCTCCATACTCCTCCTCCTCCATACTGTACTCTGCTGACTCCTTACTACATCTCACTGTCTCTGCTCCATACTCCTCCTCCTCCATACTGTACTCTGCTGACTCCTTACTACATCTCACTGTCACTGCTCCATACTCCTCCTCCTCCATACTGTACTCTGCTGACTCCTTACTACATCTCACTGTCTCTGCTCCATACTCCACCTCCTCCATACTGTACTCTGCTGACTCCTTACTACATCTCACTGTCTCTGCTCCATACTCCTCCTCCTCCATACTGTACTCTGCTGACTCCTTACTACATCTCACTGTCACTGCTCCATACTCCACCTCCTCCATACTGTACTCTGCTGACTCCTTACTACATCTCACTGTCTCTGCTCCATACTCCTCCTCCTCCATACTGTACTCTGCTGACCCCTTACTACATCTCACTGTCACTGCTCCATACTCCTCCTCCTCCATACTGTACTCTGCTGACCCCTTACTACATCTCACTGTCACTGCTCCATACTCCTCCTCCTCCATACTGTACTCTGCTGTCTCCTTACATCTCACAGTCACTGCTCCATACTCCTCCTCCTCCATACTGTACTCTGCTGTCTCCTTACATCTCACTGTCTCTGCTCCATACTCCTCCTCCTCCATACTGTACTCTGCTGTCTCCTTACATCTCACTGTCTCTGCTCCATACTCCACCTCCTCCATACTGTACTCTGCTGTCTCCTTACATCTCACTGTCTCTGCTCCATACTCCACCTCCTCCATACTGTACTCTGCTGTCTCCTTACATCTCACTGTCTCTGCTCCATACTCCTCCTCCTCCATACTGTACTCTGCTGTCTCCTTACATCTCACTGTCACTGCTCCATACTCCTCCTCCTCCATACTGTACTCTGCTGACTCCTTACTACATCTCACTGTCTCTGCTCCATACTCCTCCTCCTCCATCCTGTACTCTGCTGACTCCTTACTACATCTCACTGTCACTGCTCCATACTCCACCTCCTCCATACTGTACTCTGCTGACTCCTTACTACATCTCACTGTCTCTGCTCCATACTCCTCCTCCTCCATACTGTCCTCTGCTGACTCCTTACTACATCTCACTGTCTCTGCTCCATACTCCTCCTCCATACTGTACTCTGCTGTCTCCTTACTACATCTCACTGTCTCTGCTCCATACTCCTCCTCCTCCATACTGTACTCTGCTGACGCCTTACTACATCTCATTGTCTCTGCTCCATACTCCTCCTCCTCCATACTGTACTCTGCTGACGCCTTACTACATCTCATTGTCTCTGCTCCATACTCCTCCTCCTCCATACTGTACTCTGCTGACCCATTACTACATCTCACTGTCTCTCCTCCATACTCCTCTTCCTCCATACTGTACTCTGCTGACTCCTTATTACATCTCACTGTCTCTGCTCCATACTCCTCCTCCTCCATACTGTACTCTGCTGACTCCTTATTACATCTCACTGTCTCTGCTCCATACTCCTCCTCCTCCATACTGTACTCTGCTGACTCCTCACTACATCTCACTGTCTCTGCTCCATACTCCTCCTCCTCCATACTGTACTCTGCTGACTCCTCACTACATCTCACTGTCTCTCCTCCATACTCCTCTTCCTCCATACTGTACTCTGCTGACTCCTTATTACATCTCACTGTCTCTGCTCCATACTCCTCCTCCTCCTTACTGTACTCTGCTGACCCATTACTACATCTCACTGTCTCTCCTCCATACTCCTCTTCCTCCATACTGTACTCTGCTGACTCCTTATTACATCTCACTGTCTCTGCTCCATACTCCTCCTCCTCCATACTGTACTCTGCTGACTCCTTATTACATCTCACTGTCTCTGCTCCATACTCCTCCTCCTCCATACTGTACTCTGCTGACCCATTACTACATCTCACTGTCTCTGCTCCATACTCCACCTCCTCCATACTGTACTCTGCTGTCTCCTTACTACATCTCACTGTCTCTGCTCCAAACTCCTCCTCCTCCATACTGTACTCTGCTGACGCCTTACTACATCTCATTGTCTCTGCTCCATACTCCTCCTCCTCCAGACTGTACTCTGCTGACCCATTACTACATCTCACTGTCACTGCTCCACACTCCTCCTCCTTCATACTGTACTCTGCTGACTCCTTACTACATCTCACTGTCTCTGCTCCATACTCCTCCTCCTCCATACTGTACTCTGCTGACTCCTTACTACATCTCACTGTCTCTGCTCCATACTCCTCCTCCTCCATACTGTACTCTGCTGACTCCTTACTACATCTCACTGTCACTGCTCCATACTCCTCCTCCTCCATACTGTACTCTGCTGACTCCTTACTACATCTCACTGTCACTGCTCCATACTCCTCCTCCTCCATACTGTACTCTGCTGACTCCTTACTACATCTCACTGTCACTGCTCCATACTCCACCTCCTCCATACTGTACTCTGCTGACTCCTTACTACATCTCACTGTCTCTGCTCCATACTCCTCCTCCTCCATACTGTACTCTGCTGACCCCTTACTACATCTCACTGTCACTGCTCCATACTCCTCCTCCTCCATACTGTACTCTGCTGACCCCTTACTACATCTCACTGTCACTGCTCCATACTCCTCCTCCTCCATACTGTACTCTGCTGTCTCCTTACATCTCACAGTCACTGCTCCATACTCCTCCTCCTCCATACTGTACTCTGCTGTCTCCTTACATCTCACTGTCTCTGCTCCATACTCCTCCTCCTCCATACTGTACTCTGCTGTCTCCTTACATCTCACTGTCTCTGCTCCATACTCCACCTCCTCCATACTGTACTCTGCTGTCTCCTTACTACATCTCACTGTCTCTGCACCATACTCCACCTCCTCCATACTGTACTCTGCTGACTCCTTACTACATCTCACTGTCTCTGCTCCATACTCCTCCTCCTCCATACTGTACTCTGCTGACTCCTTACTACATCTCACTGTCTCTGCTCCATACTCCACCTCCTCCATACTGTACTCTGCTGACTCCTTACTACATCTCACTGTCTCTGCTCCATACTCCTCCTCCTCCATACTGTACTCTGCTGACTCCTTACTACATCTCACTGTCTCTGCTCCATACTCCTCCTCCATACTGTACTCTGCTGTCTCCTTACTACATCTCACTGTCTCTGCACCATACTCCTCCTCCTCCATACTGTACTCTGCTGACTCCTTACTACATCTCACTGTCTCTGCACCATACTCCTCCTCCTCCATACTGTACTCTGCTGACTCCTTACTACATCTCACTGTCTCTGCTCCATACTCCACCTCCTCCATACTGTACTCTGCTGACTCCTTACTACATCTCACTGTCTCTGCACCATACTCCTCCTCCTCCATACTGTACTCTGCTGACTCCTTACTACATCTCACTGTCACTGCTCCATACTCCTCCTCCTCCATACTGTACTCTGCTGTCTCCTTACTACATCTCACTGTCTCTGCTCCATACGCCTCCTCCTCCATACTGTACTCTCCTGACTCCTTACTACATCTCACTGTCTCTGCTCCATACTCCTCCTCCATACTGTACGCTGCTGACTCCTTACTACATCTCACTGTCTCTGCTCCATACTCCTCCTCCATACTGTACTCTGCTGACTCCTTACTACATCTCACTGTCTCTGCACCATACTTCTCCTCCTCCATACTGTACTCTGCTGACTCCTTACTACATCTCACTGTCTCTGCTCCATACTCCTCCTCCTCCATACTGTCCTCTGCTGACTCCTTACTACATCTCACTGTCTCTGCTCCATACTCCTCCTCCATACTGTACTCTGCTGTCTCCTTACTACATCTCACTGTCTCTGCTCCATACTCCTCCTCCTCCATACTGTACTCTGCTGACGCCTTACTACATCTCATTGTCTCTGCTCCATACTCCTCCTCCTCCATACTGTACTCTGCTGACGCCTTACTACATCTCATTGTCTCTGCTCCATACTCCTCCTCCTCCATACTGTACTCTGCTGACCCATTACTACATCTCACTGTCTCTCCTCCATACTCCTCCTCCTCCATACTGTACTCTGCTGACCCATTACTACATCTCACTGTCTCTCCTCCATACTCCTCTTCCTCCATACTGTACTCTGCTGACTCCTTATTACATCTCACTGTCTCTGCTCCATACTCCTCCTCCTCCATACTGTACTCTGCTGACTCCTTATTACATCTCACTGTCTCTGCTCCATACTCCTCCTCCTCCATACTGTACTCTGCTGACTCCTCACTACATCTCACTGTCTCTGCTCCATACTCCTCCTCCTCCATACTGTACTCTGCTGACTCCTCACTACATCTCACTGTCTCTGCTCCATACTCCTCCTCCTCCTTACTGTACTCTGCTGACCCATTACTACATCTCACTGTCTCTCCTCCATACTCCTCCTCCTCCATACTGTACTCTGCTGACTCCTTATTACATCTCACTGTCTCTGCTCCATACTCCTCCTCCTCCATACTGTACTCTGCTGACTCCTTATTACATCTCACTGTCTCTGCTCCATACTCCACCTCCTCCATACTGTACTCTGCTGTCTCCTTACTACATCTCACTGTCTCTGCTCCAAACTCCTCCTCCTCCATACTGTACTCTGCTGACGCCTTACTACATCTCATTGTCTCTGCTCCATACTCCACCTCCTCCATACTGTACTCTGCTGACGCCTTACTACATCTCATTGTCTCTGCTCCATACTCCTCCTCCTCCAGACTGTACTCTGCTGACCCATTACTACATCTCACTGTCACTGCTCCATACTCCTCCTCCTCCATACTGTACTCTGCTGACTCCTTACTACATCTCACTGTCTCTGCTCCATACTCCTCCTCCTCCATACTGTACTCTGCTGTCTCCTTACTACATCTCACTGTCTCTGCTCCATACTCCTCCATACTGTACTCTCCTGACTCCTTACTACATCTCACTGTCTCTGCTCCATACTCCTCCTCCTCCATACTGTACTCTGCTGACTCCTTACTACATCTCACTGTCTCTGCTCCATACTCCTCCTCCTCCATACTGTACTCTGCTGACTCCTTACTACATCTCACTGTCACTGCTCCATACTCCTCCTCCTCCATACTGTACTCTGCTGACTCCTTACTACATCTCACTGTCTCTGCTCCATACTCCTCCTCCTCCATCCTGTACTCTGCTGACTCCTTACTACATCTCACTGTCTCTGCTCCATACTCCTCCTCCTCCATACTGTACTCTGCTGATTCCTTACTACATCTCACTGTCTCTGCTCCATACTCCTCCTCCTCGATACTGTACTCTGCTGACTCCTTACTACATCTCACTGTCTCTGCTCCATCTCCTCCTCCTCCATACTGTACTCTGCTGACTCCTTACTACATCTCACTGTCTCTGCTCCATACTCCTCCTCCTCCATCCTGTACTCTGCTGACTCCTTACTACATCTCACTGTCACTGCTCCATACTCCACCTCCTCCATACTGTACTCTGCTGACTCCTTACTACATCTCACTGTCTCTGCTCCATACTCCACCTCCTCCATACTGTACTCTGCTGACTCCTTACTACATCTCACTGTCTCTGCTCCATACTCCTCCTCCTCCATACTGTACTCTGCTGACCCCTTACTACATCTCACTGTCACTGCTCCATACTCCTCCTCCTCCATACTGTACTCTGCTGACTCCTTGCTACATCTCACTGTCTCTGCTCCATACTCCTCCTCCTCCATACTGTACTCTGCTGACTCCTTACTACATCTCACTGTCTCTGCTCCATACTCCTCCTCCATACTGTACTCTGCTGTCTCCTTACTACATCTCACTGTCTCTGCTCCATACTCCTCCTCCTCCATACTGTACTCTGCTGACTCCTTGCTACATCTCACTGTCACTGCTCCATACTCCACCTCCTCCATACTGTACTCTGCTGACTCCTTACTACATCTCACTGTCACTGCTCCATACTCCTCCTCCTCCATACTGTACTCTGCTGACCCCTTACTACATCTCACTGTCACTGCTCCATACTCCTCCTCCTCCATACTGTACTCTGCTGACTCCTTGCTACATCTCACTGTCACTGCTCCATACTCTTCCTCCTCCATACTGTACTCTGCTGACTCCTTACTACATCTCACTGTCTCTGCTCCATACTCCTCCTCCTCCATACTGTACTCTGCTGTCTCCTTACTACATCTCACTGTCTCTGCTCCATACTCCTCCTCCTCCATACTGTACTCTGCTGACTCCTTACTACATCTCACTGTCTCTGCTCCATACTCCTCCTCCTCCATACTGTACTCTGCTGTCTCCTTACTACATCTCACTGTCTCTGCTCCATACTCCTCCTCCTCCATACTGTACTCTGCTGACTCCTTACTACATCTCACTGTCACTGCTCCATACTCCTCCTCCTCCATACTGTACTCTGCTGTCTCCTTACTACATCTCACTGTCTCTGCTCCATACTCCTCCTCCTCCAAACTGTACTGTGCTGTCTCCTTACTACATCTCACTGTCACTGCTCCATACTCCACCTCCTCCATACTGTACTCTGCTGACCCCTTACTACATCTCACTGTCACTGCTCCATACTCCTCCTCCTCCATACTGTACTCTGCTGACTCCTTACTACATCTCACTGTCTCTGCTCCATACTCCTCCTCCTCCATACTGTACTCTGCTGTCTCCTTACTACATCTCACTGTCTCTGCTCCATACTCCTCCTCCTCCATACTGTACTCTCCTGACTCCTTACTACATCTCACTGTCTCTGCTCCATACTCCTCCTCCTCCATACTGTACTCTGCTGACTCCTTACTACATCTCACTGTCTGTGCTCCATACTCCTCCTCCTCCATACTGTACTCTGCTGACTCCTTACTACATCTCACTGTCTGTGCTCCATACTCCTCCTCCTCCATACTGTACTCTCCTGACTCCGTACTACATCTCACTGTCTCTGCTCCATACTCCTCCTCCTCCATACTGTACTCTGCTGACTCCTTACTACATCTCACTGTCTCTGCTCCATACTCCTCCTCCTCCATACTGTACTCTGCTGTCTCCTTACTACATCTCACTGTCTCTGCTCCATACTCCTCCTCCTCCATACTGTACTCTCCTGACTCCTTACTACATCTCACTGTCTCTGCTCCATACTCCTCCTCCTCCATACTGTACTCTGCTGTCTCCTTACATCTCACAGTCACTGCTCCATACTCCTCCTCCTCCATACTGTACTCTGCTGTCTCCTTACATCTCACTGTCTCTGCTCCATACTCCTCCTCCTCCATACTGTACTCTGCTGTCTCCTTACATCTCACTGTCTCTGCTCCATACTCCACCTCCTCCATACTGTACTCTGCTGACTCCTTACTACATCTCACTGTCTCTGCACCATACTTCTCCTCCTCCATACTGTACTCTGCTGTCTCCTTACTACATCTCACTGTCTCTGCACCATACTCCTCCTCCTCCATACTGTACTCTGCTGACTCCTTACTACATCTCACTGTCTCTGCACCATACTCCTCCTCCTCCATACTGTACTCTGCTGACTCCTTACTACATCTCACTGTCTCTGCACCATACTCCTCCTCCTCCATACTGTACTCTGCTGACTCCTTACTACATCTCACTGTCTCTGCTCCATACTCCTCCTCCTCCATACTGTACTCTGCTGACCCCTTACTACATCTCACTGTCTCTGCTCCATCTCCTCCTCCATACTGTACTCTGCTGACCCCTTACTACATCTCACTGTCTCTGCTCCATACTCCTCTTCCTCCATACTGTACTCTGCTGTCTCCTTACTACATCTCACTGTCACTGCTCCATACTCCTCCTCCTCCATACTGTACTCTGCTGTCTCCTTACTACATCTCACTGTCTCTGCTCCATACTTCTCCTCCTCCATACTGTACTCTCCTGACTCCTTACTACATCTCACTGTCTCTGCTCCATACTCCTCCTCCATACTGTACGCTGCTGACTCCTTACTACATCTCACTGTCTCTGCTCCATACTCCACCCCCTCCATACTGTACTCTGCTGACTCCTTACTACATCTCACTGTCTCTGCACCATACTTCTCCTCCTCCATACTGTACTCTGCTGACTCCTTACTACATCTCACTGTCTCTGCTCCATACTCCTCCTCCTCCATACTGTACTCTGCTGTCTCCTTACTACATCTCACTGTCTCTGCACCATACTCCTCCTCCTCCATACTGTACTCTGCTGACTCCTTACTACATCTCACTGTCTCTGCTCCATACTCCTCCTCCTCCATACTGTACTCTGCTGTCTCCTTACTACATCTCACTGTCTCTGCACCATACTTCTCCTCCTCCATACTGTACTCTGCTGTCTCCTTACTACATCTCACTGTCTGTGCTCCATACTCCTCCTCCTCCATACTGTACTCTACTGACTCCTTACTACATCTCACTGTCTCTGCTCCATACTTCTCCTCCTCCATACTGTACTCTGCTGACTCCTTACTACATCTCACTGTCTCTGCTCCATACTCCTCCTCCTCCATACTGTACTCTGCTGTCTCCTTACTACATCTCACTGTCACTGCTCCATACTCCTCCTCCTCCATACTGTACTCTGCTGTCTCCTTACTACATGTCACTGTCTGTGCTCCATACTCCTCCTCCTCCATACTGTACTCTGCTGACTCCTTAATACATCTCACTGTCTCTGCTCCATACTCCACCCCCTCCATACTGTACTCTGCTGTCTCCTTACTACATCTCACTGTCTCTGCTCCATACTCCTCCTCCTCCATACTGTAATCTGCTGTCTCCTTACTACATCTCACTGTCTCTGCTCCATACTCCTCCTCCTCCATACTGTACTCTGCTGACTCCTTACTACATCTCACTGTCTCTGCTCCATACTTCTCCTCCTCCATACTGTACTCTGCTGTCTCCTTACTACATCTCACTGTCTCTGCTCCATACTCCACCTCCTCCATACTGTACTCTGCTGACTCCTTACTACATCTCACTGTCTCTGCTCCATACTCCACCTCCTCCATACTGTACTCTGCTGTCTCCTTACTACATCTCACTGTCTCTGCTCCATACTCCTCCTCCTCCATACTGTAATCTGCTGTCTCCTTACTACATCTCACTGTTTCTGCTCCATACTCCTCCTCCTCCATACTGTACTCTGCTGACTCCTTACTACATCTCACTGTCTCTGCTCCATACTCCTCCTCCTCCATACTGTACTCTGCTGACCCCTTACTACATCTCACTGTCTCTGCTCCATACTCCACCCCCTCCATACTGTACTCTGCTGACTCCTTACTACATCTCACTGTCTCTGCTCCATACTCTTCCTCCTCCATACTGTACTCTGCTGACTCCTTACTACATCTCACTGTCTCTGCTCCATACTCCACCCCCTCCATACTGTACTCTGCTGACTCCTTACTACATCTCACTGTCTCTGCACCATACTTCTCCTCCTCCATACTGTACTCTGCTGTCTCCTTACTACATCTCACTGTCTGTGCTCCATACTCCTCCTCCTCCATACTGTACTCTGCTGACTCCTTACTACATCTCACTGTCTCTGCTCCATACTTCTCCTCCTCCATACTGTACTCTGCTGTCTCCTTACTACATCTCACTGTCTCTGCTCCATACTCCTCCTCCTCCATACTGTGCTCTGCTGTCTCCTTACTACATCTCACTGTCTCTGCTCCATACTCCTCCTCCTCCATACTGTACTCTGCTGACTCCTTACTACATCTCACTGTCACTGCTCCATACTCCTCCTCCTCCATACTGTACTCTGCTGTCTCCTTACTACATCTCACTGTCTCTGCTCCATACTCCTCCTCCTCCATACTGTACTCTGCTGACTCCTTATTACATCTCACTGTCACTGCTCCATACTCCTCCTCCTCCATACTGTGCTCTGCTGTCTCCTTACTACATCTCACTGTCTCTGCTCCATACTCCTCCTCCTCCATACTGTACTCTGCTGACTCCTTACTACATCTCACTGTCTCTGCTCCATACTCCTCCTCCTCCATACTGTGCTCTGCTGTCTCCTTACTACATCTCACTGTCTCTGCTCCATACTCCTCCTCCTCCATACTGTACTCTGCTGACTCCTTACTACATCTCACTGTCTCTGCACCATACTTCTCCTCCTCCATACTGTACTCTGATGACTCCTTACTACATCTCACTGTCTCTGCTCCATACTTCTCCTCCATACTGTACTCTGCTGTCTCCTTACTACATCTCACTGTCACTGCTCCATACTCCTCCTCCTCCATACTGTACTCTGCTGTCTCCTTACTACATCTCACTGTCTCTGCTCCATACTCCTCCTCCTCCATACTGTACTCTGCTGACCCCTTACTACATCTCACTGTCTCTGCTCCATACTCCACCCCCTCCATACTGTACTCTGCTGTCTCCTTACTACATCTCACTGTCTCTGCTCCATACTCCTCCTCCTCCATACTGTACTCTGCTGTCTCCTTACTACATCTCACTGTCTCTGCTCCATACTCCTCCTCCTCCATACTGTACTCTGCTGACTCCTTACTACATCTCACTGTCTCTGCTCCATACTTCTCCTCCTCCATACTGTACTCTGCTGTCTCCTTACTACATCTCACTGTCACTGCTCCATACTCCTCCTCCTCCATACTGTACTCTGCTGTCTCCTTACTACATCTCACTGTCTCTGCTCCATACTCCTCCTCCATACTGTACGCTGCTGACTCCTTACTACATCTCACTGTCTCTGCTCCATACTCCACCCCCTCCATACTGTACTCTGCTGACTCCTTACTGCATCTCACTGTCTCTGCACCATACTTCTCCTCCTCCATACTGTACTCTGCTGACTCCTTACTACATCTCACTGTCTCTGCTCCATACTCCTCCTCCTCCATACTGTCCTCTGCTGACTCCTTACTACATCTCACTGTCTCTGCTCCATACTCCTCCTCCATACTGTACTCTGCTGTCTCCTTACTACATCTCACTGTCTCTGCTCCATACTCCTCCTCCTCCATACTGTACTCTGCTGACGCCTTACTACATCTCATTGTCTCTGCTCCATACTCCTCCTCCTCCATACTGTACTCTGCTGACCCCTTACTACATCTCACTGTCTCTGCTCCATACTCCTCTTCCTCCATACTGTACTCTGCTGACTCCTTATTACATCTCACTGTCTCTGCTCCATACTCCTCCTCCTCCATACTGTACTCTGCTGACTCCTCACTACATCTCACTGTCTCTGCTCCATACTCCTCCTCCTCCATACTGTACTCTGCTGACTCCTCACTACATCTCACTGTCTCTGCTCCATACTCCTCCTCCTCCTTACTGTACTCTGCTGACCCATTACTACATCTCACTGTCTCTCCTCCATACTCCTCTTCCTCCATACTGTACTCTGCTGACTCCTTATTACATCTCACTGTCTCTGCTCCATACTCCTCCTCCTCCATACTGTACTCTGCTGACTCCTTATTACATCTCACTGTCTCTGCTCCATACTCCTCCTCCTCCATACTGTACTCTGCTGACCCATTACTACATCTCACTGTCTCTGCTCCATACTCCACCTCCTCCATACTGTACTCTGCTGTCTCCTTACTACATCTCACTGTCTCTGCTCCATACTCCTCCTCCATACTGTACTCTGCTGACTCCTTACTACATCTCACTGTCTCTGCTCCATACTCCTCCTCCTCCATACTGTACTCTGCTGACTCCTTACTACATCTCACTGTCACTGCTCCATACTCCTCCTCCTCCATACTGTACTCTGCTGACTCCTTACTACATCTCACTGTCACTGCTCCATACTCCTCCTCCTCCATACTGTACTCTGCTGACTCCTTACTACATCTCACTGTCTCTGCTCCATACTCCTCCTCCTCCATACTGTACTCTGCTGACTCCTTACAACATCTCACTGTCACTGCTCCATACTCATCCTCCTCCATACTGTACTCTGCTGACTCCTTACTACATCTCACTGTCTCTGCTCCATACTCCTCCTCCTCCATACTGTACTCTGCTGACTCCTTACTACATCTCACTGTCTCTGCTCCATACTCCTCCTCCTCCATACTGTACTCTGCTGACTCCTTACTACATCTCACTGTCTCTGCTCCATACTCCTCCTCCTCCATACTGTACTCTGCTGACTCCTTACAACATCTCACTGTCTCTGCTCCATACTCCTCCTCCTCCATACTGTACTCTGCTGACCACTTACTACATCTCACTGTCTCTGCTCCATACTCCTCCTCCTCCATACTGTACTCTGCTGACTCCTTACTACATCTCACTGTCTCTGCTCCATACTCCTCCTCCTCCATACTGTACTCTGCTGACTCCTTACTACATCTCACTGTCTCTGCTCCATACTCCTCCTCCTCCATACTGTACTCTGCTGACCCCTTACTACATCTCACTGTCACTGCTCCATACTCCTCCTCCTCCATACTGTACTCTGCTGACTCCTTACTACATCTCACTGTCTCTGCTCCATACTCCTCCTCCTCCATACTGTACTCTGCTGTCTCCTTACTACATCTCACTGTCTCTGCTCCATACTCCTCCTCCTCCATACTGTACTCTGCTGACTCCTTGCTACATCTCACTGTCACTGCTCCATACTCCTCCTCCTCCATACTGTACTCTGCTGACCCCTTACTACATCTCACTGTCACTGCTCCATACTCCTCCTCCTCCATACTGTACTCTGCTGACTCCTTGCTACATCTCACTGTCACTGCTCCATACTCCTCCTCCTCCATACTGTACTCTGCTGACTCCTTACTACATCTCACTGTCTCTGCTCCATACTCCTCCTCCTCCATACTGTACTCTGCTGTCTCCTTACTACATCTCACTGTCTCTGCTCCATACTCCTCCTCCTCCATACTGTACTCTGCTGTCTCCTTACTACATCTCACTGTCTCTGCTCCATACTCCTCCTCCTCCATACTGTACTCTGCTGACTCCTTACTACATCTCACTGTCTCTGCTCCATACTTCTCCTCCTCCATACTGTACTCTGCTGTCTCCTTACTACATCTCACTGTCTCTGCTCCATACTCCTCCTCCTCCATACTGTACTCTGCTGACCCCTTACTACATCTCACTGTCTCTGCTCCATACTCCTCCTCCTCCATACTGTACTCTGCTGACTCCTTACTACATCTCACTGCCTCTGCTCCATCCTCCTCCTCCTCCATACTGTACTCTGCTGTCTCCTTACTACATCTCACTGTCTCTGCTCCATACTCCTCCTCCTCCATACTGTACTCTGCTGACTCCTTACTACATCTCACTGACTCTGCTCCATACTCCACCCCCTCCATACTGTACTCTGCTGTCTCCTTACTACATCTCACTGTCTCTGCTCCATACTCCACCCCCTCCATACTGTACTCTGCTGACTCCTTACTACATCTCACTGTCTCTGCTCCATACTCTTCCTCCTCCATACTGTACTCTGCTGACTCCTTACTACATCTCACTGTCTCTGCTCCATACTCCACCCCCTCCATACTGTACTCTGCTGACTCCTTACTACATCTCACTGTCTCTGCACCATACTTCTCCTCCTCCATACTGTACTCTGCTGTCTCCTTACTACATCTCACTTTCTCTGCTCCATACTCCTCCTCCTCCATACTGTACTCTACTGACTCCTTACTACATCTCACTCTCTCTGCTCCATACTCCTCCATACTGTACTCTGCTGACTCCTTACTACATCTCACTGTCTCTGCTCCATACTCCTCCTCCTCCATACTGTACTCTGCTGTCTCCTTACTACATCTCACTGTCTCTGCTCCATACTCCTCCTCCTCCATACTGTACTCTGCTGACTCCTTACTACATCTCACTGTCTGTGCTCCATACTCCTCCTCCTCCATACTGTACTCTGCTGACCCCTTACTACATCTCACTGTCTCTGCTCCATACTCCTCCTCCTCCATACTGTACTCTGCTGACTCCTTACTACATCTCACTGTCTGTGCTCCATACTCCTCCTCCTCCATACTGTACTCTGCTGTCTCCTTACTACATCTCACTGTCTCTGCTCCATACTCCTCCTCCTCCATACTGTACTCTGCTGACTCCTTACTACATCTCACTGTCTCTGCTCCATACTCCACCCCCTCCATACTGTACTCTGCTGTCTCCTTACTACATCTCACTGTCTCTGCTCCATACTCCACCCCCTCCATACTGTACTCTGCTGACTCCTTACTACATCTCACTGTCTCTGCTCCATACTCTTCCTCTTCCATACTGTACTCTGCTGACTCCTTACTACATCTCACTGTCTCTGCTCCATACTCCACCCCCTCCATACTGTACTCTGCTGACTTCTTACTACATCTCACTGTCTCTGCACCATACTTCTCCTCCTCCATACTGTACTCTGCTGTCTCCTTACTACATCTCACTGTCTCTGCACCATACTTCTCCTCCTCCATACTGTACTCTGCTGTCTCCTTACTACATCTCACTGTCTCTGCTCCATACTCCTCCTCCTCCATACTGTACTCTGCTGACTCCTTACTACATCTCACTGTCTCTGCTCCATACTCCTCCTCCATACTGTACTCTGCTGACTCCTTACTACATCTCACTGTCACTGCTCCATACTCCTCCTCCTCCATACTGTACTCTGCTGACTCCTTACTACATCTCACTGTCACTGCTCCATACTCCTCCTCCTCCATACTGTACTCTGCTGACTCCTTACTACATCTCACTGTCACTGCTCCATACTCCTCCTCCTCCATACTGTACTCTGCTGACTCCTTACTACATCTCACTGTCTCTGCTCCATACTCCTCCTCCTCCATACTGTACTCTGCTGACTCCTTACTACATCTCACTGTCACTGCTCCATACTCCTCCTCCTCCATACTGTACTCTGCTGACTCCTTACTACATCTCACTGTCTCTGCTCCATACTCCACCTCCTCCATACTGTACTCTGCTGACTCCTTACTACATCTCACTGTCTCTGCTCCATACTCCACCTCCTCCATACTGTACTCTGCTGACTCCTTACTACATCTCACTGTCTGTGCTCCATACTCCTCCTCCTCCATACTGTACTCTGCTGACTCCTTACTACATCTCACTGTCTCTGCTTCATACTCCTCCTCCTCCATACTGTGCTCTGCTGTCTCCTTACTACATCTCACTGTCTCTGCTCCATACTCCTCCTCCTCCATACTGTACTCTGCTGACTCCTTACTACATCTCACTGTCTCTGCTCCATACTTCTCCTCCTCCATACTGTACTCTGCTGACTCCTTACTACATCTCACTGTCTCTGCTCCATACTCCTCCTCCTCCATACTGTGCTCTGCTGTCTCCTTACTACATCTCACTGTCTCTGCTCCATACTCCTCCTCCTCCATACTGTACTCTGCTGTCTCCTTACTACATCTCACTGTCTCTGCTCCATACTCCTCCTCCTCCATACTGTACTCTGCTGACTCCTTACTACATCTCACTGTCTCTGCTCCATACTCCTCCTCCTCCATACTGTACTCTGCTGACTCCTTACTACATCTCACTGTCACTGCTCCATACTCCTCCTCCTCCATACTGTGCTCTGCTGTCTCCTTACTACATCTCACTGTCTCTGCTCCATACTCCTCCTCCTCCATACTGTACTCTGCTGACTCCTTACTACATCTCACTGTCTCTGCTCCATACTCCTCCTCCTCCATACTGTGCTCTGCTGTCTCCTTACTACATCTCACTGTCTCTGCTCCATACTCCACCCCCTCCATACTGTACTCTGCTGACTCCTTACTACATCTCACTGTCTCTCCTCCATACTCCTCCTCCTCCATACTGTACTCTGTTGACTCCTTACTACATCTCACTGTCTCTCCTCCATACTCCTCCTCCTCCATACTGTACTCTGCTGACTCCTTACTACATCTCACTGTCTCTGCTCTATACTCCTCCTCCTCCATACTGTACTCTGCTGACTCCTTACTACATCTCACTTTCTCTGCTCCATGCTCCTCCTCCTCCATACTGTACTCTGCTGACTCCTTACTACATCTCACTGTCTCTGCTCCATACTCCTCCTCCTCCATACTGTACTCTGCTGACTCCTTACTACATCTCACTGTCTCTGCTTCATACTCCTCCTCCTCCATACTGTACTCTGCTGTCTCCTTACTATATCTCACTGTCTCTGCACCATACTCCACCTCCTCCATACTGTACTCTGCTGACCCCTTAATACATCTCACTGTCTGTGCTCCATACTCCACCTCCTCCATACTGTACTCTGCTGTCTCCTTACTATATCTCACTGTCTCTGCACCATACTCCACCTCCTCCATACTGTACTCTGCTGACCCCTTACTACATCTCACTGTCTCTGCTCCATACTCCACCTCCTCCATACTGTACTCTGCTGTCTCCTTACTACATCTCACTGTCTGTGCTCCATACTCCACCTCCTCCATACTGTACTCTGCTGTCTCCTTACTATATCTCACTGTCTCTGCACCATACTCCACCTCCTCCATACTGTACTCTGCTGACCCCTTACTACATCTCACTGTCTCTGCTCCATACTCCACCTCCTCCATACTGTACTCTGCTGTCTCCTTACTACATCTCACTGTCTCTGCTCCATACTCCACCTCCTCCATACTGTACTCTGCTGACTCCTTACTACATCTCACTGTCTCTGCTCCATACTCCTCCTCCTCCATACTGTACTCTGCTGACTCCTTACTACATCTCACTGTCTCTGCACCATACTCCTCCACCTCCATACTGTACTCTGCTGACTCCTTACTACATCTCACTGTCTCTGCTCCATACTCCACCTCCTCCATACTGTACTCTGCTGTCTACTTACTACATCTCACTGTCTCTGCTCCATACTCCTCCTCCTCCATACTGTACTCTGCTGACTCCTTACTACATCTCACTGTCACTGCTCCATACTCCACCTCCTCCATACTGTACTCTGCTGACCCCTTACTACATCTCACTGTCTCTGCTCCATACTCCTCCTCCTCCATACTGTACTCTGCTGACTCCTTACTACATCTCACTGTCTCTGCTCCATACTCCTCTTCCTCCATACTGTACTCTGCTGACTCCTTACTACATCTCACTGTCTCTGCTCCATACTCCTCCTCCTCCATACTGTACTCTGCTGTCTCCTTACTACATCTCACTGTCTCTGCTCCATACTCCTCCTCCTCCATACTGTACTCTGCTGACTCCTTACTACATCTCACTGTCACTGCTCCATACTCCACCTCCTCCATACTGTACTCTGCTGACCCCTTACTACATCTCACTGTCTCTGCTCCATACTCCTCCTCCTCCATACTGTACTCTGCTGACTCCTTACTACATCTCACTGTCTCTGCTCCATACTCCTCCTCCTCCATACTGTACTCTGCTGACTCCTTACTACATCTCACTGTCACTGCTCCATACTCCACCTCCTCCATACTGTACTCTGCTGACTCCTTACTACATCTCACTGTCTCTGCTCCATACTCCACCCCCTCCATACTGTACTCTGCTGTCTCCTTACTACATCTCACTGTCTCTGCTCCATACTCCTCCTCCTCCATACTGTAATCTGCTGTCTCCTTACTACATCTCACTGTCTCTGCTCCATACTCCTCCTCCTCCATACTGTACTCTGCTGACTCCTTACTACATCTCACTGTCTCTGCTCCATACTTCTCCTCCTCCATACTGTACTCTGCTGTCTCCTTACTACATCTCACTGTCTCTGCTCCATACTCCTCCTCCTCCATACTGTACTCTGCTGACTCCTTACTACATCTCACTGTCTCTGCTCCATACTCCTCCTCCTCCATACTGTACTCTGCTGACCCCTTACTACATCTCACTGTCTCTGCTCCATACTCCACCCCCTCCATACTGTACTCTGCTGTCTCCTTACTACATCTCACTGTCTCTGCTCCATACTCCACCCCCTCCATACTGTACTCTGCTGACTCCTTACTACATCTCACTGTCTCTGCTCCATACTCTTCCTCCTCCATACTGTACTCTGCTGACTCCTTACTACATCTCACTGTCTCTGCTCCATACTCCACCCCCTCCATACTGTACTCTGCTGACTCCTTACTACATCTCACTGTCTCTGCACCATACTTCTCCTCCTCCATACTGTACTCTGCTGTCTCCTTACTACATCTCACTGTCTGTGCTCCATACTCCTCCTCCTCCATACTGTACTCTGCTGTCTCCTTACTACATCTCACTGTCTCTGCTCCATACTTCTCCTCCTCCATACTGTACTCTGCTGTCTCCTTACTACATCTCACTGTCTCTGCTCCATACTCCTCCTCCTCCATACTGTGCTCTGCTGTCTCCTTACTACATCTCACTGTCTCTGCTCCATACTCCTCCTCCTCCATACTGTACTCTGCTGACTCCTTACTACATCTCACTGTCACTGCTCCATACTCCTCCTCCTCCATACTGTACTCTGCTGTCTCCTTACTACATCTCACTGTCTCTGCTCCATACTCCTCCTCCTCCATACTGTACTCTGCTGACTCCTTACTACATCTCACTGTCTCTGCTCCATACTCCTCCTCCTCCATACTGTACTCTGCTGACTCCTTACTACATCTCACTGTCACTGCTCCATACTCCTCCTCCTCCATACTGTGCTCTGCTGTCTCCTTACTACATCTCACTGTCTCTGCTCCATACTCCTCCTCCTCCATACTGTACTCTGCTGACTCCTTACTACATCTCACTGTCTCTGCTCCATACTCCTCCTCCTCCATACTGTGCTCTGCTGTCTCCTTACTACATCTCACTGTCTCTGCTCCATACTCCTCCTCCTCCATACTGTACTGTGCTGACTCCTTACTACATCTCACTGTCTCTGCTCCATACTCCTCCTCCTCCATACTGTACTCTGCTGACTCCTTACTACATCTCACTGTCTCTGCACCATACTTCTCCTCCTCCATACTGTACTCTGCTGACTCCTTACTACATCTCACTGTCTCTGCTCCATACTCCTTCTCCTCCATACTGTACTCTGCTGTCTCCTTACTACATCTCACTGTCTCTGCACCATACTTCTCCTCCTCCATACTGTACTCTGCTGTCTCCTTACTACATCTCACTGTCTGTGCTCCATACTCCTCCTCCCCCATACTGTACTCTGCTGACTCCTTACTACATCTCACTGTCTCTGCTCCATACTTCTCCTCCTCCATACTGTACTCTGCTGTCTCCTTACTACATCTCACTGTCTCTGCTCCATACTCCTCCTCCTCCATACTGTACTCTGCTGTCTCCTTACTACATCTCACTGTCTCTGCTCCATACTCCTCCTCCTCCATACTGTACTCTGCTGACTCCTTACTACATCTCACTGTCTCTGCTCCATACTCCTCCTCCTCCATACTGTACTCTGCTGACTCCTTACTACATCTCACTGTCTCTGCTCCATACTCCTCCTCCTCCATACTGTACTCTGCTGACCCCTTACTACATCTCACTGTCTCTGCTCCATACTCCACCCCCTCCATACTGTACTCTGCTGTCTCCTTACTACATCTCACTGTCTCTGCTCCATACTCCACCCCCTCCATACTGTACTCTGCTGACTCCTTACTACATCTCACTGTCTCTGCTCCATACTCTTCCTCCTCCATACTGTACTCTGCTGACTCCTTACTACATCTCACTGTCTCTGCTCCATACTCCACCCCCTCCATACTGTACTCTGCTGACTCCTTACTACATCTCACTGTCTCTGCACCATACTTCTCCTCCTCCATACTGTACTCTGCTGTCTCCTTACTACATCTCACTGTCTCTGCACCATACTTCTCCTCCTCCATACTGTACTCTGCTGTCTCCTTACTACATCTCACTGTCTGTGCTCCATACTCCTCCTCCTCCATACTGTACTCTGCTGTCTCCTTACTACATCTCACTGTCTCTGCTCCATACTTCTCCTCCTCCATACTGTACTCTGCTGTCTCCTTACTACATCTCACTGTCTCTGCTCCATACTCCTCCTCCTCCATACTGTGCTCTGCTGTCTCCTTACTACATCTCACTGTCTCTGCTCCATACTCCTCCTCCTCCATACTGTACTCTGCTGACTCCTTACTACATCTCACTGTCACTGCTCCATACTCCTCCTCCTCCATACTGTACTCTGCTGTCTCCTTACTACATCTCACTGTCTCTGCTCCATACTCCTCCTCCTCCATACTGTACTCTGCTGACTCCTTACTACATCTCACTGTCTCTGCTCCATACTCCTCCTCCTCCATACTGTACTCTGCTGACTCCTTACTACATCTCACTGTCACTGCTCCATACTCCTCCTCCTCCATACTGTGCTCTGCTGTCTCCTTACTACATCTCACTGTCTCTGCTCCATACTCCTCCTCCTCCATACTGTACTCTGCTGACTCCTTACTACATCTCACTGTCTCTGATCCATACTCCTCCTCCTCCATACTGTGCTCTGCTGTCTCCTTACTACATCTCACTGTCTCTGCTCCATACTCCTCCTCCTCCATACTGTACTGTGCTGACTCCTTACTACATCTCACTGTCTCTGCTCCATACTCCTCCTCCTCCATACTGTGCTCTGCTGACTCCTTACTACATCTCACTGTCTCTGCACCATACTTCTCCTCCTCCATACTGTACTCTGCTGACTCCTTACTACATCTCACTGTCTCTGATCCATACTCCTCCTCCTCCATACTGTGCTCTGCTGTCTCCTTACTACATCTCACTGTCTCTGCTCCATACTCCTCCTCCTCCATACTGTACTGTGCTGACTCCTTACTACATCTCACTGTCTCTGCTCCATACTCCTCCTCCTCCATACTGTGCTCTGCTGACTCCTTACTACATCTCACTGTCTCTGCACCATACTTCTCCTCCTCCATACTGTACTCTGCTGACTCCTTACTACATCTCACTGTCTCTGCTCCATACTCCTCCTCCTCCATACTGTGCTCTGCTGACTCCTTACTACATCTCACTGTCTCTGCACCATACTTCTCCTCCTCCATACTGTACTCTGCTGACTCCTTACTACATCTCACTGTCTCTGCTCCATACTCCTCCTCCTCCATACTGTACTCTGCTGTCTCCTTACTACATCTCACTGTCTCTGCACCATACTTCTCCTCCTCCATACTGTACTCTGCTGTCTCCTTACTACATCTCACTGTCTGTGCTCCATACTCCTCCTCCTCCATACTGTACTCTGCTGACTCCTTACTACATCTCACTGTCTCTGCTCCATACTTCTCCTCCTCCATACTGTACTCTGCTGTCTCCTTACTACATCTCACTGTCACTGCTCCATACTCCTCTTCCTCCATACTGTACTCTGCTGTCTCCTTACTACATCTCACTGTCTCTGCTCCATACTCCTCCTCCTCCATACTGTACTCTGCTGTCTCCTTACTACATCTCAGTGTCACTGCTCCATACTCCTCTTCCTCCATACTGTACTCTGCTGACTCCTTACTACATCTCACTGTCTCTGCTCCATACTTCTCCTCCTCCATACTGTACTCTGCTGTCTCCTTACTACATCTCACTGTCACTGCTCCATACTCCTCTTCCTCCATACTGTACTCTGCTGACTCCTTACTACATCTCACTGTCACTGCTCCATACTCCTCCTCCTCCATACTGTACTCTGCTGACTCCTTACTACATCTCACTGTCTCTGCTCCATACTCCACCCCCTCCATACTGTACTCTGCTGTCTCCTTACTACATCTCACTGTCTCTGCTCCATACTCCTCCTCCTCCATACTGTACTCTGCTGACTCCTTACTACATCTCACTGTCTCTGCTCCATACTTCTCCTCCTCCATACTGTACTCTGCTGTCTCCTTACTACATCTCAGTGTCACTGCTCCATACTCCTCCTCCTCCATACTGTACTCTGCTGTCTCCTTACTACATCTCACTGTCTCTGCTCCATACTCCTCCTCCTCCATACTGTACTCTGCTGTCTCCTTACTACATCTCACCTTCTCTGCTCCATACTCCTCCTCCTCCATACTGTACTCTGCTGACTCCTTACTACATCTCACTGTCTCTGCTCCATACTTCTCCTCCTCCATACTGTACTCTGCTGTCTCCTTACTATATCTCACTGTCACTGCTCCATACTCCTCCTCCTCCATACTGTACTCTGCTGACTCCTTACTACATCTCACTGTCTCTGCTCCATACTTCTCCTCCTCCATACTGTACTCTGCTGTCTCCTTACTACATCTCACTGTCTCTGCTCCATACTCCTCCTCCTCCATACTGTACTCTGCTGACTCCTTACTACATCTCACTGTCTCTGCTCCATACTCTTCCTCCTCCATACTGTACTCTGCTGACTCCTTACTACATCTCACTGTCTCTGCTCCATACTCCACCCCCTCCATACTGTACTCTGCTGACTCCTTACTACATCTCACTGTCTCTGCACCATACTTCTCCTCCTCCATACTGTACTCTGCTGTCTCCTTACTACATCTCACTGTCTCTGCACCATACTTCTCCTCCTCCATACTGTACTCTGCTGTCTCCTTACTACATCTCACTGTCTGTGCTCCATACTCCTCCTCCTCCATACTGTACTCTGCTGACTCCTTACTACATCTCACTGTCTCTGCTCCATACTCCTCCTCCTCCATACTGTGCTCTGCTGTCTCCTTACTACATCTCACTGTCTCTGCTCCATACTCCTCCTCCTCCATACTGTGCTCTGCTGTCTCCTTACTACATCTCACTGTCTCTGCTCCATACTCCTCCTCCTCCATACTGTACTCTGCTGACTCCTTACTACATCTCACTGTCTCTGCACCATACTCCTCCTCCTCCATACTGTACTCTGCTGTCTCCTTACTACATCTCACTGTCTCTGCTCCATACTCCTCCTCCTCCATACTGTACTCTGCTGACTCCTTACTACATCTCACTGTCTCTGCTCCATCCTCCTCCTCCTCCATACTGTACTCTGCTGTCTCCTTACTACATCTCACTGTCTCTGCTCCATACTCCTCCTCCTCCATACTGTACTCTGCTGACTCCTTACTACATCTCACTGTCTCTGCTCCATACTCCTCCTCCTCCATACTGTGCTCTGCTGTCTCCTTACTACATCTCACTGTCTCTGCTCCATACTCCTCCTCCTCCATACTGTACTCTGCTGTCTCCTTACTACATCTCACTGTCTCTGCACCATACTTCTCCTCCTCCATACTGTACTCTGCTGACTCCTTACTACATCTCACTGTCTCTGCTCCATACTTCTCCTCCTCCATACTGTACTCTGCTGACTCCTTACTACATCTCACTGTCTCTGCTCCATACTTCTCCTCCTCCATACTGTACTCTGCTGTCTCCTTACTACATCTCACTGTCTCTGCTCCATACTCCTCCTCCTCCATACTGTGCTCTGCTGTCTCCTTACTACATCTCACTGTCTCTGCTCCATACTCCTCCTCCTCCATACTGTACTCTGCTGACTCCTTACTACATCTCACTGTCACTGCTCCATACTCCTCCTCCTCCATACTGTATTCTGCTGTCTCCTTACTACATCTCACTGTCTCTGCTCCATACTCTTCCTCCTCCATACTGTACTCTGCTGACTCCTTACTACATCTCACTGTCTCTGCTCCATACTCCTCCTCCTCCATACTGTACTCTGCTGACTCCTTACTACATCTCACTGTCACTGCTCCATACTCCTCCTCCTCCATACTGTGCTCTGCTGTCTCCTTACTACATCTCACTGTCTCTGCTCCATACTCCTCCTCCTCCATACTGTACTCTGCTGACTCCTTACTACATCTCACTGTCTCTGCTCCATACTCCTCCTCCTCCATACTGTGCTCTGCTGTCTCCTTACTACATCTCACTGTCTCTGCTCCATACTCCTCCTCCTCCATACTGTACGCTGCTGACTCCTTACTACATCTCACTGTCTCTGCTCCATACTCCACCCCCTCCATACTGTACTCTGCTGACTCCTTACTACATCTCACTGTCTCTGCACCATACTTCTCCTCCTCCATACTGTACTCTGCTGACTCCTTACTACATCTCACTGTCTCTGCTCCATACTCCTCCTCCATACTGTACTCTGCTGTCTCCTTACTACATCTCACTGTCTCTGCACCATACTTCTCCTCCTCCATACTGTACTCTGCTGTCTCCTTACTACATCTCACTGTCTGTGCTCCATACTCCTCCTCCTCCATACTGTACTCTGCTGACTCCTTACTACATCTCACTGTCTCTGCTCCATACTTCTCCTCCTCCATACTGTACTCTGCTGTCTCCTTACTACATCTCACTGTCTCTGCTCCATACTCCTCCTCCTCCATACTGTACTCTGCTGTCTCCTTACTACATCTCACTGTCTCTGCTCCATACTCCTCCTCCTCCATACTGTACTCTGCTGTCTCCTTACTACATCTCACTGTCTCTGCTCCATACTCCTCCTCCTCCATACTGTACTCTGCTGTCTCCTTACTACATCTCACTGTCTCTGCTCCATACTCCTCCTCCATACTGTACTCTGCTGACTCCTTACTACATCTCACTGTCACTGCTCCATACTCCTCCTCCTCCATACTGTACTCTGCTGTCTCCTTACTACATCTCACTGTCTCTGCTCCATACTTCTCCTCCTCCATACTGTACTCTGCTGTCTCCTTACTACATCTCACTGTCACTGCTCCATACTCCCCCTCCTCCATACTGTACTCTGCTGACTCCTTACTACATCTCACTGTCACTGCTCCATACTCCCCCTCCTCCATACTGTACTCTGCTGTCTCCTTACTACATCTCACTGTCTCTGCTCCATACTCCTCCTCCTCCATACTGTACTCTGCTGTCTCCTTACTACATCTCACTGTCTCTGCTCCATACTCCTCCTCCATACTGTACTCTGCTGACTCCTTACTACATCTCACTGTCACTGCTCCATACTCCTCCTCCTCCATACTGTACTCTGCTGTCTCCTTACTACATCTCACTGTCTCTGCTCCATACTTCTCCTCCTCCATACTGTACTCTGCTGTCTCCTTACTACATCTCACTGTCACTGCTCCATACTCCCCCTCCTCCATACTGTACTCTGCTGACTCCTTACTACATCTCACTGTCTCTGCTCCATACTCCCCCTCCTCCATACTGTACTCTGCTGACTCCTTACTACATCTCACTGTCACTGCTCCATACTCCTCCTCCTCCATACTGTACTCTGCTGACTCCTTACTACATCTCACTGTCACTGCTCCATACTCCTCCTCCTCCATACTGTACTCTGCTGTCTCCTTACTACATCTCACTGTCTCTGCTCCATACTTCTCCTCCTCCATACTGTACTCTGCTGACTCCTTACTACATCTCACTGTCACTGCTCCATACTCCCCCTCCTCCATACTGTACTCTGCTGACTCCTTACTACATCTCACTGTCTCTGCTCCATACTTCTCCTCCTCCATACTGTACTCTGCTGTCTCCTTACTACATCTCACTGTCACTGCTCCATACTCCTCCTCCTCCATACTGTACTCTGCTGTCTCCTTACTACATCTCACTGTCTCTGCTCCATACTCCTGCTCCTCCATACTGTACTCTGCTGACTCCTTACTACATCTCACTGTCTCTGCTCCATACTCCACCCCCTCCATACTGTACTCTGCTGTCTCCTTACTACATCTCAATGTCTCTGCTCCATACTCCACCCCCTCCATACTGTACTCTGCTGACTCCTTACTACATCTCACTGTCTCTGCTCCATACTCCACCCCCTCCATACTGTACTCTGCTGACTCCTTACTACATCTCACTGTCTCTGCACCATACTTCTCCTCCTCCATACTGTACTCTGCTGTCTCCTTACTACATCTCACTGTCTGTGCTCCATACTCCTCCTCCTCCATACTGTACTCTGCTGACTCCTTACTACATCTCACTGTCTCTGCTCCATACTTCTCCTCCTCCATACTGTACTCTGCTGACTCCTTACTACATCTCACTGTCTCTGCTCCATACTCTTCCTCCTCCATACTGTGCTCTGCTGTCTCCTTACTACATCTCACTGTCTCTGCTCCATACTCCTCCTCTATACTGTACTCTGCTGACTCCTTACTACATCTCACTGTCACTGCTCCATACTCCTCCTCCTCCATACTGTACTCTGCTGTCTCCTTACTACATCTCACTGTCTCTGCTCCATACTCCTCCTCCTCCATACTGTACTCTGCTGACTCCTTACTACATCTCACTGTCTCTGCTCCATACTCCTCCTCCTCCATACTGTACTCTGCTGACTCCTTACTACATCTCACTGTCACTGCTCCATACTCCTCCTCCTCCATACTGTACTCTGCTGACTCCTTACTACATCTCACTGTCTCTGCTCCATACTCCTCCTCCTCCATACTGTACTCTGCTGTCTCCTTACTACATCTCACTGTCTCTGCTCCATACTCCTCCTCCTCCATACTGTGCTCTGCTGTCTCCTTACTACATCTCACTGTCTC
Organism: Phyllobates terribilis; assembly: GCF_046119375.1. Classification (NCBI taxonomy): domain Eukaryota; kingdom Metazoa; phylum Chordata; class Amphibia; order Anura; family Dendrobatidae; genus Phyllobates; species Phyllobates terribilis. The sequence goes on from NW_027362766.1 coordinate 13,556,924, forward strand.
TGCTCCATACTCCTCCTCCTCCATACTGTACTCTGCTGACTCCTTACTACATCTCACTGTCTCTGCTCCATACTCCTCCTCCTCCATACTGTGCTCTGCTGTCTCCTTACTACATCTCACTGTCTCTGCTCCATACTCCTCCTCCTCCATACTGTACTCTGCTGACTCCTTACTACATCTCACTGTCTCTGCTCCATACTCCACCCCCTCCATACTGTACTCTGCTGACTCCTTACTACATCTCACTGTCTCTGCTCCATACTCCTCCTCCTCCATACTGTACTCTGCTGACTCCTTACTACATCTCACTGTCTCTGCTCCATACTTCTCCTCCTCCATACTGTACTCTGCTGACTCCTTACTACATCTCACTGTCTCTGCTCCATACTCCTCCTCCTCCATAATGTACTCTGCTGACTCCTTACTACATCTCACTTTCTCTGCTCCATGCTCCTCCTCCTCCATACTGTACTCTGCTGACTCCTTACTACATCTCACTGTCTCTCCTCCATACTCCTCCTCCTCCATACTGTACTCTGCTGACTCCTTACTACATCTCACTGTCTCTGCTCCATACTCCTCCTCCTCCATACTGTACTCTGCTGTCTCCTTACTACATCTCACTGTCTGTGCTCCATACTCCTCCTCCTCCATACTGTACTCTGCTGACTCCTTACTACATCTCACTGTCTCTGCTCCATACTTCTCCTCCTCCATACTGTACTCTGCTGACTCCTTACTACATCTCACTGTCTCTGCTCCATACTCTTCCTCCTCCATACTGTGCTCTGCTGTCTCCTTACTACATCTCACTGTCTCTGCTCCATACTCCTCCTCCTCTATACTGTACTCTGCTGACTCCTTACTACATCTCACTGTCACTGCTCCATACTCCTCCTCCTCCATACTGTACTCTGCTGTCTCCTTACTACATCTCACTGTCTCTGCTCCATACTCCTCCTCCTCCATACTGTACTCTGCTGACTCCTTACTACATCTCACTGTCTCTGCTCCATACTCCTCCTCCTCCATACTGTACTCTGCTGACTCCTTACTACATCTCACTGTCACTGCTCCATACTCCTCCTCCTCCATACTGTACTCTGCTGACTCCTTACTACATCTCACTGTCTCTGCTCCATACTCCTCCTCCTCCATACTGTACTCTGCTGTCTCCTTACTACATCTCACTGTCTCTGCTCCATACTCCTCCTCCTCCATACTGTGCTCTGCTGTCTCCTTACTACATCTCACTGTCTCTGCTCCATACTCCTCCTCCTCCATACTGTACTCTGCTGACTCCTTACTACATCTCACTGTCTCTGCTCCATACTCCTCCTCCTCCATACTGTGCTCTGCTGTCTCCTTACTACATCTCACTGTCTCTGCTCCATACTCCTCCTCCTCCATACTGTACTCTGCTGACTCCTTACTACATCTCACTGTCTCTGCTCCATACTCCACCCCCTCCATACTGTACTCTGCTGACTCCTTACTACATCTCACTGTCTCTGCTCCATACTCCTCCTCCTCCATACTGTACTCTGCTGACTCCTTACTACATCTCACTGTCTCTGCTCCATACTTCTCCTCCTCCATACTGTACTCTGCTGACTCCTTACTACATCTCACTGTCTCTGCTCCATACTCCTCCTCCTCCATAATGTACTCTGCTGACTCCTTACTACATCTCACTTTCTCTGCTCCATGCTCCTCCTCCTCCATACTGTACTCTGCTGACTCCTTACTACATCTCACTGTCTCTCCTCCATACTCCTCCTCCTCCATACTGTACTCTGCTGACTCCTTACTACATCTCACTGTCTCTGCTCCATACTCCTCCTCCTCCATACTGTACTCTGCTGACTCCTTACTACATCTCACTGTCTCTGCTCCATACTCCTCCTCCTCCATACTGTACTCTGCTGTCTCCTTACTATATCTCACTGTCTCTGCACCATACTCCACCTCCTCCATACTGTACTCTGCTGACCCCTTACTACATCTCACTGTCTCTGCTCCATACTCCACCTCCTCCATACTGTACTCTGCTGTCTCCTTACTACATCTCACTGTCTGTGCTCCATACTCCTCCTCCTCCATACTGTACTCTGCTGACTCCTTACTACATCTCACTGTCTCTGCTCCATACTCCACCTCCTCCATACTGTACTCTGCTGTCTCCTTACTACATCTCACTGTCACTGCTCCATACTCCACCTCCTCCATACTGTACTCTGCTGACTCCTTACTACATCTCACTGTCTCTGCTCCATACTCCTCCTCCTCCATACTGTACTCTGCTGACTCCTTACTACATCTCACTGTCTCTGCTCCATACTCCTCCTCCTCCATACTGTACTCTGCTGACTCCTTACTACATCTCACTGTCTCTGCTCCATACTCCTCCTCCTCCATACTGTACTCTGCTGACTCCTTACTACATCTCACTGTCTCTGCTCCATACTCCTCCTCCTCCTTACTGTACTCTGCTGACTCCTTACTACATCTCACTGTCTGTGCTCCATACTCCTCCTCCTCCATACTGTACTCTGCTGACTCCTTACTACATCTCACTGTCTCTGCTCCATACTCCTCCTCCTCCATACTGTACTCTGCTGACTCCTTACTACATCTCACTGTCTGTGCTCCATACTCCTCCTCCTCCATACTGTACTCTGCTGACTCCTTACTACATCTCACTGTCTCTGCTCCATACTCCTCCTCCTCCATACTGTACTCTGCTGACTCCTTACTACATCTCACTTTCTCTGCTCCATGCTCCTCCTCCTCCATACTGTACTCTGCTGACTCCTTACTACATCTCACTGTCTCTCCTCCATACTCCTCCTCCTCCATACTGTACTCTGCTGACTCCTTACTACATCTCACTGTCTCTGCTCCATACTCCTCCTCCTCCATACTGTACTCTGCTGACTCCTTACTACATCTCACTGTCTCTGCTCCATACTCCTCCTCCTCCATACTGTACTCTGCTGTCTCCTTACTATATCTCACTGTCTCTGCACCATACTCCACCTCCTCCATACTGTACTCTGCTGACCCCTTACTACATCTCACTGTCTCTGCTCCATACTCCACCTCCTCCATACTGTACTCTGCTGTCTCCTTACTACATCTCACTGTCTGTGCTCCATACTCCTCCTCCTCCATACTGTACTCTGCTGACTCCTTACTACATCTCACTGTCTCTGCTCCATACTCCACCTCCTCCATACTGTACTCTGCTGTCTACTTACTACATCTCACTGTCACTGCTCCATACTCCACCTCCTCCATACTGTACTCTGCTGACTCCTTACTACATCTCACTGTCTCTGCTCCATACTCCTCCTCCTCCATACTGTACTCTGCTGACTCCTTACTACATCTCACTGTCTCTGCTCCATACTCCTCCTCCTCCATACTGTACTCTGCTGACTCCTTACTACATCTCACTGTCTCTGCTCCATACTCCTCCTCCTCCATACTGTACTCTGCTGACTCCTTACTACATCTCACTGTCTCTGCTCCATACTCCTCCTCCTCCTTACTGTACTCTGCTGACTCCTTACTACATCTCACTGTCTGTGCTCCATACTCCTCCTCCTCCATACTGTACTCTGCTGACTCCTTACTACATCTCACTGTCTCTGCTCCATACTCCTCCTCCTCCATACTGTACTCTGCTGACTCCTTACTACATCTCACTGTCTGTGCTCCATACTCCTCCTCCTCCATACTGTACTCTGCTGACTCCTTACTACATCTCACTGTCACTGCTCCATACTCCTCCTCCTCCATACTGTACTCTGCTGACCCCTTACTACATCTCACTGTCTCTGCTCCATACTCCACCTCCTCCATACTGTACTCTGCTGACTCCTTACTACATCTCACTGTCTCTGCTCCATACTCCTCCTCCTCCATACTGTACTCTGCTGACCCCTTACTACATCTCACTGTCTGTGCTCCATACTCCTCCTCCTCCATACTGTACTCTGCTGACCCCTTACTACATCTCACTGTCTCTGCTCCATACTCCTCCTCCTCCATACTGTACTCTGCTGACTCCTTACTACATCTCACTGTCTCTGCTCCATACTCCTCCTCCTCCATACAGTAGTCTGCTGACTCCTTACTACATCTCACTCTCTCTGCTCCATACTCCTCCTCCTCCATACTGTACTCTGCTGACTCCTTACTACATCTCACTGTCTCTGCTCCATACTCCACCTCCTCTATACTGTACTCTGCTGACTCCTTACTACATCTCACTGTCTGTGCTCCATACTCCTCCTCCTCCTCCATACTGTACTCTGCTGTCTCCTTACTACATGTCACTGTCTCTGCTCCATACTCCTCCTCCTCCATACTGTACTCTGCTGTCTCCTTACTACATCTCACTGTCTCTGCTCCATACTCCTCCTCCTCCTCCATACTGTACTCTGCTGTCTCCTTACTGCATCTCACTGTCTGTGCTCCATACTCCTCCTCCTCCATACTGTACTCTGCTGACTCCTTACTACATCTCACTGTCTCTGCTCCATTCTCCTCCTCCTCCATACTGTACTCTGCTGACTCCTTACTATATCTCACTGTCACTGCTACATACTCCTCCTCCTCCATACTGTACTCTGCTGTCTCCTTACTACATCTCACTGTCTCTGCTCCATACTCCTCCTCCTCCATACTGTACTGTGCTGTCTCCTTACTACATCTCACTGTCTCTGCTCCATACTCCTCCTCCTCCATACTGTACTCTGCTGACTCCTTACTACATCTCACTGTCTCTGCTCCATACTCCTCCTCCTCCATACTGTACTCTGCTGACTCCTTACTACATCTCACTGTCTCTGCTCCATACTCCTCCTCCTCCATACTGTACTCTGCTGACTCCTTACTACATCTCACTGTCACTGCTCCATACTCCTCCTCCATACTGTACTGTGCTGTCTCCTTACTACATCTCACTGTCTCTGCTCCATACTCCTCCTCCTCCATACTGTACTCTGCTGACCCCTTACTACATCTCACTGTCACTGCTCCATACTCCTCCTCCTCCATACTGTACTGTGCTGTCTCCTTACTACATCTCACTGTCTCTGCTCCATACTCCTCCTCCTCCATACTGTACTCTGCTGACCCCTTACTACATCTCACTGTCTGTGCTCCATACTCCTCCTCCTCCTTACTGTACTCTGCTGACCCCTTACTACATCTCACTGTCTCTGCACCATCCTCCTCCTCCTCCATACTGTACTCTGCTGACTCCTTACTACATCTCACTGTCTCTGCTCCATACTCCACCTCCTCCATACTGTACTCTGCTGACTCCTTACTACATCTCACTGTCTCTGCTCCATACTCCTCCTCCTCCATACTGTACTCTGCTGTCTCCTTACTACATCTCACTGTCTCTGCTCCATACTCCACCTCCTCCATACTGTACTCTGCTGACTCCTTACTACATCTCACTGTCTCTGCTCCATACTCCTCCTCCTCCATACTGTACTCTGCTGACTCCTTACTACATCTCACTGTCTCTGCTCCATACTCCTCCTCCTCCATACTGTACTCTGCTGACTCCTTACTACATCTCACTGTCTCTGCTCCATGCTCCTCCTCCTCCATACTGTACTCTGCTGACTCCTTACTACATCTCACTGTCATTTATGCGGGGGCATTTATGCATATAGCATTTATGCATACTTTATCGAAGTGCCATAATTTAGCAAAGTGCCCTGGCAGTTAGAAAATGGCATTGCTAATATTCATCTTTCTTCTCTTCTTACAGGTATATATTTTTCACTGCTTGTGTGATCTGTCCTGAAAACTGCATTATATCTCCATGCAATGCTCTGCAGCCTATCAATTTCTGGTATATATTTTTCACTGCTTGTGTGATCTGTCCTGAAAACTGCATTATATCTCCATGCAATGCTCTGCAGCCTATCAATTTCTGGTATATATTTTTCACTGCTTGTGTGATCTGTCCTGAAAACTGCATTATATCTCCATGCAATGCTCTGCAGCCTATCAATTTCTGGTATATATTTTTCACTGCTTGTGTGATCTGTCCTGAAAACTGCATTATATCTCCATGCAATGCTCTGCAGCCTATCAATTTCTGGTATATATTTTTCACTGCTTGTGTGATCTGTCCTGAAAACTGCATTATATCTCCATGCAATGCTCTGCAGCCTATCAATTTCTGGTATATATTTTTTCACTCCTCTAGCTTTTTTATTCCATGATACTTAAAGGTCATCACACTTACTTTAAGAGTTTATGATCCATGCCGAGTTTACTAGTCTGTTTTTTTTTTTTCCCCTGCACTTTATGGTCTCCTGTTGTCTTTTAAGCTAGTGATTGATTGTTAATGAGTTAAATCTGTGCAGATCTAAGCAGATACGTCCCTATATATTGAGACTTAGTTAAGGGGAGGCATTTATGCGGGGGCATTTATGCATATAGCATTTATGCTTACTTTATCGAAGTGCCATAATTTAGCAAAGTGCCCTGGCAGTTAGAAAATGGCAGTTGGACAGGGCAGGAGACAGGTAAGACATGCAAGACAATTAAACAAACTTGCTTCCAGGTCATCTTTTTGGCAAACAGTATTCACCATTTGTATCTGTGCCATTTATACTCTGGTTGCTACAATCATCCACATTCACCGTTCACCCACAAATGCGGCACACTTCATCCATATTAATCCCTCACTCCTCTCTTCTCCTATGTACAGTTGTCATGCTCTCTTCACAATGTTATACCACGCAGATCCATTCATTCCCACCATACAACGCAGGAAACGCTCTCACAAATCACTCAATCATCTGCTCACTCTCTGTATCTTCCTTCTATTAGTCGCAGGTGATATTTCTCCCAACCCAGGACCCTCCAGTAATAATAACACTAACTCTTTCCCTGTTACATTCAGAAACCCTGCTAATCTCATTAATATTCCCTGCATATCTTCTGTCTCATTCAACTGTGCCCTTTGGAATGCACGCTCAGCTTGTAATAAACTCTCTTACATCCATGACTTTTTCCTCTCTAATTCCCTCAACCTTCTGGCTCTCACTGAAACCTGGATCCAGCAGTCGGACACCACCGCCGCTGCAGCTCTCTCCTATGGTGGCCTACATTTCTCTCATACCCCGCGACCTGACAACAGATCAGGTGGAGGTGTTGGTCTGCTTCTTTCAACAAAATGTACTTTTCAGGTTATCCCCCCTGTACCCTCCCTTATCTTCCCGTCCTTTGAAGCCCACACAGTCAGACTCTACCGGCCCTTCTCCCTGCGAGTGGCGGTTGTCTATCGCCCCCCAGGTCCCCCCCGTCAATTCCTGGATCACTTTGCTGCCTGGCTTACAAATTTTCTATCCTGCGACATCCCCACGATAATCATGGGAGACTTTAACATCCCAATTGGCGATCCTCTTTCCCCATCTGCCACGCATCTTTTATCATTAACCTCCTCCTTCGGCCTTTCACAGCTTGCTAATTCTCCTACACATGAGGACGGGAACACATTGGACCTGATCTTCTCCCGGCTTTGCTCAGTACATGACTTTACTAACTCTCCCCTTCCACTCTCTGACCATAATCTTCTTTCATTCTCTGTCAAGAACTGTGACTTTACTCAAGACACTCCCACCGTCCACACTTATAGAAATTTACGCGCCATTAACACCCAGAAATTTATAAAAAGGTTGCAATCATCATTGGCCCCAATCTCCTCCCTCTCATGTCCCGAATCTGCATTGAAGCATTATAACAAAATAATGCTATGCGCCCTGGATGAAGCCGCACCTCCTACACAAAGAACAATTCGGCATAGACGGCGACAACCCTGGCACACGCCTCAAACACGTCTTCTCCAGAGGTACTCCAGGTGCGCTGAACGGCTGTGGAGAAAATCAAATCTGCCCGAAGATTTCCTCCACTATAAATTTATGCTGAAAACATATAACTCTGCCCTTCACCTCTCCAAACAAACTTACTTTAACAACCTCATCATCTCACTTTCCAATAATCCTAAACGACTCTTTGACACGTTTCATTCTCTCCTCAATCAAACAGCACAGGCCCCGACCACCGACCTCAGCGCTGACGATCTGGCTAACTATTTCAAAGAAAAAATTGACCATATCCGACAGGAAATTTTCTCCCAATCCCCAAATGTTATGCATGCTCCCCCCCGCCACATTGTATCTTGCTCATTTTCTGACTTCGAACCAGTCACGGAAGATGAAGTGATCAGGCTCCTTGCATCTTCTCGCCCTACCACCTGCACCAGCGACCCTATTCCCTCACATCTCCTTCAGTCCCTTGCTCCAGCTGTCACCTCTCACCTAACTAAAATTTTCAACCTTTCCCTCTCATCTGGTATCTTTCCCTCTTCTTTTAAACACGCCAGCATACAACCATTACTTAAAAAACCATCCCTCGACCAGAACGGCACGGCCAACTACAGACCTGTTTCCAATCTTCCCTTTATCTCTAAACTCCTGGAACGCCTGGTCCACTCCCGTCTAATCCGCTATCTCTCAGACAACTCTCTTCTTGACTCTTTACAATCTGGTTTCCGCTCTTTACATTCTACTGAAACTGCCCTCACTAAAGTCTCTAATGATCTACTAACAGCTAAATCTAATGGTCACTACTCCCTGCTGATTCTCCTGGATCTCTCTGCAGCATTTGACACTGTGGATCACCAGCTCCTCCTCACTATGCTCCGCACTATTGGCCTTAAGGACACGGTTCTCTCCTGGTTCTCCTCTTATCTCTCTGACCGCTCCTTCTCTGTGTCTTTTGCCGGCTCCTCCTCCTCCCTACTTCCTCTTACTGTCGGGGTTCCTCAAGGATCAGTCCTAGGCCCCCTTCTTTTCTCCTTATACACCGCTCCTATTGGACAAACAATCAGTAGATTCGGTTTTCAGTACCATCTCTATGGTGATGACACCCAATTATACACCTCTGCTCCGGACATCACCCCTGCATTACTACAAAAGACCAGTGATTGTCTTTCTGCTGTGTCTAACATTATGTCCTCCCTCTACCTAAAACTGAATCTGTCAAAAACTGAACTACTCGTCTTTCCTCCCTCCATTAATCTACCTGTGCCCGATATTGCCATCTCCGTTTGTGGCTCAACCATTACTCCCCAGCTACAAGCCCGCTGTCTTGGGGTCATTTTTGATTCAGATCTTTCTTTCACTCCTCACATCAAATCACTCGCTCGTTCATGTCATCTACACCTCAAAAACATCTCAAGAATCAGGACTTTTCTCACCTTTGACTCGGCAAAAACTCTTACTGTCGCTCTTATTCATTCTCGTCTTGACTATTGCAACGCTCTACTAATCGGTCTCCCTCTTACTAAACTCTCCCCTCTCCAATCCGTCCTCAACGCAGCAGCCAGGATCATATTCCTCGCCAACCGCTACTCAGATGCCTCTTCCCTGTGCCAGTCATTGCATTGGTTGCCCATCCAATATAGAGTTCGTTTTAAACTTATCACGCTTACCCACAAAGCGCTCCATGCTTCAGTACCCCCCTACATCTCCTCCCTTGTCTCAGTCTACCACCCTACACGTGCCCTCCGTTCTGCAAATGACTTGAAACTAAAATCCTCCATAATCCGAACTTCCCACTCCCGTCTCCAAGATTTCTCGCGTGCTGCGCCAATTCTCTGGAATGCACTACCCAGGACAGTTCGATTAATTCCCAATACCCACAGTTTCAAGCGAACCCTAAAAACACATTTCTTTAGACTGGCGTATCACCTAAACACACTCTGTCCATCCCAGCTTTCCCCCATATTAAAATCTTCTTCAACTTCGGGTTCAAACCAACCATGCACATAAAAGCCTCTGTCAGGACTGCACACATACTGTCTGGCGACCAGTCCATGTATTATTATTTATCCTATTCAGTATATCAAGGCTGCATGATACAATATATGTACTTTTTACCTTTTGTGTCTCCCCCACTTCCTCATAGACTGTAAGCTCGCGAGCAGGGCCCTCACTCCGTTCGATATGAGATATGCTTATTCTGTATTGTCTGTATAAGTCCCCCCTAAAATTTGTAAAGTGCTGCGGAATATGTTGGCGCTATAAAAATAAACTATTATTATTATTATTATTATCTGCTCCATACTCCTCCTCCTCCATACTGTACTCTGCTGACCACTTACTACATCTCACTGTCACTGCTCCATACTCCTCCTCCATACTGTACTCTGCTGACTCCTTACTACATCTCACTGTCTCTGCTCCATACTCCTCCTCCTCCATACTGTACTCTGCTGACTCCTTACTACATCTCACTGTCTCTGCTCCATACTCCTCCTCCTCCATACTGTACTCTGCTGACCACTTACTACATCTCACTGTCTCTGCTTCATACTCCTCCTCCTCCATACTGTACTCTGCTGTCTCCTTACTACATCTCACTGTCTCTGCTCCATACTCCTCCTCCTCCATACTGTACTCTGCTGACTCCTTACTACATCTCACTGTCTCTGCTCCATACTCCTCCTCCTCCATACTGTACTCTGCTGACTCCTTACTACATCTCACTGTCTGTGCTCCATACTCCTCCTCCTCCATACTGTACTCTGCTGACTCCTTACTACATCTCACTGTCTCTGCTCCATACTCCACCTCCTCCATACTGTACTCTGCTGACTCCTTACTACATCTCACTGTCTCTGCTCCATACTCCTCCTCCATACTGTACTCTGCTGACCCCTTACTACATCTCACTGTCACTGCACCATACTCCTCCTCCTCCATACTGTACTCTGCTGTCTCCTTACTACATCTCATTGTCTCTGCTCCATACTCCTCCTCCATACTGTACTCTGCTGACCCCTTACTACATCTCACTGTCTCTGCTCCATACTCCTCCTCCTCCATACTGTACTCTGCTGACTCCTTACTACATCTCACTGTCTCTGCACCATACTCCTCCTCCATACTGTACTCTGCTGACCACTTACTACATCTCACTGTCTCTTCTCCATACTCCTCCTCCATACTGTACTCTGCTGACTCCTTACTACATCTCACTGTCTCTGCTCCATACTCCTCCTCCTCCATACTGTACTCTGCTGACTCCTTACTACATCTCACTGTCTCTGCTCCATACTCCACCTCCTCCATACTGTACTCTGCTGACTCCTTACTACATCTCACTGTCTCTGCTCCATACTCCACCTCCTCCATACTGTACTCTGCTGACTCCTTACTACATCTCACTGTCTCTGCTCCATACTCCACCTCCTCCATACTGTACTCTGCTGACTCCTTACTACATCTCACTGTCTCTGCTCCATACTCCTCCTCCTCCATACTGTACTCTGCTGACCACTTACTACATCTCACTGTCTCTGCTCCATACTCCTCCTCCTCCATACTGTACTCTGCTGTCTCCTTACTACATCTCACTGTCTCTGCTCCATACTCCACCTCCTCCATACTGTACTCTGCTGACTCCTTACTACATCTCACTGTCTCTGCTCCATACTCCACCTCCTCCATACTGTACTCTGCTGACTCCTTACTACATCTCACTGTCTCTGCTCCATACTCCTCCTCCTCCATACTGTACTCTGCTGACTCCTTACTACATCTCACTGTCTCTGCTCCATACTCCTCCTCCTCCATACTGTACTCTGCTGACTCCTTACTACATCTCACTGTCTCTGCTCCATACTCCACCTCCTCCATACTGTACTCTGCTGACTCCTTACAACATCTCACTGTCTCTGCTCCATACTCCTCCTCCTCCATACTGTACTCTGCTGACTCCTTACAACATCTCACTGTCTCTGCTCCATACTCCACCTCCTCCATACTGTACTCTGCTGACTCCTTACTACATCTCACTGTCTCTGCTCCATACTCCACCTCCTCCATACTGTACTCTGCTGACTCCTTACTACATCTCACTGTCTCTGCTCCATACTCCTCCTCCTCCATACTGTACTCTGCTGACTCCTTACTACATCTCACTGTATCTGCTCCATAATCCTCCTCCTCCATACTGTACTCTGCTGACTCCTTACTACATCTCACTGTCTGTGCTCCATACTCCTCCTCCTCCATACTGTACTCTGCTGACTCCTTACTACATCTCACTGTCTCTGCTCCATACTCCTCCTCCTCCATACTGTACTCTGCTGACTCCTTACTACATCTCACTGTCTCTGCTCCATACTCCTCCTCCTCCATACTGTACTCTGCTGACTCCTTACTACATCTCACTGTCTCTGCTCCATACTCCTCCTCCTCCATACTGTACTCTGCTGACTCCTTACTACATCTCACTGTCTGTGCTCCATACTCCTCCTCCTCCATACTGTACTCTGCTGACTCCTTACTACATCTCACTGTCTCTGCTCCATACTCCACCTCCTCCATACTGTACTCTGCTGACTCCTTACAACATCTCACTGTCTCTGCTCCATACTCCACCTCCTCCATACTGTACTCTGCTGACTCCTTACTACATCTCACTGTCTCTGCTCCATACTCCTCCTCCTCCATACTGTACTCTGCTGACTCCTTACTACATCTCACTGTCTGTGCTCCATACTCCTCCTCCTCCATACTGTACTCTGCTGACTCCTTACTACATCTCACTGTCTGTGCTCCATACTCCTCCTCCTCCATACTGTACTCTGCTGACTCCTTACTACATCTCACTGTCTGTGCTCCATACTCCTCCTCCTCCATACTGTACTCTGCTGACTCCTTACTACATCTCACTGTCTCTGCTCCATACTCCACCTCCTCCATACTGTACTCTGCTGACTCCTTACTACATCTCACTGTCTCTGCTCCATACTCCACCTGCTCCTTACTGTACTCTGCTGACTCCTTACAACATCTCACTGTCTCTGCTCCATACTCCTCCTCCTCCATACTGTACTCTGCTGACTCCTTACAACATCTCACTGTCTCTGCTCCATACTCCACCTCCTCCATACTGTACTCTGCTGACTCCTTACTACATCTCACTGTCTCTGCTCCAAACTCCACCTCCTCCATACTGTACTCTGCTGAGTCCTTACTACATCTCACTGTCTCTGCTCCATACTCCTCCTCCTCCATACTGTACTCTGCTGACTCCTTACTACATCTCACTGTCTCTGCTCCATACTCCACCTCCTCCATACTGTACTCTGCTGACTCCTTACTACATCTCCCTGTCTCTGCACCATACTCCTCCTCCTCCATACTGTACTCTGCTGACTCCTTACTACATCTCACTGTCTCTGCTCCATACTCCACCTCCTCCATACTGTACTCTGCTGACTCCTTACTACATCTCACTGTCTCTGCTCCATACTCCTCCTCCTCCATACTGTACTCTGCTGACTCCTTACAACATCTCACTGTCTCTGCTCCATACTCCTCCTCCTCCATACTGTACTCTGCTGACTCCTTACAACATCTCACTGTCTCTGCTCCATACTCCACCTCCTCCATACTGTACTCTGCTGACTCCTTACTACATCTCACTGTCTCTGCTCCATACTCCACCTCCTCCATACTGTACTCTGCTGACTCCTTACTACATCTCACTGTCTCTGCTCCATGCTCCACCTCCTCCATACTGTACTCTGCTGACTCCTTACTACATCTCACTGTCTCTGCTCCATACTCCTCCTCCTCCATACTGTACTCTGCTGACTCCTTACAACATCTCACTGTCTCTGCTCCATACTCCTCCTCCTCCATACTGTACTCTGCTGACTCCTTACAACATCTCACTGTCTCTGCTCCATACTCCACCTCCTCCATACTGTACTCTGCTGACTCCTTACTACATCTCACTGTCTCTGCTCCATACTCCACCTCCTCCATACTGTACTCTGCTGACTCCTTACAACATCTCACTGTCTCTGCTCCATACTCCACCTCCTCCATACTGTACTCTGCTGAGTCCTTACTACATCTCACTGTCTCTGCTCCATACTCCTCCTCCTACATACTGTACTCTGCTGACTCCTTACTACATCTCACTGTCTCTGCTCCATACTCCTCCTCCTCCATACTGTACTCTGCTGTCTCCTTACTACATCTCACTGTCTCTGCTCCATACTCCTCCTCCTCCATACTGTACTCTGCTGACTCCTTACTACATCTCACTGTCTCTGCTCCATACTCCTCCTCCTCCATACTGTACTCTGCTGATTCCTTACTACATCTCACTGTCTGTGCTCCACACTCCTCCTCCTCCATACTGTACTCTGCTGACTCCTTATTACATCTCACTGTCTCTGGTCCATACTCCTCCTCCTCCATACTGTACTCTGCTGACTCCTTACTACATCTCACTGTCTCTGCTCCATACTCCTCCTCCTCCATACTGTACTCTGCTGACTCCTTACTACATCTCACTGTCTCTGCTCCATACTCCTCCTCCTCCATACTGTACTGTGCTGTCTCCTTACTACATCTCACTGTCTCTGCTCCATACTCCTCCTCCTCCATACTGTACTCTGCTGTCTCCTTACTACATCTCACTGTCTCTGCTCCATACTCCTCCTCCTCCATACTGTACTCTGCTGTCTCCTTACTACATCTCACTGTCTCTGCTCCATAATCCTCCTCCTCCATACTGTACTCTGCTGACTCCTTACTACATCTCACTGTCTCTGCTCTATACTCCTCCTCCTCCATACTGTACTCTGCTGACTCCTTACTACATCTCACTGTCTCTGCTCCATACTCCACCTCCTCCATACTGTACTCTGCTGTCTCCTTATTACATCTCACTGTCTCTGCTCCATACTCCTCCTCCTCCATACTGTACTCTGCTGACTCCTTACTACATCTCACTGTCTCTGCTCCATACTCCACCTCCTCCATACTGTACTCTGCTGACTCCTTACTACATCTCACCGTCTCTGCTCCATGCTCCTCCTCCTCCATACTGTACTCTGCTGACTCCTTACTACATCTCACTGTCTCTGCTCCATACTCCACCTCCTCCATACTGTACTCTGCTGACTCCTTACTACATCTCACTGTCTCTGCTCCATACTCCTCCTCCTCCATACTGTACTCTGCTGACTCCTTACAACATCTCACTGTCTCTGCTCCATACTCCTCCTCCTCCATACTGTACTCTGCTGACTCCTTACAACATCTCACTGTCTCTGCTCCATACTCCACCTCCTCCATACTGTACTCTGCTGACTCCTTACTACATCTCACTGTCTCTGCTCCATACTCCACCTCCTCCATACTGTACTCTGCTGACTCCTTACTACATCTCACTGTCTCTGCTCCATGCTCCACCTCCTCCATACTGTACTCTGCTGACTCCTTACTACATCTCACTGTCTCTGCTCCATACTCCTCCTCCTCCATACTGTACTCTGCTGACTCCTTACAACATCTCACTGTCTCTGCTCCATACTCCTCCTCCTCCATACTGTACTCTGCTGACTCCTTACAACATCTCACTGTCTCTGCTCCATACTCCACCTCCTCCATACTGTACTCTGCTGACTCCTTACTACATCTCACTGTCTCTGCTCCATACTCCACCTCCTCCATACTGTACTCTGCTGACTCCTTACAACATCTCACTGTCTCTGCTCCATACTCCACCTCCTCCATACTGTACTCTGCTGAGTCCTTACTACATCTCACTGTCTCTGCTCCATACTCCTCCTCCTACATACTGTACTCTGCTGACTCCTTACTACATCTCACTGTCTCTGCTCCATACTCCTCCTCCTCCATACTGTACTCTGCTGTCTCCTTACTACATCTCACTGTCTCTGCTCCATACTCCTCCTCCTCCATACTGTACTCTGCTGACTCCTTACTACATCTCACTGTCTCTGCTCCATACTCCTCCTCCTCCATACTGTACTCTGCTGATTCCTTACTACATCTCACTGTCTGTGCTCCACACTCCTCCTCCTCCATACTGTACTCTGCTGACTCCTTATTACATCTCACTGTCTCTGGTCCATACTCCTCCTCCTCCATACTGTACTCTGCTGACTCCTTACTACATCTCACTGTCTCTGCTCCATACTCCTCCTCCTCCATACTGTACTCTGCTGACTCCTTACTACATCTCACTGTCTCTGCTCCATACTCCTCCTCCTCCATACTGTACTGTGCTGTCTCCTTACTACATCTCACTGTCTCTGCTCCATACTCCTCCTCCTCCATACTGTACTCTGCTGTCTCCTTACTACATCTCACTGTCTCTGCTCCATACTCCTCCTCCTCCATACTGTACTCTGCTGTCTCCTTACTACATCTCACTGTCTCTGCTCCATAATCCTCCTCCTCCATACTGTACTCTGCTGACTCCTTACTACATCTCACTGTCTCTGCTCTATACTCCTCCTCCTCCATACTGTACTCTGCTGACTCCTTACTACATCTCACTGTCTCTGCTCCATACTCCACCTCCTCCATACTGTACTCTGCTGTCTCCTTATTACATCTCACTGTCTCTGCTCCATACTCCTCCTCCTCCATACTGTACTCTGCTGACTCCTTACTACATCTCACTGTCTCTGCTCCATACTCCACCTCCTCCATACTGTACTCTGCTGACTCCTTACTACATCTCACCGTCTCTGCTCCATGCTCCTCCTCCTCCATACTGTACTCTGCTGACTCCTTACTACATCTCACTGTCTGTGCTCCATACTCCTCCTCCTCCATACTGTACTCTGCTGACTCCTTACTACATCTCACTGTCTCTGCTCCATACTCCTCCTCCTCCATACTGTACTCTGCTGTCTCCTTACTACATCTCACTGTCTCTGCTCCATACTCCTCCTCCTCCATACTGTACTCTGCTGACTCCTTACTACATCTCACTGTCTGTGCTCCATACTCCTCCTCCTCCATACTGTACTCTGCTGACCCCTTACTACATCTCACTGTCTCTGCTCCATACTCCTCCTCCTCCATACTGTACTCTGCTGACTCCTTACTACATCTCACTGTCTCTGCACCATACTCCTCCTCCTCCATACTGTACTCTGCTGTCTCCTTACTACATCTCACTGTCTCTGCTCCATACTCCTCCTCCTCCATACTGTACTCTGCTGTCTCCTTATTACATCTCACTGTCTCTGCTCCATACTCCTCCTCCTCCATACTGTACTCTGCTGACCCCTTACTACATCTCACTATCTCTGCTCCATACTCCTCCTCCTTCATACTGTACTCTGCTGACTCCTTACTACATCTCACTGTCTCTGCTCCATACTCTACCTCCTCCATACTGTACTCTGCTGTCTCCTTACTACATCTCACTGTCTCTGCTCCATACTCCTCCTCCTCCATACTGTACTCTGCTGACTCCTTACTACATCTCACTGTCTCTGCTCCATACTCCTCCTCCTCCATACTGTAGTCTGCTGACTCCTTACTACATCTCACTGTCTGTGCTCCACACTCCTCCTCCTCCATACTGTACTGTGCTGTCTCCTTACTACATCTCACTGTCTCTGCTCCATACTCCTCCTCCATACTGTACTCTGCTGTCTCCTTACTACATCTCACTGTCTCTGCTCCATACTCCTCCTCCATACTGTACTCTGCTGACTCCTTACTACATCTCACTGACTCTGCTCCATACTCCTCCTCCTTCATACTGTACTCTGCTGACTCCTTACTACATCTCACTGTCTCTGCTCCATACTCCACCTCCTCCATACTGTACTCTGCTGACTCCTTACTACATCTCACTGTCTCTGCTCCATACTCCTCCTCCTCCATACTGTACTCTGCTGACTCCTTACTACATCTCACTGTCTCTGCTCCATACTCCTCCTCCTCCATACTGTAGTCTGCTGACTCCTTACTACATCTCACTGTCTGTGCTCCACACTCCTCCTCCTCCATACTGTACTGTGCTGTCTCCTTACTACATCTCACTGTCTCTGCTCCATACTCCTCCTCCATACTGTACTCTGCTGTCTCCTTACTACATCTCACTGTCTCTGCTCCATACTCCTCCTCCTCCATACTGTACTCTGCTGTCTCCTTACTACATCTCACTGTCTCTGCTCCATACTCCTCCTCCATACTGTACTCTGCTGTCTCCTTACTACATCTCACTGTCTCTGCTCCATACTCCTCCTCCTCCATACTGTACTCTGCTGTCTCCTTACTACATCTCACTGTCTCTGCTCCATACTCCACCTCCTCCATACTGTACTCTGCTGACTCCTTACTACATCTCACTGTCTCTGCTCCATACTCCTCCTCCATACTGTACTCTGCTGACTCCTTACTACATCTCACTGTCTCTGCTCCATCCTCCTCCTCCTACATACTGTACTGTGCTGTCTCCTTACTACATCTCACTGTCTCTGCTCCATACTCCTCCTCCTCCATACTGTACTCTGCTGACTCCTTACTACATCTCACTGTCTCTGCTCCATACTCCTCCTCCTCCATACTGTACTCTGCTGACTCCTTACTACATCTCACTGTCTCTGCTCCATACTCCACCTCCTCCATACTGTACTCTGCTGACTCCTTACAACATCTCACTGTCTCTGCTCCATACTCCTCCTCCTCCATACTGTACTCTGCTGACTCCTTACAACATCTCACTGTCTCTGCTCCATACTCCACCTACTCCATACTGTACTCTGCTGACTCCTTACTACATCTCACTCTCTCTGCTCCATACTCCACCTCCTACATACTGTACTCTGCTGACTCCTTACTACATCTCACTGTCTCTGCTCCATACTCCTCCTCCTCCATACTGTACTCTGCTGACTCCTTACTACATCTCACTGTCTGTGCTCCATACTCCTCCTCCTCCATACTGTACTCTGCTGACTCCTTACTACATCTCACTGTCTGTGCTCCATACTCCTCCTCCTCCATACTGTACTCTGCTGACTCCTTACTACATCTCACTGTCTCTGCTCCATACTCCTCCTCCTCCATACTGTACTCTGCTGACTCCTTACTACATCTCACTGTCTCTGCTCCATACTCCTCCTCCTCCATACTGTACTCTGCTGACTCCTTACTACATCTCACTGTCTGTGCTCCATACTCCTCCTCCTCCATACTGTACTCTGCTGACTCCTTACTACATCTCACTGTCTCTGCTCCATACTCCACCTCCTCCATACTGTACTCTGCTGACTCCTTACTACATCTCACTGTCTCTACTCCATACTCCTCCTCCTCCATACTGTACTCTGCTGACTCCTTACTACATCTCACTGTCTGTGCTCCATACTCCTCCTCCTCCATACTGTACTCTGCTGACTCCTTACTACATCTCACTGTCTCTGCTCCATACTCCACCTCCTCCATACTGTACTCTGCTGACTCCTTACTACATCTCACTGTCTCTGCTCCATACTCCACCTCCTCCATACTGTACTCTGCTGACTCCTTACTACATCTCACTGTCTCTGCTCCATACTCCTCCTCCTCCATACTGTACTCTGCTGTCTCCTTACTACATCTCACTGTCTCTGCTCCATACTCCTCCTCCTCCATACTGTACTCTGCTGACTCCTTACTACATCTCACTGTCTGTGCTCCATACTCCTCCTCCTCCATACTGTACTCTGCTGACCCCTTACTACATCTCACTGTCTCTGCTCCATACTCCTCCTCCTCCATACTGTACTCTGCTGTCTCCTTACTACATCTCACTGTCTCTGCTCCATACTCCTCCTCCTCCATACTGTACTCTGCTGTCTCCTTACTACATCTCACTGTCACTGCTCCATACTCCTCCTCCTCCATACTGTACTCTGCTGACTCCTTACTACATCTCACTGTCACTGCTCCATACTCCTCCTCCTCCATACTGTACTCTGCTGACTCCTTACTACATCTCACTGTCTCTGCTCCATACTCCACCTCCTCCATACTGTACTCTGCTGACCCCTTACTACATCTCACTGTCACTGCTCCATACTCCTCCTCCATACTGTACTGTGCTGTCTCCTTACTACATCTCACTGTCTCTGCTCCATACTCCTCCTCCTCCATACTGTACTCTGCTGACCCCTTACTACATCTCACTGTCACTGCTCCATACTCCTCCTCCTCCATACTGTACTGTGCTGTCTCCTTACTACATCTCACTGTCTCTGCTCCATACTCCTCCTCCTCCATACTGTACTCTGCTGACCCCTTACTACATCTCACTGTCTGTGCTCCATACTCCTCCTCCTTACTGTACTCTGCTGACCCCTTACTACATCTCACTGTCTCTGCACCATCCTCCTCCTCCTCCATACTGTACTCTGCTGACTCCTTACTACATCTCACTGTCTCTGCTCCATACTCCACCTCCTCCATACTGTACTCTGCTGACTCCTTACTACATCTCACTGTCTCTGCTCCATACTCCTCCTCCTCCATACTGTACTCTGCTGTCTCCTTACTACATCTCACTGTCTCTGCTCCATACTCCACCTCCTCCATACTGTACTCTGCTGACTCCTTACTACATCTCACTGTCTCTGCTCCATACTCCTCCTCCTCCATACTGTACTCTGCTGACTCCTTACTACATCTCACTGTCTCTGCTCCATACTCCTCCTCCTCCATACTGTACTCTGCTGACTCCTTACTACATCTCACTGTCTCTGCTCCATACTCCTCCTCCTCCATACTGTACTCTGCTGACTCCTTACTACATCTCACTGTCTCTGCTCCATACTCCTCCTCCTCCATACTGTACTCTGCTGACCACTTACTACATCTCACTGTCTCTGCTCCATACTCCTCCTCCTCCATACTGTACTCTGCTGTCTCCTTACTACATCTCACTGTCTCTGCTCCATACTCCACCTCCTCCATACTGTACTCTGCTGACTCCTTACTACATCTCACTGTCTCTGCTCCATACTCCACCTCCTCCATACTGTACTCTGCTGACTCCTTACTACATCTCACTGTCTCTGCTCCATACTCCTCCTCCTCCATACTGTACTCTGCTGACTCCTTACTACATCTCACTGTCTCTGCTCCATACTCCTCCTCCTCCATACTGTACTCTGCTGACTCCTTACTACATCTCACTGTCTCTGCTCCATACTCCACCTCCTCCATACTGTACTCTGCTGACTCCTTACAACATCTCACTGTCTCTGCTCCATACTCCTCCTCCTCCATACTGTACTCTGCTGACTCCTTACAACATCTCACTGTCTCTGCTCCATACTCCACCTCCTCCATACTGTACTCTGCTGACTCCTTACTACATCTCACTGTCTCTGCTCCATACTCCACCTCCTCCATACTGTACTCTGCTGACTCCTTACTACATCTCACTGTCTCTGCTCCATACTCCTCCTCCTCCATACTGTACTCTGCTGACTCCTTACTACATCTCACTGTCTGTGCTCCATACTCCTCCTCCTCCATACTGTACTCTGCTGACTCCTTACTACATCTCACTGTCTCTGCTCCATACTCCTCCTCCTCCATACTGTACTCTGCTGACTCCTTACTACATCTCACTGTCTGTGCTCCATACTCCTCCTCCTCCATACTGTACTCTGCTGACTCCTTACTACATCTCACTGTCTCTGCTCCATACTCCTCCTCCTCCATACTGTACTCTGCTGACTCCTTACTACATCTCACTGTCTCTGCTCCATACTCCTCCTCCTCCATACTGTACTCTGCTGACTCCTTACTACATCTCACTGTCTCTGCTCCATACTCCTCCTCCTCCATACTGTACTCTGCTGACTCCTTACTACATCTCACTGTCTGTGCTCCATACTCCTCCTCCTCCATACTGTACTCTGCTGACTCCTTACTACATCTCACTGTCTCTGCTCCATACTCCACCTCCTCCATACTGTACTCTGCTGACTCCTTACAACATCTCACTGTCTCTGCTCCATACTCCACCTCCTCCATACTGTACTCTGCTGACTCCTTACTACATCTCACTGTCTCTGCTCCATACTCCTCCTCCTCCATACTGTACTCTGCTGACTCCTTACTACATCTCACTGTCTGTGCTCCATACTCCTCCTCCTCCATACTGTACTCTGCTGACTCCTTACTACATCTCACTGTCTGTGCTCCATACTCCTCCTCCTCCATACTGTACTCTGCTGACTCCTTACTACATCTCACTGTCTTGCTCCATACTCCACCTCCTCCATACTGTACTCTGCTGACTCCTTACTACATCTCACTGTCTCTGCTCCATACTCCACCTCCTCCATACTGTACCTCTGCTGACTCCTTACTACATCTCACTGTCTCTGCTCCATACTCCACCTGCTCCTTACTGTACCTTGCTGATCCTTTACAACATCTCACTGTCTCTGCTCCCATACTCCTCCTCTCCATACTGTACTCTGCTGACTCCTTACAACATCTCACTGTCTCTGCTCCATACTCCACCTCCTCCATACTGTACTCTGCTGACTCCTTACTACATCTCACTGTCTCTGCTCCAAACTCCACCTCCTCCATACTGTACTCTGCTGAGTCCTTACTACATCTCACTGTCTCTGCTCCATACTCCTCCTCCTCCATACTGTACTCTGCTGACTCCTTACTACATCTCACTGTCTCTGCTCCATACTCCACCTCCTCCATACTGTACTCTGCTGACTCCTTACTACATCTCCCTGTCTCTGCACCATACTCCTCCTCCTCCATACTGTACTCTGCTGACTCCTTACTACATCTCACTGTCTCTGCTCCATACTCCACCTCCTCCATACTGTACTCTGCTGACTCCTTACTACATCTCACTGTCTCTGCTCCATACTCCTCCTCCTCCATACTGTACTCTGCTGACTCCTTACAACATCTCACTCTCTCTGCTCCATACTCCTCCTCCTCCATACTGTACTCTGCTGACTCCTTACAACATCTCACTGTCTCTGCTCCATACTCCACCTCCTCCATACTGTACTCTGCTGACTCCTTACTACATCTCACTGTCTCTGCTCCATACTCCACCTCCTCCATACTGTACTCTGCTGACTCCTTACTACATCTCACTGTCTCTGCTCCATACTCCACCTCCTCCATACTGTACTCTGCTGACTCCTTACTACATCTCACTGTATCTGCTCCATACTCCTCCTCCTCCATACTGTACTCTGCTGACTCCTTACAACATCTCACTGTCTCTGCTCCATACTCCTCCTCCTCCATACTGTACTCTGCTGACTCCTTACAACATCTCACTGTCTCTGCTCCATACTCCACCTCCTCCATACTGTACTCTGCTGACTCCTTACTACATCTCACTGTCTCTGCTCCATACTCCACCTCCTCCATACTGTACTCTGCTGACTCCTTACAACATCTCACTGTCTCTGCTCCATACTCCACCTCCTCCATACTGTACTCTGCTGAGTCCTTACTACATCTCACTGTCTCTGCTCCATACTCCTCCTCCTACATACTGTACTCTGCTGACTCCTTACTACATCTCACTGTCTCTGCTCCATACTCCTCCTCCTCCATACTGTACTCTGCTGTCTCCTTACTACATCTCACTGTCTCTGCTCCATACTCCTCCTCCTCCATACTGTACTCTGCTGACTCCTTACTACATCTCACTGTCTCTGCTCCATACTCCTCCTCCTCCATACTGTACTCTGCTGCCTGCTTACTACATCTCACTGTCTCTGCTCCATACTCCTCCTCCTCCATACTGTACTCTGCTGACTCCTTACTACATCTCACTGTCTCTGCTCCATACTCCACCTCCTCCATACTGTACTCTGCTGTCTCCTTATTACATCTCACTGTCACTGCTCCACACTCCTCCTCCATACTGTACTGTGCTGTCTCCTTACTACATCTCACTGTCTCTGCTCCATACTCCTCCTCCTCCATACTGTACTCTGCTGTCTCCTTACTACATCTCACTGTCTCTGCTCCATACTCCTCCTCCTCCATACTGTACTCTGCTGTCTCCTTACTACATCTCACTGTCTCTGCTCCATACTCCTCCTCCTCCATACTGTACTCTGCTGACTCCTTACTACATCTCACTGTCTGTGCTCCATACTCCTCCTCCTCCATACTGTACTCTGCTGACCCCTTACTACATCTCACTGTCTCTGCTCCATACTCCTCCTCCTCCATACTGTACTCTGCTGACTCCTTACTACATCTCACTGTCTCTGCACCATACTCCTCCTCCTCCATACTGTACTCTGCTGTCTCCTTACTACATCTCACTGTCTCTGCTCCATACTCCTCCTCCTCCATACTGTACTCTGCTGTCTCCTTATTACATCTCACTGTCTCTGCTCCATACTCCTCCTCCTCCATACTGTACTCTGCTGACCCCTTACTACATCTCACTGTCTCTGCTCCATACTCCTCCTCCTTCATACTGTACTCTGCTGACTCCTTACTACATCTCACTGTCTCTGCTCCATACTCTACCTCCTCCATACTGTACTCTGCTGTCTCCTTACTACATCTCACTGTCTCTGCTCCATACTCCTCCTCCTCCATACTGTACTCTGCTGACTCCTTACTACATCTCACTGTCTCTGCTCCATACTCCTCCTCCTCCATACTGTAGTCTGCTGACTCCTTACTACATCTCACTGTGTGTGCTCCACACTCCTCCTCCTCCATACTGTACTGTGCTGTCTCCTTACTACATCTCACTGTCTCTGCTCCATACTCCTCCTCCATACTGTACTCTGCTGTCTCCTTACTACATCTCACTGTCTCTGCTCCATACTCCTCCTCCATACTGTACTCTGCTGACTCCTTACTACATCTCACTGTCTCTGCTCCATACTCCTCCTCCTTCATACTGTACTCTGCTGACTCCTTACTACATCTCACTGTCTCTGCTCCATACTCCACCTCCTCCATACTGTACTCTGCTGACTCCTTACTACATCTCACTGTCTCTGCTCCATACTCCTCCTCCTCCATACTGTACTCTGCTGACTCCTTACTACATCTCACTGTCTCTGCTCCATACTCCTCCTCCTCCATACTGTAGTCTGCTGACTCCTTACTACATCTCACTGTCTGTGCTCCACACTCCTCCTCCTCCATACTGTACTGTGCTGTCTCCTTACTACATCTCACTGTCTCTGCTCCATACTCCTCCTCCATACTGTACTCTGCTGTCTCCTTATTACATCTCACTGTCTGTGCTCCATACTCCTCCTCCTCCATACTGTACTCTGCTGTCTACTTACTACATCTCACTGTCTCTGCTCCATACTCCTCCTCCTCCATACTGTACTCCGCTGACTCCTTATTACATCTCACTGTCTGTGCTCCATACTCCTCCTCCTCCATACTGTACTCTGCTGACTCCTTACTACATCTCACTGTCTCTGCTCCATAATCCTCCTCCATACTGTACTCTGCTGTCTCCTTACTACATCTCACTGTCTCTGCTCCATACTCCACCTGCTCCTTACTGTACTCTGCTGACTCCTTACTACATCTCACTGTCTCTGCTCCATACTCCACCTCCTCCATACTGTACTCTGCTGACTCCTTACTACATCTCACTGTCTCTGCTCCATACTCCTCCTCCTCCATACTGTACTCTGCTGACTCCTTATTACATCTCACTGTCTGTGCTCCATACTCCTCCTCCTCCATACTGTACTCTGCTGACTCCTTACTACATCTCACTGTCTCTGCTCCATACTCCTCCTCCTCCATACTGTACTCTGCTGTCTCCTTACTACATCTCACTGTCTCTGCTCCATACTCCACCTGCTCCTTACTGTACTCTGCTGACTCCTTACTACATCTCACTGTCTCTGCTCCATACTCCTCCTCCTCCATACTGTACTCTGCTGACTCCTTACTACATCTCACTGTCTCTGCTCCATACTCCACCTCCTCCATACTGTACTCTGCTGACTCCTTACTACATCTCACTGTCTCTGCTCCATACTCCTCCTCCTCCATACTGTACTCTGCTGACTCCTTACTACATCTCACCGTCTCTGCTCCATACTCCTCCTCCTCCATACTGTACTCTGCTGACTCCTTACTACATCTCACTGTCTCTGCTCCATACTCCACCTCCTCCATACTGTACTCTGCTGACTCCTTACTACATCTCACTGTCTCTGCTCCATACTCCTCCTCCTCCATACTGTACTCTGCTGTCTCCTTACTACATCTCACTGTCTCTGCTCCATACTCCTCCTCCTCCATACTGTACTCTGCTGACTCCTTACTACATCTCACTGTCTCTGCTCCATACTCCTCCTCCTCCATACTGTACTCTGCTGATTCCTTACTACATCTCACTGTCTCTGCTCCATACTCCTCCTCCTCCATACTGTACTCTGCTGACTCCTTATTACATCTCACTGTCTCTGCTCCATACTCCACCTCCTCCATACTGTACTCTGCTGACTCGTTACTATATCTCACTGTCTCTGCTCCATACTCCTCCTCCTCCATACTGTACTCTGCTGACTCCTTACTACATCTCACTGTCTCTGCTCCATACTCCTCCTCCTCCATACTGTACTCTGCTGACTCCTTACTACATCTCACTGTCTCTGCTCCATACTCCTCCTCCTCCATACTGTACTCTGCTGTCTCCTTACTACATCTCACTGTCTCTGCTCCATACTCCTCCTCCTCCATACTGTACTCTGCTGACTCCTTACTACATCTCACTGTCTCTGCTCCATACTCCACCTCCTCCATACTGTACTCTGCTGACTCCTTACTACATCTCACTGTCTCTGCTCCATACTCCTCCTCCTCCATACTGTACTCTGCTGACTCCTTACTACATCTCACTGTCTCTGCTCCATACTCCTTTTCCTCCATACTGTACTCTGCTGACTCCTTACTAAATTTCACTGTCACTGCTCCATACTCCTCCTCCTCCATACTGTACTCTGCTGAATCTTACTACATCTCACTGTCTCTGCTCCATACTCCTCCTCCTCCATACTGTACTCTGCTGTCTCCTTACTACATCTCACTGTCTCTGCTCCATACTCCTCCTCCTCCATACTGTACTCTGCTGACTCCTTACTACATCTCACTGTCTCTGCTCCATACTCCTCCTCCTCCATACTGTACTCTGCTGACTCCTTACTACATCTCACTGTCTCTGCACCATACTCCTCCTCCTCCATACTGTACTCTGCTGACTCCTTACTACATCTCACTGTCTCTGCTCCATACTCCTCCTCCTCCATACTGTACTCTGCTGACTCCTTACTACATCTCACTTTCTCTGCTCCATACTCCTTTTCCTCCATACTGTACTCTGCTGACTCCTTACTACATTTCACTGTCACTGCTCCATACTCCACCTCCTCCATACTGTACTCTGCTGAATCTTACTACATCTCACTGTCTCTGCTCCATACTCCTCCTCCTCCATACTGCACTCTGCTGACTCCTTACTACATCTCACTGTCTCTGCTCCATACTCCACCTGCTCCTTACTGTACTCTGCTGACTCCTTATTACATCTCACTGTCTCTGCTCCATACTCCACCTCCTCCATACTGTACTCTGCTGACTCCTTACTACATCTCACTGTTTCTGCTCCATACTCCTCCTCCTCCATACTGCACTCTGCTGACTCCTTACTACATCTCACTGTCTCTGCTCCATACTCCTCCTCCATACTGTACTCTGCTGACCCCTTACTACATCTCACTGTCTCTGCTCCATACTCCACCTGCTCCTTACTGTACTCTGCTGACTCCTTATTACATCTCACTGTCTCTGCTCCATACTCCTCCTCCTCCATACTGTACTCTGCTGACTCCTTACTACATCTCACTGTCTCTGCTCCATACTCCTCCTCCTCCATACTGTACTCTGCTGTCTCCTTACTACATCTCACTGTCTCTGCTCCATACTCCTCCTCCTCCATACTGTACTCTGCTGACTCCTTACTACATCTCACTGTCTCTGCTCCATACTCCTCCTCCTCCATACTGTACTCTGCTGTCTCCTTACTACATCTCACTGTCTCTGCTCCATTCTCCTCCTCCATACTGTACTCTGCTGTCTCCTTACTACATCTCACTGTCTCTGCTCCACACTCCTCCTCCTCCATACTGTACTCTGCTGACTCCTTATTACATCTCACTGTCTCTGCTCCATACTCCTCCTCCTCCATACTGTACTCTGCTGACTCCTTACTACATCTCACAGTCTCTGCTCCATACTCCTCCTCCTCCATACTGTACTCTGCTGACTCCTTACTACATCTCACTGTCTCTGCTCCATACTCCACCTCCTCCATACTGTACTCTGCTGACTCCTTACAACATCTCACTGTCTCTGCTCCATACTCCTCCTCCTCCATACTGTACTCTGCTGACTCCTTACAACATCTCACTGTCTCTGCTCCATACTCCACCTCCTCCATACTGTACTCTGCTGACGCCTTACTACATCTCACTGTCTCTGCTCCATACTCCACCTCCTCCATACTGTACTCTGCTGACTCCTTACTACATCTCACTGTCTCTGCTCCATACTCCTCCTCCTCCATACTGTACTCTGCTGACTCCTTACTACATCTCACTGTCTGTGCTCCATACTCCACCTCCTCCATACTGTACTCTGCTGACTCCTTACTACATCTCACTGTCTCTGCTCCATACTCCACCTCCTCCATACTGTACTCTGCTGACTCCTTACTACATCTCACTGTCTCTGCTCCATACTCCTCCTCCTCCATACTGTACTCTGCTGACTCCTTACTACATCTCACTGTCTCTGCTCCATACTCCACCTCCTCCATACTGTACTCTGCTGACTCCTTACTACATCTCACTGTCTCTGCTCCATACTCCTCCTCCTCCATACTGTACTCTGCTGACTCCTTACTACATCTCACTGTCTCTGCTCCATACTCCTCCTCCTCCATACTGTACTCTGCTGTCTCCTTACTACATCTCACTGTCTCTGCTCCATACTCCTCCTCCTCCATACTGTACTCTGCTGACTCCTTACTACATCTCACTGTCTCTGCTCCATACTCCTCCTCCTCAATACTGTACTCTGCTGACTCCTTACTACATCTCACTGTCTCTGCTCCATACTCCTCCTCCTCCATACTGTACTCTGCTGTCTCCTTACTACATCTCACTGTCTCTGCTCCATACTCCTCCTCCTCCATACTGTACTCTGCTGACTCCTTACTACATCTCACTGTCTCTGCTCCATACTCCTCCTCCTCCATACTGTACTCTGCTGACTCCTTACTACATCTCACTGTCTCTGCTCCATACTCCTCCTCCTCCATACTGTACTCTGCTGACTCCTTACTACATCTCACTGTCTCTGCTCCATACTCCACCTCCTCCATACTGTACTCTGCTGACTCCTTACTACATCTCACTGTCTCTGCTCCATACTCCTCCTCCTCCATACTGTACTCTGCTGACTCCTTACTACATCTCACTGTCTCGGCTCCATACTCCACCTCCTCCATACTGTACTCTGCTGACTCCTTACTACATCTCACTGTCTCTGCTCCATACTCCTCCTCCTCCATACTGTACTCTGCTGACTCCTTACTACATCTCACTGTCTCTGCACCATACTCCTCCTCCTCCATACTGTACTCTGCTGTCTCCTTACTACATCTCACTGTCTCTGCTCCATACTCCTCCTCCTTCATACTGTACTCTGCTGACTCCTTATTACATCTCACTGTCTGTGCTCCATACTCCTCCTCCTCCATACTGTACTCTGCTGACTCCTTACTACATCTCACTGTCTCTGCTCCATACTCTACCTCCTCCATACTGTACTCTGCTGTCTCCTTACTACATCTCACTGTCTCTGCACCATACTCCTCCTCCTCCATACTGTACTCTGCTGACCCCTTACTACATCTCACTGTCTGTGCCTAATACTCCTCCTCCTCCATACTGTACTCTGCTGACTCCTTACTACATCTCACTGTCTCTGCTCCATACTCCTCCTCCTCCATACTGTACTCTGCTGACTCCTTACTACATCTCACTGTTTCTGCTCCATACTCCTCCTCCTCCATACTGTACTCTGCTGACTCCTTACTACATCTCACTGTCTGTGCTCCACACTCCTCCTCCTCCATACTGTACTGTGCTGTCTCCTTACTACATCTCACTGTCTCTGCTCCATACTCCTCCTCCATACTGTACTCTGCTGTCTCCTTACTACATCTCACTGTCTCTGCTCCATACTCCTCCTCCTCCATACTGTACTCTGCTGTCTCCTTACTACATCTCACTGTCTCTGCTCCATACTCCTCCTCCATACTGTACTCTGCTGTCTCCTTACTACATCTCACTGTCTCTGCTCCATACTCCTCCTCCTCCATACTGTACTCTGCTGTCTCCTTACTACATCTCACTGTCTCTGCTCCATACTCCTCCTCCTCCATACTGTACTCTGCTGTCTCCTTACTACATCTCACTGTCTCTGCTCCATACTCCACCTCCTCCATACTGTACTCTGCTGACTCCTTACTACATCTCACTGTCTCTGCTCCATACTCCTCCTCCATACTGTACTCTGCTGACTCCTTACTACATCTCACTGTCTCTGCTCCATCCTCCTCCTCCTCCATACTGTACTGTGCTGTCTCCTTACTACATCTCACTGTCTCTGCTCCATACTCCACCTCCTCCATACTGTACTCTGCTGTCTCCTTACTACATCTCACTGTCTCTGCTCCATACTCCACCTCTGCTGACTCCTTACTACATCTCACTGTCTGTGCTCCACACTCCTCCTCCTCCATACTGTACTGTGCTGTCTCCTTACTACATCTCACTGTCTCTGCTCCATACTCCTCCTCCATACTATACTCTGCTGTCTCCTTACTACATCTCACTGTCTCTGCTCCATACTCCTCCTCCTCCATACTGTACTCTGCTGTCTCCTTACTACATCTCACTGTCTCTGCTCCACACTCCTCCTCCTCCATACTGTACTCTGCTGACTCCTTATTACATCTCACTGTCTCTGCTCCATACTCCTCCTCCTCCATACTGTACTCTGCTGTCTCCTTACTACATCTCACTGTCTCTGCTCCATACTCCTCCTCCTCCATACTGTACTCTGCTGTCTCCTTACTACATCTCACTGTCTCTGCTCCATACTCCTCCTCCATACTGTACTCTGCTGACTCCTTACTACATCTCACTGTCTCTGCTCCATACTCCTCCTCCTCCATACTGTACTCTGCTGACTCCTTACTACATCTCACTGTCTCTGCTCCATACTCCTCCTCCTCCATACTGTACTCTGCTGACTCCTTATTACATCTCACTGTCTCTGCTCCATACTCCTCCTCCTCCATATTGTACTCTGCTGTCTCCTTACTACATCTCACTGTCTCTGCTCCATACTCCTCCTCCTCCATACTGTACTCTGCTGACTCCTTATTACATCTCACTGTCTGTGCTCCACACTCCTCCTCCTCCGTACTGTACTCTGCTGACTCCTTATTACATCTCACTGTCTCTGCTCCATACTCCTCCTCCTCCATACTGTACTCTGCTGTCTCCTTACTACATCTCACTGTCTCTGCTCCATACTCCTCCTCCTCCATACTGTACTCTGCTGACTCCTTATTACATCTCACTGTCTGTGCTCCACACTCCTCCTCCTCCATACTGTACTCTGCTGACTCCTTATTACATCTCACTGTCTCTGCTCCATACTCCACCTCCTCCATACTGTACTCTGCTGTCTCCTTACTACATCTCACTGTCTCTGCTCCATACTCCTCCTCCTCCATACTGTACTCTGCTGACTCCTTATTACATCTCACTGTCTGTGCTCCATACTCCTCCTCCTCCATACTGTACTCTGCTGACTCCTTACTACATCTCACTGTCTCTGCTCCATACTCCTCCTCCATACTGTACTCTGCTGTCTCCTTACTACATCTCACTGTCTCTGCTCCATACTCCACCTGCTCCTTACTGTACTTTGCTGACTCCTTACTACATCTCACTGTCTCTGCTCCATACTCCTCCTCCTCCATACTGTACTCTGCTGACTCCTTACTACATCTCACTGTCTCTGCTCCATACTCCACCTCCTCCATACTGTACTCTGCTGACTCCTTACTACATCTCACTGTCTCTGCTCCATACTCCTCCTCCTCCATACTGTACTCTGCTGACTCCTTACTACATCTCACCATCTCTGCTCCATACTCCTCCTCCTCCATACTGTACTCTGCTGACTCCTTACTACGTCTCACTGTCTCTGCTCCATACTCCTCCTCCTCCATACTGTACTCTGCTGTCTCCTTACTACGTCTCACTGTCTCTGCTCCATACTCCTCCTCCATACTGTACTCTGCTGTCTCCTTACTATATCTCACTGTCTCTGCTCCATACTCCTCCTCCTCCATACTGTACTCTGCTGACTCCTTACTACATCTCACTGTCTCTGCTCCATACTCCTCCTCCTCCATACTGTACTCTGCTGATTCCTTACTACATCTCACTGTCTGTGCTCCACACTCCTCCTCCTTCATACTGTACTCTGCTGACTCCTTATTACATCTCACTGTCTCTGCTCCATACTCCACCTCCTCCATACTGTACTCTGCTGACTCGTTACTACATCTCACTGTCTCTGCTCCATACTCCTCCTCCTCCATACTGTACTCTGCTGACTCCTTACTACATCTCACTGTCTCTGCTCCATACTCCTTTTCCTCCATACTGTACTCTGCTGACTCCTTACTAAATTTCACTGTCACTGCTCCATACTCCTCCTCCTCCATACTGTACTCTGCTGAATCTTACTACATCTCACTGTCTCTGCTCCATACTCCTCCTCCTCCATACTGTACTCTGCTGTCTCCTTACTACATCTCACTGTCTCTGCTCCATACTCCTCCTCCTCCATACTGTACTCTGCTGACTCCTTACTACATCTCACTGTCTCTGCTCCATACTCCTCCTCCTCCATACTGTACTCTGCTGACTCCTCACTACATCTCACTGTCTCTGCTCCATACTCCTCCTCCTCCATACTGTACTCTGCTGACTCCTTACTACATCTCACTGTCTCTGCACCATACTCCTCCTCCTCCATACTGTACTCTGCTGACTCCTTACTACATCTCACTGTCTCTGCTCCATACTCCTCCTCCTCCATACTGTACTCTGCTGACTCCTTACTACATCTCACTTTCTCTGCTCCATACTCCTTTTCCTCCATACTGTACTCTGCTGACTCCTTACTACATTTCACTGTCACTGCTCCATACTCCACCTCCTCCATACTGTACTCTGCTGAATCTTACTACATCTCACTGTCTCTGCTCCATACTCCTCCTCCTCCATACTGTACTCTGCTGACTCCTTACTACATCTCACTGTCTCTGCTCCATACTCCACCTGCTCCTTACTGTACTCTGCTGACTCCTTATTACATCTCACTGTCTCTGCTCCATACTCCACCTCCTCCATACTGTACTCTGCTGACTCCTTACTACATCTCACTGTTTCTGCTCCATACTCCTCCTCCTCCATACTGTACTCTGCTGACTCCTTACTACATCTCACTGTCTCTGCTCCATACTCCACCTGCTCCTTACTGTACTCTGCTGACTCCTTATTACATCTCACTGTCTCTGCTCCATACTCCACCTGCTCCTTACTGTACTCTGCTGACTCCTTATTACATCTCACTGTCTCTGCTCCATACTCCTCCTCCTCCATACTGCACTCTGCTGACTCCTTACTACATCTCACTGTCTCTGCTCCATACTCCTCCTCCATACTGTACTCTGCTGACCCCTTACTACATCTCACTGTCTCTGCTCCATACTCCACCTGCTCCTTACTGTACTCTGCTGACTCCTTATTACATCTCACTGTCTCTGCTCCATACTCCTCCTCCTCCATACTGTACTCTGCTGACTCCTTACTACATCTCACTGTCTCTGCTCCATACTCCTCCTCCTCCATACTGTACTCTGCTGTCTCCTTACTACATCTCACTGTCTCTGCTCCATACTCCTCCTCCTCCATACTGTACTCTGCTGACTCCTTACTACATCTCACTGTCTCTGCTCCATACTCCTCCTCCTCCATACTGTACTCTGCTGTCTCCTTACTACATCTCACTGTCTCTGCTCCATACTCCTCCTCCATACTGTACTCTGCTGTCTCCTTACTACATCTCACTGTCTCTGCTCCACACTCCTCCTCCTCCATACTGTACTCTGCTGACTCCTTATTACATCTCACTGTCTCTGCTCCATACTCCTCCTCCTCCATACTGTACTCTGCTGACTCCTTACTACATCTCACAGTCTCTGCTCCATACTCCTCCTCCTCCATACTGTACTCTGCTGACTCCTTACTACATCTCACTGTCTCTGCTCCATACTCCACCTCCTCCATACTGTACTCTGCTGACTCCTTACAACATCTCACTGTCTCTGCTCCATACTCCACCTCCTCCATACTGTACTCTGCTGACTCCTTACTACATCTCACTGTCTCTGCTCCATACTCCACCTCCTCCATACTGTACTCTGCTGACTCCTTACTACATCTCACTGTCTGTGCTCCATACTCCACCTCCTCCATACTGTACTCTGCTGACTCCTTACTACATCTCACTGTCTCTGCTCCATACTCCACCTCCTCCATACTGTACTCTGCTGACTCCTTACTACATCTCACTGTCTCTGCTCCATACTCCTCCTCCTCCATACTGTACTCTGCTGACTCCTTACTACATCTCACTGTCTCTGCTCCATACTCCACCTCCTCCATACTGTACTCTGCTGACTCCTTACTACATCTCACTGTCTCTGCTCCATACTCCTCCTCCTCCATACTGTACTCTGCTGACTCCTTACTACATCTCACTGTCTCTGCTCCATACTCCTCCTCCTCCATACTGTACTCTGCTGTCTCCTTACTACATCTCACTGTCTCTGCTCCATACTCCTCCTCCTCCATACTGTACTCTGCTGACTCCTTACT
The DNA here is from genome assembly GCF_046119375.1 of Phyllobates terribilis. Taxonomy (NCBI): domain Eukaryota; kingdom Metazoa; phylum Chordata; class Amphibia; order Anura; family Dendrobatidae; genus Phyllobates; species Phyllobates terribilis. The sequence continues at coordinate 13,591,914 of NW_027362766.1, forward strand.
ACATCTCACTGTCTCTGCTCCATACTCCTCCTCCTCAATACTGTACTCTGCTGACTCCTTACTACATCTCACTGTCTCTGCTCCATACTCCTCCTCCTCCATACTGTACTCTGCTGTCTCCTTACTACATCTCACTGTCTCTGCTCCATACTCCTCCTCCTCCATACTGTACTCTGCTGACTCCTTACTACATCTCACTGTCTCTGCTCCATACTCCTCCTCCTCCATACTGTACTCTGCTGACTCCTTACTACATCTCACTGTCTCGGCTCCATACTCCACCTCCTCCATACTGTACTCTGCTGACTCCTTACTACATCTCACTGTCTGTGCTCCATACTCCTCCTCCATACTGTACTCTGCTGACCCCTTACTACATCTCACTGTCTCTGCTCCATACTCCTCCTCCTCCATACTGTACTCTGCTGACCCCTTACTACATCTCACTGTCTCTGCTCCATACTCCTCCTCCTCCATACTGTACTCTGCTGACTCCTTACTACATCTCACTGTCTCTGCACCATACTCCTCCTCCTCCATACTGTACTCTGCTGTCTCCTTACTACATCTCACTGTCTCTGCACCATACTCCTCCTCCTCCATACTGTACTCTGCTGTCTCCTTACTACATCTCACTGTCTCTGCTCCATACTCCTCCTCCTTCATACTGTACTCTGCTGACTCCTTATTACATCTCACTGTCTGTGCTCCATACTCCTCCTCCTCCATACTGTACTCTGCTGACTCCTTACTACATCTCACTGTCTCTGCTCCATACTCTACCTCCTCCATACTGTACTCTGCTGTCTCCTTACTACATCTCACTGTCTCTGCACCATACTCCTCCTCCTCCATACTGTACTCTGCTGACCCCTTACTACATCTCACTGTCTGTGCCTAATACTCCTCCTCCTCCATACTGTACTCTGCTGACTCCTTACTACATCTCACTGTCTCTGCTCCATACTCCTCCTCCTCCATACTGTACTCTGCTGACTCCTTACTACATCTCACTGTTTCTGCTCCATACTCCTCCTCCTCCATACTGTACTCTGCTGACTCCTTACTACATCTCACTGTCTCTGCTCCATACTCCTCCTCCTCCATACTGTACTGTGCTGTCTCCTTACTACATCTCACTGTCTCTGCTCCATACTCCTCCTCCATACTGTACTCTGCTGTCTCCTTACTACATCTCACTGTCTCTGCTCCATCCTCCTCCTCCTCCATACTGTACTGTGCTGTCTCCTTACTACATCTCACTGTCTCTGCTCCATACTCCACCTCCTCCATACTGTACTCTGCTGTCTCCTTACTACATCTCACTGTCTCTGCTCCATACTCCACCTCTGCTGACTCCTTACTACATCTCACTGTCTGTGCTCCACACTCCTCCTCCTCCATACTGTACTGTGCTGTCTCCTTACTACATCTCACTGTCTCTGCTCCATACTCCTCCTCCATACTGTAGTCTGCTGTCTCCTTACTACATCTCACTGTCTCTGCTCCATACTCCTCCTCCTCCATACTGTACTCTGCTGTCTCCTTACTACATCTCACTGTCTCTGCTCCACACTCCTCCTCCTCCATACTGTACTCTGCTGACTCCTTATTACATCTCACTGTCTCTGCTCCATACTCCTCCTCCTCCATACTGTACTCTGCTGTCTCCTTACTACATCTCACTGTCTCTGCTCCATACTCCTCCTCCTCCATACTGTACTCTGCTGTCTCCTTACTACATCTCACTGTCTCTGCTCCATACTCCTCCTCCATACTGTACTCTGCTGACTCCTTACTACATCTCACTGTCTCTGCTCCATACTCCTCCTCCTCCATACTGTACTCTGCTGACTCCTTACTACATCTCACTGTCTCTGCTCCATACTCCTCCTCCTCCATACTGTACTCTGCTGACTCCTTACTACATCTCACTGTCTCTGCTCCATACTCCTCCTCCTCCATACTGTACTCTGCTGAACTCCTTACTACATCTCACTGTCTCTGCTCCATACTCCTCCTCCTCCATACTGTACTCTGCTGACTCCTTATTACATCTCACTGTCTTGCTCCATACTCCTCCCTCCTCCATACTGTACTCTGCTGACTCCTTACTACATCTCACTGTCTCTGCTCCATACTCCTCCTCCTCCATACTGTACTCTGCTGACTCCTTACTACATCTCACTGTCTGTGCTCCATACTCCTCCTCCTCCATACTGTACTCTGCTGACTCCTTACTACATCTCACTGTCTGTGCTCCATACTCCTCCTCCTCATACTGTACTCTGCTGACTCCTTATTACATCTCACTGTCTCTGCTCCATACTCCTCCTCCTCCATACTGTACTCTGCTGACTCCTTACTACATCTCACTGTCTCTGCTCCATACTCCTCCTCCTCCATACTGTACTCTGCTGACTCCTTACTACATCTCACTGTCTGTGCTCCATACTCCTCCTCCTCCATACTGTACTCTGCTGACTCCTTACTACATCTCACTGTCTCTGCTCCATACTCCTCCTCCATACTGTACTCTGCTGTCTCCTTACTACATCTCACTGTCTCTGCTCCATACTCCACCTGCTCCTTACTGTACTTTGCTGACTCCTTACTACATCTCACTGTCTCTGCTCCATACTCCTCCTCCTCCATACTGTACTCTGCCTACTCCTTACTACATCTCACTGTCTCTGCTCCATACTCCACCTCCTCCATACTGTACTCTGCTGACTCCTTACTACATCTCACTGTCTCTGCTCCATACTCCTCCTCCTCCATACTGTACTCTGCTGACTCCTTACTACATCTCACCATCTCTGCTCCATACTCCTCCTCCTCCATACTGTACTCTGCTGACTCCTTACTACGTCTCACTGTCTCTGCTCCATACTCCTCCTCCTCCATACTGTACTCTGCTGTCTCCTTACTACGTCTCACTGTCTCTGCTCCATACTCCTCCTCCATACTGTACTCTGCTGTCTCCTTACTACATCTCACTGTCTCTGCTCCATACTCCACCTGCTCCTTACTGTACTCTGCTGACTCCTTACTACATCTCACTGTCTCTGCTCCATACTCCACCTCCTCCATACTGTACTCTGCTGACTCCTTACTACATCTCACTGTCTCTGCTCCATACTCCTCCTCCTCCATACTGTACTCTGCTGACTCCTTATTACATCTCACTGTCTGTGCTCCATACTCCTCCTCCTCCATACTGTACTCTGCTGACTCCTTACTACATCTCACTGTCTCTGCTCCATACTCCTCCTCCTCCATACTGTACTCTGCTGTCTCCTTACTACATCTCACTGTCTCTGCTCCATACTCCACCTGCTCCTTACTGTACTCTGCTGACTCCTTACTACATCTCACTGTCTCTGCTCCATACTCCTCCTCCTCCATACTGTACTCTGCTGACTCCTTACTACATCTCACTGTCTCTGCTCCATACTCCACCTCCTCCATACTGTACTCTGCTGACTCCTTACTACATCTCACTGTCTCTGCTCCATACTCCTCCTCCTCCATACTGTACTCTGCTGACTCCTTACTACATCTCACCGTCTCTGCTCCATACTCCTCCTCCTCCATACTGTACTCTGCTGACTCCTTACTACATCTCACTGTCTCTGCTCCATACTCCACCTCCTCCATACTGTACTCTGCTGACTCCTTACTACATCTCACTGTCTCTGCTCCATACTCCTCCTCCTCCATACTGTACTCTGCTGTCTCCTTACTACATCTCACTGTCTCTGCTCCATACTCCTCCTCCTCCATACTGTACTCTGCTGACTCCTTACTACATCTCACTGTCTCTGCTCCATACTCCTCCTCCTCCATACTGTACTCTGCTGATTCCTTACTACATCTCACTGTCTCTGCTCCATACTCCTCCTCCTCCATACTGTACTCTGCTGACTCCTTATTACATCTCACTGTCTCTGCTCCATACTCCACCTCCTCCATACTGTACTCTGCTGACTCGTTACTATATCTCACTGTCTCTGCTCCATACTCCTCCTCCTCCATACTGTACTCTGCTGACTCCTTACTACATCTCACTGTCTCTGCTCCATACTCCTCCTCCTCCATACTGTACTCTGCTGACTCCTTACTACATCTCACTGTCTCTGCTCCATACTCCTCCTCCTCCATACTGTACTCTGCTGTCTCCTTACTACATCTCACTGTCTCTGCTCCATACTCCTCCTCCTCCATACTGTACTCTGCTGACTCCTTACTACATCTCACTGTCTCTGCTCCATACTCCACCTCCTCCATACTGTACTCTGCTGACTCCTTACTACATCTCACTGTCTCTGCTCCATACTCCTCCTCCTCCATACTGTACTCTGCTGACTCCTTACTACATCTCACTGTCTCTGCTCCATACTCCTTTTCCTCCATACTGTACTCTGCTGACTCCTTACTAAATTTCACTGTCACTGCTCCATACTCCTCCTCCTCCATACTGTACTCTGCTGAATCTTACTACATCTCACTGTCTCTGCTCCATACTCCTCCTCCTCCATACTGTACTCTGCTGTCTCCTTACTACATCTCACTGTCTCTGCTCCATACTCCTCCTCCTCCATACTGTACTCTGCTGACTCCTTACTACATCTCACTGTCTCTGCTCCATACTCCTCCTCCTCCATACTGTACTCTGCTGACTCCTTACTACATCTCACTGTCTCTGCACCATACTCCTCCTCCTCCATACTGTACTCTGCTGACTCCTTACTACATCTCACTGTCTCTGCTCCATACTCCTCCTCCTCCATACTGTACTCTGCTGACTCCTTACTACATCTCACTTTCTCTGCTCCATACTCCTTTTCCTCCATACTGTACTCTGCTGACTCCTTACTACATTTCACTGTCACTGCTCCATACTCCACCTCCTCCATACTGTACTCTGCTGAATCTTACTACATCTCACTGTCTCTGCTCCATACTCCTCCTCCTCCATACTGCACTCTGCTGACTCCTTACTACATCTCACTGTCTCTGCTCCATACTCCACCTGCTCCTTACTGTACTCTGCTGACTCCTTATTACATCTCACTGTCTCTGCTCCATACTCCACCTCCTCCATACTGTACTCTGCTGACTCCTTACTACATCTCACTGTTTCTGCTCCATACTCCTCCTCCTCCATACTGCACTCTGCTGACTCCTTACTACATCTCACTGTCTCTGCTCCATACTCCTCCTCCATACTGTACTCTGCTGACCCCTTACTACATCTCACTGTCTCTGCTCCATACTCCACCTGCTCCTTACTGTACTCTGCTGACTCCTTATTACATCTCACTGTCTCTGCTCCATACTCCTCCTCCTCCATACTGTACTCTGCTGACTCCTTACTACATCTCACTGTCTCTGCTCCATACTCCTCCTCCTCCATACTGTACTCTGCTGTCTCCTTACTACATCTCACTGTCTCTGCTCCATACTCCTCCTCCTCCATACTGTACTCTGCTGACTCCTTACTACATCTCACTGTCTCTGCTCCATACTCCTCCTCCTCCATACTGTACTCTGCTGTCTCCTTACTACATCTCACTGTCTCTGCTCCATACTCCTCCTCCATACTGTACTCTGCTGTCTCCTTACTACATCTCACTGTCTCTGCTCCACACTCCTCCTCCTCCATACTGTACTCTGCTGACTCCTTATTACATCTCACTGTCTCTGCTCCATACTCCTCCTCCTCCATACTGTACTCTGCTGACTCCTTACTACATCTCACAGTCTCTGCTCCATACTCCTCCTCCTCCATACTGTACTCTGCTGACTCCTTACTACATCTCACTGTCTCTGCTCCATACTCCACCTCCTCCATACTGTACTCTGCTGACTCCTTACAACATCTCACTGTCTCTGCTCCATACTCCTCCTCCTCCATACTGTACTCTGCTGACTCCTTACAACATCTCACTGTCTCTGCTCCATACTCCACCTCCTCCATACTGTACTCTGCTGACTCCTTACTACATCTCACTGTCTCTGCTCCATACTCCACCTCCTCCATACTGTACTCTGCTGACTCCTTACTACATCTCACTGTCTCTGCTCCATACTCCTCCTCCTCCATACTGTACTCTGCTGACTCCTTACTACATCTCACTGTCTGTGCTCCATACTCCACCTCCTCCATACTGTACTCTGCTGACTCCTTACTACATCTCACTGTCTCTGCTCCATACTCCACCTCCTCCATACTGTACTCTGCTGACTCCTTACTACATCTCACTGTCTCTGCTCCATACTCCTCCTCCTCCATACTGTACTCTGCTGACTCCTTACTACATCTCACTGTCTCTGCTCCATACTCCACCTCCTCCATACTGTACTCTGCTGACTCCTTACTACATCTCACTGTCTCTGCTCCATACTCCTCCTCCTCCATACTGTACTCTGCTGACTCCTTACTACATCTCACTGTCTCTGCTCCATACTCCTCCTCCTCCATACTGTACTCTGCTGTCTCCTTACTACATCTCACTGTCTCTGCTCCATACTCCTCCTCCTCCATACTGTACTCTGCTGACTCCTTACTACATCTCACTGTCTCTGCTCCATACTCCTCCTCCTCAATACTGTACTCTGCTGACTCCTTACTACATCTCACTGTCTCTGCTCCATACTCCTCCTCCTCCATACTGTACTCTGCTGTCTCCTTACTACATCTCACTGTCTCTGCTCCATACTCCTCCTCCTCCATACTGTACTCTGCTGACTCCTTACTACATCTCACTATCTCTGCTCCATACTCCTCCTCCTCCATACTGTACTCTGCTGACTCCTTACTACATCTCACTGTCTCGGCTCCATACTCCACCTCCTCCATACTGTACTCTGCTGACTCCTTACTACATCTCACTGTCTGTGCTCCATACTCCTCCTCCTCCATACTGTACTCTGCTGACCCCTTACTACATCTCACTGTCTCTGCTCCATACTCCTCCTCCTCCATACTGTACTCTGCTGACTCCTTACTACATCTCACTGTCTCTGCACCATACTCCTCCTCCTCCATACTGTACTCTGCTGTCTCCTTACTACATCTCACTGTCTCTGCTCCATACTCCTCCTCCTTCATACTGTACTCTGCTGACTCCTTATTACATCTCACTGTCTGTGCTCCATACTCCTCCTCCTCCATACTGTACTCTGCTGACTCCTTACTACATCTCACTGTCTCTGCTCCATACTCTACCTCCTCCATACTGTACTCTGCTGTCTCCTTACTACATCTCACTGTCTCTGCACCATACTCCTCCTCCTCCATACTGTACTCTGCTGACCCCTTACTACATCTCACTGTCTGTGCCTAATACTCCTCCTCCTCCATACTGTACTCTGCTGACTCCTTACTACATCTCACTGTCTCTGCTCCATACTCCTCCTCCTCCATACTGTACTCTGCTGACTCCTTACTACATCTCACTGTTTCTGCTCCATACTCCTCCTCCTCCATACTGTACTCTGCTGACTCCTTACTACATCTCACTGTCTGTGCTCCACACTCCTCCTCCTCCATACTGTACTGTGCTGTCTCCTTACTACATCTCACTGTCTCTGCTCCATACTCCTCCTCCATACTGTACTCTGCTGTCTCCTTACTACATCTCACTGTCTCTGCTCCATACTCCTCCTCCTCCATACTGTACTCTGCTGTCTCCTTACTACATCTCACTGTCTCTGCTCCATACTCCTCCTCCATACTGTACTCTGCTGTCTCCTTACTACATCTCACTGTCTCTGCTCCATACTCCTCCTCCTCCATACTGTACTCTGCTGTCTCCTTACTACATCTCACTGTCTCTGCTCCATACTCCTCCTCCTCCATACTGTACTCTGCTGTCTCCTTACTACATCTCACTGTCTCTGCTCCATACTCCACCTCCTCCATACTGTACTCTGCTGACTCCTTACTACATCTCACTGTCTCTGCTCCATACTCCTCCTCCATACTGTACTCTGCTGACTCCTTACTACATCTCACTGTCTCTGCTCCATCCTCCTCCTCCTCCATACTGTACTGTGCTGTCTCCTTACTACATCTCACTGTCTCTGCTCCATACTCCACCTCCTCCATACTGTACTCTGCTGTCTCCTTACTACATCTCACTGTCTCTGCTCCATACTCCACCTCTGCTGACTCCTTACTACATCTCACTGTCTGTGCTCCACACTCCTCCTCCTCCATACTGTACTGTGCTGTCTCCTTACTACATCTCACTGTCTCTGCTCCATACTCCTCCTCCATACTATACTCTGCTGTCTCCTTACTACATCTCACTGTCTCTGCTCCATACTCCTCCTCCTCCATACTGTACTCTGCTGTCTCCTTACTACATCTCACTGTCTCTGCTCCACACTCCTCCTCCTCCATACTGTACTCTGCTGACTCCTTATTACATCTCACTGTCTCTGCTCCATACTCCTCCTCCTCCATACTGTACTCTGCTGTCTCCTTACTACATCTCACTGTCTCTGCTCCATACTCCTCCTCCTCCATACTGTACTCTGCTGTCTCCTTACTACATCTCACTGTCTCTGCTCCATACTCCTCCTCCATACTGTACTCTGCTGACTCCTTACTACATCTCACTGTCTCTGCTCCATACTCCTCCTCCTCCATACTGTACTCTGCTGACTCCTTACTACATCTCACTGTCTCTGCTCCATACTCCTCCTCCTCCATACTGTACTCTGCTGACTCCTTATTACATCTCACTGTCTCTGCTCCATACTCCTCCTCCTCCATATTGTACTCTGCTGTCTCCTTACTACATCTCACTGTCTCTGCTCCATACTCCTCCTCCTCCATACTGTACTCTGCTGACTCCTTATTACATCTCACTGTCTGTGCTCCACACTCCTCCTCCTCCGTACTGTACTCTGCTGACTCCTTATTACATCTCACTGTCTCTGCTCCATACTCCTCCTCCTCCATACTGTACTCTGCTGTCTCCTTACTACATCTCACTGTCTCTGCTCCATACTCCTCCTCCTCCATACTGTACTCTGCTGACTCCTTATTACATCTCACTGTCTGTGCTCCACACTCCTCCTCCTCCATACTGTACTCTGCTGACTCCTTATTACATCTCACTGTCTCTGCTCCATACTCCACCTCCTCCATACTGTACTCTGCTGTCTCCTTACTACATCTCACTGTCTCTGCTCCATACTCCTCCTCCTCCATACTGTACTCTGCTGACTCCTTATTACATCTCACTGTCTGTGCTCCATACTCCTCCTCCTCCATACTGTACTCTGCTGACTCCTTACTACATCTCACTGTCTCTGCTCCATACTCCTCCTCCATACTGTACTCTGCTGTCTCCTTACTACATCTCACTGTCTCTGCTCCATACTCCACCTGCTCCTTACTGTACTTTGCTGACTCCTTACTACATCTCACTGTCTCTGCTCCATACTCCTCCTCCTCCATACTGTACTCTGCTGACTCCTTACTACATCTCACTGTCTCTGCTCCATACTCCACCTCCTCCATACTGTACTCTGCTGACTCCTTACTACATCTCACTGTCTCTGCTCCATACTCCTCCTCCTCCATACTGTACTCTGCTGACTCCTTACTACATCTCACCATCTCTGCTCCATACTCCTCCTCCTCCATACTGTACTCTGCTGACTCCTTACTACGTCTCACTGTCTCTGCTCCATACTCCTCCTCCTCCATACTGTACTCTGCTGTCTCCTTACTACGTCTCACTGTCTCTGCTCCATACTCCTCCTCCATACTGTACTCTGCTGTCTCCTTACTATATCTCACTGTCTCTGCTCCATACTCCTCCTCCTCCATACTGTACTCTGCTGACTCCTTACTACATCTCACTGTCTCTGCTCCATACTCCTCCTCCTCCATACTGTACTCTGCTGATTCCTTACTACATCTCACTGTCTGTGCTCCACACTCCTCCTCCTTCATACTGTACTCTGCTGACTCCTTATTACATCTCACTGTCTCTGCTCCATACTCCACCTCCTCCATACTGTACTCTGCTGACTCGTTACTACATCTCACTGTCTCTGCTCCATACTCCTCCTCCTCCATACTGTACTCTGCTGACTCCTTACTACATCTCACTGTCTCTGCTCCATACTCCTTTTCCTCCATACTGTACTCTGCTGACTCCTTACTAAATTTCACTGTCACTGCTCCATACTCCTCCTCCTCCATACTGTACTCTGCTGAATCTTACTACATCTCACTGTCTCTGCTCCATACTCCTCCTCCTCCATACTGTACTCTGCTGTCTCCTTACTACATCTCACTGTCTCTGCTCCATACTCCTCCTCCTCCATACTGTACTCTGCTGACTCCTTACTACATCTCACTGTCTCTGCTCCATACTCCTCCTCCTCCATACTGTACTCTGCTGACTCCTTACTACATCTCACTGTCTCTGCACCATACTCCTCCTCCTCCATACTGTACTCTGCTGACTCCTTACTACATCTCACTGTCTCTGCTCCATACTCCTCCTCCTCCATACTGTACTCTGCTGACTCCTTACTACATCTCACTTTCTCTGCTCCATACTCCTTTTCCTCCATACTGTACTCTGCTGACTCCTTACTACAGTTCACTGTCACTGCTCCATACTCCACCTCCTCCATACTGTACTCTGCTGAATCTTACTACATCTCACTGTCTCTGCTCCATACTCCTCCTCCTCCATACTGTACTCTGCTGACTCCTTACTACATCTCACTGTCTCTGCTCCATACTCCACCTGCTCCTTACTGTACTCTGCTGACTCCTTATTACATCTCACTGTCTCTGCTCCATACTCCACCTCCTCCATACTGTACTCTGCTGACTCCTTACTACATCTCACTGTTTCTGCTCCATACTCCTCCTCCTCCATACTGCACTCTGCTGACTCCTTACTACATCTCACTGTCTCTGCTCCATACTCCTCCTCCATACTGTACTCTGCTGACCCCTTACTACATCTCACTGTCTCTGCTCCATACTCCACCTGCTCCTTACTGTACTCTGCTGACTCCTTATTACATCTCACTGTCTCTGCTCCATACTCCTCCTCCTCCATACTGTACTCTGCTGACTCCTTACTACATCTCACTGTCTCTGCTCCATACTCCTCCTCCTCCATACTGTACTCTGCTGTCTCCTTACTACATCTCACTGTCTCTGCTCCATACTCCTCCTCCTCCATACTGTACTCTGCTGACTCCTTACTACATCTCACTGTCTCTGCTCCATACTCCTCCTCCTCCATACTGTACTCTGCTGTCTCCTTACTACATCTCACTGTCTCTGCTCCATACTCCTCCTCCATACTGTACTCTGCTGTCTCCTTACTACATCTCACTGTCTCTGCTCCACACTCCTCCTCCTCCATACTGTACTCTGCTGACTCCTTATTACATCTCACTGTCTCTGCTCCATACTCCTCCTCCTCCATACTGTACTCTGCTGACTCCTTACTACATCTCACAGTCTCTGCTCCATACTCCTCCTCCTCCATACTGTACTCTGCTGACTCCTTACTACATCTCACTGTCTCTGCTCCATACTCCACCTCCTCCATACTGTACTCTGCTGACTCCTTACAACATCTCACTGTCTCTGCTCCATACTCCACCTCCTCCATACTGTACTCTGCTGACTCCTTACTACATCTCACTGTCTCTGCTCCATACTCCACCTCCTCCATACTGTACTCTGCTGACTCCTTACTACATCTCACTGTCTCTGCTCCATACTCCTCCTCCTCCATACTGTACTCTGCTGACTCCTTACTACATCTCACTGTCTGTGCTCCATACTCCACCTCCTCCATACTGTACTCTGCTGACTCCTTACTACATCTCACTGTCTCTGCTCCATACTCCACCTCCTCCATACTGTACTCTGCTGACTCCTTACTACATCTCACTGTCTCTGCTCCATACTCCTCCTCCTCCATACTGTACTCTGCTGACTCCTTACTACATCTCACTGTCTCTGCTCCATACTCCACCTCCTCCATACTGTACTCTGCTGACTCCTTACTACATCTCACTGTCTCTGCTCCATACTCCTCCTCCTCCATACTGTACTCTGCTGACTCCTTACTACATCTCACTGTCTCTGCTCCATACTCCTCCTCCTCCATACTGTACTCTGCTGTCTCCTTACTACATCTCACTGTCTCTGCTCCATACTCCTCCTCCTCCATACTGTACTCTGCTGACTCCTTACTACATCTCACTGTCTCTGCTCCATACTCCTCCTCCTCAATACTGTACTCTGCTGACTCCTTACTACATCTCACTGTCTCTGCTCCATACTCCTCCTCCTCCATACTGTACTCTGCTGTCTCCTTACTACATCTCACTGTCTCTGCTCCATACTCCTCCTCCTCCATACTGTACTCTGCTGACTCCTTACTACATCTCACTGTCTCTGCTCCATACTCCTCCTCCTCCATACTGTACTCTGCTGACTCCTTACTACATCTCACTGTCTCTGCTCCATACTCCTCCTCCTCCATACTGTACTCTGCTGTCTCCTTACTACATCTCACTGTCTCTGCTCCATACTCCTCCTCCTCCATACTGTACTCTGCTGACTCCTTACTACATCTCACTGTCTCTGCTCCATACTCCTCCTCCTCAATACTGTACTCTGCTGACTCCTTACTACATCTCACTGTCTCTGCTCCATACTCCTCCTCCTCCATACTGTACTCTGCTGTCTCCTTACTACATCTCACTGTCTCTGCTCCATACTCCTCCTCCTCCATACTGTACTCTGCTGACTCCTTACTACATCTCACTGTCTCTGCTCCATACTCCTCCTCCTCCATACTGTACTCTGCTGACTCCTTACTACATCTCACTGTCTCGGCTCCATACTCCACCTCCTCCATACTGTACTCTGCTGACTCCTTACTACATCTCACTGTCTGTGCTCCATACTCCTCCTCCTCCATACTGTACTCTGCTGACCCCTTACTACATCTCACTGTCTCTGCTCCATACTCCTCCTCCTCCATACTGTACTCTGCTGACCCCTTACTACATCTCACTGTCTCTGCTCCATACTCCTCCTCCTCCATACTGTACTCTGCTGACTCCTTACTACATCTCACTGTCTCTGCACCATACTCCTCCTCCTCCATACTGTACTCTGCTGTCTCCTTACTACATCTCACTGTCTCTGCACCATACTCCTCCTCCTCCATACTGTACTCTGCTGTCTCCTTACTACATCTCACTGTCTCTGCTCCATACTCCTCCTCCTTCATACTGTACTCTGCTGACTCCTTATTACATCTCACTGTCTGTGCTCCATACTCCTCCTCCTCCATACTGTACTCTGCTGACTCCTTACTACATCTCACTGTCTCTGCTCCATACTCTACCTCCTCCATACTGTACTCTGCTGTCTCCTTACTACATCTCACTGTCTCTGCACCATACTCCTCCTCCTCCATACTGTACTCTGCTGACCCCTTACTACATCTCACTGTCTGTGCCTAATACTCCTCCTCCTCCATACTGTACTCTGCTGACTCCTTACTACATCTCACTGTCTCTGCTCCATACTCCTCCTCCTCCATACTGTACTCTGCTGACTCCTTACTACATCTCACTGTTTCTGCTCCATACTCCTCCTCCTCCATACTGTACTCTGCTGACTCCTTACTACATCTCACTGTCTCTGCTCCATACTCCTCCTCCTCCATACTGTACTGTGCTGTCTCCTTACTACATCTCACTGTCTCTGCTCCATACTCCTCCTCCATACTGTACTCTGCTGTCTCCTTACTACATCTCACTGTCTCTGCTCCATCCTCCTCCTCCTCCATACTGTACTGTGCTGTCTCCTTACTACATCTCACTGTCTCTGCTCCATACTCCACCTCCTCCATACTGTACTCTGCTGTCTCCTTACTACATCTCACTGTCTCTGCTCCATACTCCACCTCTGCTGACTCCTTACTACATCTCACTGTCTGTGCTCCACACTCCTCCTCCTCCATACTGTACTGTGCTGTCTCCTTACTACATCTCACTGTCTCTGCTCCATACTCCTCCTCCATACTGTACTCTGCTGTCTCCTTACTACATCTCACTGTCTCTGCTCCATACTCCTCCTCCTCCATACTGTACTCTGCTGTCTCCTTACTACATCTCACTGTCTCTGCTCCACACTCCTCCTCCTCCATACTGTACTCTGCTGACTCCTTATTACATCTCACTGTCTCTGCTCCATACTCCTCCTCCTCCATACTGTACTCTGCTGTCTCCTTACTACATCTCACTGTCTCTGCTCCATACTCCTCCTCCTCCATACTGTACTCTGCTGTCTCCTTACTACATCTCACTGTCTCTGCTCCATACTCCTCCTCCATACTGTACTCTGCTGACTCCTTACTACATCTCACTGTCTCTGCTCCATACTCCTCCTCCTCCATACTGTACTCTGCTGACTCCTTACTACATCTCACTGTCTCTGCTCCATACTCCTCCTCCTCCATACTGTACTCTGCTGACTCCTTATTACATCTCACTGTCTCTGCTCCATACTCCTCCTCCTCCATATTGTACTCTGCTGTCTCCTTACTACATCTCACTGTCTCTGCTCCATACTCCTCCTCCTCCATACTGTACTCTGCTGACTCCTTATTACATCTCACTGTCTGTGCTCCACACTCCTCCTCCTCCATACTGTACTCTGCTGACTCCTTATTACATCTCACTGTCTCTGCTCCATACTCCTCCTCCTCCATACTGTACTCTGCTGTCTCCTTACTACATCTCACTGTCTCTGCTCCATACTCCTCCTCCTCCATACTGTACTCTGCTGACTCCTTATTACATCTCACTGTCTGTGCTCCACACTCCTCCTCCTCCATACTGTACTCTGCTGACTCCTTATTACATCTCACTGTCTCTGCTCCATACTCCACCTCCTCCATACTGTACTCTGCTGTCTCCTTACTACATCTCACTGTCTCTGCTCCATACTCCTCCTCCTCCATACTGTACTCTGCTGACTCCTTATTACATCTCACTGTCTGTGCTCCATACTCCTCCTCCTCCATACTGTACTCTGCTGACTCCTTACTACATCTCACTGTCTCTGCTCCATACTCCTCCTCCATACTGTACTCTGCTGTCTCCTTACTACATCTCACTGTCTCTGCTCCATACTCCACCTGCTCCTTACTGTACTTTGCTGACTCCTTACTACATCTCACTGTCTCTGCTCCATACTCCTCCTCCTCCATACTGTACTCTGCCTACTCCTTACTACATCTCACTGTCTCTGCTCCATACTCCACCTCCTCCATACTGTACTCTGCTGACTCCTTACTACATCTCACTGTCTCTGCTCCATACTCCTCCTCCTCCATACTGTACTCTGCTGACTCCTTACTACATCTCACCATCTCTGCTCCATACTCCTCCTCCTCCATACTGTACTCTGCTGACTCCTTACTACGTCTCACTGTCTCTGCTCCATACTCCTCCTCCTCCATACTGTACTCTGCTGTCTCCTTACTACGTCTCACTGTCTCTGCTCCATACTCCTCCTCCATACTGTACTCTGCTGTCTCCTTACTATATCTCACTGTCTCTGCTCCATACTCCTCCTCCTCCATACTGTACTCTGCTGACTCCTTACTACATCTCACTGTCTCTGCTCCATACTCCTCCTCCTCCATACTGTACTCTGCTGATTCCTTACTACATCTCACTGTCTGTGCTCCACACTCCTCCTCCTCCATACTGTACTCT
Source organism: Phyllobates terribilis (assembly GCF_046119375.1). Lineage (NCBI taxonomy): Eukaryota > Metazoa > Chordata > Amphibia > Anura > Dendrobatidae > Phyllobates > Phyllobates terribilis. The sequence goes on from NW_027362766.1 coordinate 13,607,724, forward strand.
GCTGACTCCTTATTACATCTCACTGTCTCTGCTCCATACTCCACCTCCTCCATACTGTACTCTGCTGACTCGTTACTACATCTCACTGTCTCTGCTCCATACTCCTCCTCCTCCATACTGTACTCTGCTGACTCCTTACTACATCTCACTGTCTCTGCTCCATACTCCTTTTCCTCCATACTGTACTCTGCTGACTCCTTACTAAATTTCACTGTCACTGCTCCATACTCCTCCTCCTCCATACTGTACTCTGCTGAATCTTACTACATCTCACTGTCTCTGCTCCATACTCCTCCTCCTCCATACTGTACTCTGCTGTCTCCTTACTACATCTCACTGTCTCTGCTCCATACTCCTCCTCCTCCATACTGTACTCTGCTGACTCCTTACTACATCTCACTGTCTCTGCTCCATACTCCTCCTCCTCCATACTGTACTCTGCTGACTCCTTACTACATCTCACTGTCTCTGCACCATACTCCTCCTCCTCCATACTGTACTCTGCTGACTCCTTACTACATCTCACTGTCTCTGCTCCATACTCCTCCTCCTCCATACTGTACTCTGCTGACTCCTTACTACATCTCACTTTCTCTGCTCCATACTCCTTTTCCTCCATACTGTACTCTGCTGACTCCTTACTACATTTTACTGTCACTGCTCCATACTCCTCCTCCATACTGTACTCTGCTGACTCCTTACTACATCTCACTGTCTCTGCACCATACTCCTCCTCCTCCATACTGTACTCTGCTGACTCCTTACTACATCTCACTGTCTCTGCTCCATACTCCACCTCCTCCATACTGTACTCTGCTGAATCTTACTACATCTCACTGTCTCTGCTCCATACTCCTCCTCCATACTGTACTCTGCTGACCCCTTACTACATCTCACTGTCTCTGCTCCATACTCCACCTGCTCCTTACTGTACTCTGCTGACTCCTTATTACATCTCACTGTCTCTGCTCCATACTCCTCCTCCTCCATACTGTACTCTGCTGACTCCTTACTACATCTCACTGTCTCTGCTCCATACTCCTCCTCCTCCATACTGTACTCTGCTGTCTCCTTACTACATCTCACTGTCTCTGCTCCATACTCCTCCTCCTCCATACTGTACTCTGCTGACTCCTTACTACATCTCACTGTCTCTGCTCCATACTCCTCCTCCTCCATACTGTACTCTGCTGTCTCCTTACTACATCTCACTGTCTCTGCTCCATACTCCTCCTCCATACTGTACTCTGCTGTCTCCTTACTACATCTCACTGTCTCTGCTCCACACTCCTCCTCCTCCATACTGTACTCTGCTGACTCCTTATTACATCTCACTGTCTCTGCTCCATACTCCTCCTCCTCCATACTGTACTCTGCTGACTCCTTACTACATCTCACAGTCTCTGCTCCATACTCCTCCTCCTCCATACTGTACTCTGCTGACTCCTTACTACATCTCACTGTCTCTGCTCCATACTCCACCTCCTCCATACTGTACTCTGCTGACTCCTTACAACATCTCACTGTCTCTGCTCCATACTCCTCCTCCTCCATACTGTACTCTGCTGACTCCTTACAACATCTCACTGTCTCTGCTCCATACTCCACCTCCTCCATACTGTACTCTGCTGACTCCTTACTACATCTCACTGTCTCTGCTCCATACTCCACCTCCTCCATACTGTACTCTGCTGACTCCTTACTACATCTCACTGTCTCTGCTCCATACTCCTCCTCCTCCATACTGTACTCTGCTGACTCTTTACTACATCTCACTGTCTCTGCTCCATACTCCACCTCCTCCATACTGTACTCTGCTGACTCCTTACTACATCTCACTGTCTCTGCTCCATACTCCTCCTCCTCCATACTGTACTCTGCTGACTCCTTACTACATCTCACTGTCTCTGCTCCATACTCCTCCTCCTCCATACTGTACTCTGCTGTCTCCTTACTACATCTCACTGTCTCTGCTCCATACTCCTCCTCCTCCATACTGTACTCTGCTGACTCCTTACTACATCTCACTGTCTCTGCTCCATACTCCTCCTCCTCAATACTGTACTCTGCTGACTCCTTACTACATCTCACTGTCTCTGCTCCATACTCCTCCTCCTCCATACTGTACTCTGCTGTCTCCTTACTACATCTCACTGTCTCTGCTCCATACTCCTCCTCCTCCATACTGTACTCTGCTGACTCCTTACTACATCTCACTGTCTCTGCTCCATACTCCTCCTCCTCCATACTGTACTCTGCTGACTCCTTACTACATCTCACTGTCTCGGCTCCATACTCCACCTCCTCCATACTGTACTCTGCTGACTCCTTACTACATCTCACTGTCTGTGCTCCATACTCCTCCTCCTCCATACTGTACTCTGCTGACCCCTTACTACATCTCACTGTCTCTGCTCCATACTCCTCCTCCTCCATACTGTACTCTGCTGACTCCTTACTACATCTCACTGTCTCTGCACCATACTCCTCCTCCTCCATACTGTACTCTGCTGTCTCCTTACTACATCTCACTGTCTCTGCTCCATACTCCTCCTCCTTCATACTGTACTCTGCTGACTCCTTATTACATCTCACTGTCTGTGCTCCATACTCCTCCTCCTCCATACTGTACTCTGCTGACTCCTTACTACATCTCACTGTCTCTGCTCCATACTCTACCTCCTCCATACTGTACTCTGCTGTCTCCTTACTACATCTCACTGTCTCTGCACCATACTCCTCCTCCTCCATACTGTACTCTGCTGACCCCTTACTACATCTCACTGTCTGTGCCTAATACTCCTCCTCCTCCATACTGTACTCTGCTGACTCCTTACTACATCTCACTGTCTCTGCTCCATACTCCTCCTCCTCCATACTGTACTCTGCTGACTCCTTACTACATCTCACTGTTTCTGCTCCATACTCCTCCTCCTCCATACTGTACTCTGCTGACTCCTTACTACATCTCACTGTCTGTGCTCCACACTCCTCCTCCTCCATACTGTACTGTGCTGTCTCCTTACTACATCTCACTGTCTCTGCTCCATACTCCTCCTCCATACTGTACTCTGCTGTCTCCTTACTACATCTCACTGTCTCTGCTCCATACTCCTCCTCCTCCATACTGTACTCTGCTGTCTCCTTACTACATCTCACTGTCTCTGCTCCATACTCCTCCTCCATACTGTACTCTGCTGTCTCCTTACTACATCTCACTGTCTCTGCTCCATACTCCTCCTCCTCCATACTGTACTCTGCTGTCTCCTTACTACATCTCACTGTCTCTGCTCCATACTCCTCCTCCTCCATACTGTACTCTGCTGTCTCCTTACTACATCTCACTGTCTCTGCTCCATACTCCACCTCCTCCATACTGTACTCTGCTGACTCCTTACTACATCTCACTGTCTCTGCTCCATACTCCTCCTCCATACTGTACTCTGCTGACTCCTTACTACATCTCACTGTCTCTGCTCCATCCTCCTCCTCCTCCATACTGTACTGTGCTGTCTCCTTACTACATCTCACTGTCTCTGCTCCATACTCCACCTCCTCCATACTGTACTCTGCTGTCTCCTTACTACATCTCACTGTCTCTGCTCCATACTCCACCTCTGCTGACTCCTTACTACATCTCACTGTCTGTGCTCCACACTCCTCCTCCTCCATACTGTACTGTGCTGTCTCCTTACTACATCTCACTGTCTCTGCTCCATACTCCTCCTCCATACTGTACTCTGCTGTCTCCTTACTACATCTCACTGTCTCTGCTCCATACTCCTCCTCCTCCATACTGTACTCTGCTGTCTCCTTACTACATCTCACTGTCTCTGCTCCACACTCCTCCTCCTCCATACTGTACTCTGCTGACTCCTTATTACATCTCACTGTCTCTGCTCCATACTCCTCCTCCTCCATACTGTACTCTGCTGTCTCCTTACTACATCTCACTGTCTCTGCTCCATACTCCTCCTCCTCCATACTGTACTCTGCTGTCTCCTTACTACATCTCACTGTCTCTGCTCCATACTCCTCCTCCATACTGTACTCTGCTGACTCCTTACTACATCTCACTGTCTCTGCTCCATACTCCTCCTCCTCCATACTGTACTCTGCTGACTCCTTACTACATCTCACTGTCTCTGCTCCATACTCCTCCTCCTCCATACTGTACTCTGCTGACTCCTTATTACATCTCACTGTCTCTGCTCCATACTCCTCCTCCTCCATATTGTACTCTGCTGTCTCCTTACTACATCTCACTGTCTCTGCTCCATACTCCTCCTCCTCCATACTGTACTCTGCTGACTCCTTATTACATCTCACTGTCTGTGCTCCACACTCCTCCTCCTCCATACTGTACTCTGCTGACTCCTTATTACATCTCACTGTCTCTGCTCCATACTCCTCCTCCTCCATACTGTACTCTGCTGTCTCCTTACTACATCTCACTGTCTCTGCTCCATACTCCTCCTCCTCCATACTGTACTCTGCTGACTCCTTATTACATCTCACTGTCTGTGCTCCACACTCCTCCTCCTCCATACTGTACTCTGCTGACTCCTTATTACATCTCACTGTCTCTGCTCCATACTCCACCTCCTCCATACTGTACTCTGCTGTCTCCTTACTACATCTCACTGTCTCTGCTCCATACTCCTCCTCCTCCATACTGTACTCTGCTGACTCCTTATTACATCTCACTGTCTGTGCTCCATACTCCTCCTCCTCCATACTGTACTCTGCTGACTGCTTACTACATCTCACTGTCTCTGCTCCATACTCCTCCTCCATACTGTACTCTGCTGTCTCCTTACTACATCTCACTGTCTCTGCTCCATACTCCACCTGCTCCTTACTGTACTTTGCTGACTCCTTACTACATCTCACTGTCTCTGCTCCATACTCCTCCTCCTCCATACTGTACTCTGCTGACTCCTTACTACATCTCACTGTCTCTGCTCCATACTCCACCTCCTCCATACTGTACTCTGCTGACTCCTTACTACATCTCACTGTCTCTGCTCCATACTCCTCCTCCTCCATACTGTACTCTGCTGACTCCTTACTACATCTCACCATCTCTGCTCCATACTCCTCCTCCTCCATACTGTACTCTGCTGACTCCTTACTACGTCTCACTGTCTCTGCTCCATACTCCTCCTCCTCCATACTGTACTCTGCTGTCTCCTTACTACGTCTCACTGTCTCTGCTCCATACTCCACCTCCTCCATACTGTACTCTGCTGTCTCCTTACTATATCTCACTGTCTCTGCTCCATACTCCTCCTCCTCCATACTGTACTCTGCTGACTCCTTACTACATCTCACTGTCTCTGCTCCATACTCCTCCTCCTCCATACTGTACTCTGCTGATTCCTTACTACATCTCACTGTCTGTGCTCCACACTCCTCCTCCTCCATACTGTACTCTGCTGACTCCTTATTACATCTCACTGTCTCTGCTCCATACTCCACCTCCTCCATACTGTACTCTGCTGACTCGTTACTACATCTCACTGTCTCTGCTCCATACTCCTCCTCCTCCATACTGTACTCTGCTGCCTCCTTATTACATCTCACTGTCTCTGCTCCATACTCCTCCTCCTCCATACTGTACTCTGCTGTCTCCTTACTACATCTCACTGTCTCTGCTCCATACTCCACCTCCTCCATACTGTACTCTGCTGACTCCTTACTACATCTCACTGTCTCTGCTCCATACTCCTCCTCCTCCATACTGTACTCTGCTGACTCCTTACTACATCTCACTGTCTCTGCTCCATACTCCACCTCCTCCATACTGTACTCTGCTGACTCCTTACTACATCTCACTGTCTCTGCTCTATACTCCTCCTCCTCCATACTGTACTCTGCTGACTCCTTACTACATCTCACTGTCTCTGCTCCATACTCCACCTCCTCCATACTGTACTCTGCTGACTCCTTACTACATTTCACTGTCACTGCTCCATACTCCTCCTCCTCCATACTGTACTCTGCTGAATCTTACTACATCTCACTGTCTCTGCTCCATACTCCTCCTCCTCCATACTGTACTCTGCTGTCTCCTTACTACATCTCACTGTCTCTGCTCCATACTCCTCCTCCTCCATACTGTACTCTGCTGACTCCTTACTACATCTCACTGTCTCTGCTCCATACTCCACCTCCTCCATACTGTACTCTGCTGACTCCTTACTACATCTCACTGTCTCTGCTCCATACTCCTCCTCCTCCATACTGTACTCTGCTGACTCCTTACTACATCTCACTTTCTCTGCTCCATACTCCTTTTCCTCCATACTGTACTCTGCTGACTCCTTACTACATTTCACTGTCACTGCTCCATACTCCTCCTCCTCCATACTGTACTCTGCTGACTCCTTACTACATCTCACTTTCTCTGCTCCATACTCCTTTTCCTCCATACTGTACTCTGCTGACTCCTTACTACATCTCACTGTCTCTGCTCCATACTCCTCCTCCTCCATACTGTACTCTGCTGAATCTTACTACATCTCACTGTCTCTGCTCCATACTCCTCCTCCTCCATACTGTACTCTGCTGACTCCTTACTACATCTCACTGTCTCTGCTCCATACTCCACCTGCTCCTTACTGTACTCTGCTGACTCCTTATTACATCTCACTGTCTCTGCTCCATACTCCACCTCCTCCATACTGTACTCTGCTGACTCCTTACTACATCTCACTGTCTCTGCTCCATACTCCACCTGCTCCTTACTGTACTCTGCTGACTCCTTACTACATCTCACTGTCACTGCTCCATACTCCTCCTCCTCCATACTGTACTCTGCTGAATCTTACTACATTTCACTGTCTCTGCTCCATACTCCTCCTCCTCCATACTGTACTCTGCTGACTCCTTACTACATCTCACTGTCTCTGCTCCATACTCCACCTGCTCCTTACTGTACTCTGCTGACTCCTTATTACATCTCACTGTCTCTGCTCCATACTCCTCCTCCTCCATACTGTACTCTGCTGACTCCTTACTACATCTCACTGTCTCTGCTCCATACTCCACCTGCTCCTTACTGTACTCTGCTGACTCCTTATTACATCTCACTGTATCTGCTCCATACTCCTCCTCCTCCATACTGCACTCTGCTGACTCCTTACTACATCTCACTGTCTCTGCTCCATACTCCACCTGCTCCATACTGTACTCTGCTGACTCCTTATTACATCTCACTGTCTCTGCTCCATACTCCACCTCCTCCATACTGTACTCTGCTGACTCCTTACTACATCTCACTGTCTCTGCTCCATACTCCTCCTCCTCCATACTGCACTCTGCTGACTCCTTACTGCATCTCACTGTCTCTGCTCCATACTCCTCCTCCTCCATACTGTACTCTGCTGACCCCTTACTACATCTCACTGTCTCTGCTCCATACTCCACCTGCTCCTTACTGTACTCTGCTGACTCTTTATTACATCTCACTGTCTCTGCTCCTTACTCCTCCTCCTCCATACTGTACTCTGCTGACTCCTTACTACATCTCACTGTCTCTGCTCCATACTCCTCCTCCTCCATACTGTACTCTGCTGTCTCCTTACTACATCTCACTGTCTCTGCTCCATACTCCACCTCCTCCATACTGTACTGTGCTGTCTCCTTACTACATCTCACTGTCTCTGCTCCATACTCCTCCTCCATACTGTACTCTGCTGACTCCTTACTACATCTCACTGTCTCTGCTCCATACTCCTCCTCCTCCATACTGTACTCTGATGTCTCCTTACTACATCTCACTGTCTCTGCTCCATACTCCTCCTCCATACTGTACTCTGCTGTCTCCTTACTACATCTCACTGTCTCTGCTCCATACTTCTCCTCCTCCATACTGTACTCTGCTGACTCCTTACTACATCTCACTGTCTCTGCTCCATACTCCTCCTCCTCCATACTGTACTCTGATGTCTCCTTACTACATCTCACTGTCTCTGCTCCATACTCCTCCTCCATACTGTACTCTGCTGACTCCTTACTACATCTCACTGTCTCTGCTCCATACTCCTCCTCCATACTGTATTCTGCTGTCTCCTTACTACATCTCACTGTCTCTGCTCCATACTCCACCTCCTCCATACTGTACTCTGCTGACTCCTTACTACATATCACTGTCTCTGCTCCATACTCCTCCTCCATACTGTACTCTGCTGTCTCCTTACTACATCTCACTGTCTCTGCTCCATACTCCTCCTCCATACTGTATTCTGCTGTCTCCTTACTACATCTCACTGTCTCTGCTCCATACTCTACCTCCTCCATACTGTACTCTGCTGACTCCTTACTACATCTCACTGTCTCTGCTCCATACTCCTCCTCCTCCATACTGTACTCTGCTGACTCCTTACTACATCTCACTGTCTGTGCTCCATACTCCACCTGCTCCTTACTGTACTCTGCTGACTCCTTACTACATCTCACTGTCTCTGCTCCATACTCCTCCTCCTCCATACTGTACTCTGCTGACTCCTTACTACATCTCACTGTCTCTGCTCCATACTCCTCCTCCTCCATACTGTACTCTGCTGACTCCTTACTACATCTCACTGTCTCTGCTCCATACTCCATCTGCTCCTTACTGTACTCTTCTGACTCCTTATTACATCTCACTGTCTCTGCTCCATACTCCACCTCCTCCATGCTGTACTCTGCTGACTCCTTATTACATCTCACTGTCTCTGCTCCAGACTCCTCCTCCTCCATACTGTACTCTGCTGACTCTTTACTACATCTCACGGTCTCTGCTCCATACTCCTCCTCCTCCATACTGTACTCTGCTGTCTCCTTACTACATCTCACTGTCTCTGCTCCATACTCCTCCTCCTCCATACTGTACTCTACTGTCTCCTTACTACATCTCACTGTCTCTGCACCATACTCCACCTCCTCCATACTGTACTCTGCTGACTCCATACTACATCTCACTGTCTGTGCTCCATACTCCTCCTCCTCCATACTGTACTCTGCTGATTCCTTACTACATCTCACTGTCTGTGCTCCACACTCCTCCTCCTCCATACTGTACTCTGCTGACTCCTTATTACATCTCACTGTCTCTGCTCCATACTCCACCTCCTCCATACTGTACTCTGCTGACTCGTTACTACATCTCACTGTCTCTGCTCCATACTCCTCCTCCTCCATACTGTACTCTGCTGCCTCCTTATTACATCTCACTGTCTCTGCTCCATACTCCTCCTCCTCCATACTGTACTCTGCTGTCTCCTTACTACATCTCACTGTCTCTGCTCCATACTCCACCTCCTCCATACTGTACTCTGCTGACTCCTTACTACATCTCACTGTCTCTGCTCCATACTCCACCTCCTCCATACTGTACTCTGCTGACTCCTTACTACATCTCACTGTCTCTGCTCCATACTCCTCCTCCTCCATACTGTACTCTGCTGACTCCTTACTACATCTCACTGTCTCTGCTCCATACTCCTCCTCCTCCATACTGTACTCTGCTGACTCCTTACTACATCTCACTGTCTCTGCTCCATACTCCACCTCCTCCATACTGTACTCTGCTGACTCCTTACTACATCTCACTGTCTCTGCTCCATACTCCTCCTCCTCCATACTGTACTCTGCTGACTCCTTACTACATCTCACTTTCTCTGCTCCATACTCCTTTTCCTCCATACTGTACTCTGCTGACTCCTTACTACATTTCACTGTCACTGCTCCATACTCCTCCTCCTCCATACTGTACTCTGCTGACTCCTTACTACATCTCACTTTCTCTGCTCCATACTCCTTTTCCTCCATACTGTACTCTGCTGACTCCTTACTACATCTCACTGTCTCTGCTCCATACTCCTCCTCCTCCATACTGTACTCTGCTGAATCTTACTACATCTCACTGTCTCTGCTCCATACTCCTCCTCCTCCATACTGTACTCTGCTGACTCCTTACTACATCTCACTGTCTCTGCTCCATACTCCACCTGCTCCTTACTGTACTCTGCTGACTCCTTATTACATCTCACTGTCTCTGCTCCATACTCCACCTCCTCCATACTGTACTCTGCTGACTCCTTACTACATCTCACTGTCTCTGCTCCATACTCCACCTGCTCCTTACTGTACTCTGCTGACTCCTTACTACATCTCACTGTCACTGCTCCATACTCCTCCTCCTCCATACTGTATTCTGCTGAATCTTACTACATTTCACTGTCTCTGCTCCATACTCCTCCTCCTCCATACTGTACTCTGCTGACTCCTTACTACATCTCACTGTCTCTGCTCCATACTCCACCTGCTCCTTACTGTACTCTGCTGACTCCTTATTACATCTCACTGTCTCTGCTCCATACTCCTCCTCCTCCATACTGTACTCTGCTGACTCCTTACTACATCTCACTGTCTCTGCTCCATACTCCACCTGCTCCTTACTGTACTCTGCTGACTCCTTATTACATCTCACTGTATCTGCTCCATACTCCTCCTCCTCCATACTGCACTCTGCTGACTCCTTACTACATCTCACTGTCTCTGCTCCATACTCCACCTGCTCCATACTGTACTCTGCTGACTCCTTATTACATCTCACTGTCTCTGCTCCATACTCCACCTCCTCCATACTGTACTCTGCTGACTCCTTACTACATCTCACTGTCTCTGCTCCATACTCCTCCTCCTCCATACTGCACTCTGCTGACTCCTTACTGCATCTCACTGTCTCTGCTCCATACTCCTCCTCCTCCATACTGTACTCTGCTGACCCCTTACTACATCTCACTGTCTCTGCTCCATACTCCACCTGCTCCTTACTGTACTCTGCTGACTCTTTATTACATCTCACTGTCTCTGCTCCATACTCCTCCTCCTCCATACTGTACTCTGCTGACTCCTTACTACATCTCACTGTCTCTGCTCCATACTCCTCCTCCTCCATACTGTACTCTGCTGTCTCCTTACTACATCTCACTGTCTCTGCTCCATACTCCACCTCCTCCATACTGTACTGTGCTGTCTCCTTACTACATCTCACTGTCTCTGCTCCATACTCCTCCTCCATACTGTACTCTGCTGACTCCTTACTACATCTCACTGTCTCTGCTCCAGACTCCTCCTCCTCCATACTGTACTCTGCTGACTCTTTACTACATCTCACGGTCTCTGCTCCATACTCCTCCTCCATACTGTACTCTGCTGACTCCTTACTACATCTCACTGTCTCTGCTCCATACTCCTCCTCCATACTGTATTCTGCTGTCTCCTTACTACATCTCACTGTCTCTGCTCCATACTCCACCTCCTCCATACTGTACTCTGCTGACTCCTTACTACATATCACTGTCTCTGCTCCATACTCCTCCTCCATACTGTACTCTGCTGTCTCCTTACTACATCTCACTGTCTCTGCTCCATACTCCTCCTCCATACTGTATTCTGCTGTCTCCTTACTACATCTCACTGTCTCTGCTCCATACTCCACCTCCTCCATACTGTACTCTGCTGACTCCTTACTACATCTCACTGTCTCTGCTCCATACTCCTCCTCCATACTGTATTCTGCTGTCTCCTTACTACATCTCACTGTCTCTGCTCCATACTCCTCCTCCTCCATACTGTACTCTGCTGACTCCTTACTACATCTCACTGTCTCTGCTCCATACTCCTCCTCCTCCATACTGTACTCTGCTGACTCCTTACTACATCTCACTGTCTCTGCTCCATACTCCTCCTCCTCCATACTGTACTCTGCTGACTCCTTACTACATCTCACTGTCTCTGCTCCATACTCCTCCTCCATACTGTATTCTGCTGTCTCCTTACTACATCTCACTGTCTCTGCTCCATACTCCACCTCCTCCATACTGTACTCTGCTGACTCCTTACTACATCTCACTGTCTCTGCTCCATACTCCTCCTCCTCCATACTGTACTCTGCTGTCTCCTTACTACATCTCACTGTCTCTGCTCCATACTCCTCCTCCATACTGTATTCTGCTGTCTCCTTACTACATCTCACTGTCTCTGCTCCATACTCCTCCTCCTCCATACTGTACTCTGCTGACTCCTTACTACATCTCACTGTCTCTGCTCCATACTCCTCCTCCTCCATACTGTACTCTGCTGACTCCTTACTACATATCACTGTCTCTGCTCCATACTCCTCCTCCATACTGTACTCTGCTGTCTCCTTACTACATCTCACTGTCTCTGCTCCATACTCCTCCTCCATACTGTATTCTGCTGTCTCCTTACTACATCTCACTGTCTCTGCTCCATACTCCACCTCCTCCATACTGTACTCTGCTGACTCCTTACTACATCTCACTGTCTCTGCTCCATACTCCACCTGCTCCTTACTGTACTCTGCTGACTCCTTACTACATCTCACTGTCTCTGCTCCATACTCCTCCTCCTCCATACTGTACTCTGCTGACTCCTTACTACATCTCACTGTCTCTGCTCCATACTCCTCCTCCTCCATACTGTACTCTGCTGACTCCTTACTACATCTCACTGTCTCTGCTCCATACTCCATCTGCTCCTTACTGTACTCTGCTGACTCCTTATTACATCTCACTGTCTCTGCTCCATACTCCACCTCCTCCATGCTGTACTCTGCTGACTCCTTATTACATCTCACTGTCTCTGCTCCAGACTCCTCCTCCTCCATACTGTACTCTGCTGACTCTTTACTACATCTCACGGTCTCTGCTCCATACTCCTCCTCCTCCATACTGTACTCTGCTGTCTCCTTACTACATCTCACTGTCTCTGCTCCATACTCCTCCTCCTCCATACTGTACTCTACTGTCTCCTTACTACATCTCACTGTCTCTGCACAATACTCCTCCTCCTCCATACTGTACTCTGCTGACTCCATACTACATCTCACTGTCTGTGCTCCATACTCCTCCTCCTCCATACTGTACTCTGCTGATTCCTTACTACATCTCACTGTCTGTGCTCCACACTCCTCCTCCTCCATACTGTACTCTGCTGACTCCTTATTACATCTCACTGTCTCTGCTCCATACTCCACCTCCTCCATACTGTACTCTGCTGACTCGTTACTACATCTCACTGTCTCTGCTCCATACTCCTCCTCCTCCATACTGTACTCTGCTGCCTCCTTATTACATCTCACTGTCTCTGCTCCATACTCCTCCTCCTCCATACTGTACTCTGCTGTCTCCTTACTACATCTCACTGTCTCTGCTCCATACTCCACCTCCTCCATACTGTACTCTGCTGACTCCTTACTACATCTCACTGTCTCTGCTCCATACTCCTCCTCCTCCATACTGTACTCTGCTGACTCCTTACTACATCTCACTGTCTCTGCTCCATACTCCTCCTCCTCCATACTGTACTCTGCTGTCTCCTTACTACATCTCACTGTCTCTGCTCCATACTCCTCCTCCTCCATACTGTACTCTGCTGACTCCTTACTACATCTCACTGTCTCTGCTCCATACTCCTCCTCCTCCATACTGTACTCTGCTGACTCCTTACTACATTTCACTGTCACTGCTCCATACTCCTCCTCCTCCATACTGTACTCTGCTGACTCCTTACTACATCTCACTGTCTCTGCTCCATACTCCACCTCCTCCATACTGTACTCTGCTGACTCCTTACTACATCTCACTGTCTCTGCTCCATACTCCACCTCCTCCATACTGTACTCTGCTGACTCCTTACTACATTTCACTGTCACTGCTCCATACTCCTCCTCCTCCATACTGTACTCTGCTGAATCTTACTACATCTCACTGTCTCTGCTCCATACTCCTCCTCCTCCATACTGTACTCTGCTGACTCCTTACTACATCTCACTGTCTCTGCTCCATACTCCACCTCCTCCATACTGTACTCTGCTGACTCCTTACTACATCTCACTGTCTGTGCTCCATACTCCTCCTCCTCCATACTGTACTCTGCTGACTCCTTACTACATCTCACTTTCTCTGCTCCATACTCCTTTTCCTCCATACTGTACTCTGCTGACTCCTTACTACATTTCACTGTCACTGCTCCATACTCCTCCTCCTCCATACTGTACTCTGCTGACTCCTTACTACATCTCACTTTCTCTGCTCCATACTCCTTTTCCTCCATACTGTACTCTGCTGACTCCTTACTACATCTCACTGTCTCTGCTCCATACTCCTCCTCCTCCATACTGTACTCTGCTGAATCTTACTACATCTCACTGTCTCTGCTCCATACTCCACCTCCTCCATACTGTACTCTGCTGACTCCTTACTACATCTCACTGTCTCTGCTCCATACTCCACCTGCTCCTTACTGTACTCTGCTGACTCCTTACTACATCTCACTGTCACTGCTCCATACTCCTCCTCCTCCATACTGTACTCTGCTGAATCTTACTACATTTCACTGTCTCTGCTCCATACTCCTCCTCCTCCATACTGTACTCTGCTGACTCCTTACTACATCTCACTGTCTCTGCTCCATACTCCACCTGCTCCTTACTGTACTCTGCTGACTCCTTATTACATCTCACTGTCTCTGCTCCATACTCCTCCTCCTCCATACTGTACTCTGCTGACTCCTTACTACATCTCACTGTCTCTGCTCCATACTCCACCTGCTCCTTACTGTACTCTGCTGACTCCTTATTACATCTCACTGTATCTGCTCCATACTCCTCCTCCTCCATACTGCACTCTGCTGACTCCTTACTACATCTCACTGTCTCTGCTCCATACTCCACCTGCTCCATACTGTACTCTGCTGACTCCTTATTACATCTCACTGTCTCTGCTCCATACTCCACCTCCTCCATACTGTACTCTGCTGACTCCTTACTACATCTCACTGTCTCTGCTCCATACTCCTCCTCCTCCATACTGCACTCTGCTGACTCCTTACTGCATCTCACTGTCTCTGCTCCATACTCCTCCTCCTCCATACTGTACTCTGCTGACCCCTTACTACATCTCACTGTCTCTGCTCCATACTCCACCTGCTCCTTACTGTACTCTGCTGACTCTTTATTACATCTCACTGTCTCTGCTCCATACTCCTCCTCCTCCATACTGTACTCTGCTGACTCCTTACTACATCTCACTGTCTCTGCTCCATACTCCTCCTCCTCCATACTGTACTCTGCTGTCTCCTTACTACATCTCACTGTCTCTGCTCCATACTCCACCTCCTCCATACTGTACTGTGCTGTCTCCTTACTACATCTCACTGTCTCTGCTCCATACTCCTCCTCCATACTGTACTCTGCTGACTCCTTACTACATCTCACTGTCTCTGCTCCATACTCCTCCTCCTCCATACTGTACTCTGATGTCTCCTTACTACATCTCACTGTCTCTGCTCCATACTCCTCCTCCATACTGTACTCTGCTGTCTCCTTACTACATCTCACTGTCTCTGCTCCATACTCCTCCTCCTCCATACTGTACTCTGCTGACTCCTTACTACATCTCACTGTCTCTGCTCCATACTCCTCCTCCTCCATACTGTACTCTGATGTCTCCTTACTACATCTCACTGTCTCTGCTCCATACTCCTCCTCCATACTGTACTCTGCTGACTCCTTACTACATCTCACTGTCTCTGCTCCATACTCCTCCTCCATACTGTATTCTGCTGTCTCCTTACTACATCTCACTGTCTCTGCTCCATACTCCACCTCCTCCATACTGTACTCTGCTGACTCCTTACTACATATCACTGTCTCTGCTCCATACTCCTCCTCCATACTGTACTCTGCTGTCTCCTTACTACATCTCACTGTCTCTGCTCCATACTCCTCCTCCATACTGTATTCTGCTGTCTCCTTACTACATCTCACTGTCTCTGCTCCATACTCCACCTCCTCCATACTGTACTCTGCTGACTCCTTACTACATCTCACTGTCTCTGCTCCATACTCCTCCTCCTCCATACTGTACTCTGCTGACTCCTTACTACATCTCACTGTCTGTGCTCCATACTCCACCTGCTCCTTACTGTACTCTGCTGACTCCTTACTACATCTCACTGTCTCTGCTCCATACTCCTCCTCCTCCATACTGTACTCTGCTGACTCCTTACTACATCTCACTGTCTCTGCTCCATACTCCTCCTCCTCCATACTGTACTCTGCTGACTCCTTGCTACATCTCACTGTCTCTGCTCCATACTCCATCTGCTCCTTACTGTACTCTGCTGACTCCTTATTACATCTCACTGTCTCTGCTCCAGACTCCTCCTCCTCCATACTGTACTCTGCTGACTCTTTACTACATCTCACGGTCTCTGCTCCATACTCCTCCTCCTCCATACTGTACTCTGCTGTCTCCTTACTACATCTCACTGTCTCTGCTCCATACTCCTCCTCCTCCATACTGTACTCTACTGTCTCCTTACTACATCTCACTGTCTCTGCACAATACTCCTCCTCCTCCATACTGTACTCTGCTGACTCCATACTACATCTCACTGTCTGTGCTCCATACTCCACCTCCTCCATACTGTACTCTGCTGACTCCTTACTTCATCTCACTGTCTCTGCTCCATACTCCTCCTCCTCCATACTGTACTCTGCTGACTCCTTACTACATCTCACTGTCTCTGCTCCATACTCCACCTCCTCCATACTGTACTCTGCTGACTCCTTACTACATCTCACTGTCTCTGCTCCATACTCCTCCTCCTCCATACTGTACTCTGCTGACTCCTTACTACATCTCACTGTCTCTGCTCCATACTCCTCCTCCTCCATACTGTACTCTGCTGACTCCTTACTACATCTCACTGTCTCTGCTCCATACTCCACCTCCTCCATACTGTACTCTGCTGACTCCTTACAACATCTCACTGTCTCTGCTCCATACTCCACCTCCTCCATACTGTACTCTGCTGACTCCTTACTACATCTCACTGTCTCTGCTCCATACTCCTCCTCCTCCATACTGTACTCTGCTGACTCCTTACTACATCTCACTGTCTGTGCTCCATACTCCTCCTCCTCCATACTGTACTCTGCTGACTCCTTACTACATCTCACTGTCTGTGCTCCATACTCCTCCTCCTCCATACTGTACTCTGCTGACTCCTTACTACATCTCACTGTCTCTGCTCCATACTCCTCCTCCTCCATACTGTACTCTGCTGACTCCTTACTACATCTCACTGTCTCTGCTCCATACTCCACCTGCACCTTACTGTACTCTGCTGACTCCTTACTACATCTCACTGTCTCTGCTCCATACTCCACCTCCTCCATACTGTACTCTGCTGACTCCTTACTACATCTCACTGTCTCTGCTCCATACTCCTCCTCCTCCATACTGTACTCTGCTGACTCCTTACTACATCTCACTGTCTCTGCACCATACTCCTCCTCCTCCATACTGTACTCTGCTGACTCCTTACTACATCTCACTGTCTCTGCACCATACTTCTCCTCCTCCATACTGTACTCTGCTGACTCCTTACTACATCTCACTGTCTCTGCTCCATACTCCTCCTCCTCCATACTGTACTCTGCTGACTCCTTACTACATCTCACTGTCTCTGCACCATACTCCTCCTCCTCCATACTGTACTCTGCTGACTCCTTACTACATCTCACTGTCTCTGCTCCATACTCCTCCTCCTCCATACTGTACTCTGCTGACCCCTTACTACATCTCACTGTCTCTGCTCCATACTCCTCCTCCTCCATACTGTACTCTGCTGACCCCTTACTACATCTCACTGTCTCTGCTCCATACTCCTCCTCCTCCATACTGTACTCTGCTGACCCCTTACTACATCTCACTGTCTCTGCTCCATACTCCTCCTCCTCCATACTGTACTCTGCTGAATCCTTACTACATCTCACTGTCTCTGCTCCATACTCCTCCTCCTCCATACTGTACTCTGCTGACCCCTTACTACATCTCACTGTCTCTGCTCCATACTCCACCTCCTCCATACTGTACTCTGCTGACTCCTTACTACATCTCACTGTCTCTGCTCCATACTCCACCTCCTCCATACTGTACTCTGCTGACTCCTTACTACATCTCACTGTCTCTGCTCCATACTCCACCTCCTCCATACTGTACTCTGCTGACTCCTTATTACATCTCACTGTCTCTGCTCCATACTCCTCCTCCTCCTCCATACTGTACTCTGCTGACTCCTTATTACATCTCACTGTCTCTGCTCCATACTCCTCCTCCTCCATACTGAACTCTGCTGACTCCTTACTACATCTCACTGTCTCTGCTCCATACTCCACCTCCTCCATACTGTACTCTGCTGACTCCTTACTACATCTCACTGTCTCTGCTCCATACTCCTCCTCCTCCATACTGTACTCTGCTGACCCCTTACTACATCTCACTGTCTCTGCTCCATACTCCTCCTCCTCCATACTGTACTCTGCTGACCCCTTACTACATCTCACTGTCTCTGCTCCATACTCCTCCTCCTCCATACTGTACTCTGCTGACCCCTTACTACATCTCACTGTCTCTGCTCCATACTCCTCCTCCTCCATACTGTACTCTGCTGACCCCTTACTACATCTCACTGTCTCTGCTCCATACTCCACCTCCTCCATACTGTACTCTGCTGACTCCTTACTACATCTCACTGTCTCTGCTCCATACTCCACCTCCTCCATACTGTACTCTGCTGACTCCTTACTACATCTCACTGTCTCTGCTCCATACTCCACCTCCTCCATACTGTACTCTGCTGACTCCTTATTACATCTCACTGTCTCTGCTCCATACTCCTCCTCCTCCTCCATACTGTACTCTGCTGACTCCTTATTACATCTCACTGTCTCTGCTCCATACTCCTCCTCCTCCATACTGAACTCTGCTGACTCCTTACTACATCTCACTGTCTCTGCTCCATACTCCACCTCCTCCATACTGTACTCTGCTGACTCCTTACTACATCTCACTGTCTCTGCTCCATACTCCTCCTCCTCCATACTGTACTCTACTGTCTCCTTACTACATCATACTGTCTCTGCACAATACTCCTCCTCCTCCATACTGTACTCTGCTGACTCCATACTACATCTCACTGTCTGTGCTCCATACTCCACCTCCTCCATACTGTACTCTGCTGACTCCTTACTTCATCTCACTGTCTCTGCTCCATACTCCTCCTCCTCCATACTGTACTCTGCTGTCTCCTTACTACATCTCACTGTCTCTGCTCCATACTCCTCCTCCTCCATACTGTACTGTGCTGTCTCCTTACTACATCTCACTGTCTCTGCTCCATACTCCTCCTCCATACTGTACTCTGCTGACTCCTTACTACATCTCACTGTCTCTGCTCCATACTCCTCCTCCTCCATACTGTACTCTGATGTCTCCTTACTACATCTCACTGTCTCTGCTCCATACTCCTCCTCCATACTGTACTCTGCTGTCTCCTTACTACATCTCACTGTCTCTGCTCCATACTCCTCCTCCTCCATACTGTACTCTGCTGACTCCTTACTACATCTCACTGTCTCTGCTCCATACTCCTCCTCCTCCATACTGTACTCTGATGTCTCCTTACTACATCTCACTGTCTCTGCTCCATACTCCTCCTCCATACTGTACTCTGCTGACTCCTTACTACATCTCACTGTCTCTGCTCCATACTCCTCCTCCATACTGTATTCTGCTGTCTCCTTACTACATCTCACTGTCTCTGCTCCATACTCCACCTCCTCCATACTGTACTCTGCTGACTCCTTACTACATATCACTGTCTCTGCTCCATACTCCTCCTCCATACTGTACTCTGCTGTCTCCTTACTACATCTCACTGTCTCTGCTCCATACTCCTCCTCCATACTGTATTCTGCTGTCTCCTTACTACATCTCACTGTCTCTGCTCCATACTCCACCTCCTCCATACTGTACTCTGCTGACTCCTTACTACATCTCACTGTCTCTGCTCCATACTCCTCCTCCTCCATACTGTACTCTGCTGACTCCTTACTACATCTCACTGTCTGTGCTCCATACTCCACCTCCTCCATACTGTACTCTGCTGACTCCTTACTACATCTCACTGTCTGTGCTCCATACTCCTCCTCCTCCATACTGTACTCTGCTTACTCCTTACTACATCTCACTGTCTCTGCTCCATACTCCTCCTCCTCCATACTGTACTCTGCTGACTCCTTACTACATCTCACTGTCTCTGCTCCATACTCCTCCTCCTCCATACTGTACTCTGCTGACTCCTTACTACATCTCACTGTCTGTGCTCCATACTCCACCTGCTCCTTACTGTACTCTGCTGACTCCTTACTACATCTCACTGTCTCTGCTCCATACTCCTCCTCCTCCATACTGTACTCTGCTGACTCCTTACTACATCTCACTGTCTCTGCTCCATACTCCTCCTCCTCCATACTGTACTCTGCTGACTCCTTACTACATCTCACTGTCTCTGCTCCATACTCCATCTGCTCCTTACTGTACTCTGCTGACTCCTTATTACATCTCACTGTCTCTGCTCCATACTCCACCTCCTCCATGCTGTACTCTGCTGACTCCTTATTACATCTCACTGTCTCTGCTCCAGACTCCTCCTCCTCCATACTGTACTCTGCTGACTCTTTACTACATCTCACGGTCTCTGCTCCATACTCCTCCTCCTCCATACTGTACTCTGCTGTCTCCTTACTACATCTCACTGTCTCTGCTCCATACTCCTCCTCCTCCATACTGTACTCTACTGTCTCCTTACTACATCTCACTGTCTCTGCACAATACTCCTCCTCCTCCATACTGTACTCTGCTGACTCCATACTACATCTCACTGTCTGTGCTCCATACTCCACCTCCTCCATACTGTACTCTGCTGACTCCTTACTTCATCTCACTGTCTCTGCTCCATACTCCTCCTCCTCCATACTGTACTCTGCTGACTCCTTACTACATCTCACTGTCTCTGCTCCATACTCCACCTCCTCCATACTGTACTCTGCTGACTCCTTACTACATCTCACTGTCTCTGCTCCATACTCCTCCTCCTCCATACTGTACTCTGCTGACTCCTTACTACATCTCACTGTCTCTGCTCCATACTCCTCCTCCTCCATACTGTACTCTGCTGACTCCTTACTACATCTCACTGTCTCTGCTCCATACTCCACCTCCTCCATACTGTACTCTGCTGACTCCTTACAACATCTCACTGTCTCTGCTCCATACTCCACCTCCTCCATACTGTACTCTGCTGACTCCTTACTACATCTCACTGTCTCTGCTCCATACTCCTCCTCCTCCATACTGTACGCTGCTGACTCCTTACTACATCTCACTGTCTGTGCTCCATACTCCTCCTCCTCCATACTGTACTCTGCTGACTCCTTACTACATCTCACTGTCTGTGCTCCATACTCCTCCTCCTCCATACTGTACTCTGCTGACTCCTTACTACATCTCACTGTCTCTGCTCCATACTCCTCCTCCTCCATACTGTACTCTGCTGACTCCTTACTACATCTCACTGTCTCTGCTCCATACTCCACCTGCACCTTACTGTACTCTGCTGACTCCTTACTACATCTCACTGTCTCTGCTCCATACTCCTCCATACTGTACTCTGCTGACTCCTTACTACATCTCACTGTCTCTGCTCCATACTCCACCTCCTCCATACTGTACTCTGCTGACTCCTTACTACATCTCACTGTCTCTGCTCCATACTCCACCTCCTCCATACTGTACTCTGCTGACTCCTTACTACATCTCACTGTCTCTGCTCCATACTCCTCCTCCTCCATACTGTACTCTGCTGACTCCTTACTACATCTCAATGTCTCTGCTCCATACTCCACCTCCTCCATACTGTACTCTGCTGACTCCTTACTACATCTCACTGTCTCTGCTCCATACTCCTCCTCCTCCATACTGTACTCTGCTGACTCCTTACTACATCTCACTGTCTCTGCACCATACTCCTCCTCCTCCATACTGTACTCTGCTGACTCCTTACTACATCTCACTGTCTCTGCACCATACTTCTCCTCCTCCATACTGTACTCTGCTGACTCCTTACTACATCTCACTGTCTCTGCTCCATACTCCTCCTCCTCCATACTGTACTCTGCTGACTCCTTACTACATCTCACTGTCTCTGCACCATACTCCTCCTCCTCCATACTGTACTCTGCTGACTCCTTACTACATCTCACTGTCTCTGCTCCATACTCCTCCTCCTCCATACTGTACTCTGCTGACCCCTTACTACATCTCACTGTCTCTGCTCCATACTCCTCCTCCTCCATACTGTACTCTGCTGACCCCTTACTACATCTCACTGTCTCTGCTCCATACTCCTCCTCCTCCATACTGTACTCTGCTGACCCCTTACTAGATCTCACTGTCTCTGCTCCATACTCCTCCTCCTCCATACTGTACTCTGCTGAATCCTTACTACATCTCACTGTCTCTGCTCCATACTCCTCCTCCTCCATACTGTACTCTGCTGACCCTTTACTACATCTCACTGTCTCTGCTCCATACTCCACCTCCTCCATACTGTACTCTGCTGACTCCTTACTACATCTCACTGTCTCTGCTCCATACTCCACCTCCTCCATACTGTACTCTGCTGACTCCTTACTACATCTCACTGTCTCTGCTCCATACTCCACCTCCTCCATACTGTACTCTGCTGACTCCTTATTACATCTCACTGTCTCTGCTCCATACTCCTCCTCCTCCTCCATACTGTACTCTGCTGACTCCTTATTACATCTCACTGTCTCTGCTCCATACTCCTCCTCCTCCATACTGAACTCTGCTGACTCCTTACTACATCTCACTGTCTCTGCTCCATACTCCACCTCCTCCATACTGTACTCTGCTGACTCCTTACTACATCTCACTGTCTCTGCTCCATACTCCTCCTCCTCCATACTGTACTCTACTGTCTCCTTACTACATCTCACTGTCTCTGCACAATACTCCTCCTCCTCCATACTGTACTCTGCTGACTCCATACTACATCTCACTGTCTGTGCTCCATACTCCACCTCCTCCATACTGTACTCTGCTGACTCCTTACTTCATCTCACTGTCTCTGCTCCATACTCCTCCTCCTCCATACTGTACTCTGCTGACTCCTTACTACATCTCACTGTCTCTGCTCCATACTCCACCTCCTCCATACTGTACTCTGCTGACTCCTTACTACATCTCACTGTCTCTGCTCCATACTCCTCCTCCTCCATACTGTACTCTGCTGACTCCTTACTACATCTCACTGTCTCTGCTCCATACTCCTCCTCCTCCATACTGTACTCTGCTGACTCCTTACTACATCTCACTGTCTCTGCTCCATACTCCTCCTCCTCCATACTGTACTCTGCTGACTCCTTACTACATCTCACTGTCTCTGCTCCATACTCCACCTCCTCCATACTTTACTCTGCTGACTCCTTACAACATCTCACTGTCTCTGCTCCATACTCCACCTCCTCCATACTGTACTCTGCTGACTCCTTACTACATCTCACTACTGTCTCTGCTCCATACTCCTCCTCCTCTATACTGTACTCTGCTGACTCCTTACTACATCTCACTGTCTGTGCTCCATACTCCTCCTCCTCCATACTGTACTCTGCTGACTCCTTACTACATCTCACTGTCTGTGCTCCATACTCCTCCTCCTCCATACTGTACTCTGCTGACTCCTTACTACATCTCACTGTCTCTGCTCCATACTCCTCCTCCTCCATACTGTACTCTGCTGACTCCTTACTACATCTCACTGTCTCTGCTCCATACTCCACCTGCACCTTACTGTACTCTGCTGACTCCTTACTACATCTCACTGTCTCTGCTCCATACTCCACCTCCTCCATACTGTACTCTGCTGACTCCTTACTACATCTCACTGTCTCTGCTCCATACTCCTCCTCCTCCATACTGTACTCTGCTGACTCCTTACTACATCTCACTGTCTCTGCACCATACTCCTCCTCCTCCATACTGTACTCTGCTGACTCCTTACTACATCTCACTGACTCTGCACCATACTTCTCCTCCTCCATACTGTACTCTGCTGACTCCTTACTACATCTCACTGTCTCTGCTCCATACTCCTCCTCCTCCATACTGTACTCTGCTGACTCCTTACTACATCTCACTGTCTCTGCACCATACTCCTCCTCCTCCATACTGTACTCTGCTGACTCCTTACTACATCTCACTGTCTCTGCTCCATACTCCTCCTCCTCCATACTGTACTCTGCTGACTCCTTACTACATCTCACTGTCTCTGCTCCATACTCCTCCTCCTCCATACTGTACTCTGCTGACTCCTTACTACATCTCACTGTCTCTGCTCCATACTCCTCCTCCTCCATACTGTACTCTGCTGACCCCTTACTACATCTCACTGTCTCTGCTCCATACTCCACCTCCTCCATACTGTACTCTGCTGACTCCTTACTACATCTCACTGTCTCTGCTCCATACTCCACCTCCTCCATACTGTACTCTGCTGACTCCTTACTGCATCTCACTGTCTCTGCTCCATACTCCACCTCCTCCATACTGTACTCTGCTGACTCCTTATTACATCTCACTGTCTCTGCTCCATACTCCTCCTCCTCCTCCATACTGTACTCTGCTGACTCCTTATTACATCTCACTGTCTCTGCTCCATACTCCTCCTCCTCCATACTGAACTCTGCTGACTCCTTACTACATCTCACTGTCTCTGCTCCATACTCCACCTCCTCCATACTGTACTCTGCTGACTCCTTACTACATCTCACTGTCTCTGCTCCATACTCCTCCTCCTCCATACTGTACTCTGCTGACTCCTTACTACATCTCACTGTCTCTGCTCCATACTCCTCCTCCTCCATACTGTACTCTGCTGACTCGTTACTACATCTCACTGTCTCTGCTCCATACTCCTCCTCCTCCATACTGTACTCTGCTGACTCCTTACTACATCTCACTGTCTCTGCACCATACTCCTCCTCCTCCATACTGTACTCTGCTGACTCCTTACTACATCTCACTGTCTCTGCTCCATACTCCTCCTCCTCCATACTGTACTCTGCTGACTCCTTACTACATCTCACTGTCTCTGCTCCATACTCCTCCTCCTCCATACTGTACTCTGCTGACTCACTACATCTCACTGTCTCTGCTCCATACTCCACCTCCTCCATACTGTACTCTGCTGACTCCTTATTACATCTCACTGTCTCTGCTCCATACTCCTCCTCCTCCTCCATACTGTACTCTACTGACTCCTTACTACATCTCACTGTCTCTGCTCCATACTCCTCCTCCTCCATACTGTACTCTACTGACTCCTTACTACATCTCACTGTCTCTGCTCCATACTCCTCCTCCTCCATACGGTACTCTGCTGACTCCTTACTACATCTCACTGTCTCTGCTCCATACTCCTCCTCCTCCATTCTTTACTCTGCTGACTCCTTACCACATCTCACTGTCTCTGCACCATACTCCTCCTCCTCCATACTGTACTCTGCTGACTCCTTCCTACATCTCACTGTCTCTGCTCCATACTCCTCCTCCTCCATACTGTACTCTGCTGACTCCTTACTACATCTCACTGTCTCTGCTCCATACTCCTCCTCCTCCATACTGTACTCTGCTGACTCCTTACTACATCTCACTGTCTCTGCTCCATACTCCTCCTCCTCCATACTGTACTCTGCTGTCTCCTTACTACATCTCACTGTCTCTGCTCCATACTCCACCTCCTCCATACTGTACTCTGCTGACTCCTTACTACATCTCACTGTCTCTGCTCCATACTCCTCCTCCTCCATACTGTATTCTGCTGACTCCTTACTACATCTCACTGTCTCTGCTCCATACACCTCCTCCTCCATACTGTACTCTACTGACTCCTTACTACATCTCACTGTCTCTGCTCCATACTCCTCCTCCTCCATACTGTACTCTACTGACTCCTTACTACTTCTCACTGTCTCTGCTCCATACTCCTCCTCCTCCATACTGTACTCTGCTGACTCCTTACTACATCTCACTGTCTCTGCTCCATACTCCTCCTCCTCCATACTGTACTCTGCTGACTCCTTACTACATCTCACTGTCTCTGCACCATACTCCTCCTCCTCCATACTGTACTCTGCTGACTCCTTCCTACATCTCACTGTCTCTGCTCCATACTCCACCTCCTCCATACTGTACTCTGCTGACTCCTTACTACATCTCACTGTCTCTGCTCCATACTCCCCCTCCTCCATACTGTACTCTGCTGTCTCCTTTCTACATCTTACTGTCTCTGCTCCATACTCCTCCTCCTCCATACTGTACTCTGCTGACCCCTTACTACATCTCACTGTCTCTGCTCCATACTCCTCCTCCTCCATACTGTACTCTGCTGTCTCCTTTCTACATCTTACTGTCTCTGCTCCATACTCCTCCTCCATACTGTACTCTGCTGACTCCTTACTACATCTCACTGTCTCTGCTCCATACTCCTCCTCCTCCATACTGTACTCTGCTGACTCCTTACTACATCTCACTGTCTCTGCTCCATACTCCTCCTCCTCCATACTGTACTCTGCTGACTCCTTACTACATCTCACTGTCTCTGCTCCATACTCCTCCTCCTCCATACTGTACTCTACTGACTCCTTACTACATCTCACTGTCTCTGCTCCATACTCCACCTCCTCCATACTGTACTCTGCTGACCCCTTACTACATCTCACTGTCTCTGCTCCATACTCCTCCTCCTCCATACTGTACTCTGCTGTCTCCTTTCTACATCTTACTGTCTCTGCTCCATACTCCTCCTCCATACTGTACTCTGCTGACTCCTTACTACATCTCACTGTCTCTGCTCCATACTCCTCCTCCTCCATACTGTACTCTGCTGACTCCTTACTACATTTCACTGTCTCTGCTCCATACTCCTCCTCCTCCATACTGTACTCTGCTGACTCCTTACTACATCTCACTGTCTCTGCTCCATACTCCTCCTCCTCCATACTGTACTCTGCTGACTCCTTACTACATCTCACTGTCTCTGCTCCATACTCCACCTCCTCCATACTGTACTCTGCTGACTCCTTACTACATCTCACTGTCTCTGCTCCATACTCCTCCTCCTCCATACTGTACTCTGCTGACCCCTTACTACATCTCACTGTCTCTGCTCCATACTCCTCCTCCTCCATACTGTACTCTGCTGACTCCTTACTACATCTCACTGTCTCTGCTCCATACTCCTCCTCCTCCATACTGTACTGTGCTGTCTCCTTACTACATCTCACTGTCTCTGCTCCATACTCCACCTCCTCCATACTGTACTCTGCTGACTCCTTACTACATCTCACTGTCTCTGCTCCATACTCCTCCTCCTCCATACTGTACTCTGCTGACCCCTTACTACATCTCACTGTCTCTGCACCATACTCCACCTCCTCCATACTGTACTCTGCTGACTCCTTACTACATCTCACTGTCTCTGCTCCATACTCCTCCTCCTCCATACTGTACTCTGCTGACCCCTTACTACATCTCACTGTCTGTGCCTAATACTCCTCCTCCTCCATACTGTACTCTGCTGACCCCTTACTACATCTCACTGTCTCTGCTCCATACTCCTCCTCCTCCATACTGTACTCTGCTGACTCCTTACTACATCTCACTGTCTCTGCTCCATACTCCTCCTCCTCGATACTGTACTCTGCTGACTCCTTACTACATCTCACTGTCTCTGCTCCATACTCCACCTCCTCCATACTGTACTCTGCTGACTCCTTACTACATCTCACTGTCTCTGCTCCATACTCCACCTCCTCCATACTGTACTCTGCTGACTCCTTACTACATCTCACTGTCTCTGCTCCATACTCCACCTCCTCCATACTGTACTCTACTGAATCCTTACTACATCTCACTGTCTCTGCTCCATACTCCACCTCCTCCATACTGTACTCTGCTGACTCCTTAATACATCTCACTGTCTCTGCTCCATACTCCTCCTCCTCCATACTGTACTCTGCTGACTCCTTACTACATCTCACTGTCTCTGCTCCATACTCCACCTCCTCCATACTGTACTCTGCTGTCTCCTTACTACATCTCACTGTCTCTGCTCCATACTCCTCCTCCTCCATACTGTACTCTGCTGACTCCTTACTACATCTCACTGTCTCTGCTCCTTACTCCTCCTCCTCCATACTGTACTCTGCTGACCCCTTACTACATCTCACTGTCACTGCTCCATACTCCACCTCCTCCATACTGTACTCTGCTGACTCCTTACTACATCTCACTGTCTCTGCTCCATACTCCTCCTCCTCCATACTGTACTCTGCTGACTCCTTAATACATCTCACTGTCTCTGCTCCATACTCCTCCTCCTCCATACTGTACTCTGCTGACTCCTTACTACATCTCACTGTCTCTGCTCCATACTCCACCTCCTCCATACTGTACTCTTCTGACTCCTTAATACATCTCACTGTCTCTGCTCCATACTCCTCCTCCTCCATACTGTACTCTGCTGACTCCTTACTACATCTCACTGTCTCTGCTCCATACTCCACCTCCTCCATACTGTACTCTGCTGTCTCCTTACTACATCTCACTGTCTCTGCTCCATACTCCTCCTCCTCCATACTGTACTCTGCTGACTCCTTACTACATCTCACTGTCACTGCTCCATACTCCACCTCCTCCATACTGTACTCTGCTGACCCCTTACTACATCTCACTGTCTCTGCTCCATACTCCTCCTCCTCCATACTGTACTCTGCTGACCCCTTACTACATCTCACTGTCTCTGCTCCATACTCCTCCTCCTCCATACTGTACTCTGCTGACTCCTTACTACATCTCACTGTCTCTGCTCCATACTCCTCCTCCTCCATACTGTACTCTGCTGACTCCTTACTACATCTCACTGTCTCTGCTCCATACTCCTCCTCCTCCATACTGTACTCTGCTGACTCCTTACTACATCTCACTGTCTCTGCTCCATACTCCACCTCCTCCATACTGTACTCTGCTGACCCCTTACTACATCTCACTGTCTCTGCACCATACTCCTCCTCCATACTGTACTCTGCTGACCCCTTACTACATCTCACTGTCTCTGCTCCATACTCCTCCTCCTCCATACTGTACTCTGCTGACTGATTACTACATCTCACTGTCTGTGCTCCATACTCCTCCTCCTCCATACTGTACTCTGCTGACTCCTTACTACATCTCACTGTCTGCTCCATACTCCTCCTCCTCCATACTGTACTCTGCTGACTCCTTACTACATCTCACCGTCTCTGCTCCATGCTCCTCCTCCTCCTCCATACTGTACTCTCCTGACTCCTTACTACATCTCACTTTGTCTGCTCCATACTCCTCCTCCTCCATACTGTACTCTGCTGACTCCTTACTACATCTCACCGTCTCTGCTCCATGTTCCTCCTCCTCCTCCATACTGTACTCTCCTGACTCCTTACTACATCTCACTGTCTGCTCCATACTCCTCCTCCTCCATACTGTACTCTGCTGACTCCTTACTACATCTCACCGTCTCTGCTCCATGCTCCTCCTCCTCCATACTGTACTCTGCTGACTCCTCACTACATCTCGCTGTCTCTGCTCCATACTCCTCCTCCTCCATACTGTACTCTGCTAACTCCTTACTACATCTCACTGTCTCTGCTCCATACTCCTCCTCCTCCATACTGTACTTTGCTAACTCCTTACTACATCTCACTGTCTCTGCTCCATACTCCTCCTCCTCCATACTGTACTCTGCTGACTCCTTACTACATCTCACTGTCTCTGCTCCATACTCCACCTCCTCCATACTGTACTCTGCTGACTCCTTACTACATCTCACTGTCTCTGCTCCATACTCCTCCTCATCCATACTGTACTCTGCTGACTCCTTACTACATCTCACTGTCTCTGCTCCATACTCCTCCTCCTCCATACTGTACTCTGCTGACTCCTTACTACATCTCACGGTCTCTGCTCCATACTCCTCCTCCTCCATACTGTACTCTGCTGTCTCCTTACTACATCTCACTGTCTCTGCTCCATACTCCTCCTCCTCCATACTGTACTCTACTGACTCCTTACTACTTCTCACTGTCTCTGCACCATACTCCTCCTCCTCCATACTTTACTCTGCTGACTCCTTCCTACATCTCACTGTCTCTGCTCCATACTCCACCTCCTCCATACTGTACTCTGCTGACTCCTTACTACATCTCACTGTCTCTGCTCCATACTCCCCCTCCTCCATACTGTACTCTGCTGTCTCCTTTCTACATCTTACTGTCTCTGCTCCATACTCCTCCTCCTCCATACTGTACTCTGCTGACCCCTTACTACATCTCACTGTCTCTGCTCCATACTCCTCCTCCTCCATACTGTACTCTGCTGTCTCCTTTCTACATCTTACTGTCTCTGCTCCATACTCCTCCTCCATACTGTACTCTGCTGACTCCTTACTACATCTCACTGTCTCTGCTCCATACTCCTCCTCCTCCATACTGTACTCTGCTGACTCCTTACTACATCTCACTGTCTCTGCTCCATACTCCTCCTCCTCCATACTGTACTCTGCTGACTCCTTACTACATCTCACTGTCTCTGCTCCATACTCCTCCTCCTCCATACTGTACTCTACTGACTCCTTACTACATCTCACTGTCTCTGCTCCATACTCCACCTCCTCCATACTGTACTCTGCTGACCCCTTACTACATCTCACTGTCTCTGCTCCATATTCCTCCTCCTCCATACTGTACTCTGCTGTCTCCTTTCTACATCTTACTGTCTCTGCTCCATACTCCTCCTCCATACTGTACTCTGCTGACTCCTTACTACATCTCAGTGTCTCTGCTCCATACTCCTCCTCCTCCATACTGTACTCTGCTGACTCCTTACTACATCTCACTGTCTCTGCACAATACTCCTCCTCCTCCATACTGTACTCTGCTGACTCCTTACTACATCTCACTGTCTGTGCTCCATACTCGACCTCCTCCATACTGTACTCTGCTGACTCCTTACTTCATCTCACTGTCTCTGCTCCATACTCCTCCTCCTCCATACTGTACTCTGCTGACTCCTTACTACATCTCACTGTCTCTGCTCCATACTCCTCCTCCATACTGTACTCTGCTGACTCCTTACTACATCTCACTGTCTCTGCTCCATACTCCTCCTCCTCCATACTGTACTCTGCTGACTCCTTACTACATCTCACTGTCTCTGCTCCATACTCCACCTCCTCCATACTGTACTCTGCTGTCTCCTTACTACATCTCACTGTCTCTGCTCCATACTCCTCCTCCTCCATACTGTACTCTGCTGACTCCTTACTACATCTCACTGTCTCTGCTCCATACTCCACCTCCTCCATACTGTACTCTGCTGACTCCTTACTACATCTCACTGTCTCTGCTCCATACTCCTCCTCCTCCATACTGTACTCTGCTGACTCCTTACTACATCTCACTGTCTCTGCACAATACTCCTCCTCCTCCATACTGTACTCTGCTGACTCCTTACTACATCTCACTGTCTGTGCTCCATACTCGACCTCCTCCATACTGTACTCTGCTGACTCCTTACTTCATCTCACTGTCTCTGCTCCATACTCCTCCTCCTCCATACTGTACTCTGCTGACTCCTTACTACATCTCACTGTCTCTGCTCCATACTCCTCCTCCATACTGTACTCTGCTGACTCCTTACTACATCTCACTGTCTCTGCTCCATACTCCTCCTCCTCCATACTGTACTCTGCTGACTCCTTACTACATCTCACTGTCTCTGCTCCATACTCCACCTCCTCCATACTGTACTCTGCTGTCTCCTTACTACATCTCACTGTCTCTGCTCCATACTCCTCCTCCATACTGTACTCTGCTGACTCCTTACTACATCTCACTGTCTCTGCTCCATACTCCACCTCCTCCATACTGTACTCTGCTGTCTCCTTACTACATCTCACTGTCTCTGCTCCATACTCCTCCTCCTCCATACTGTACTCTGCTGACTCCTTACTACATCTCACTGTCTCTGCTCCATACTCCACCTCCTCCATACTGTACTCTGCTGACTCCTTACTACATCTCACTGTCTCTGCTCCATACTCCTCCTCCTCCATACTGTACTCTGCTGACTCCTTACTACATCTCACTGTCTCTGCTCCATACTCCTCCTCCTCCATACTGTACTCTGCTGACTCCTTACTACATCTCACTGTCTCTGCTCCATACTCCTCCTCCTCCATACTGTACTCTGCTGACTCCTTACTACATCTCACTGTCTCTGCACCATACTCCTCCTCCTCCATACTGTACTCTGCTGACTCCTTACTACATCTCACTGTCTCTGCTCCATACTCCTCCTCCTCCATACTGTACTCTGCTGACTCCTTACTACATCTCACTGTCTCTGCTCCATACTCCTCCTCCTCCATACTGTACTCTGCTGACTCCTTACTACATCTCACTGTCTCTGCTCCATACTCCACCTCCTCCATACTGTACTCTGCTGACTCCTTATTACATCTCACTGTCTCTGCTCCATACTCCTCCTACTCCTCCATACTGTACTCTACTGACTCCTTACTACATCTCACTGTCTCTGCTCCATACTCCTCCTCCTCCATACTGTACTCTACTGACTCCTTACTACATCTCACTGTCTCTGCTCCATACTCCTCCTCCTCCATACTGTACTCTGCTGACTCCTTACTACATCTCACTGTCTCTGCTCCATACTCCTCCTCCTCCATACTTTACTCTGCTGACTCCTTACTACATCTCACTGTCTCTGCACCATACTCCTCCTCCTC
This sequence comes from Phyllobates terribilis, assembly GCF_046119375.1. NCBI lineage: Eukaryota > Metazoa > Chordata > Amphibia > Anura > Dendrobatidae > Phyllobates > Phyllobates terribilis. The sequence continues at coordinate 13,640,577 of NW_027362766.1, forward strand.
CATACTGTACTCTGCTGACTCCTTCCTACATCTCACTGTCTCTGCTCCATACTCCTCCTCCTCCATACTGTACTCTGCTGACTCCTTACTACATCTCACTGTCTCTGCTCCATACTCCTCCTCCTCCATACTGTACTCTGCTGTCTCCTTACTACATCTCACTGTCTCTGCTCCATACTCCACCTCCTCCATACTGTACTCTGCTGACTCCATACTACATCTCACTGTCTCTGCTCCATACTCCTCCTCCTCCATACTGTATTCTGCTGACTCCTTACTACATCTCACTGTCTCTGCTCCATACACCTCCTCCTCCATACTGTACTCTACTGACTCCTTACTACATCTCACTGTCTCTGCTCCATACTCCTCCTCCTCCATACTGTACTCTACTGACTCCTTACTACTTCTCACTGTCTCTGCTCCATACTCCTCCTCCTCCATACTGTACTCTGCTGACTCCTTACTACATCTCACTGTCTCTGCTCCATACTCCTCCTCCTCCATACTGTACTCTGCTGACTCCTTACTACATCTCACTGTCTCTGCACCATACTCCTCCTCCTCCATACTGTACTCTGCTGACTCCTTCCTACATCTCACTGTCTCTGCTCCATACTCCACCTCCTCCATACTGTACTCTGCTGACTCCTTACTGCATCTCACTGTCTCTGCTCCATACTCCCCCTCCTCCATACTGTACTCTGCTGTCTCCTTTCTACATCTTACTGTCTCTGCTCCATACTCCTCCTCCTCCATACTGTACTCTGCTGACCCCTTATTACATCTCACTGTCTCTGCTCCATACTCCTCCTCCTCCATACTGTACTCTGCTGTCTCCTTTCTACATCTTACTGTCTCTGCTCCATACTCCTCCTCCATACTGTACTCTGCTGACTCCTTACTACATCTCACTGTCTCTGCTCCATACTCCTCCTCCTCCATACTGTACTCTGCTGACTCCTTACTACATCTCACTGTCTCTGCTCCATACTCCTCCTCCTCCATACTGTACTCTGCTGACTCCTTACTACATCTCACTGTCTCTGCTCCATACTCCTCCTCCTCCATACTGTACTCTACTGACTCCTTACTACATCTCACTGTCTCTGCTCCATACTCCACCTCCTCCATACTGTACTCTGCTGACCCCTTACTACATCTCACTGTCTCTGCTCCATACTCCTCCTCCTCCATACTGTACTCTGCTGTCTCCTTTCTACATCTTACTGTCTCTGCTCCATACTCCTCCTCCATACTGTACTCTGCTGACTCCTTACTACATCTCACTGTCTCTGCTCCATACTCCTCCTCCTCCATACTGTACTCTGCTGACTCCTTACTACATCTCACTGTCTCTGCTCCATATTCCTCCTCCTCCATACTGTACTCTGCTGACTCCTTACTACATCTCACTGTCTCTGCTCCATACTCCTCCTCCTCCATACTGTACTCTGCTGACTCCTTACTACATCTCACTGTCTCTGCTCCATACTCCTCCTCCTCCATACTGTACTCAGCTGACTCCTTACTACATCTCACTGTCTCTGCTCCATACTCCTCCTCCTCCAAACTGTACTGTGCTGTCTCCTTACTACATCTCACTGTCTCTGCTCCATACTCCACCTCCTCCATACTGTACTCTGCTGACTCCTTACTACATCTCACTGTCTCTGCTCCATACTCCTCCTCCTCCATACTGTACTCTGCTGACCCCTTACTACATCTCACTGTCTCTGCACCATACTCCACCTCCTCCATACTGTACTCTGCTGACTCCTTACTACATATCACTGTCTCTGCTCCATACTCCTCCTCCTCCATACTGTACTCTGCTGACCCCTTACTACATCTCACTGTCTGTGCCTAATACTCCTCCTCCTCCATACTGTACTCTGCTGACCCCTTACTACATCTCACTGTCTCTGCTCCATACTCTTCCTCCTCCATACTGTACTCTGCTGACTCCTTACTACATCTCACTGTCTCTGCTCCATACTCCTCCTCCTCGATACTGTACTCTGCTGACTCCTTACTACATCTCACTGTCTCTGCTCCCTACTCCACCTCCTCCATACTGTACTCTGCTGACTCCTTACTACATCTCACTGTCTCTGCTCCATACTCCTCCTCCTCCATACTGTACTCTGCTGACTCCTTACTACATCTCACTGTCTCTGCTCCATACTCCTCCTCCTCCATACTGTACTCTACTGACTCCTTACTACATCTCACTGTCTCTGCTCCATACTCCACCTCCTCCATACTGTACTCTGCTGACCCCTTACTACATCTCACTGTCTCTGCTCCATACTCCTCCTCCTCCATACTGTACTCTGCTGTCTCCTTTCTACATCTTACTGTCTCTGCTCCATACTCCTCCTCCATACTGTACTCTGCTGACTCCTTACTACATCTCACTGTCTCTGCTCCATACTCCTCCTCCTCCATACTGTACTCTGCTGACTCCTTACTACATCTCACTGTCTCTGCTCCATACTCCTCCGCCATACTGTACTCTGCTGACTCCTTACTACATCTCACTGTCTCTGCTCCATACTCCTCCTCCTCCATACTGTACTCTGCTGACTCCTTACTACATCTCACTGTCTCTGCTCCATACTCCACCTCCTCCATACTGTACTCTGCTGACTCCTTACTACATCTCACTGTCTCTGCTCCATACTCCTCCTCCTCCATACTGTACTCTGCTGACTCCTTACTACATCTCACTGTCTCTGCTCCATACTCCTCCTCCTCCATACTGTACTCTGCTGACTCCTTACTACATCTCACTGTCTCTGCTCCATACTCCTCCTCCTCCAAACTGTACTGTGCTGTCTCCTTACTACATCTCACTGTCTCTGCTCCATACTCCACCTCCTCCATACTGTACTCTGCTGACTCCTTACTACATCTCACTGTCTCTGCTCCATACTCCTCCTCCTCCATACTGTACTCTGCTGACCCCTTACTACATCTCACTGTCTCTGCACCATACTCCTCCTCCATACTGTACTCTGCTGACTCCTTACTACATCTCACTGTCTCTGCTCCATACTCCTCCTCCTCCATACTGTACTCTGCTGACTCCTTACTACATCTCACTGTCTCTGCTCCATACTCCTCCTCCTCCATACTGTACTCTGCTGACTCCTTACTACATCTCACTGTCTCTGCTCCATACTCCTCCTCCTCCATACTGTACTCTGCTGACTCCTTACTACATCTCACTGTCTCTGCTCCATACTCCACCTCCTCCATACTGTACTCTGCTGACTCCTTACTACATCTCACTGTCTCTGCTCCATACTCCTCCTCCTCCATACTGTACTCTGCTGACTCCTTACTACATCTCACTGTCTCTGCTCCATACTCCTCCTCCTCCATACTGTACTCTGCTGACTCCTTACTACATCTCACTGTCTCTGCTCCATACTCCTCCTCCTCCAAACTGTACTGTGCTGTCTCCTTACTACATCTCACTGTCTCTGCTCCATACTCCACCTCCTCCATACTGTACTCTGCTGTCTCCTTACTACATCTCACTGTCTCTGCTCCATACTCCTCCTCCTCCATACTGTACTCTGCTGACCCCTTACTACATCTCACTGTCTCTGCACCATACTCCTCCTCCTCCATACTGTACTCTGCTGACTCCTTACTACATCTCACTGTCTCTGCTCCATACTCCTCCTCCTCCATACTGTACTCTACTGACTCCTTACTACATCTCACTGTCTCTGCTCCATACTCCACCTCCTCCATACTGTACTCTGCTGACCCCTTACTACATCTCACTGTCTCTGCTCCATACTCCTCCTCCTCCATACTGTACTCTGTTGTCTCCTTTCTACATCTTACTGTCTCTGCTCCATACTCCTCCTCCATACTGTACTCTGCTGACTCCTTACTACATCTCACTGTCTCTGCTCCATACTCCTCCTCCTCCATACTGTACTCTGCTGACTCCTTACTACATCTCACTGTCTCTGCTCCATACTCCACCTCCTCCATACTGTACTCTGCTGACTCCTTACTACATCTCACTGTCTCTGCTCCATACTCCTCCTCCTCCAAACTGTACTGTGCTGTCTCCTTACTACATCTCACTGTCTCTGCTCCATACTCCACCTCCTCCATACTGTACTCTGCTGACTCCTTACTACATCTCACTGTCTCTGCTCCATACTCCTCCTCCTCCATACTGTACTCTGCTGACTCCTTACTACATCTCACTGTCTCTGCACCATACTCCTCCTCCTCCATACTGTACTCTGCTGACTCCTTACTACATCTCACTGTCTCTGCTCCATACTCCTCCTCCTCCATACTGTACTCTGCTGACTCCTTACTACATCTCACTGTCTCTGCACCATACTCCTCCTCCTCCATACTGTACTCTACTGACTCCTTACTACATCTCACTGTCTCTGCTCCATACTCCACCTCCTCCATACTGTACTCTGCTGACCCCTTACTACATCTCACTGTCTCTGCTCCATACTCCTCCTCCTCCATACTGTACTCTGTTGTCTCCTTTCTACATCTTACTGTCTCTGCTCCATACTCCTCCTCCATACTGTACTCTGCTGACTCCTTACTACATCTCACTGTCTCTGCTCCATACTCCTCCTCCTCCATACTGTACTCTGCTGACTCCTTACTACATCTCACTGTCTCTGCTCCATACTCCTCCTCCTCCATACTGTACTCTGCTGACTCCTTACTACATCTCACTGTCTCTGCTCCATACTCCTCCTCCTCCATACTGTACTCTGCTGACTCCTTACTACATCTCACTGTCTCTGCTCCATACTCCACCTCCTCCATACTGTACTCTGCTGACTCCTTACTACATCTCATTGTCTCTGCTCCATACTCCTCCTCCTCCATACTGTACTCTGCTGACTCCTTACTACATCTCACTGTCTCTGCTCCATACTCCTCCTCCTCCATACTGTACTCTGCTGACTCCTTACTACATCTCACTGTCTCTGCTCCATACTCCTCCTCCTCCAAACTGTACTGTGCTGTCTCCTTACTACATCTCACTGTCTCTGCTCCATACTCCACCTCCTCCATACTGTACTCTGCTGACTCCTTACTACATCTCACTGTCTCTGCTCCATCCTCCTCCTCCTCCATACTGTACTCTGCTGACCCCTTACTACATCTCACTGTCTCTGCACCATACTCCACCTCCTCCATACTGTACTCTGCTGACTCCTTACTACATATCACTGTCTCTGCTCCATACTCCTCCTCCTCCATACTGTACTCTGCAGACCCCTTACTACATCTCACTGTCTGTGCCTAATACTCCTCCTCCTCCATACTGTACTCTGCTGACCCCTTACTACATCTCACTGTCTCTACTCCATACTCTTCCTCCTCCATACTGTACTCTGCTGACTCCTTACTACATCTCACTGTCTCTGCTCCATACTCCTCCTCCTCGATACTGTACTCTGCTGACTCCTTACTACATCTCACTGTCTCTGCTCCATACTCCACCTCCTCCATACTGTACTCTGCTGACTCCTTACTACATCTCACTGTCTCTGCTCCATACTCCTCCTCCTCCATACTGTACTCTGCTGACTCCTTACTACATCTCACTGTCTCTGCTCCATACTCCTCCTCCTCCATACTGTACTCTACTGACTCCTTACTACATCTCACTGTCTCTGCTCCATACTCCACCTCCTCCATACTGTACTCTGCTGACCCCTTACTACATCTCACTGTCTCTGCTCCATACTCCTCCTCCTCCATACTGTACTCTGCTGTCTCCTTTCTACATCTTACTGTCTCTGCTCCATACTCCTCCTCCATACTGTACTCTGCTGACTCCTTACTACATCTCACTGTCTCTGCTCCATACTCCTCCTCCTCCATACTGTACTCTGCTGACTCCTTACTACATCTTACTGTCTCTGCTCCATACTCCTCCTCCTCCATACTGTACTCTGCTGACTCCTTACTACATCTCACTGTCTCTGCTCCATACTCCTCCTCCTCCATACTGTACTCTGCTGACTCCTTACTACATCTCACTGTCTCTGCTCCATACTCCACCTCCTCCATACTGTACTCTGCTGACTCCTTACTACATCTCACTGTCTCTGCTCCATACTCCTCCTCCTCCATACTGTACTCTGCTGACTCCTTACTACATCTCACTGTCTCTGCTCCATACTCCTCCTCCTCCATACTGTACTCTGCTGACTCCTTACTACATCTCACTGTCTCTGCTCCATACTCCTCCTCCTCCAAACTGTACTGTGCTGTCTCCTTACTTCATCTCACTGTCTCTGCTCCATACTCCACCTCCTCCATACTGTACTCTGCTGACTCCTTACTACATCTCACTGTCTCTGCTCCATACTCCTCCTCCTCCATACTGTACTCTGCTGACCCCTTACTACATCTCACTGTCTCTGCACCATACTCCACCTCCTCCATACTGTACTCTGCTGACTCCTTACTACATATCACTGTCTCTGCTCCATACTCCTCCTCCTCCATACTGTACTCTGCTGACCCCTTACTACATCTCACTGTCTCTGCTCCATACTCCTCCTCCTCCATACTGTACTCTGCTGACTCCTTACTACATCTCACTGTCACTGCTCCATACTCTTCCTCCTCCATACTGTACTCTGCTGACTCCTTACTACATCTCACTGTCTCTGCTCCATACTCCTCCTCCTCGATACTGTACTCTGCTGACTCCTTACTACATCTCACTGTCTCTGCTCCATACTCCACCTCCTCCATACTGTACTCTGCTGACTCCTTAATACATCTCACTGTCTCTGCTCCATACTCCTCCTCCTCCATACTGTACTCTGCTGACTCCTTACTACATCTCACTGTCTCTGCTCCATACTCCACCTCCTCCATACTGTACTCTGCTGACTCCTTACTACATCTCACTGTCTCTGCTCCATACTCCTCCTCCTCCATACTGTACTCTGCTGACTCCTTACTACATCTCACTGTCTCTGCTCCATACTCCTCCTCCTCCATACTGTACTCTGCTGACCCCTTACTACATCTCCCTGTCTCTGCTCCATACTCCACCTCCTCCATACTGTACTCTGCTGTCTCCTTACTACATCTCACTGTCACTGCTCCATACTCCACCTCCTCCATTCTGTACTCTGCTGACTCCTTACTACATCTCACTGTCTCTGCTCCATACTCCTCCTCCTCCATACTGTACTCTGCTGACTCCTTACTACATCTCACTGTCTCTGCTCCATACTCCTCCTCCTCCATACTGTACTCTGCTGACTCCTTACTACATCTCACTGTCTCTGCTCCATACTCCACCTCCTCCATACTGTACTCTGCTGACCCCTTACTACATCTCACTGTCTCTGCACCATACTCCTCCTCCATACTGTACTCTGCTGACCCCTTACTACATCTCACTGTCTCTGCTCCATACTCCTCCTCCTCCATACTGTACTCTGCTGACTCCTTACTACATCTCACTGTCTCTGCTCCATACACCTCCTCCTCCATACTGTACTCTGCTGACTCCTTACTACATCTCACTGTCTCTGCTCCATACTCCTCATCCTCCATACTGTACTCTGCTGACTCCATACTACATCTCACCGTCTCTGCTCCATGCTCCTCCTCCTCCTCCATACTGTACTCTCCTGACTCCTTACTACATCTCACTGTCTGCTCCATACTCCTCATCCTCCATACTGTACTCTGCTGACTCCTTACTACATCTCACTGTCTCTGCTCCATACTCCACCTCCTCCATACTGTACTCTGCTGACTCCATACTACATCTCACTGTCTCTGCTCCATACTCCTCCTCCTCCATACTGTATTCTGCTGACTCCTTACTACATCTCACTGTCTCTGCTCCATACACCTCCTCCTCCATACTGTACTCTGCTGACTCCTTACTACATCTCACTGTCTCTGCTCCATACTCCTCCTCCTCCATACTGTACTCTACTGACTCCTTACTACTTCTCACTGTCTCTGCTCCATACTCCTCCTCCTCCATACTGTACTCTGCTGACTCCTTACTACATCTCACTGTCTCTGCTCCATACTCCTCCTCCTCCATACTGTACTCTGCTGACTCCTTACTACATCTCACTGTCTCTGCACCATACTCCTCCTCCTCCATACTGTACTCTGCTGACTCCTTACTGCATCTCACTGTCTCTGCTCCATACTCCCCCTCCTCCATACTGTACTCTGCTGTCTCCTTTCTACATCTTACTGTCTCTGCTCCATACTCCTCCTCCTCCATACTGTACTCTGCTGACCCCTTATTACATCTCACTGTCTCTGCTCCATACTCCTCCTCCTCCATACTGTACTCTGCTGTCTCCTTTCTACATCTTACTGTCTCTGCTCCATACTCCTCCTCCATACTGTACTCTGCTGACTCCTTACTACATCTCACTGTCTCTGCTCCATACTCCTCCTCCTCCATACTGTACTCTGCTGACTCCTTACTACATCTCACTGTCTCTGCTCCATACTCCTCCTCCTCCATACTGTACTCTGCTGACTCCTTACTACATCTCACTGTCTCTGCTCCATACTCCTCCTCCTCCATACTGTACTCTACTGACTCCTTACTACATCTCACTGTCTCTGCTCCATACTCCACCTCCTCCATACTGTACTCTGCTGACCCCTTACTACATCTCACTGTCTCTGCTCCATACTCCTCCTCCTCCATACTGTACTCTGCTGTCTCCTTTCTACATCTTACTGTCTCTGCTCCATACTCCTCCTCCATACTGGACTCTGCTGACTCCTTACTACATCTCACTGTCTCTGCTCCATACTCCTCCTCCTCCATACTGTACTCTGCTGACTCCTTACTACATCTCACTGTCTCTGCTCCATACTCCTCCTCCTCCATACTGTACTCTGCTGACTCCTTACTACATCTCACTGTCTCTGCTCCATACTCCTCCTCCTCCATACTGTACTCTGCTGACTCCTTACTACATCTCACCGTCTCTGCTCCATGCTCCTCCTCCTCCTCCATACTGTACTCTCCTGACTCCTTACTACATCTCACTGTCTGCTCCATACTCCTCATCCTCCATACTGTACTCTGCTGACTCCTTACTACATCTCACTGTCTCTGCTCCATACTCCACCTCCTCCATACTGTACTCTGCTGACTCCATACTACATCTCACTGTCTCTGCTCCATACTCCTCCTCCTCCATACTGTATTCTGCTGACTCCTTACTACATCTCACTGTCTCTGCTCCATACACCTCCTCCTCCATACTGTACTCTGCTGACTCCTTACTACATCTCACTGTCTCTGCTCCATACTCCTCCTCCTCCATACTGTACTCTACTGACTCCTTACTACTTCTCACTGTCTCTGCTCCATACTCCTCCTCTTCCATACTGTACTCTGCTGACTCCTTACTACATCTCACTGTCTCTGCTCCATACTCCTCCTCCTCCATACTGTACTCTGCTGACTCCTTACTACATCTCACTGTCTCTGCACCATACTCCTCCTCCTCCATACTGTACTCTGCTGACTCCTTACTGCATCTCACTGTCTCTGCTCCATACTCCCCCTCCTCCATACTGTACTCTGCTGTCTCCTTTCTACATCTTACTGTCTCTGCTCCATACTCCTCCTCCTCCATACTGTACTCTGCTGACCCCTTATTACATCTCACTGTCTCTGCTCCATACTCCTCCTCCTCCATACTGTACTCTGCTGTCTCCTTTCTACATCTTACTGTCTCTGCTCCATACTCCTCCTCCATACTGTACTCTGCTGACTCCTTACTACATCTCACTGTCTCTGCTCCATACTCCTCCTCCTCCATACTGTACTCTGCTGACTCCTTACTACATCTCACTGTCTCTGCTCCATACTCCTCCTCCTCCATACTGTACTCTGCTGACTCCTTACTACATCTCACTGTCTCTGCTCCATACTCCTCCTCCTCCATACTGTACTCTACTGACTCCTTACTACATCTCACTGTCTCTGCTCCATACTCCACCTCCTCCATACTGTACTCTGCTGACCCCTTACTACATCTCACTGTCTCTGCTCCATACTCCTCCTCCTCCATACTGTACTCTGCTGTCTCCTTTCTACATCTTACTGTCTCTGCTCCATACTCCTCCTCCATACTGGACTCTGCTGACTCCTTACTACATCTCACTGTCTCTGCTCCATACTCCTCCTCCTCCATACTGTACTCTGCTGACTCCTTACTACATCTCACTGTCTCTGCTCCATACTCCTCCTCCTCCATACTGTACTCTGCTGACTCCTTACTACATCTCACTGTCTCTGCTCCATACTCCTCCTCCTCCATACTGTACTCTGCTGACTCCTTACTACATCTCACTGTCTCTGCTCCATACTCCACGTCCTCCATACTGTACTCTGCTGACTCCTTACTACATCTCACTGTCTCTGCTCCATACTCCTCCTCCTCCATACTGTACTCTGCTGACTCCTTACTACATCTCACTGTCTCTGCTCCATACTCCTCCTCCTCCATACTGTACTCTGCTGACTCCTTACTACATCTCACTGTCTCTGCTCCATACTCCTCCTCCTCCAAACTGTACTGTGCTGTCTCCTTACTACATCTCACTGTCTCTGCTCCATACTCCACCTCCTCCATACTGTACTCTGCTGACTCCTTACTACATCTCACTGTCTCTGCTCCATACTCCTCCTCCTCCATACTGTACTCTGCTGACCCCTTACTACATCTCACTGTCTCTGCACCATACTCCACCTCCTCCATACTGTACTCTGCTGACTCCTTACTACATATCACTGTCTCTGCTCCATACTCCTCCTCCTCCATACTGTACTCTGCTGACCCCTTACTACATCTCACTGTCTGTGCCTAATACTCCTCCTCCTCCATACTGTACTCTGCTGACCCCTTACTACATCTCACTGTCTCTGCTCCATGCTCTTCCTCCTCCATACTGTACTCTGCTGACTCCTTACTACATCTCACTGTCTCTGCTCCATACTCCTCCTCCTCGATACTGTACTCTGCTGACTCCTTACTACATCTCACTGTCTCTGCTCCATACTCCACCTCCTCCATACTGTACTCTGCTGACTCCTTACTACATCTCACTGTCTCTGCTCCATACTCCTCCTCCTCCATATTGTACTCTGCTGACTCCTTTCTACATCTCACTGTCTCTGCTCCATACTCCTCCTCCTCCATACTGTACTCTACTGACTCCTTACTACATCTCACTGTCTCTGCTCCATACTCCACCTCCTCCATACTGTACTCTGCTGACCCCTTACTACATCTCACTGTCTCTGCTCCATACTCCTCCTCCTCCATACTGTACTCTGCTGTCTCCTTTCTACATCTTACTGTCTCTGCTCCATACTCCTCCTCCATACTGTACTCTGCTGACTCCTTACTACATCTCACTGTCTCTGCTCCATACTCCTCCTCCTCCATACTGTACTCTGCTGACTCCTTACTACATCTCACTGTCTCTGCTCCATACTCCTCCTCCTCCATACTGTACTCTGCTGACTCCTTACTACATCTCACTGTCTCTGCTCCATACTCCTCCTCCTCCATACTGTACTCTGCTGACTCCTTACTACATCTCACTGTCTCTGCTCCATACTCCACCTCCTCCATACTGTACTCTGCTGACTCCTTACTACATCTCACTGTCTCTGCTCCATACTCCTCCTCCTCCATACTGTACTCTGCTGACTCCTTACTACATCTCACTGTCTCTGCTCCATACTCCTCCTCCTCCATACTGTACTCTGCTGACTCCTTACTACATCTCACTGTCTCTGCTCCATACTCCTCCTCCTCCAAACTGTACTGTGCTGTCTCCTTACTACATCTCACTGTCTCTGCTCCATACTCCACCTCCTCCATACTGTACTCTGCTGACTCCTTACTACATCTCACTGTCTCTGCTCCATACTCCTCCTCCTCCATACTGTACTCTGCTGACCCCTTACTACATCTCACTGTCTCTGCACCATACTCCTCCTCCTCCATACTGTACTCTGCTGACTCCTTACTACATCTCACTGTCTCTGCTCCATACTCCTCCTCCTCCATACTGTACTCTACTGACTCCTTACTACATCTCACTGTCTCTGCTCCATACTCCACCTCCTCCATACTGTACTCTGCTGACCCCTTACTACATCTCACTGTCTCTGCTCCATACTCCTCCTCCTCCATACTGTACTCTGCTGTCTCCTTTCTACATCTTACTGTCTCTGCTCCATACTCCTCCTCCATACTGTACTCTGCTGACTCCTTACTACATCTCACTGTCTCTGCTCCATACTCCTCCTCCTCCATACTGTACTCTGCTGACTCCTTACTACATCTCACTGTCTCTGCTCCATACTCCTCCTCCTCCATACTGTACTCTGCTGACTCCTTACTACATCTCACTGTCTCTGCTCCATACTCCTCCTCCTCCATACTGTACTCTGCTGACTCCTTACTACATCTCACTGTCTCTGCTCCATACTCCACCTCCTCCATACTGTACTCTGCTGACTCCTTACTACATCTCACTGTCTCTGCTCCATACTCCTCTTCCTCCATACTGTACTCTGCTGACTCCTTACTACATCTCACTGTCTCTGCTCCATACTCCTCCTCCTCCATACTGTACTCTGCTGACTCCTTACTACATCTCACTGTCTCTGCTCCATACTCCTCCTCCTCCAAACTGTACTGTGCTGTCTCCTTACTACATCTCACTGTCTCTGCTCCATACTCCACCTCCTCCATACTGTACTCTGCTGACTCCTTACTACATCTCACTGTCTCTGCTCCATACTCCTCCTCCTCCATACTGTACTCTGCTGACCCCTTACTACATCTCACTGTCTCTGCACCATACTCCTCCTCCTCCATACTGTACTCTGCTGACTCCTTACTACATCTCACTGTCTCTGCTCCATACTCCTCCTCCTCCAAACTGTACTGTGCTGTCTCCTTACTACATCTCACTGTCTCTGCTCCATACTCCACCTCCTCCATACTGTACTCTGCTGACTCCTTACTACATCTCACTGTCTCTGCTCCATACTCCTCCTCCTCCATACTGTACTCTGCTGTCTCCTTACTACATCTCACTGTCTCTGCTCCATACTCCACCTCCTCCATACTGTACTCTGCTGACCCCTTACTACATCTCACTGTCTGTGCCTAATACTCCTCCTCCTCCATACTGTACTCTGCTGACCCCTTACTACATCTCACTGTCTCTGCTCCATACTCTTCCTCCTCCATACTGTACTCTGCTGACTCCTTACTACATCTCACTGTCTCTGCTCCATACTCCTCCTCCTCGATACTGTACTCTGCTGACTCCTTACTACATCTCACTGTCTCTGCTCCATACTCCACCTCCTCCATACTGTACTCTGCTGACTCCTTACTACATCTCACTGTCTCTGCTCCATACTCCTCCTCCTCCATACTGTACTCTGCTGACTCCTTACTACATCTCACTGTCTCTGATCCATACTCCTCCTCCTCCATACTGTACTCTACTGACTCCTTACTACATCTCACTGTCTCTGCTCCATACTCCACCTCCTCCATACTGTACTCTGCTGACCCCTTACTACATCTCACTGTCTCTGCTCCATACTCCTCCTCCTCCATACTGTACTCTGCTGTCTCCTTTCTACATCTTACTGTCTCTGCTCCATACTCCTCCTCCATACTGTACTCTGCTGACTCCTTACTACATCTCACTGTCTCTGCTCCATACTCCTCCTCCTCCATACTGTACTCTGCTGACTCCTTACTACATCTCACTGTCTCTGCTCCATACTCCTCCTCCTCCATACTGTACTCTGCTGACTCCTTACTACATCTCACTGTCTCTGCTCCATACTCCTCCTCCTCCATACTGTACTCTGCTGACTCCTTACTACATCTCACTGTCTCTGCTCCATACTCCACCTCCTCCATACTGTACTCTGCTGACTCCTTACTACATCTCACTGTCTCTGCTCCATACTCCTCCTCCTCCATACTGTACTCTGCTGACTCCTTACTACATCTCACTGTCTCTGCTCCATACTCCTCCTCCTCCATACTGTACTCTGCTGACTCCTTACTACATCTCACTGTCTCTGCTCCATACTCCTCCTCCTCCATACTGTACTGTGCTGTCTCCTTACTACATCTCACTGTCTCTGCTCCATACTCCACCTCCTCCATACTGTACTCTGCTGACTCCTTACTACATCTCACTGTCTCTGCTCCATACTCCTCCTCCTCCATACTGTACTCTGCTGACCCCTTACTACATCTCACTGTCTCTGCACCATACTCCACCTCCTCCATACTGTACTCTGCTGACTCCTTACTACATCTCACTGTCTCTGCTCCATACTCCTCCTCCTCCATACTGTACTCTGCTGACCCCTTACTACATCTCACTGTCTGTGCCTAATACTCCTCCTCCTCCATACTGTACTCTGCTGACCCATTACTACATCTCACTGTCTCTGCTCCATACTCCTCCTCCTCCATACTGTACTCTGCTGACTCCTTACTACATCTCACTGTCTCTGCTCCATACTCCTCCTCCTCGATACTGTACTCTGCTGACTCCTTACTACATCTCACTGTCTCTGCTCCATACTCCTCCTCCATACTGTACTCTGCTGACTCCTTACTACATCTCACTGTCTCTGCTCCATACTCCTCCTCCTCCATACTGTACTCTACTGACTCCTTACTACATCTCACTGTCTCTGCTCCATACTCCACCTCCTCCATACTGTACTCTGCTGACTCCTTACTACATCTCACTGTCTCTGCTCCATACTCCACCTCCTCCATACTGTACTCTGCTGACTCCTTACTACATCTCACTGTCTCTGCTCCATACTCCACCTCCTCCATACTGTACTCTACTGACTCCTTACTACATCTCACTGTCTCTGCTCCATACTCCACCTCCTCCATACTGTACTCTGCTGACTCCTTACTACATCTCACTGTCTCTGCTCCATACTCCTCCTCCTCGATACTGTACTCTGCTGACTCCTTACTACATCTCACTGTCTCTGCTCCATACTCCACCTCCTCCATACTGTACTCTGCTGACTCCTTACTACATCTCACTGTCTCTGCTCCATACTCCACCTCCTCCATACTGTACTCTACTGACTCCTTACTACATCTCACTGTCTCTGCTCCATACTCCACCTCCTCCATACTGTACTCTGCTGACTCCTTAATACATCTGACTGTCTCTGCTCCATACTCCTCCTCCTCCATACTGTACTCTGCTGACTCCTTACTACATCTCACTGTCTCTGCTCCATACTCCACCTCCTCCATACTGTACTCTGCTGTCTCCTTACTACATCTCACTGTCTCTGCTCCATACTCCTCCTCCTCCATACTGTACTCTGCTGACTCCTTACTACATCTCACTGTCTCTGCTCCTTACTCCTCCTCCTCCATACTGTACTCTGCTGACTCCTTACTACATCTCACTGTCACTGCTCCATACTCCACCTCCTCCATACTGTACTCTGCTGACTCCTTACTACATCTCACTGTCTCTGCTCCATACTCCTCCTCCTCCATACTGTACTCTGCTGACTCCTTAATACATCTCACTGTCTCTGCTCCATACTCCTCCTCCTCCATACTGTACTCTGCTGACTCCTTACTACATCTCACTGTCTCTGCTCCATACTCCACCTCCTCCATACTGTACTCTGCTGTCTCCTTACTACATCTCACTGTCTCTGCTCCATACTCCTCCTCCTCCATACTGTACTCTGCTGACTCCTTACTACATCTCACTGTCACTGCTCCATACTCCACCTCCTCCATACTGTACTCTGCTGACCCCTTACTACATCTCACTGTCTCTGCTCCATACTCCTCCTCCTCCATACTGTACTCTGCTGACCCCTTACTACATCTCACTGTCTCTGCTCCATACTCCTCCTCCTCCATACTGTACTCTGCTGACTCCTTACTACATCTCACTGTCTCTGCTCCATACTCCTCCTCCTCCATACTGTACTCTGCTGACTCCTTACTACATCTCACTGTCTCTGCTCCATACTCCTCCTCCTCCATACTGTACTCTGCTGACTCCTTACTACATCTCACTGTCTCTGCTCCATACTCCACCTCCTCCATACTGTACTCTGCTGACCCCTTACTACATCTCACTGTCTCTGCACCATACTCCTCCTCCATACTGTACTCTGCTGACCCCTTACTACATCTCACTGTCTCTGCTCTATACTCCTCCTCCTCCATACTGTACTCTGCTGACTGATTACTACATCTCACTGTCTGTGCTCCATACTCCTCCTCCTCCATACTGTACTCTGCTGACTCCTTACTACATCTCACCGTCTCTGCTCCATGCTCCTCCTCCTCCTCCATACTGTACTCTCCTGACTCCTTACTACATCTCACTGTCTGCTCCATACTCCTCCTCCTCCATACTGTACTCTGCTGACTCCTTACTACATCTCACCGTCTCTGCTCCATGCTCCTCCTCCTCCTCCATACTGTACTCTGCTAACTCCTTACTACATCTCACTGTCTCTGCTCCATACTCCTCCTCCTCCATACTGTACTCTGCTGACTCCTTACTACATCTCACTGTCTCTGCTCCATACTCCACCTCCTCCATACTGTACTCTGCTGACTCCTTACTACATCTCACTGTCTCTGCTCCATACTCCTCCTCCTCCATACTGTACTCTGCTGACTCCTTACTACATCTCACTGTCTCTGCTCCATACTCCTCCTCCTCCATACTGTACTCTGCTGACTCCTTACTACATCTCACGGTCTCTGCTCCATACTCCTCCTCCTCCATACTGTACTCTGCTGTCTCCTTACTACATCTCACTGTCTCTGCTCCATACTCCTCCTCCTCCATACTGTACTCTACTGACTCCTTACTACTTCTCACTGTCTCTGCACCATACTCCTCCTCCTCCATACTGTACTCTGCTGACTCCTTCCTACATCTCACTGTCTCTGCTCCATACTCCACCTCCTCCATACTGTACTCTGCTGACTCCTTACTACATCTCACTGTCTCTGCTCCATACTCCCCCTCCTCCATACTGTACTCTGCTGTCTCCTTTCTACATCTTACTGTCTCTGCTCCATACTCCTCCTCCTCCATACTGTACTCTGCTGACCCCTTACTACATCTCACTGTCTCTGCTCCATACTCCTCCTCCTCCATACTGTACTCTGCTGTCTCCTTTCTACATCTTACTGTCTCTGCTCCATACTCCTCCTCCATACTGTACTCTGCTGACTCCTTACTACATCTCACTGTCTCTGCTCCATACTCCTCCTCCTCCATACTGTACTCTGCTGACTCCTTACTACATCTCACTGTCTCTGCTCCATACTCCTCCTCCTCCATACTGTACTCTGCTGACTCCTTACTACATCTCACTGTCTCTGCTCCATACTCCTCCTCCTCCATACTGTACTCTACTGACTCCTTAATACATCTCACTGTCTCTGCTCCATACTCCACCTCCTCCATACTGTACTCTGCTGACCCCTTACTACATCTCACTGTCTCTGCTCCATATTCCTCCTCCTCCATACTGTACTCTGCTGTCTCCTTTCTACATCTCACTGTCTCTGCTCCATACTCCTCCTCCTCCATACTGTACTCTGCTGACTCCTTACTACATCTCACTGTCTCTGCTCCATACTCCTCCTCCTCCATACTGTACTCTGCTGACTCCTTACTACATCTCACTGTCTCTGCTCCATACTCCTCCTCCTCCATACTGTACTCTGCTGTCTCCTTTCTACATCTCACTGTCTCTGCTCCATACTCCTCCTCCTCCATACTGTACTCTGCTGACTCCTTACTACATCTCACTGTCTCTGCTCCATACTCCTCCTCCTCCATACTGTACTCTGCTGACTCCTTACTACATCTCACTGTCTGTGCTCCATACTCGACCTCCTCCATACTGTACTCTGCTGACTCCTTACTTCATCTCACTGTCTCTGCTCCATACTCCTCCTCCTCCATACTGTACTCTGCTGACTCCTTACTACATCTCACTGTCTCTGCTCCATACTCCTCCTCCATACTGTACTCTGCTGACTCCTTACTACATCTCACTGTCTCTGCTCCATACTCCTCCTCCTCCATACTGTACTCTGCTGACTCCTTACTACATCTCACTGTCTCTGCTCCATACTCCACCTCCTCCATACTGTACTCTGCTGTCTCCTTACTACATCTCACTGTCTCTGCTCCATACTCCTCCTCCTCCATACTGTACTCTGCTGACTCCTTACTACATCTCACTGTCTCTGCTCCATACTCCACCTCCTCCATACTGTACTCTGCTGACTCCTTACTACATCTCACTGTCTCTGCTCCATACTCCTCCTCCTCCATACTGTACTCTGCTGACTCCTTACTACATCTCACTGTCTCTGCTCCATACTCCACCTCCTCCATACTGTACTCTGCTGACTCCTTATTACATCTCACTGTCTCTGCTCCATACTTCTCCTCCTCCTCCATACTGTACTCTGCTGAATCCTTATTACATCTCACTGTCCCTGCTCCATACTCCTCCTCCTCCATACTGTACTCTGACTCCTTACTACATCTCACTGTCTGTGCTCCATACTCCTCCTCCTCCTCCATACTGTACTCTGCTGACTCCTTACTACATCTCACTGTCTCTGCTCCATACTCCTCCTCCTCCATACTGTACTCTGCTGACTCCTTACTACATCTCACTGTCTCTGCTCCATACTCCTCCTCCTCCATACTGTACTCTGCTGACTCCTTACTACATCTCACTGTCTCTGCTCCATACTCCTCCTCCTCCATACTGTACTCTGCTGACTCCTTACTACATCTCACTGTCTCTGCACCATACTCCTCCTCCTCCATACTGTACTCTGCTGACTCCTTACTACATCTCACTGTCTCTGCTCCATACTCCTCCTCCTCCATACTGTACTCTGCTGACTCCTTACTACATCTCACTGTCTCTGCTCCATACTCCTCCTCCTCCATACTGTACTCTGCTGACTCCTTACTACATCTCACTGTCTCTGCTCCATACTCCACCTCCTCCATACTGTACTCTGCTGACTCCTTATTACATCTCACTGTCTCTGCTCCATACTCCTCCTCCTCCTCCATACTGTACTCTACTGACTCCTTACTACATCTCACTGTCTCTGCTCCATACTCCTCCTCCTCCATACTGTACTCTACTGACTCCTTACTACATCTCACTGTCTCTGCTCCATACTCCTCCTCCTCCATACTGTACTCTGCTGACTCCTTACTACATCTCACTGTCTCTGCTCCATACTCCTCCTCCTCCATACTGTACTCTGCTGACTCCTTACTACATCTCACTGTCTCTGCTCCATACTCCTCCTCCTCCATACTGTACTCTACTGACTCCTTACTACATCTCACTGTCTCTGCTCCATACTCCTCCTCCTCCATACTTTACTCTGCTGACTCCTTACTACATCTCACTGTCTCTGCACCATACTCCTCCTCCTCCATACTGTACTCTGCTGACTCCTTCCTACATCTCACTGTCTCTGCTCCATACTCCTCCTCCTCCATACTGTACTCTGCTGACTCCTTACTACATCTCACTGTCTCTGCTCCATACTCCTCCTCCTCCATACTGTACTCTGCTGTCTCCTTACTACATCTCACTGTCTCTGCTCCATACTCCACCTCCTCCATACTGTACTCTGCTGACTCCATACTACATCTCACTGTCTCTGCTCCATACTCCTCCTCCTCCATACTGTATTCTGCTGACTCCTTACTACATCTCACTGTCTCTGCTCCATACACCTCCTCCTCCATACTGTACTCTACTGACTCCTTACTACATCTCACTGTCTCTGCTCCATACTCCTCCTCCTCCATACTGTACTCTACTGACTCCTTACTACTTCTCACTGTCTCTGCTCCATACTCCTCCTCCTCCATACTGTACTCTGCTGACTCCTTACTACATCTCACTGTCTCTGCTCCATACTCCTCCTCCTCCATACTGTACTCTGCTGACTCCTTACTACATCTCACTGTCTCTGCACCATACTCCTCCTCCTCCATACTGTACTCTGCTGACTCCTTCCTACATCTCACTGTCTCTGCTCCATACTCCACCTCCTCCATACTGTACTCTGCTGACTCCTTACTGCATCTCACTGTCTCTGCTCCATACTCCCCCTCCTCCATACTGTACTCTGCTGTCTCCTTTCTACATCTTACTGTCTCTGCTCCATACTCCTCCTCCTCCATACTGTACTCTGCTGACCCCTTATTACATCTCACTGTCTCTGCTCCATACTCCTCCTCCTCCATACTGTACTCTGCTGTCTCCTTTCTACATCTTACTGTCTCTGCTCCATACTCCTCCTCCATACTGTACTCTGCTGACTCCTTACTACATCTCACTGTCTCTGCTCCATACTCCTCCTCCTCCATACTGTACTCTGCTGACTCCTTACTACATCTCACTGTCTCTGCTCCATACTCCTCCTCCTCCATACTGTACTCT
Organism: Phyllobates terribilis; assembly: GCF_046119375.1. Lineage (NCBI taxonomy): Eukaryota > Metazoa > Chordata > Amphibia > Anura > Dendrobatidae > Phyllobates > Phyllobates terribilis. The sequence continues at coordinate 13,661,203 of NW_027362766.1, forward strand.
GCTGACTCCTTACTACATCTCACTGTCTCTGCTCCATACTCCTCCTCCTCCATACTGTACTCTGCTGACCCCTTACTACATCTCACTGTCTCTGCTCCATACTCCTCCTCCTCCATACTGTACTCTGCTGTCTCCTTTCTACATCTTACTGTCTCTGCTCCATACTCCTCCTCCATACTGTACTCTGCTGACTCCTTACTACATCTCAGTGTCTCTGCTCCATACTCCTCCTCCTCCATACTGTACTCTGCTGACTCCTTACTACATCTCACTGTCTCTGCTCCATATTCCTCCTCCTCCATACTGTACTCTGCTGACTCCTTACTACATCTCACTGTCTCTGCTCCATACTCCTCCTCCTCCATACTGTACTCTGCTGACTCCTTACTACATCTCACTGTCTCTGCTCCATACTCCTCCTCCTCCATACTGTACTCTGCTGACTCCTTACTACATCTCACTGTCTCTGCTCCATACTCCTCCTCCTCCAAACTGTACTGTGCTGTCTCCTTACTACATCTCACTGTCTCTGCTCCATACTCCACCTCCTCCATACTGTACTCTGCTGTCTCCTTACTACATCTCACTGTCTCTGCTCCATACTCCTCCTCCTCCATACTGTACTCTGCTGACCCCTTACTACATCTCACTGTCTCTGCACCATACTCCACCTCCTCCATACTGTACTCTGCTGACTCCTTACTACATATCACTGTCTCTGCTCCATACTCCTCCTCCTCCATACTGTACTCTGCTGACCCCTTACTACATCTCACTGTCTGTGCCTAATACTCCTCCTCCTCCATACTGTACTCTGCTGACCCCTTACTACATCTCACTGTCTCTGCTCCATACTCTTCCTCCTCCATACTGTACTCTGCTGACTCCTTACTACATCTCACTGTCTCTGCTCCATACTCCTCCTCCTCGATACTGTACTCTGCTGACTCCTTACTACATCTCACTGTCTCTGCTCCATACTCCACCTCCTCCATACTGTACTCTGCTGACTCCTTACTACATCTCACTGTCTCTGCTCCATACTCCTCCTTCTCCATACTGTACTCTGCTGACTCCTTACTACATCTCACTGTCTCTGCTCCATACTCCTCCTCCTCCATACTGTACTCTACTGACTCCTTACTACATCTCACTGTCTCTGCTCCATACTCCACCTCCTCCATACTGTACTCTGCTGACCCCTTACTACATCTCACTGTCTCTGCTCCATACTCCTCCTCCTCCATACTGTACTCTGCTGTCTCCTTTCTACATCTTACTGTCTCTGCTCCATACTCCTCCTCCATACTGTACTCTGCTGACTCCTTACTACATCTCACTGTCTCTGCTCCATACTCCTCCTCCTCCATACTGTACTCTGCTGACTCCTTACTACATCTCACTGTCTCTGCTCCATACTCCTCCTCCATACTGTACTCTGCTGACTCCTTACTACATCTCACTGTCTCTGCTCCATACTCCTCCTCCTCCATACTGTACTCTGCTGACTCCTTACTACATCTCACTGTCTCTGCTCCATACTCCACCTCCTCCATACTGTACTCTGCTGACTCCTTACTACATCTCACTGTCTCTGCTCCATACTCCTCCTCCTCCATACTGTACTCTGCTGACTCCTTACTACATCTCACTGTCTCTGCTCCATACTCCTCCTCCTCCATACTGTACTCTGCTGACTCCTTACTACATCTCACTGTCTCTGCTCCATACTCCTCCTCCTCCAAACTGTACTGTGCTGTCTCCTTACTACATCTCACTGTCTCTGCTCCATACTCCACCTCCTCCATACTGTACTCCGCTGACTCCTTACTACATCTCACTGTCTCTGCTCCATACTCCTCCTCCTCCATACTGTACTCTGCTGACCCCTTACTACATCTCACTGTCTCTGCACCATACTCCTCCTCCTCCATACTGTACTCTGCTGACTCCTTACTACATCTCACTGTCTCTGCTCCATACTCCTCCTCCTCCATACTGTACTCTACTGACTCCTTACTACATCTCACTGTCTCTGCTCCATACTCCACCTCCTCCATACTGTACTCTGCTGACCCCTTACTACATCTCACTGTCTCTGCTCCATACTCCTCCTCCTCCATACTGTACTCTGCTGTCTCCTTTCTACATCTTACTGTCTCTGCTCCATACTCCTCCTCCATACTGTACTCTGCTGACTCCTTACTACATCTCACTGTCTCTGCTCCATACTCCTCCTCCTCCATACTGTACTCTGCTGACTCCTTACTACATCTCACTGTCTCTGCTCCATACTCCTCCTCCTCCATACTGTACTCTGCTGACTCCTTACTACATCTCACTGTCTCTGCTCCATACTCCTCCTCCTCCATACTGTACTCTGCTGACTCCTTACTACATCTCACTGTCTCTGCTCCATACTCCACCTCCTCCATACTGTACTCTGCTGACTCCTTACTACATCTCATTGTCTCTGCTCCATACTCCTCCTCCTCCATACTGTACTCTGCTGACTCCTTACTACATCTCACTGTCTCTGCTCCATACTCCTCCTCCTCCATACTGTACTCTGCTGACTCCTTACTACATCTCACTGTCTCTGCTCCATACTCCTCCTCCTCCAAACTGTACTGTGCTGTCTCCTTACTACATCTCACTGTCTCTGCTCCATACTCCACCTCCTCCATACTGTACTCTGCTGACTCCTTACTACATCTCACTGTCTCTGCTCCATACTCCTCCTCCTCCATACTGTACTCTGCTGACCCCTTACTACATCTCACTGTCTCTGCACCATACTCCACCTCCTCCATACTGTACTCTGCTGACTCCTTACTACATATCACTGTCTCTGCTCCATACTCCTCCTCCTCCATACTGTACTCTGCTGACCCCTTACTACATCTCACTGTCTGTGCCTAATACTCCTCCTCCTCCATACTGTACTCTGCTGACCCCTTACTACATCTCACTGTCTCTGCTCCATACTCTTCCTCCTCCATACTGTACTCTGCTGACTCCTTACTACATCTCACTGTCTCTGCTCCATACTCCTCCTCCTCGATACTGTACTCTGCTGACTCCTTACTACATCTCACTGTCTCTGCTCCATACTCCACCTCCTCCATACTGTACTCTGCTGACTCCTTACTACATCTCACTGTCTCTGCTCCATACTCCTCCTCCTCCATACTGTACTCTGCTGACTCCTTACTACATCTCACTGTCTCTGCTCCATACTCCTCCTCCTCCATACTGTACTCTACTGACTCCTTACTACATCTCACTGTCTCTGCTCCATACTCCACCTCCTCCATACTGTACTCTGCTGACCCCTTACTACATCTCACTGTCTCTGCTCCATACTCCTCCTCCTCCATACTGTACTCTGCTGTCTCCTTTCTACATCTTACTGTCTCTGCTCCATACTCCTCCTCCATACTGTACTCTGCTGACTCCTTACTACATCTCACTGTCTCTGCTCCATACTCCTCCTCCATACTGTACTCTGCTGACTCCTTACTACATCTTACTGTCTCTGCTCCATACTCCTCCTCCTCCATACTGTACTCTGCTGACTCCTTACTACATCTCACTGTCTCTGCTCCATACTCCACCTCCTCCATACTGTACTCTGCTGACTCCTTACTACATCTCACTGTCTCTGCTCCATACTCCTCCTCCTCCATACTGTACTCTGCTGACTCCTTACTACATCTCACTGTCTCTGCTCCATACTCCTCCTTCTCCATACTGTACTCTGCTGACTCCTTACTACATCTCACTGTCTCTGCTCCATACTCCTCCTCCTCCAAACTGTACTGTGCTGTCTCCTTACTACATCTCACTGTCTCTGCTCCATACTCCACCTCCTCCATACTGTACTCTGCTGACTCCTTACTACATCTCACTGTCTCTGCTCCATACTCCTCCTCCTCCATACTGTACTCTGCTGACCCCTTACTACATCTCACTGTCTCTGCACCATACTCTACCTCCTCCATACTGTACTCTGCTGACTCCTTACTACATATCACTGTCTCTGCTCCATACTCCTCCATACTGTACTCTGCTGACCCCTTACTACATCTCACTGTCTGTGCCTAATACTCCTCCTCCTCCATACTGTACTCTGCTGACCCCTTTCTACATCTCACTGTCTCTGCTCCATACTCTTCCTCCTCCATACTGTACTCTGCTGACTCCTTACTACATCTCACTGTCTCTGCTCCATACTCCTCCTCCTCGATACTGTACTCTGCTGACTCCTTACTACATCTCACTGTCTCTGCTCCATACTCCACCTCCTCCATACTGTACTCTGCTGACTCCTTACTACATCTCACTGTCTCTGCTCCATACTCCTCCTCCTCCATACTGTACTCTGCTGACTCCTTACTACATCTCACTGTCTCTGCTCCATACTCCTCCTCCTCCATACTGTACTCTACTGACTCCTTACTACATCTCACTGTCTCTGCTCCATACTCCACCTCCTCCATACTGTACTCTGCTGACCCCTTACTACATCTCACTGTCTCTGCTCCATACTCCTCCTCCTCCATACTGTACTCTGCTGTCTCCTTTCTACATCTTACTGTCTCTGCTCCATACTCCTCCTCCATACTGTACTCTGCTGACTCCTTACTACATCTCACTGTCTCTGCTCCATACTCCTCCTCCATACTGTACTCTGCTGACTCCTTACTACATCTTACTGTCTCTGCTCCATACACCTCCTCCTCCATACTGTACTCTGCTGACTCCTTACTACATCTCACTGTCTCTGCTCCATACTCCTCCTCCTCCATACTGTACTCTGCTGACTCCTTACTACATCTCACTGTCTCTGCTCCATACTCCACCTCCTCCATACTGTACTCTGCTGACTCCTTACTACATCTCACTGTCTCTGCTCCATACTCCTCCTCCTCCATACTGTACTCTGCTGACTCCTTACTACATCTCACTGTCTCTGCTCCATACTCCTCCTCCTCCATACTGTACTCTGCTGACTCCTTACTACATCTCACTGTCTCTGCTCCATACTCCTCCTCCTCCAAACTGTACTGTGCTGTCTCCTTACTACATCTCACTGTCTCTGCTCCATACTCCACCTCCTCCATACTGTACTCTGCTGACTCCTTACTACATCTCACTGTCTCTGCTCCATACTCCTCCTCCTCCATACTGTACTCTGCTGACCCCTTACTACATCTCACTGTCTCTGCACCATACTCCACCTCCTCCATACTGTACTCTGCTGACTCCTTACTACATATCACTGTCTCTGCTCCATACTCCTCCTCCTCCATACTGTACTCTGCTGACCCCTTACTACATCTCACTGTCTCTGCTCCATACTCTTCCTCCTCCATACTGTACTCTGCTGACTCCTTACTACATCTCACTGTCTCTGCTCCATACTCCTCCTCCTCGATACTGTACTCTGCTGACTCCTTACTACATCTCACTGTCTCTGCTCCATACTCCACCTCCTCCATACTGTACTCTGCTGACTCCTTAATACATCTCACTGTCTCTGCTCCATACTCCTCCTCCTCCATACTGTACTCTGCTGACTCCTTACTACATCTCACTGTCTCTGCTCCATACTCCACCTCCTCCATACTGTACTCTGCTGACTCCTTACTACATCTCACTGTCTCTGCTCCATACTCCTCCTCCTCCATACTGTACTCTGCTGACTCCTTACTACATCTCACTGTCTCTGCTCCATACTCCTCCTCCTCCATACTGTACTCTGCTGACCCCTTACTACATCTCCCTGTCTCTGCTCCATACTCCACCTCCTCCATACTGTACTCTGCTGTCTCCTTACTACATCTCACTGTCACTGCTCCATACTCCACCTCCTCCATTCTGTACTCTGCTGACTCCTTACTACATCTCACTGTCTCTGCTCCATACTCCTCCTCCTCCATACTGTACTCTGCTGACTCCTTACTACATCTCACTGTCTCTGCTCCATACTCCTCCTCCTCCATACTGTACTCTGCTGACTCCTTACTACATCTCACTGTCTCTGCTCCATACTCCACCTCCTCCATACTGTACTCTGCTGACCCCTTACTACATCTCACTGTCTCTGCACCATACTCCTCCTCCATACTGTACTCTGCTGACCCCTTACTACATCTCACTGTCTCTGCTCCATACTCCTCCTCCTCCATACTGTACTCTGCTGACTCCTTACTACATCTCACCGTCTCTGCTCCATGCTCCTCATCCTCCTCCATACTGTACTCTCCTGACTCCTTACTACATCTCACTGTCTGCTCCATACTCCTCATCCTCCATACTGTACTCTGCTGACTCCTTACTACATCTCACTGTCTCTGCTCCATACTCCACCTCCTCCATACTGTACTCTGCTGACTCCATACTACATCTCACTGTCTCTGCTCCATACTCCTCCTCCTCCATACTGTATTCTGCTGACTCCTTACTACATCTCACTGTCTCTGCTCCATACTCCACCTCCTCCATACTGTACTCTGCTGACTCCTTAATACATCTCACTGTCTCTGCTCCATACTCCTCCTCCTCCATACTGTACTCTACTGACTCCTTACTACTTCTCACTGTCTCTGCTCCATACTCCTCCTCCTCCATACTGTACTCTGCTGACTCCTTACTACATCTCACTGTCTCTGCTCCATACTCCTCCTCCTCCATACTGTACTCTGCTGACTCCTTACTACATCTCACTGTCTCTGCACCATACTCCTCCTCCTCCATACTGTACTCTGCTGACTCCTTCCTACATCTCACTGTCTCTGCTCCATACTCCACCTCCTCCATACTGTACTCTGCTGACTCCTTACTGCATCTCACTGTCTCTGCTCCATACTCCCCCTCCTCCATACTGTACTCTGCTGTCTCCTTTCTACATCTTACTGTCTCTGCTCCATACTCCTCGTCCTCCATACTGTACTCTGCTGACCCCTTATTACATCTCACTGTCTCTGCTCCATACTCCTCCTCCTCCATACTGTACTCTGCTGTCTCCTTTCTACATCTTACTGTCTCTGCTCCATACTCCTCCTCCATACTGTACTCTGCTGACTCCTTACTACATCTCACTGTCTCTGCTCCATACTCCTCCTCCTCGATACTGTACTCTGCTGACTCCTTACTACATCTCACTGTCTCTGCTCCATACTCCACCTCCTCCATACTGTACTCTGCTGACTCCTTACTACATCTCACTGTCTCTGCTCCATACTCCTCCTCCTCCATACTGTACTCTGCTGACCCCTTACTACATCTCACTGTCTCTGCACCATACTCCTCCTCCTCCATACTGTACTCTGCTGACTCCTTACTACATCTCACTGTCTCTGCTCCATACTCCTCCTCCTCCATACTGTACTCTACTGACTCCTTACTACATCTCACTGTCTCTGCTCCATACTCCACCTCCTCCATACTGTACTCTGCTGACCCCTTACTACATCTCACTGTCTCTGCTCCATACTCCTCCTCCTCCATACTGTTCTCTGCTGTCTCCTTTCTACATCTTACTGTCTCTGCTCCATACTCCTCCTCCATACTGTACTCTGCTGACTCCTTACTACATCTCACTGTCTCTGCTCCATACTCCTCCTCCTCCATACTGTACTCTGCTGACTCCTTACTACATCTCACTGTCTCTGCTCCATACTCCTCCTCCTCCATACTGTACTCTGCTGACTCCTTACTACATCTCACTGTCTCTGCTCCATACTCCTCCTCCTCCATACTGTACTCTGCTGACTCCTTACTACATCTCACTGTCTCTGCTCCATACTCCACCTCCTCCATACTGTACTCTGCTGACTCCTTACTACATCTCATTGTCTCTGCTCCATACTCCTCCTCCTCCATACTGTACTCTGCTGACTCCTTACTACATCTCACTGTCTCTGCTCCATACTCCTCCTCCTCCATACTGTACTCTGCTGACTCCTTACTACATCTCACTGTCTCTGCTCCATACTCCTCCTCCTCCAAACTGTACTGTGCTGTCTCCTTACTACATCTCACTGTCTCTGCTCCATACTCCACCTCCTCCATACTGTACTCTGCTGACTCCTTACTACATCTCACTGTCTCTGCTCCATACTCCTCCTCCTCCATACTGTACTCTGCTGACCCCTTACTACATCTCACTGTCTCTGCACCATACTCCACCTCCTCCATACTGTACTCTGCTGACTCCTTACTACATATCACTGTCTCTGCTCCATACTCCTCCTCCTCCATACTGTACTCTGCTGACCCCTTACTACATCTCACTGTCTGTGCCTAATACTCCTCCTCCTCCATACTGTACTCTGCTGACCCCTTACTACATCTCACTGTCTCTGCTCCATACTCTTCCTCCTCCATACTGTACTCTGCTGACTCCTTACTACATCTCACTGTCTCTGCTCCATACTCCTCCTCCTCGATACTGTACTCTGCTGACTCCTTACTACATCTCACTGTCTCTGCTCCATACTCCACCTCCTCCATACTGTACTCTGCTGACTCCTTACTACATCTCACTGTCTCTGCTCCATACTCCTCCTCCTCCATACTGTACTCTGCTGACTCCTTACTACATCTCACTGTCTCTGCTCCATACTCCTCCTCCTCCATACTGTACTCTACTGACTCCTTACTACATCTCACTGTCTCTGCTCCATACTCCACCTCCTCCATACTGTACTCTGCTGACCCCTTACTACATCTCACTGTCTCTGCTCCATACTCCTCCTCCTCCATACTGTACTCTGCTGTCTCCTTTCTACATCTTACTGTCTCTGCTCCATACTCCTCCTCCATACTGTACTCTGCTGACTCCTTACTACATCTCACTGTCTCTGCTCCATACTCCTCCTCCATACTGTACTCTGCTGACTCCTTACTACATCTTACTGTCTCTGCTCCATACTCCTCCTCCTCCATACTGTACTCTGCTGACTCCTTACTACATCTCACTGTCTCTGCTCCATACTCCACCTCCTCCATACTGTACTCTGCTGACTCCTTACTACATCTCACTGTCTCTGCTCCATACTCCTCCTCCTCCATACTGTACTCTGCTGACTCCTTACTACATCTCACTGTCTCTGCTCCATACTCCTCCTCCTCCATACTGTACTCTGCTGACTCCTTACTACATCTCACTGTCTCTGCTCCATACTCCTCCTCCTCCAAACTGTACTGTGCTGTCTCCTTACTACATCTCACTGTCTCTGCTCCATACTCCACCTCCTCCATACTGTACTCTGCTGACTCCTTACTACATCTCACTGTCTCTGCTCCATACTCCTCCTCCTCCATACTGTACTCTGCTGACCCCTTACTACATCTCACTGTCTCTGCACCATACTCTACCTCCTCCATACTGTACTCTGCTGACTCCTTACTACATATCACTGTCTCTGCTCCATACTCCTCCTCCTCCATACTGTACTCTGCTGACCCCTTACTACATCTCACTGTCTGTGCCTAATACTCCTCCTCCTCCATACTGTACTCTGCTGACCCCTTTCTACATCTCACTGTCTCTGCTCCATACTCTTCCTCCTCCATACTGTACTCTGCTGACTCCTTACTACATCTCACTGTCTCTGCTCCATACTCCTCCTCCTCGATACTGTACTCTGCTGACTCCTTACTACATCTCACTGTCTCTGCTCCATACTCCACCTCCTCCATACTGTACTCTGCTGACTCCTTACTACATCTCACTGTCTCTGCTCCATACTCCTCCTCCTCCATACTGTACTCTGCTGACTCCTTACTACATCTCACTGTCTCTGCTCCATACTCCTCCTCCTCCATACTGTACTCTACTGACTCCTTACTACATCTCACTGTCTCTGCTCCATACTCCACCTCCTCCATACTGTACTCTGCTGACCCCTTACTACATCTCACTGTCTCTGCTCCATACTCCTCCTCCTCCATACTGTACTCTGCTGTCTCCTTTCTACATCTTACTGTCTCTGCTCCATACTCCTCCTCCATACTGTACTCTGCTGACTCCTTACTACATCTCACTGTCTCTGCTCCATACTCCTCCTCCATACTGTACTCTGCTGACTCCTTACTACATCTTACTGTCTCTGCTCCATACACCTCCTCCTCCATACTGTACTCTGCTGACTCCTTACTACATCTCACTGTCTCTGCTCCATACTCCTCCTCCTCCATACTGTACTCTGCTGACTCCTTACTACATCTCACTGTCTCTGCTCCATACTCCTCCTCCTCGATACTGTACTCTGCTGACTCCTTACTACATCTCACTGTCTCTGCTCCATACTCCACCTCCTCCATACTGTACTCTGCTGACTCCTTACTACATCTCACTGTCTCTGCTCCATACTCCTCCTCCTCCATACTGTACTCTGCTGACTCCTTACTACATCTCACTGTCTCTGCTCCATACTCCTCCTCCTCCATACTGTACTCTACTGACTCCTTACTACATCTCACTGTCTCTGCTCCATACTCCACCTCCTCCATACTGTACTCTACTGACTCCTTACTACATCTCACTGTCTCTGCTCCATACTCCTCCTCCTCCATACTGTACTCTACTGACTCCTTACTACATCTCACTGTCTCTGCTCCATACTCCTCCTCCTCCATACTGTACTCTACTGACTCCTTACTACATCTCACTGTCTCTGCTCCATACTCCTCCTCCTCCATACTGTACTCTACTGACTCCTTACTACATCTCACTGTCTCTGCTCCATACTCCACCTCCTCCATACTGTACTCTGCTGACCCCTTACTACATCTCACTGTCTCTGCTCCATACTCCTCCTCCTCCATACTGTACTCTGCTGTCTCCTTTCTACATCTTACTGTCTCTGCTCCATACTCCTCCTCCATACTGTACTCTGCTGACTCCTTACTACATCTCACTGTCTCTGCTCCATACTCCTCCTCCATACTGTACTCTGCTGACTCCTTACTACATCTTACTGTCTCTGCTCCATACTCCTCCTCCTCCATACTGTACTCTGCTGACTCCTTACTACATCTCACTGTCTCTGCTCCATACTCCACCTCCTCCATACTGTACTCTGCTGACTCCTTACTACATCTCACTGTCTCTGCTCCATACTCCTCCTCCTCCATACTGTACTCTGCTGACTCCTTACTACATCTCACTGTCTCTGCTCCATACTCCTCCTCCTCCATACTGTACTCTGCTGACTCCTTACTACATCTCACTGTCTCTGCTCCATACTCCTCCTCCTCCAAACTGTACTGTGCTGTCTCCTTACTACATCTCACTGTCTCTGCTCCATACTCCACCTCCTCCATACTGTACTCTGCTGACTCCTTACTACATCTCACTGTCTCTGCTCCATACTCCTCCTCCTCCATACTGTACTCTGCTGACCCCTTACTACATCTCACTGTCTCTGCACCATACTCTACCTCCTCCATACTGTACTCTGCTGACTCCTTACTACATATCACTGTCTCTGCTCCATACTCCTCCTCCTCCATACTGTACTCTGCTGACCCCTTACTACATCTCACTGTCTGTGCCTAATACTCCTCCTCCTCCATACTGTACTCTGCTGACCCCTTTCTACATCTCACTGTCTCTGCTCCATACTCTTCCTCCTCCATACTGTACTCTGCTGACTCCTTACTACATCTCACTGTCTCTGCTCCATACTCCTCCTCCTCGATACTGTACTCTGCTGACTCCTTACTACATCTCACTGTCTCTGCTCCATACTCCACCTCCTCCATACTGTACTCTGCTGACTCCTTACTACATCTCACTGTCTCTGCTCCATACTCCTCCTCCATACTGTACTCTGCTGACTCCTTACTACATCTCACTGTCTCTGCTCCATACTCCTCCTCCTCCATACTGTACTCTACTGACTCCTTACTACATCTCACTGTCTCTGCTCCATACTCCACCTCCTCCATACTGTACTCTGCTGACCCCTTACTACATCTCACTGTCTCTGCTCCATACTCCTCCTCCTCCATACTGTACTCTGCTGTCTCCTTTCTACATCTTACTGTCTCTGCTCCATACTCCTCCTCCATACTGTACTCTGCTGACTCCTTACTACATCTCACTGTCTCTGCTCCATACTCCTCCTCCATACTGTACTCTGCTGACTCCTTACTACATCTTACTGTCTCTGCTCCATACACCTCCTCCTCCATACTGTACTCTGCTGACTCCTTACTACATCTCACTGTCTCTGCTCCATACTCCTCCTCCTCCATACTGTACTCTGCTGACTCCTTACTACATCTCACTGTCTCTGCTCCATACTCCACCTCCTCCATACTGTACTCTGCTGACTCCTTACTACATCTCACTGTCTCTGCTCCATACTCCTCCTCCTCCATACTGTACTCTGCTGACTCCTTACTACATCTCACTGTCTCTGCTCCATACTCCTCCTCCTCCATACTGTACTCTGCTGACTCCTTACTACATCTCACTGTCTCTGCTCCATACTCCTCCTCCTCCAAACTGTACTGTGCTGTCTCCTTACTACATCTCACTGTCTCTGCTCCATACTCCACCTCCTCCATACTGTACTCTGCTGACTCCTTACTACATCTCACTGTCTCTGCTCCATACTCCTCCTCCTCCATACTGTACTCTGCTGACCCCTTACTACATCTCACTGTCTCTGCACCATACTCCACCTCCTCCATACTGTACTCTGCTGACTCCTTACTACATATCACTGTCTCTGCTCCATACTCCTCCTCCTCCATACTGTACTCTGCTGACCCCTTACTACATCTCACTGTCTCTGCTCCATACTCTTCCTCCTCCATACTGTACTCTGCTGACTCCTTACTACATCTCACTGTCTCTGCTCCATACTCCTCCTCCTCGATACTGTACTCTGCTGACTCCTTACTACATCTCACTGTCTCTGCTCCATACTCCACCTCCTCCATACTGTACTCTGCTGACTCCTTAATACATCTCACTGTCTCTGCTCCATACTCCTCCTCCTCCATACTGTACTCTGCTGACTCCTTACTACATCTCACTGTCTCTGCTCCATACTCCACCTCCTCCATACTGTACTCTGCTGACTCCTTACTACATCTCACTGTCTCTGCTCCATACTCCTCCTCCTCCATACTGTACTCTGCTGACTCCTTACTACATCTCACTGTCTCTGCTCCATACTCCTCCTCCTCCATACTGTACTCTGCTGACCCCTTACTACATCTCCCTGTCTCTGCTCCATACTCCACCTCCTCCATACTGTACTCTGCTGTCTCCTTACTACATCTCACTGTCACTGCTCCATACTCCACCTCCTCCATTCTGTACTCTGCTGACTCCTTACTACATCTCACTGTCTCTGCTCCATACTCCTCCTCCTCCATACTGTACTCTGCTGACTCCTTACTACATCTCACTGTCTCTGCTCCATACTCCTTCTCCTCCATACTGTACTCTGCTGACTCCTTACTACATCTCACTGTCTCTGCTCCATACTCCACCTCCTCCATACTGTACTCTGCTGACCCCTTACTACATCTCACTGTCTCTGCACCATACTCCTCCTCCATACTGTACTCTGCTGACCCCTTACTACATCTCACTGTCTCTGCTCCATACTCCTCCTCCTCCATACTGTACTCTGCTGACTCCTTACTACATCTCACCGTCTCTGCTCCATGCTCCTCATCCTCCTCCATACTGTACTCTCCTGACTCCTTACTACATCTCACTGTCTGCTCCATACTCCTCATCCTCCATACTGTACTCTGCTGACTCCTTACTACATCTCACTGTCTCTGCTCCATACTCCACCTCCTCCATACTGTACTCTGCTGACTCCATACTACATCTCACTGTCTCTGCTCCATACTCCTCCTCCTCCATACTGTATTCTGCTGACTCCTTACTACATCTCACTGTCTCTGCTCCATACACCTCCTCCTCCATACTGTACTCTACTGACTCCTTACTACATCTCACTGTCTCTGCTCCATACTCCTCCTCCTCCATACTGTACTCTACTGACTCCTTACTACTTCTCACTGTCTCTGCTCCATACTCCTCCTCCTCCATACTGTACTCTGCTGACTCCTTACTACATCTCACTGTCTCTGCTCCATACTCCTCCTCCTCCATACTGTACTCTGCTGACTCCTTACTACATCTCACTGTCTCTGCACCATACTCCTCCTCCTCCATACTGTACTCTGCTGACTCCTTCCTACATCTCACTGTCTCTGCTCCATACTCCACCTCCTCCATACTGTACTCTGCTGACTCCTTACTGCATCTCACTGTCTCTGCTCCATACTCCCCCTCCTCCATACTGTACTCTGCTGTCTCCTTTCTACATCTTACTGTCTCTGCTCCATACTCCTCGTCCTCCATACTGTACTCTGCTGACCCCTTATTACATCTCACTGTCTCTGCTCCATACTCCTCCTCCTCCATACTGTACTCTGCTGTCTCCTTTCTACATCTTACTGTCTCTGCTCCATACTCCTCCTCCTCCATACTGTACTCTGCTGTCTCCTTACTACATCTCACTGTCTCTGCTCCATACTCCTCCTCCTCCATACTGTACTCTGCTGACTCCTTACTACATCTCACTGTCTCTGCTCCATACTCCTCCTCCTCCATACTGTACTCTGCTGACTCCTTACTACATCTCACTGTCTCTGCTCCATACTCCTCCTCCTCCATACTGTACTCTGCTGACTCCTTACTACATCTCACTGTCTCTGCTCCATACTCCACCTCCTCCATACTGTACTCTGCTGACCTCTTACTACATCTCACTGTCTCTGCTCCATACTCCTCCTCCTCCATACTGTACTCTGCTGACTCCTTACTACATCTCACTGTCTCTGCTCCATACTCCTCCTCCTCCATACTGTACTCTGCTGACTCCTTACTACATCTCACTGTCTCTGCTCCATACTCCACCTCCTCCATACTGTACTCTGCTGACTCCTTACTACATCTCACTGTCTCTGCTCCATACTCCTCCTCCTCCATACTGTACTCTGCTGACTCCTTACTACATCTCACTGTCTCTGCTCCATACTCCTCCTCCTCCATACTGTACTCTGCTGACTCCTTACTACATCTCACTGTCTCTGCTCCATACTCCTCCTCCTCCAAACTGTACTGTGCTGTCTCCTTACTACATCTCACTGTCTCTGCTCCATACTCCACCTCCTCCATACTGTACTCTGCTGACTCCTTACTACATCTCACTGTCTCTGCTCCATACTCCTCCTCCTCCATACTGTACTCTGCTGACCCCTTACTACATCTCACTGTCTCTGCACCATACTCCACCTCCTCCATACTGTACTCTGCTGACTCCTTACTACATATCTCTGTCTCTGCTCCATACTCCTCCTCCTCCATACTGTACTCTGCTGACCCCTTACTACATCTCACTGTCTGTGCCTAATACTCCTCCTCCTCCATACTGTACTCTGCTGACCCCTTACTACATCTCACTGTCTCTGCTCCATGCTCTTCCTCCTCCATACTGTACTCTGCTGACTCCTTACTACATCTCACTGTCTCTGCTCCATACTCCTCCTCCTCGATACTGTACTCTGCTGACTCCTTACTACATCTCACTGTCTCTGCTCCATACTCCACCTCCTCCATACTGTACTCTGCTGACTCCTTACTACATCTCACTGTCTCTGCTCCATACTCCTCCTCCTCCATACTGTACTCTGCTGACTCCTTACTACATCTCACTGTCTCTGCTCCATACTCCTCCTCCTCCATACTGTACTCTACTGACTCCTTACTACATCTCACTGTCTCTGCTCCATACTCCACCTCCTCCATACTGTACTCTGCTGACCCCTTACTACATCTCACTGTCTCTGCTTCATACTCCTCCTCCTCCATACTGTACTCTGCTGTCTCCTTTCTACATCTTACTGTCTCTGCTCCATACTCCTCCTCCATACTGTACTCTGCTGACTCCTTACTACATCTCACTGTCTCTGCTCCATACTCCTCCTCCTCCATACTGTACTCTGCTGACTCCTTACTACATCTCACTGTCTCTGCTCCATACTCCTCCTCCTCCATACTGTACTCTGCTGACTCCTTACTACATCTCACTGTCTCTGCTCCATACTCCTCCTCCTCCATACTGTACTCTGCTGACTCCTTACTACATCTCACTGTCTCTGCTCCATACTCCTCCTCCTCCATACTGTACTCTGCTGACTCCTTACTACATCTCACTGTCTCTGCTCCATACTCCTCCTCCTCCATACTGTACTCTGCTGACTCCTTACTACATCTCACTGTCTCTGCTCCATACTCCTCCTCCTCCAAACTGTACTGTGCTGTCTCCTTACTACATCTCACTGTCTCTGCTCCATACTCCACCTCCTCCATACTGTACTCTGCTGACTCCTTACTACATCTCACTGTCTCTGCTCCATACTCCTCCTCCTCCATACTGTACTCTGCTGACCCCTTACTACATCTCACTGTCTCTGCACCATACTCCTCCTCCTCCATACTGTACTCTGCTGACTCCTTACTACATCTCACTGTCTCTGCTCCATACTCCTCCTCCTCCATACTGTACTCTACTGACTCCTTACTACATCTCACTGTCTCTGCTCCATACTCCACCTCCTCCATACTGTACTCTGCTGACCCCTTACTACATCTCACTGTCTCTGCTCCATACTCCTCCTCCTCCATACTGTACTCTGCTGTCTCCTTTCTACATCTTACTGTCTCTGCTCCATACTCCTCCTCCATACTGTACTCTGCTGACTCCTTACTACATCTCACTGTCTCTGCTCCATACTCCTCCTCCTCCATACTGTACTCTGCTGACTCCTTACTACATCTCACTGTCTCTGCTCCATACTCCTCCTCCTCCATACTGTACTCTGCTGACTCCTTACTACATCTCACTGTCTCTGCTCCATACTCCTCCTCCTCCATACTGTACTCTGCTGACTCCTTACTACATCTCACTGTCTCTGCTCCATACTCCACCTCCTCCATACTGTACTCTGCTGACTCCTTACTACATCTCACTGTCTCTGCTCCATACTCCTCCTCCTCCATACTGTACTCTGCTGACTCCTTACTACATCTCACTGTCTCTGCTCCATACTCCTCCTCCTCCATACTGTACTCTGCTGACTCCTTACTACATCTCACTGTCTCTGCTCCATACTCCTCCTCCTCCAAACTGTACTGTGCTGTCTCCTTACTACATCTCACTGTCTCTGCTCCATACTCCACCTCCTCCATACTGTACTCTGCTGACTCCTTACTACATCTCACTGTCTCTGCTCCATACTCCTCCTCCTCCATACTGTACTCTGCTGACCCCTTACTACATCTCACTGTCTCTGCACCATACTCCACCTCCTCCATACTGTACTCTGCTGACCCCTTACTACATCTCACTGTCTCTGCACCATACTCCTCCTCCATACTGTACTCTGCTGACCCCTTACTACATCTCACTGTCTCTGCTCCATACTCCTCCTCCTCCATACTGTACTCTGCTGACTCCTTACTACATCTCACCGTCTCTGCTCCATGCTCCTCATCCTCCTCCATACTGTACTCTCCTGACTCCTTACTACATCTCACTGTCTGCTCCATACTCCTCATCCTCCATACTGTACTCTGCTGACTCCTTACTACATCTCACTGTCTCTGCTCCATACTCCACCTCCTCCATACTGTACTCTGCTGACTCCATACTACATCTCACTGTCTCTGCTCCATACTCCTCCTCCTCCATACTGTATTCTGCTGACTCCTTACTACATCTCACTGTCTCTGCTCCATACACCTCCTCCTCCATACTGTACTCTACTGACTCCTTACTACATCTCACTGTCTCTGCTCCATACTCCTCCTCCTCCATACTGTACTCTACTGACTCCTTACTACTTCTCACTGTCTCTGCTCCATACTCCTCCTCCTCCATACTGTACTCTGCTGACTCCTTACTACATCTCACTGTCTCTGCTCCATACTCCTCCTCCTCCATACTGTACTCTGCTGACTCCTTACTACATCTCACTGTCTCTGCACCATACTCCTCCTCCTCCATACTGTACTCTGCTGACTCCTTCCTACATCTCACTGTCTCTGCTCCATACTCCACCTCCTCCATACTGTACTCTGCTGACTCCTTACTGCATCTCACTGTCTCTGCTCCATACTCCCCCTCCTCCATACTGTACTCTGCTGTCTCCTTTCTACATCTTACTGTCTCTGCTCCATACTCCTCGTCCTCCATACTGTACTCTGCTGACCCCTTATTACATCTCACTGTCTCTGCTCCATACTCCTCCTCCTCCATACTGTACTCTGCTGTCTCCTTTCTACATCTTACTGTCTCTGCTCCATACTCCTCCTCCATACTGTACTCTGCTGACTCCTTACTACATCTCACTGTCTCTGCTCCATACTCCTCCTCCTCCATACTGTACTCTGCTGACTCCTTACTACATCTCACTGTCTCTGCTCCATACTCCTCCTCCTCCATACTGTACTCTGCTGACTCCTTACTACATCTCACTGTCTCTGCTCCATACTCCTCCTCCTCCATACTGTACTCTACTGACTCCTTACTACATCTCACTGTCTCTGCTCCATACTCCACCTCCTCCATACTGTACTCTGCTGACCTCTTACTACATCTCACTGTCTCTGCTCCATACTCCTCCTCCTCCATACTGTACTCTGCTGTCTCCTTTCTACATCTTACTGTCTCTGCTACATACTCCTCCTCCATACTGTACTCTGCTGACTCCTTACTACATCTCACTGTCTCTGCTCCATACTCCTCCTCCTCCATACTGTACTCTGCTGACTCCTTACTACATCTCACTGTCTCTGCTCCATACTCCTCCTCCTCCATACTGTACTCTGCTGACTCCTTACTACATCTCACTGTCTCTGCTCCATACTCCTCCTCCTCCATACTGTACTCTGCTGACTCCTTACTACATCTCACTGTCTCTGCTCCATACTCCACCTCCTCCATACTGTACTCTGCTGACTCCTTACTACATCTCACTGTCTCTGCTCCATACTCCTCCTCCTCCATACTGTACTCTGCTGACTCCTTACTACATCTCACTGTCTCTGCTCCATACTCCTCCTCCTCCATACTGTACTCTGCTGACTCCTTACTACATCTCACTGTCTCTGCTCCATACTCCTCCTCCTCCAAACTGTACTGTGCTGTCTCCTTACTACATCTCACTGTCTCTGCTCCATACTCCACCTCCTCCATACTGTACTCTGCTGACTCCTTACTACATCTCACTGTCTCTGCTCCATACTCCTCCTCCTCCATACTGTACTCTGCTGACCCCTTACTACATCTCACTGTCTCTGCACCATACTCCACCTCCTCCATACTGTACTCTGCTGACTCCTTACTACATATCTCTGTCTCTGCTCCATACTCCTCCTCCTCCATACTGTACTCTGCTGACCCCTTACTACATCTCACTGTCTGTGCCTAATACTCCTCCTCCTCCATACTGTACTCTGCTGACCCCTTACTACATCTCACTGTCTCTGCTCCATGCTCTTCCTCCTCCATACTGTACTCTGCTGACTCCTTACTACATCTCACTGTCTCTGCTCCATACTCCTCCTCCTCGATACTGTACTCTGCTGACTCCTTACTACATCTCACTGTCTCTGCTCCATACTCCACCTCCTCCATACTGTACTCTGCTGACTCCTTACTACATCTCACTGTCTCTGCTCCATACTCCTCCTCCTCCATACTGTACTCTGCTGACTCCTTACTACATCTCACTGTCTCTGCTCCATACTCCTCCTCCTCCATACTGTACTCTACTGACTCCTTACTACATCTCACTGTCTCTGCTCCATACTCCACCTCCTCCATACTGTACTCTGCTGACCCCTTACTACATCTCACTGTCTCTGCTTCATACTCCTCCTCCTCCATACTGTACTCTGCTGTCTCCTTTCTACATCTTACTGTCTCTGCTCCATACTCCTCCTCCATACTGTACTCTGCTGACTCCTTACTACATCTCACTGTCTCTGCTCCATACTCCTCCTCCTCCATACTGTACTCTGCTGACTCCTTACTACATCTCACTGTCTCTGCTCCATACTCCTCCTCCTCCATACTGTACTCTGCTGACTCCTTACTACATCTCACTGTCTCTGCTCCATACTCCTCCTCCTCCATACTGTACTCTGCTGACTCCTTACTACATCTCACTGTCTCTGCTCCATACTCCTCCTCCTCCATACTGTACTCTGCTGACTCCTTACTACATCTCACTGTCTCTGCTCCATACTCCTCCTCCTCCATACTGTACTCTGCTGACTCCTTACTACATCTCACTGTCTCTGCTCCATACTCCTCCTCCTCCAAACTGTACTGTGCTGTCTCCTTACTACATCTCACTGTCTCTGCTCCATACTCCACCTCCTCCATACTGTACTCTGCTGACTCCTTACTACATCTCACTGTCTCTGCTCCATACTCCTCCTCCTCCATACTGTACTCTGCTGACCCCTTACTACATCTCACTGTCTCTGCACCATACTCCTCCTCCTCCATACTGTACTCTGCTGACTCCTTACTACATCTCACTGTCTCTGCTCCATACTCCTCCTCCTCCATACTGTACTCTACTGACTCCTTACTACATCTCACTGTCTCTGCTCCATACTCCACCTCCTCCATACTGTACTCTGCTGACCCCTTACTACATCTCACTGTCTCTGCTCCATACTCCTCCTCCTCCATACTGTACTCTGCTGTCTCCTTTCTACATCTTACTGTCTCTGCTCCATACTCCTCCTCCATACTGTACTCTGCTGACTCCTTACTACATCTCACTGTCTCTGCTCCATACTCCTCCTCCTCCATACTGTACTCTGCTGACTCCTTACTACATTTCACTGTCTCTGCTCCATACTCCTCCTCCTCCATACTGTACTCTGCTGACTCCTTACTACATCTCACTGTCTCTGCTCCATACTCCTCCTCCTCCATACTGTACTCTGCTGACTCCTTACTACATCTCACTGTCTCTGCTCCATACTCCACCTCCTCCATACTGTACTCTGCTGACTCCTTACTACATCTCACTGTCTCTGCTCCATACTCCTCCTCCTCCATACTGTACTCTGCTGACTCCTTACTACATCTCACTGTCTCTGCTCCATACTCCTCCTCCTCCATACTGTACTCTGCTGACTCCTTACTACATCTCACTGTCTCTGCTCCATACTCCTCCTCCTCCATACTGTACTCTGCTGACTCCTTACTACATCTCACTGTCTCTGCTCCATACTCCTCCTCCTCCATACTGTACTCTGCTGACTCCTTACTACATATCTCTGTCTCTGCTCCATACTCCTCCTCCTCCATACTGTACTCTGCTGACCCCTTACTACATCTCACTGTCTGTGCCTAATACTCCTCCTCCTCCATACTGTACTCTGCTGACCCCTTACTACATCTCACTGTCTCTGCTCCATGCTCTTCCTCCTCCATACTGTACTCTGCTGACTCCTTACTACATCTCACTGTCTCTGCTCCATACTCCTCCTCCTCGATACTGTACTCTGCTGACTCCTTACTACATCTCACTGTCTCTGCTCCATACTCCACCTCCTCCATACTGTACTCTGCTGACTCCTTACTACATCTCACTGTCTCTGCTCCATACTCCTCCTCCTCCATACTGTACTCTGCTGACTCCTTACTACATCTCACTGTCTCTGCTCCATACTCCTCCTCCTCCATACTGTACTCTACTGACTCCTTACTACATCTCACTGTCTCTGCTCCATACTCCACCTCCTCCATACTGTACTCTGCTGACCCCTTACTACATCTCACTGTCTCTGCTTCATACTCCTCCTCCTCCATACTGTACTCTGCTGTCTCCTTTCTACATCTTACTGTCTCTGCTCCATACTCCTCCTCCATACTGTACTCTGCTGACTCCTTACTACATCTCACTGTCTCTGCTCCATACTCCTCCTCCTCCATACTGTACTCTGCTGACTCCTTACTACATCTCACTGTCTCTGCTCCATACTCCTCCTCCTCCATACTGTACTCTGCTGACTCCTTACTACATCTCACTGTCTCTGCTCCATACTCCTCCTCCTCCATACTGTACTCTGCTGACTCCTTACTACATCTCACTGTCTCTGCTCCATACTCCTCCTCCTCCATACTGTACTCTGCTGACTCCTTACTACATCTCACTGTCTCTGCTCCATACTCCTCCTCCTCCATACTGTACTCTGCTGACTCCTTACTACATCTCACTGTCTCTGCTCCATACTCCTCCTCCTCCAAACTGTACTGTGCTGTCTCCTTACTACATCTCACTGTCTCTGCTCCATACTCCACCTCCTCCATACTGTACTCTGCTGACTCCTTACTACATCTCACTGTCTCTGCTCCATACTCCTCCTCCTCCATACTGTACTCTGCTGACCCCTTACTACATCTCACTGTCTCTGCACCATACTCCTCCTCCTCCATACTGTACTCTGCTGACTCCTTACTACATCTCACTGTCTCTGCTCCATACTCCTCCTCCTCCATACTGTACTCTACTGACTCCTTACTACATCTCACTGTCTCTGCTCCATACTCCACCTCCTCCATACTGTACTCTGCTGACCCCTTACTACATCTCACTGTCTCTGCTCCATACTCCTCCTCCTCCATACTGTACTCTGCTGTCTCCTTTCTACATCTTACTGTCTCTGCTCCATACTCCTCCTCCATACTGTACTCTGCTGACTCCTTACTACATCTCACTGTCTCTGCTCCATACTCCTCCTCCTCCATACTGTACTCTGCTGACTCCTTACTACATCTCACTGTCTCTGCTCCATACTCCTCCTCCTCCATACTGTACTCTGCTGACTCCTTACTACATCTCACTGTCTCTGCTCCATACTCCTCCTCCTCCATACTGTACTCTGCTGACTCCTTACTACATCTCACTGTCTCTGCTCCATACTCCACCTCCTCCATACTGTACTCTGCTGACTCCTTACTACATCTCACTGTCTCTGCTCCATACTCCTCCTCCTCCATACTGTACTCTGCTGACTCCTTACTACATCTCACTGTCTCTGCTCCATACTCCTCCTCCTCCATACTGTACTCTGCTGACTCCTTACTACATCTCACTGTCTCTGCTCCATACTCCTCCTCCTCCAAACTGTACTGTGCTGTCTCCTTACTACATCTCACTGTCTCTGCTCCATACTCCACCTCCTCCATACTGTACTCTGCTGACTCCTTACTACATCTCACTGTCTCTGCTCCATACTCCTCCTCCTCCATACTGTACTCTGCTGACCCCTTACTACATCTCACTGTCTCTGCACCATACTCCACCTCCTCCATACTGTACTCTGCTGACCCCTTACTACATCTCACTGTCTCTGCACCATACTCCTCCTCCATACTGTACTCTGCTGACCCCTTACTACATCTCACTGTCTCTGCTCCATACTCCTCCTCCTCCATACTGTACTCTGCTGACTCCTTACTACATCTCACCGTCTCTGCTCCATGCTCCTCATCCTCCTCCATACTGTACTCTCCTGACTCCTTACTACATCTCACTGTCTGCTCCATACTCCTCATCCTCCATACTGTACTCTGCTGACTCCTTACTACATCTCACTGTCTCTGCTCCATACTCCACCTCCTCCATACTGTACTCTGCTGACTCCATACTACATCTCACTGTCTCTGCTCCATACTCCTCCTCCTCCATACTGTATTCTGCTGACTCCTTACTACATCTCACTGTCTCTGCTCCATACACCTCCTCCTCCATACTGTACTCTACTGACTCCTTACTACATCTCACTGTCTCTGCTCCATACTCCTCCTCCTCCATACTGTACTCTACTGACTCCTTACTACTTCTCACTGTCTCTGCTCCATACTCCTCCTCCTCCATACTGTACTCTGCTGACTCCTTACTACATCTCACTGTCTCTGCTCCATACTCCTCCTCCTCCATACTGTACTCTGCTGACTCCTTACTACATCTCACTGTCTCTGCACCATACTCCTCCTCCTCCATACTGTACTCTGCTGACTCCTTCCTACATCTCACTGTCTCTGCTCCATACTCCACCTCCTCCATACTGTACTCTGCTGACTCCTTACTGCATCTCACTGTCTCTGCTCCATACTCCCCCTCCTCCATACTGTACTCTGCTGTCTCCTTTCTACATCTTACTGTCTCTGCTCCATACTCCTCGTCCTCCATACTGTACTCTGCTGACCCCTTATTACATCTCACTGTCTCTGCTCCATACTCCTCCTCCTCCATACTGTACTCTGCTGTCTCCTTTCTACATCTTACTGTCTCTGCTCCATACTCCTCCTCCATACTGTACTCTGCTGACTCCTTACTACATCTCACTGTCTCTGCTCCATACTCCTCCTCCTCCATACTGTACTCTGCTGACTCCTTACTACATCTCACTGTCTCTGCTCCATACTCCTCCTCCTCCATACTGTACTCTGCTGACTCCTTACTACATCTCACTGTCTCTGCTCCATACTCCTCCTCCTCCATACTGTACTCTACTGACTCCTTACTACATCTCACTGTCTCTGCTCCATACTCCACCTCCTCCATACTGTACTCTGCTGACCTCTTACTACATCTCACTGTCTCTGCTCCATACTCCTCCTCCTCCATACTGTACTCTGCTGTCTCCTTTCTACATCTTACTGTCTCTGCTACATACTCCTCCTCCATACTGTACTCTGCTGACTCCTTACTACATCTCACTGTCTCTGCTCCATACTCCTCCTCCTCCATACTGTACTCTGCTGACTCCTTACTACATCTCACTGTCTCTGCTCCATACTCCTCCTCCTCCATACTGTACTCTGCTGACTCCTTACTACATCTCACTGTCTCTGCTCCATACTCCTCCTCCTCCATACTGTACTCTGCTGACTCCTTACTACATCTCACTGTCTCTGCTCCATACTCCACCTCCTCCATACTGTACTCTGCTGACTCCTTACTACATCTCACTGTCTCTGCTCCATACTCCTCCTCCTCCATACTGTACTCTGCTGACTCCTTACTACATCTCACTGTCTCTGCTCCATACTCCTCCTCCTCCATACTGTACTCTGCTGACTCCTTACTACATCTCACTGTCTCTGCTCCATACTCCTCCTCCTCCAAACTGTACTGTGCTGTCTCCTTACTACATCTCACTGTCTCTGCTCCATACTCCACCTGCTCCATACTGTACTCTGCTGACTCCTTACTACATCTCACTGTCTCTGCTCCATACTCCTCCTCCTCCATACTGTACTCTGCTGACCCCTTACTACATCTCACTGTCTCTGCACCATACTCCACCTCCTCCATACTGTACTCTGCTGACTCCTTACTACATATCTCTGTCTCTGCTCCATACTCCTCCTCCTCCATACTGTACTCTGCTGACCCCTTACTACATCTCACTGTCTGTGCCTAATACTCCTCCTCCTCCATACTGTACTCTGCTGACCCCTTACTACATCTCACTGTCTCTGCTCCATGCTCTTCCTCCTCCATACTGTACTCTGCTGACTCCTTACTACATCTCACTGTCTCTGCTCCATACTCCTCCTCCTCGATACTGTACTCTGCTGACTCCTTACTACATCTCACTGTCTCTGCTCCATACTCCACCTCCTCCATACTGTACTCTGCTGACTCCTTACTACATCTCACTGTCTCTGCTCCATACTCCTCCTCCTCCATACTGTACTCTGCTGACTCCTTACTACATCTCACTGTCTCTGCTCCATACTCCTCCTCCTCCATACTGTACTCTACTGACTCCTTACTACATCTCACTGTCTCTGCTCCATACTCCACCTCCTCCATACTGTACTCTGCTGACCCCTTACTACATCTCACTGTCTCTGCTTCATACTCCTCCTCCTCCATACTGTACTCTGCTGTCTCCTTTCTACATCTTACTGTCTCTGCTCCATACTCCTCCTCCATACTGTACTCTGCTGACTCCTTACTACATCTCACTGTCTCTGCTCCATACTCCTCCTCCTCCATACTGTACTCTGCTGACTCCTTACTACATCTCACTGTCTCTGCTCCATACTCCTCCTCCTCCATACTGTACTCTGCTGACTCCTTACTACATCTCACTGTCTCTGCTCCATACTCCTCCTCCTCCATACTGTACTCTGCTGACTCCTTACTACATCTCACTGTCTCTGCTCCATACTCCTCCTCCTCCATACTGTACTCTGCTGACTCCTTACTACATCTCACTGTCTCTGCTCCATACTCCTCCTCCTCCATACTGTACTCTGCTGACTCCTTACTACATCTCACTGTCTCTGCTCCATACTCCTCCTCCTCCAAACTGTACTGTGCTGTCTCCTTACTACATCTCACTGTCTCTGCTCCATACTCCACCTCCTCCATACTGTACTCTGCTGACTCCTTACTACATCTCACTGTCTCTGCTCCATACTCCTCCTCCTCCATACTGTACTCTGCTGACCCCTTACTACATCTCACTGTCTCTGCACCATACTCCTCCTCCTCCATACTGTACTCTGCTGACTCCTTACTACATCTCTCTGTCTCTGCTCCATACTCCTCCTCCTCCATACTGTACTCTACTGACTCCTTACTACATCTCACTGTCTCTGCTCCATACTCCACCTCCTCCATACTGTACTCTGCTGACCCCTTACTACATCTCACTGTCTCTGCTCCATACTCCTCCTCCTCCATACTGTACTCTGCTGTCTCCTTTCTACATCTTACTGTCTCTGCTCCATACTCCTCCTCCATACTGTACTCTGCTGACTCCTTACTACATCTCACTGTCTCTGCTCCATACTCCTCCTCCTCCATACTGTACTCTGCTGACTCCTTACTACATTTCACTGTCTCTGCTCCATACTCCTCCTCCTCCATACTGTACTCTGCTGACTCCTTACTACATCTCACTGTCTCTGCTCCATACTCCTCCTCCTCCATACTGTACTCTGCTGACTCCTTACTACATCTCACTGTCTCTGCTCCATACTCCACCTCCTCCATACTGTACTCTGCTGACTCCTTACTACATCTCACTGTCTCTGCTCCATACTCCTCCTCCTCCATACTGTACTCTGCTGACTCCTTACTACATCTCACTGTCTCTGCTCCATACTCCTCCTCCTCCATACTGTACTCTGCTGACTCCTTACTACATCTCACTGTCTCTGCTCCATACTCCTCCTCCTCCATACTGTACTCTGCTGACTCCTTACTACATCTCACTGTCTCTGCTCCATACTCCTCCTCCTCCAAACTGTACTGTGCTGTCTCCTTACTACATCTCACTGTCTCTGCTCCATACTCCACCTCCTCCATACTGTACTCTGCTGACTCCTTACTACATCTCACTGTCTCTGCTCCATACTCCTCCTCCTCCATACTGTACTCTGCTGACCCCTTACTACATCTCACTGTCTCTGCACCATACTCCACCTCCTCCATACTGTACTCTGCTGACTCCTTACTACATATCACTGTCTCTGCTCCATACTCCTCCTCCTCCATACTGTACTCTGCTGACCCCTTACTACATCTCACTGTCTGTGCCTAATACTCCTCCTCCTCCATACTGTACTCTGCTGACCCCTTACTACATCTCACTGTCTCTGCTCCATACTCTTCCTCCTCCATACTGTACTCTGCTGACTCCTTACTACATCTCACTGTCTCTGCTCCATACTCCTCCTCCTAGATACTGTACTCTGCTGACTCCTTACTACATCTCACTGTCTCTGCTCCATACTCCACCTCCTCCATACTGTACTCTGCTGACTCCTTACTACATCTCACTGTCTCTGCTCCATACTCCTCCTCCTCCATACTGTACTCTGCTGACTCCTTACTACATCTCACTGTCTCTGCTCCATACTCCACCTCCTCCATACTGTACTCTGCTGACTCCTTACTACATCTCACTGTCTCTGCTCCATACTCCACCTCCTCCATACTGTACTCTGCTGACTCCTTACTACATCTCACTGTCACTGCTCCATACTCCACCTCCTCCATTCTGTACTCTGCTGACTCCTTACTACATCTCACTGTCTCTGCTCCATACTCCTCCTCCTCCATACTGTACTCTGCTGACTCCTTACTACATCTCACTGTCTCTGCTCCATACTCCTCCTCCTCCATACTGTACTCTGCTGACTCCTTACTACATCTCACTGTCTCTGCTCCATACTCCACCTTCTCCATACTGTACTCTGCTGACCCCTTACTACATCTCACTGTCTCTGCACCATACTCCTCCTCCATACTGTACTCTGCTGACCCCTTACTACATCTCACTGTCTCTGCTCCATACTCCTCCTCCTCCATAGTGTACTCTGCTGACTGATTACTACATCTCACTGTCTGTGCTCCATACTCCTCCTCCTCCATACTGTACTCTGCTGACTCCTTACTACATCTCACTGTCTGCTCCATACTCCTCCTCCTCCATACTGTACTCTGCTGACTCCTTACTACATCTCACCGTCTCTGCTCCATGATCCTCCTCCTCCTCCATACTGTACTCTCCTGACTCCTTACTACATCTCACTTTGTCTGCTCCATACTCCTCCTCCTCCATACTGTACTCTGCTGACTCCTTACTACATCTCACCGTCTCTGCTCCATGCTCCTCCTCCTCCTCCATACTGTACTCTCCTGACTCCTTACTACATCTCACTGTCTGCTCCATACTCCTCCTCCTCCATACTGTACTCTGCTGACTCCTTACTACATCTCACCGTCTCTGCTCCATGCTCCTCCTCCTCCTCCATACTGTACTCTGCTGACTCCTTACTACATCTCACTGTCTCTGCTCCATACTCCTCCTCCTCCATACTGTACTCTGCTGACTCCTTACTACATCTCACTGTCTCTGCTCCATACTCCACCTCCTCCATACTGTACTCTGCTGACTCCTTACTACATCTCACTGTCTCTGCTCCATACTCCTCCTCCTCCATACTGTACCCTGCTGACTCCTTACTACATCTCACTGTCTCTGCTCCATACTCCTCTTCCTCCATACTGTACTCTGCTGACTCCTTACTACATCTCACTGTCTCTGCTCCATACTCCTCCTCCTCCTTACTGTACTCTGCTGACTCCTTACTACATCTCACTGTCTGTGCTCCATACTCCTCCTCCTCCATACTGTACTCTGCTGACTCCTTACTACATCTCACTGTCTCTGCTCCATACTCCTCTTCCTCCATACTGTACTCTGCTGACTCCTTACTACATCTCACTGTCTCTGCTCCATACTCCACCTCCTCCATACTGTACTCTGCTGACTCCTTACTACATCTCACTGTCTCTGCTCCATACTCCTCCTCCTCCATACTGTACTCTGCTGACCCCTTACTACATCTCACTGTCTGTGCTCCATACTCCTCCTCCTCCATACTGTACTCTGCTGACCCCTTACTACATCTCACTGTCTCTGCTCCATACTCCTCCTCCTCCATACTGTACTCTGCTGACTCCTTACTACATCTCACTGTCTCTGCTCCATACTCCACCTCCTCCATACTGTACTCTGCTGACTCCTTACTACATCTCACTGTCTCTGCTCCATACTCCTCCTCCTCCATACTGTACTCTGCTGACCCCTTACTACATCTCACTGTCTGTGCTCCATACTCCTCCTCCTCCATACTGTACTCTGCTGACCCCTTACTACATCTCACTGTCTCTGCTCCATACTCCTCCTCCTCCATACTGTACTCTGCTGACTCCTTACTACATCTCACTGTCTCTGCTCCATACTCCTCCTCCTCGATACTGTACTCTGCTGACTCCTTACTACATCTCACTGTCTCTGCTCCATACTCCTCCTCCTCCAAACTGTACTGTGCTGTCTCCTTACTACATCTCACTGTCTCTGCTCCATACTCCACCTCCTCCATACTGTACTCTGCTGACTCCTTACTACATCTCACTGTCTCTGCTCCATACTCCTCCTCCTCCATACTGTACTCTGCTGACCCCTTACTACATCTCACTGTCTCTGCACCATACTCCACCTCCTCCATACTGTACTCTGCTGACTCCTTACTACATATCATTGTCTCTGCTCCATACTCCTCCTCCTCCATACTGTACTCTGCTGACCCCTTACTACATCTCACTGTCTGTGCCTAATACTCCTCCTCCTCCATACTGTACTCTGCTGACCCCTTACTACATCTCACTGTCTCTGCTCCATACTCTTCCTCCTCCATACTGTACTCTGCTGACTCCTTACTACATCTCACTGTCTCTGCTCCATACTCCTCCTCCTCGATACTGTACTCTGCTGACTCCTTACTACATCTCACTGTCTCTGCTTCATACTCCACCTCCTCCATACTGTACTCTGCTGACTCCTTACTACATCTCACTGTCTCTGCTCCATACTCCTCCTCCTCCATACTGTACTCTGCTGACTCCTTACTACATCTCACTGTCTCTGCTCCATACTCCTCCTCCTCCATACTGTACTCTACTGACTCCTTACTACATCTCACTGTCTCTGCTCCATACTCCACCTCCTCCATACTGTACTCTGCTGACCCCTTACTACATCTCACTGTCTCTGCTCCATACTCCTCCTCCTCCATACTGTACTCTGCTGTCTCCTTTCTACATCTTACTGTCTCTGCTCCATACTCCTCCTCCATACTGTACTCTGCTGACTCCTTACTACATCTCACTGTCTCTGCTCCATACTCCTCCTCCTCCATACTGTACTCTGCTGACTCCTTACTACATCTCACTGTCTCTGCTCCATACTCCTCCTCCTCCATACTGTACTCTGCTGACTCCTTACTACATCTCACTGTCTCTGCTCCATACTCCTCCTCCTCCATACTGTACTCTGCTGACTCCTTACTACATCTCACTGTCTCTGCTCCATACTCCACCTCCTCCATACTGTACTCTGCTGACTCCTTACTACATCTCACTGTCTCTGCTCCATACTCCTCCTCCTCCATACTGTACTCTGCTGACTCCTTACTACATCTCACAGTCTCTGCTCCATACTCCTCCTCCTCCATACTGTACTCTGCTGACTCCTTACTACATCTCACTGTCTCTGCTCCATACTCCTCCTCCTCCATACTGTACTCTGCTGACCCCTTACTACATCTCACTGTCTCTGCACCATACTCCACCTCCTCCATACTGTACTCTGCTGACTCCTTACTACATATCACTGTCTCTGCTCCATACTCCTCCTCCTCCATACTGTACTCTGCTGACCCCTTACTACATCTCACTGTCTCTGCTCCATACTCTTCCTCCTCCATACTGTACTCTGCTGACTCCTTACTACATCTCACTGTCTCTGCTCCATACTCCTCCTCCTCGATACTGTACTCTGCTGACTCCTTACTACATCTCACTGTCTCTGCTCCATACTCCACCTCCTCCATACTGTACTCTGCTGACTCCTTAATACATCTCACTGTCTCTGCTCCATACTCCTCCTCCTCCATACTGTACTCTGCTGACTCCTTACTACATCTCACTGTCTCTGCTCCATACTCCACCTCCTCCATACTGTACTCTGCTGACTCCTTACTACATCTCACTGTCTCTGCTCCATACTCCTCCTCCATACTGTACTCTGCTGACTCCTTACTACATCTCACTGTCTCTGCTCCATACTCCTCCTCCTCCATACTGTACTCTGCTGACCCCTTACTACATCTCCCTGTCTCTGCTCCATACTCCACCTCCTCCATACTGTACTCTGCTGTCTCCTTACTACATCTCACTGTCACTGCTCCATACTCCACCTCCTCCATTCTGTACTCTGCTGACTCCTTACTACATCTCACTGTCTCTGCTCCATACTCCTCCTCCTCCATACTGTACTCTGCTGACTCCTTACTACATCTCACTGTCTCTGCTCCATACTCCTCCTCCTCCATACTGTACTCTGCTGACTCCTTACTACATCTCACTGTCTCTGCTCCATACTCCACCTCCTCCATACTGTACTCTGCTGACCCCTTACTACATCTCACTGTCTCTGCACCATACTCCTCCTCCATACTGTACTCTGCTGACCCCTTACTACATCTCTCTGTCTCTGCTCCATACTCCTCCTCCTCCATACTGTACTCTGCTGACTGATTACTACATCTCACTGTCTGTGCTCCATACTCCTCCTCCTCCATACTGTACTCTGCTGACTCCTTACTACATCTCACTGTCTCTGCTCCATACTCCTCCTCCTCCATACTGTACTCTGCTGACTCCTTACTACATGTCACTGTCTCTGCTCCATACTCCTCCTCCTCCATACTGTACTCTGCTGACTCCTTACTACATCTCACTGTCTCTGCTCCATACTCCTCCTCCTCCATACTGTACTCTGCTGACTCCTTACTACATCTCACTGTCTCTGCTCCATACTCCACCTCCTCCATACTGTACTCTGCTGACTCCTTACTACATCTCACTGTCTCTACTCCATACTCCTCCTCCTCCATACTGTACTCTGCTGACTCCTTACTACATCTCACTGTCTCTGCTCCATACTCCTCCTCCTCCATACTGTACTCTGCTGACTCCTTACTACATCTCACTGTCTCTGCTCCATACTCCTCCTCCTCCAAACTGTACTGTGCTGTCTCCTTACTACATCTCACTGTCTCTGCTCCATACTCCACCTCCTCCATACTGTACTCTGCTGACTCCTTACTACATCTCACTGTCTCTGCTCCATACTCCTCCTCCTCCATACTGTACTCTGCTGACCCCTTACTACATCTCACTGTCTCTGCACCATACTCCACCTCCTCCATACTGTACTCTGCTGACTCCTTACTACATATCACTGTCTCTGCTCCATACTCCTCCTCCTCCATACTGTACTCTGCTGACCCCTTACTACATCTCACTGTCTGTGCCTAATACTCCTCCTCCTCCATACTGTACTCTGCTGACCCCTTACTACATCTCACTGTCTCTGCTCCATACTCTTCCTCCTCCATACTGTACTCTGCTGACTCCTTACTACATCTCACTGTCTCTGCTCCATACTCCTCCTCGATACTGTACTCTGCTGACTCCTTACTACATCTCACTGTCTCTGCTCCATACTCCACCTCCTCCATACTGTACTCTGCTGACTCCTTACTACATCTCACTGTCTCTGCTCCATACTCCTCCTCCTCCATACTGTACTCTGCTGACTCCTTACTACATCTCACTGTCTCTGCTCCATACTCCTCCTCCTCCATACTGTACTCTACTGACTCCTTACTACATCTCACTGTCTCTGCTCCATACTCCACCTCCTCCATACTGTACTCTGCTGACCCCTTACTACATCTCACTGTCTCTGCTCCATACTCCTCCTCCTCCATACTGTACTCTGCTGTCTCCTTTCTACATCTTACTGTCTCTGCTCCATACTCCTCCTCCATACTGTACTCTGCTGACTCCTTACTACATCTCACTGTCTCTGCTCCATACTCCTCCTCCTCCATACTGTACTCTGCTGACTCCTTACTACATCTCACTGTCTCTGCTCCATACTCCTCCTCCTCCATACTGTACTCTGCTGACTCCTTACTACATCTCACTGTCTCTGCTCCATACTCCTCCTCCTCCATACTGTACTCTGCTGACTCCTTACTACATCTCACTGTCTCTGCTCCATACTCCACCTCCTCCATACTGTACTCTTCTGACTCCTTACTACATCTCACTGTCTCTGCTCCATACTCCTCCTCCTCCATACTGTACTCTGCTGACTCCTTACTACATCTCACTGTCTCTGCTCCATACTCCTCCTCCTCCAAACTGTACTGTGCTGTCTCCTTACTACATCTCACTGTCTCTGACGCGCCCCTGGGCCTGTGTCGCGCTGCGTTGCGCACGCGGGAGCTTACCCGGAGCCGGATCTGTTTAGGGTTGTAGTCTCGTGGCGGTGACCCGGTCCGTGCCCAGGGAGTCAAACTGGACGGCAGTCTGTTAGCGGTAGAAAATGGTTGATGACTACGCCACCCGTTGAATGCAGCCAGGGGGCTGCTGCTGCAGGGCAGACCTCTGAGGCCGGTGGAAGGATGGTGCAGCGTGATAGTATAACCCCCAACGGGAGGGGTATGGCCTCAGGGCAGCCGACGTGGATGATGGGGGTAGCAGGAACCACTCAGAGACGGTATGGTAGCGTTCAGGGTCTTTACTGGTAACAACGATAGACCCTCCCGGAGTACTTGCTAGCGAACGGGGCCTGGTCAGTCCTTGAGCAGATGGGATCTCCCCTGGCCAGGCGTAGTTGTAGGCCTCCCAAGCTGACTGTACTCTTCTGGCTACCTTGCTAGAAGCTGATGTAAGTAGCCCACGTCCCTGAGTGTACCGTGTGGTGCTCACCCGTATGGCCGGTGACTCGGGGCCTTCTAATGGCTTCCGCTCCACGATGGCGGTGCTGGTCCCACGCGTGTGACCGGGCCTTCGGGCTTCTGGGCCAGAGGACCTGAAATCCCCTGCCTGACGGATTCTGCTGCTGGGTAGAAGTTAGTCCCCACAGCCTCGGACTCCGGGTCCGGTAAAGAATCTTCTTAGTCAGGGCGAGCTCTTTAGCTGCCAGCCCCTGACTCCTTGTGACTCTGCTGCTTCCTATGCTGCTCTTGTCTCTACTCTTCCTGGACTCCAGGCTCAGGCCCCTGGACAGGGCCTGCCTGTGGAGCAGAGCCCATAGAGCAGCTCTGCTCCCTGTCTTCTCCTCTCAGAACTCCCTACCCTGCCTCAGCCCCAGGTTTATATAGGGGAAGTCCTTCCCCTCCCAAGACTGGGCAGGAGGTGTGGCATGCACAGGATCCCTGACCAAAGGACCTCCCACCTGCTCTCAGACGTAATATCTCTATCACTGTGACAACCAGACCCCTGGGGTGTCACACTCCCCCCTAGTGAAATTTAGTACTCCGGGACTAAACACTTTTTAGAAAAATATAACAAGGTATATCAAAGAACAATAAAATACAATAAGGAAACACAATAAGATGGTCACGGATGTCCGCAACCGGGTGCAGTCTTTGAAGAAAAGCAAAGGTGTCCATTTCACCAAAACAGGGAGACGTAACCAGGTAGGGGTCTGTCCTACCCCGAGTCCTTAACAGTCTTTTAGTCCATCCTGGGTTACGCTCCACTAACTGTACAAAGGATTCCCGGTAAATCCACCAAGGACTCCTATAAATAACTGGAAACACATAATATTTACAAGATATGGCCGCTCTCAGTCCTCGGCCAGTGGGGATAAGGATTGGCTGCTCACAGTCCTCAGCCTGGTTAAGGATAGGGGACACACGGGAACAGTTCACACTTGTCCCAACGGGGACCATATTTTAATTAGCAACACAAGTACCCCTACGGGTAACTATGTACAGTTCCACTTTACCGTACTTCAGTAACGGCATCCTCCTGCTCCTTCTTGTGTGTAGGCTTCAGACCCGTCCGGGTCCTCTTGGCTTTCCTCGTATTGGTAGTACTGCAGCTCCTCCTTGGTTAACGTGGAGGGCGTACAGTCCTTTTGCACCTGGGGAGTTCAGGCCTTGCGACCAGGCGTGAAGAGGGTCGCCGTTGATGACGCCCGGGGTCAGAGGGTGCAACTTTGGGCCTGGGCGCGGGCTGGTGGTGGTAGTGCCCAGGGCTGGAGGGCTTGGCCGCAGGGCTTGTTGCGGGGGCTGGAGCAGGTCGGTGTCTGCAGCGCCCGAAATCGGCGGCTCCACCAGGGGGCCCGGGAGCAGGCTGACGCTGGCAGCGTCCGGGACAGGGAGACTCCTCTTACCTGCTCCCGCGACCGCTCCTGCGTCACGCGTCTTCTCCCGGCGCTGGTCGGGGCCGGCGACGACTGGGGCACTGCCGATGCTGGGCAGCTTAGTCTGCTGCCGGTCCGCCATCTTGCTGTCCGTTCCTGGTGTCCTCCTCCCCCCTAGTGGACCGTGGCCTACCTTCCGGAGATTCTCTTCCGTAGGCCGCGGCTCCGCAGTCAATCGTCGGGGTAGAGGACCTGGCGTCGCGCTCCTGTGACGTCGGCGTCTGCTGGGCTCCTTCCAGGACCTTACGCAACGTCCGGACGTGAGGCGGGGCTTCAGTTCTCGCGCGCTTTCGGAGTCCACGCCCCTCTTCTTCCCGCGCGGCGTCTCCAAGATGGCGCCGGATGGCGGGAAAACTCCTCGGATGGCGGGAAGAAGGCAGAAGATGGCGCCGGATGGCGGGAAAACTCCACGGATGGCGGGAATCTTCACAGATGGCGGGAATCTTCACCACTGGTAAGTTTGAAAAGTCTCTTTTTCAGGCACGCAGTACCCGGTGGTTGCGGGCACGTGATCCTGCCGACTACGCCAAAGTTGACGCGCCCCTGGGCCTGTGTCGCGCTGCGTTGCGCACGCGGGAGCTTACCCGGAGCCGGATCTGTTTAGGGTTGTAGTCTCGTGGCGGTGACCCGGTCCGTGCCCAGGGAGTCAAACTGGACGGCAGTCTGTTAGCGGTAGAAAATGGTTGATGACTACGCCACCCGTTGAATGCAGCCAGGGGGCTGCTGCTGCAGGGCAGACCTCTGAGGCCGGTGGAAGGATGGTGCAGCGTGATAGTATAACCCCCAACGGGAGGGGTATGGCCTCAGGGCAGCCGACGTGGATGATGGGGGTAGCAGGAACCACTCAGAGACGGTATGGTAGCGTTCAGGGTCTTTACTGGTAACAACGATAGACCCTCCCGGAGTACTTGCTAGCGAACGGGGCCTGGTCAGTCCTTGAGCAGATGGGATCTCCCCTGGCCAGGCGTAGTTGTAGGCCTCCCAAGCTGACTGTACTCTTCTGGCTACCTTGCTAGAAGCTGATGTAAGTAGCCCACGTCCCTGAGTGTACCGTGTGGTGCTCACCCGTATGGCCGGTGACTCGGGGCCTTCTAATGGCTTCCGCTCCACGATGGCGGTGCTGGTCCCACGCGTGTGACCGGGCCTTCGGGCTTCTGGGCCAGAGGACCTGAAATCCCCTGCCTGACGGATTCTGCTGCTGGGTAGAAGTTAGTCCCCACAGCCTCGGACTCCGGGTCCGGTAAAGAATCTTCTTAGTCAGGGCGAGCTCTTTAGCTGCCAGCCCCTGACTCCTTGTGACTCTGCTGCTTCCTATGCTGCTCTTGTCTCTACTCTTCCTGGACTCCAGGCTCAGGCCCCTGGACAGGGCCTGCCTGTGGAGCAGAGCCCATAGAGCAGCTCTGCTCCCTGTCTTCTCCTCTCAGAACTCCCTACCCTGCCTCAGCCCCAGGTTTATATAGGGGAAGTCCTTCCCCTCCCAAGACTGGGCAGGAGGTGTGGCATGCACAGGATCCCTGACCAAAGGACCTCCCACCTGCTCTCAGACGTAATATCTCTATCACTGTGACAACCAGACCCCTGGGGTGTCACATCTCTGCTCCATACTCCACCTCCTCCATACTGTACTCTGCTGACTCCTTACTACATCTCACTGTCTCTGCTCCATACTCCTCCTCCTCCATACTGTACTCTGCTGACCCCTTACTACATCTCACTGTCTCTGCACCATACTCCACCTCCTCCATACTGTACTCTGCTGACCCCTTACTACATCTCACTGTCTCTGCTCCATACTCTTCCTCCTCCATACTGTACTCTGCTGACTCCTTACTACATCTCACTGTCTCTGCTCCATACTCCTCCTCCTCGATACTGTACTCTGCTGACTCCTTACTACATCTCACTGTCTCTGCTCCATACTCCACCTCCTCCATACTGTACTCTGCTGACTCCTTAATACATCTCACTGTCTCTGCTCCATACTCCTCCTCCTCCATACTGTACTCTGCTGACTCCTTACTACATCTCACTGTCTCTGCTCCATACTCCTCCTCCTCCATACTGTACTCTGCTGACCCCTTACTACATCTCCCTGTCTCTGCTCCATACTCCACCTCCTCCATACTGTACTCTGCTGTCTCCTTACTACATCTCACTGTCACTGCTCCATACTCCACCTCCTCCATTCTGTACTCTGCTGACTCCTTACTACATCTCACTGTCTCTGCTCCATACTCCTCCTCCTCCATACTGTACTCTGCTGACTCCTTACTACATCTCACTGTCTCTGCTCCATACTCCTCCTCCTCCATACTGTACTCTGCTGACTCCTTACTACATCTCACTGTCTCTGCTCCATACTCCACCTCCTCCATACTGTACTCTGCTGACCCCTTACTACATCTCACTGTCTCTGCACCATACTCCTCCTCCATACTGTACTCTGCTGACCCCTTACTACATCTCACTGTCTCTGCTCCATACTCCTCCTCCTCCATACTGTACTCTGCTGACTGATTACTACATCTCACTGTCTGTGCTCCATACTCCTCCTCCTCCATACTGTACTCTGCTGACTCCTTACTACATGTCACTGTCTCTGCTCCATACTCCTCCTCCTCCATACTGTACTCTGCTGACTCCTTACTACATCTCACTGTCTCTGCTCCATACTCCACCTCCTCCATACTGTACTCTGCTGACTCCTTACTACATCTCACTGTCTCTGCTCCATACTCCTCCTCCTCCATACTGTACTCTGCTGACTCCTTACTACATCTCACTGTCTCTGCTCCATACTCCTCCTCCTCCATACTGTACTCTGCTGACTCCTTACTACATCTCACTGTCTCTGCTCCATACTCCTCCTCCTCCAAACTGTACTGTGCTGTCTCCTTACTACATCTCACTGTCTCTGCTCCATACTCCACCTCCTCCATACTGTACTCTGCTGACTCCTTACTACATCTCACTGTCTCTGCTCCATACTCCTCCTCCTCCATACTGTACTCTGCTGACCCCTTACTACATCTCACTGTCTCTGCACCATACTCCACCTCCTCCATACTGTACTCTGCTGACTCCTTACTACATATCACTGTCTCTGCTCCATACTCTTCCTCCTCCATACTGTACTCTGCTGACCCCTTACTACATCTCACTGTCTGTGCCTAATACTCCTCCTCCTCCATACTGTACTCTGCTGACCCCTTACTACATCTCACTGTCTCTGCTCCATACTCTTCCTCCTCCATACTGTACTCTGCTGACTCCTTACTACATCTCACTGTCTCTGCTCCATACTCCTCCTCCTCGATACTGTACTCTGCTGACTCCTTACTACATCTCACTGTCTCTGCTCCATACTCCACCTCCTCCATACTGTACTCTGCTGACTCCTTACTACATCTCACTGTCTCTGCTCCATACTCCTCCTCCTCCATACTGTACTCTGCTGACTCCTTACTACATCTCACTGTCTCTGCTCCATACTCCTCCTCCTCCATACTGTACTCTACTGACTCCTTACTACATCTCACTGTCTCTGCTCCATACTCCACCTCCTCCATACTGTACTCTGCTGACCCCTTACTACATCTCACTGTCTCTGCTCCATACTCCTCCTCCTCCATACTGTACTCTGCTGTCTCCTTTCTACATCTTACTGTCTCTGCTCCATACTCCTCCTCCATACTGTACTCTGCTGACTCCTTACTACATCTCACTGTCTCTGCTCCATACTCCTCCTCCTCCATACTGTACTCTGCTGACTCCTTACTACATCTCACTGTCTCTGCTCCATACTCCTCCTCCTCCATACTGTACTCTGCTGACTCCTTACTACATCTCACTGTCTCTGCTCCATACTCCTCCTCCTCCATACTGTACTCTGCTGACTCCTTACTACATCTCACTGTCTCTGCTCCATACTCCACCTCCTCCATACTGTACTCTTCTGACTCCTTACTACATCTCACTGTCTCTGCTCCATACTCCTCCTCCTCCATACTGTACTCTGCTGACTCCTTACTACATCTCACTGTCTCTGCTCCATACTCCTCCTCCTCCATACTGTACTCTGCTGACTCCTTACTACATCTCACTGTCTCTGCTCCATACTCCTCCTCCTCCAAACTGTACTGTGCTGTCTCCTTACTACATCTCACTGTCTCTGCTCCATACTCCACCTCCTCCATACTGTACTCTGCTGACTCCTTACTACATCTCACTGTCTCTGCTCCATACTCCTCCTCCTCCATACTGTACTCTGCTGACCCCTTACTACATCTCACTGTCTCTGCACCATACTCCACCTCCTCCATACTGTACTCTGCTGACTCCTTACTACATATCACTGTCTCTGCTCCATACTCCTCCTCCTCCATACTGTACTCTGCTGACCCCTTACTACATCTCACTGTCTGTGCTTAATACTCCCCCTCCTCCATACTGTACTCTGCTGACCCCTTACTACATCTCACTGTCTCTGCTCCATACTCTTCCTCCTCCATACTGTACTCTGCTGACTCCTTACTACATCTCACTGTCTCTGCTCCATACTCCTCCTCCTCGATACTGTACTCTGCTGACTCCTTACTACATCTCACTGTCTCTGCTCCATACTCCACCTCCTCCATACTGTACTCTGCTGACTCCTTAATACATCTCACTGTCTCTGCTCCATACTCCTCCTCCTCCATACTGTACTCTGCTGACTCCTTACTACATCTCACTGTCTCTGCTCCATACTCCTCCTCCTCCATACTGTACTCTGCTGACTCCTTACTACATCTCACTGTCTCTGCTCCATACTCCACATCCTCCATACTGTACTCTGCTGACTCCTTACTACATCTCACTGTCTCTGCTCCATACTCCTCCTCCTCCATACTGTACTCTGCTGACCCCTTACTACATCTCACTGTCTGTGCCTAATACTCCTCCTCCTCCATACTGTACTCTGCTGACCCCTTACTACATCTCACTGTCTCTGCTCCATACTCTTCCTCCTCCATACTGTACTCTGCTGACTCCTTACTACATCTCACTGTCTCTGCTCCATACTCCTCCTCCTCAATACTGTACTCTGCTGACTCCTTACTACATCTCACTGTCTCTGCTCCATATTCCACCTCCTCCATACTGTACTCTGCTGACTCCTTACTACATCTCACTGTCTCTGCTCCATACTCCTCCTCCTCCATACTGTACTCTGCTGACTCCTTACTACATCTCACTGTCTCTGCTCCATACTCCTCCTCCTCCATACTGTACTCTACTGACTCCTTACTACATCTCACTGTCTCTGCTCCATACTCCACCTCCTCCATACTGTACTCTGCTGACCCCTTACTACATCTCACTGTCTCTGCTCCATACTCCTCCTCCTCCATACTGTACTCTGCTGTCTCCTTTCTACATCTTACTGTCTCTGCTCCATACTCCTCCTCCATACTGTACTCTGCTGACTCCTTACTACATCTCACTGTCTCTGCTCCATACTCCTCCTCCTCCATACTGTACTCTGCTGACTCCTTACTACATCTCACTGTCTCTGCTCCATACTCCTCCTCCTCCATACTGTACTCTGCTGACTCCTTACTACATCTCACTGTCTCTGCTCCATACTCCTCCTCCTCCATACTGTACTCTGCTGACTCCTTACTACATCTCACTGTCTCTGCTCCATACTCCACCTCCTCCATACTGTACTCTTCTGACCCCTTACTACATCTCACTGTCTCTGCTCCATACTCCTCCTCCTCCATACTGTACTCTGCTGACTCCTTACTACATCTCACTGTCTCTGCTCCATACTCCTCCTCCTCCATACTGTACTCTGCTGACTCCTTACTACATCTCACTGTCTCTGCTCCATACTCCTCCTCCTCCAAACTGTACTGTGCTGTCTCCTTACTACATCTCACTGTCTCTGCTCCATACTCCACCTCCTCCATACTGTACTCTGCTGACTCCTTACTACATCTCACTGTCTCTGCTCCATACTCCTCCTCCTCCATACTGTACTCTGCTGACCCCTTACTACATCTCACTGTCTCTGCACCATACTCCACCTCCTCCATACTGTACTCTGCTGACTCCTTACTACATATCACTGTCTCTGCTCCATACTCCTCCTCCTCCATACTGTACTCTGCTGACCCCTTACTACATCTCACTGTCTGTGCCTAATACTCCTCCTCCTCCATACTGTACTCTGCTGACCCCTTACTACATCTCACTGTCTCTGCTCCATACTCTTCCTCCTCCATACTGTACTCTGCTGACTCCTTACTACATCTCACTGTCTCTGCTCCATACTCCTCCTCCTCGATACTGTACTCTGCTGACTCCTTACTACATCTCACTGTCTCTGCTCCATACTCCACCTCCTCCATACTGTACTCTGCTGACTCCTTAATACATCTCACTGTCTCTGCTCCATACTCCTCCTCCTCCATACTGTACTCTGCTGACTCCTTACTACATCTCACTGTCTCTGCTCCATACTCCACATCCTCCATACTGTACTCTGCTGACTCCTTACTACATCTCACTGTCTCTGCTCCATACTCCTCCTCCTCCATACTGTACTCTGCTGACTCCTTACTACATCTCACTGTCTCTGCTCCATACTCCTCCTCCTCCATACTGTACTCTGCTGACCCCTTACTACATCTCCCTGTCTCTGCTCCATACTCCACCTCCTCCATACTGTACTCTGCTGTCTCCTTACTACATCTCACTGTCACTGCTCCATACTCCACCTCCTCCATTCTGTACTCTGCTGACTCCTTACTACATCTCACTGTCTCTGCTCCATACTCCTCCTCCTCCATACTGTACTCTGCTGACTCCTTACTACATCTCACTGTCTCTGCTCCATACTCCTCCTCCTCCATACTGTACTCTGCTGACTCCTTACTACATCTCACTGTCTCTGCTCCATACTCCACCTCCTCCATACTGTACTCTGCTGACCCCTTACTACATCTCACTGTCTCTGCACCATACTCCTCCTCCATACTGTACTCTGCTGACCCCTTACTACATCTCACTGTCTCTGCTCCATACTCCTCCTCCTCCATACTGTACTCTGCTGACTCCTTACTACATCTCACCGTCTCTGCTCCATGCTCCTCCTCCTCCTCCATACTGTACTCTCCTGACTCCTTACTACATCTCACTGTCTGCTCCATACTCCTCATCCTCCATACTGTACTCTGCTGACTCCTTACTACATCTCACCGTCTCTGCTCCATGCTCCTCCTCCTCCTCCATACTGTACTCTGCTGACTCCTTACTACATCTCACTGTCTCTGCTCCATACTCCTCCTCCTCCATACTGTACTCTGCTGACTCCTTACTACATCTCACTGTGTGCTCCATACTCCTCCTCCTCCATACTGTACTCTGCTGACTCCTTACTACATCTCACTGTCTCTGCTCCATACTCCACATCCTCCATACTGTACTCTGCTGACTCCTTACTACATCTCACTGTCTCTGCTCCATACTCCTCCTCCTCCATACTGTACTCTGCTGACCCCTTACTACATCTCACTGTCTGTGCCTAATACTCCTCCTCCTCCATACTGTACTCTGCTGACCCCTTACTACATCTCACTGTCTCTGCTCCATACTCTTCCTCCTCCATACTGTACTCTGCTGACTCCTTACTACATCTCACTGTCTCTGCTCCATACTCCTCCTCCTCGATACTGTACTCTGCTGACTCCTTACTACATCTCACTGTCTCTGCTCCATACTCCACCTCCTCCATACTGTACTCTGCTGACTCCTTACTACATCTCACTGTCTCTGCTCCATACTCCTCCTCCTCCATACTGTACTCTGCTGACTCCTTACTACATCTCACTGTCTCTGCTCCATACTCCTCCTCCTCCATACTGTACTCTACTGACTCCTTACTACATCTCACTGTCTCTGCTCCATACTCCACCTCCTCCATACTGTACTCTGCTGACCCCTTACTACATCTCACTGTCTCTGCTCCATACTCCTCCTCCTCCATACTGTACTCTGCTGTCTCCTTTCTACATCTTACT
Organism: Phyllobates terribilis; assembly: GCF_046119375.1. NCBI lineage: Eukaryota > Metazoa > Chordata > Amphibia > Anura > Dendrobatidae > Phyllobates > Phyllobates terribilis. The sequence goes on from NW_027362766.1 coordinate 13,705,240, forward strand.
GTCTCTGCTCCATACTCCTCCTCCATACTGTACTCTGCTGACTCCTTACTACATCTCACTGTCTCTGCTCCATACTCCTCCTCCTCCATACTGTACTCTGCTGACTCCTTACTACATCTCACTGTCTCTGCTCCATACTCCTCCTCCTCCATACTGTACTCTGCTGACTCCTTACTACATCTCACTGTCTCTGCTCCATACTCCTCCTCCTCCATACTGTACTCTGCTGACTCCTTACTACATCTCACTGTCTCTGCTCCATACTCCACCTCCTCCATACTGTACTCTTCTGACTCCTTACTACATCTCACTGTCTCTGCTCCATACTCCTCCTCCTCCATACTGTACTCTGCTGACTCCTTACTACATCTCACTGTCTCTGCTCCATACTCCTCCTCCTCCATACTGTACTCTGCTGACTCCTTACTACATCTCACTGTCTCTGCTCCATACTCCTCCTCCTCCAAACTGTACTGTGCTGTCTCCTTACTACATCTCACTGTCTCTGCTCCATACTCCACCTCCTCCATACTGTACTCTGCTGACTCCTTACTACATCTCACTGTCTCTGCTCCATACTCCTCCTCCTCCATACTGTACTCTGCTGACCCCTTACTACATCTCACTGTCTCTGCACCATACTCCACCTCCTCCATACTGTACTCTGCTGACTCCTTACTACATATCACTGTCTCTGCTCCATACTCCTCCTCCTCCATACTGTACTCTGCTGACCCCTTACTACATCTCACTGTCTGTGCCTAATACTCCTCCTCCTCCATACTGTACTCTGCTGACCCCTTACTACATCTCACTGTCTCTGCTCCATACTCTTCCTCCTCCATACTGTACTCTGCTGACTCCTTACTACATCTCACTGTCTCTGCTCCATACTCCTCCTCCTCGATACTGTACTCTGCTGACTCCTTACTACATCTCACTGTCTCTGCTCCATACTCCACCTCCTCCATACTGTACTCTGCTGACTCCTTAATACATCTCACTGTCTCTGCTCCATACTCCTCCTCCTCCATACTGTACTCTGCTGACTCCTTACTACATCTCACTGTCTCTGCTCCATACTCCACATCCTCCATACTGTACTCTGCTGACTCCTTACTACATCTCACTGTCTCTGCTCCATACTCCTCCTCCTCCATACTGTACTCTGCTGACTCCTTACTACATCTCACTGTCTCTGCTCCATACTCCTCCTCCTCCATACTGTACTCTGCTGACCCCTTACTACATCTCCCTGTCTCTGCTCCATACTCCACCTCCTCCATACTGTACTCTGCTGTCTCCTTACTACATCTCACTGTCACTGCTCCATACTCCACCTCCTCCATTCTGTACTCTGCTGACTCCTTACTACATCTCACTGTCTCTGCTCCATACTCCTCCTCCTCCATACTGTACTCTGCTGACTCCTTACTACATCTCACTGTCTCTGCTCCATACTCCTCCTCCTCCATACTGTACTCTGCTGACTCCTTACTACATCTCACTGTCTCTGCTCCATACTCCACCTCCTCCATACTGTACTCTGCTGACCCCTTACTACATCTCACTGTCTCTGCACCATACTCCTCCTCCATACTGTACTCTGCTGACCCCTTACTACATCTCACTGTCTCTGCTCCATACTCCTCCTCCTCCATACTGTACTCTGCTGACTCCTTACTACATCTCACCGTCTCTGCTCCATGCTCCTCCTCCTCCTCCATACTGTACTCTCCTGACTCCTTACTACATCTCACTGTCTGCTCCATACTCCTCATCCTCCATACTGTACTCTGCTGACTCCTTACTACATCTCACCGTCTCTGCTCCATACTCCTCCTCCTCCAAACTGTACTGTGCTGTCTCCTTACTACATCTCACTGTCTCTGCTCCATACTCCACCTCCTCCATACTGTACTCTGCTGACTCCTTACTACATCTCACTGTCTCTGCTCCATACTCCTCCTCCTCCATACTGTACTCTGCTGACCCCTTACTACATCTCACTGTCTCTGCACCATACTCCACCTCCTCCATACTGTACTCTGCTGACTCCTTACTACATATCACTGTCTCTGCTCCATACTCCTCCTCCTCCATACTGTACTCTGCTGACCCCTTACTACATCTCACTGTCTGTGCCTAATACTCCTCCTCCTCCATACTGTACTCTGCTGACCCCTTACTACATCTCACTGTCTCTGCTCCATACTCTTCCTCCTCCATACTGTACTCTGCTGACTCCTTACTACATCTCACTGTCTCTGCTCCATACTCCTCCTCCTCGATACTGTACTCTGCTGACTCCTTACTACATCTCACTGTCTCTGCTCCATACTCCACCTCCTCCATACTGTACTCTGCTGACTCCTTAATACATCTCACTGTCTCTGCTCCATACTCCTCCTCCTCCATACTGTACTCTGCTGACTCCTTACTACATCTCACTGTCTCTGCTCCATACTCCACATCCTCCATACTGTACTCTGCTGACTCCTTACTACATCTCACTGTCTCTGCTCCATACTCCTCCTCCTCCATACTGTACTCTGCTGACCCCTTACTACATCTCCCTGTCTCTGCTCCATACTCCACCTCCTCCATACTGTACTCTGCTGTCTCCTTACTACATCTCACTGTCACTGCTCCATACTCCACCTCCTCCATTCTGTACTCTGCTGACTCCTTACTACATCTCACTGTCTCTGCTCCATACTCCTCCTCCTCCATACTGTACTCTGCTGACTCCTTACTACATCTCACTGTCTCTGCTCCATACTCCTCCTCCTCCATACTGTACTCTGCTGACTCCTTACTACATCTCACTGTCTCTGCTCCATACTCCACCTCCTCCATACTGTACTCTGCTGACCCCTTACTACATCTCACTGTCTCTGCACCATACTCCTCCTCCATACTGTACTCTGCTGACCCCTTACTACATCTCACTGTCTCTGCTTCATACTCCTCCTCCTCCATACTGTACTCTGCTGACTCCTTACTACATCTCACCGTCTCTGCTCCATGCTCCTCCTCCTCCTCCATACTGTACTCTCCTGACTCCTTACTACATCTCACTGTCTGCTCCATACTCCTCATCCTCCATACTGTACTCTGCTGACTCCTTACTACATCTCACCGTCTCTGCTCCATGCTCCTCCTCCTCCTCCATACTGTACTCTGCTGACTCCTTACTACATCTCACTGTCTCTGCTCCATACTCCTCCTCCTCCATACTGTACTCTGCTGACTCCTTACTACATCTCACTGTGTGCTCCATACTCCTCCTCCTCCATACTGTACTCTGCTGACTCCTTACTACATCTCACTGTCTCTGCTCCATACTCCACATCCTCCATACTGTACTCTGCTGACTCCTTACTACATCTCACTGTCTCTGCTCCATACTCCTCCTCCTCCATACTGTACTCTGCTGACCCCTTACTACATCTCACTGTCTGTGCCTAATACTCCTCCTCCTCCATACTGTACTCTGCTGACCCCTTACTACATCTCACTGTCTCTGCTCCATACTCTTCCTCCTCCATACTGTACTCTGCTGACTCCTTACTACATCTCACTGTCTCTGCTCCATACTCCTCCTCCTCGATACTGTACTCTGCTGACTCCTTACTACATCTCACTGTCTCTGCTCCATACTCCACCTCCTCCATACTGTACTCTGCTGACTCCTTACTACATCTCACTGTCTCTGCTCCATACTCCTCCTCCTCCATACTGTACTCTGCTGACTCCTTACTACATCTCACTGTCTCTGCTCCATACTCCTCCTCCTCCATACTGTACTCTACTGACTCCTTACTACATCTCACTGTCTCTGCTCCATACTCCACCTCCTCCATACTGTACTCTGCTGACCCCTTACTACATCTCACTGTCTCTGCTCCATACTCCTCCTCCTCCATACTGTACTCTGCTGTCTCCTTTCTACATCTTACTGTCTCTGCTCCATACTCCTCCTCCATACTGTACTCTGCTGACTCCTTACTACATCTCACTGTCTCTGCTCCATACTCCTCCTCCTCCATACTGTACTCTGCTGACTCCTTACTACATCTCACTGTCTCTGCTCCATACTCCTCCTCCTCCATACTGTACTCTGCTGACTCCTTACTACATCTCACTGTCTCTGCTCCATACTCCTCCTCCTCCATACTGTACTCTGCTGACTCCTTACTACATCTCACTGTCTCTGCTCCATACTCCACCTCCTCCATACTGTACTCTTCTGACTCCTTACTACATCTCACTGTCTCTGCTCCATACTCCTCCTCCTCCATACTGTACTCTGCTGACTCCTTACTACATCTCACTGTCTCTGCTCCATACTCCTCCTCCTCCATACTGTACTCTGCTGACTCCTTACTACATCTCACTGTCTCTGCTCCATACTCCTCCTCCTCCAAACTGTACTGTGCTGTCTCCTTACTACATCTCACTGTCTCTGCTCCATACTCCACCTCCTCCATACTGTACTCTGCTGACTCCTTACTACATCTCACTGTCTCTGCTCCATACTCCTCCTCCTCCATACTGTACTCTGCTGACCCCTTACTACATCTCACTGTCTCTGCACCATACTCCACCTCCTCCATACTGTACTCTGCTGACTCCTTACTACATATCACTGTCTCTGCTCCATACTCCTCCTCCTCCATACTGTACTCTGCTGACCCCTTACTACATCTCACTGTCTGTGCCTAATACTCCTCCTCCTCCATACTGTACTCTGCTGACCCCTTACTACATCTCACTGTCTCTGCTCCATACTCTTCCTCCTCCATACTGTACTCTGCTGACTCCTTACTACATCTCACTGTCTCTGCTCCATACTCCTCCTCCTCGATACTGTACTCTGCTGACTCCTTACTACATCTCACTGTCTCTGCTCCATACTCCACCTCCTCCATACTGTACTCTGCTGACTCCTTACTACATCTCACTGTCTCTGCTCCATACTCCTCTTCCTCCATACTGTACTCTGCTGACTCCTTAATACATCTCACTGTCTCTGCTCCATACTCCTCCTCCTCCATACTGTACTCTGCTGACTCCTTACTACATCTCACTGTCTCTGCTCCATACTCCACATCCTCCATACTGTACTCTGCTGACTCCTTACTACATCTCACTGTCTCTGCTCCATACTCCTCCTCCTCCATACTGTACTCTGCTGACTCCTTACTACATCTCACTGTCTCTGCTCCATACTCCTCCTCCTCCATACTGTACTCTGCTGACCCCTTACTACATCTCCCTGTCTCTGCTCCATACTCCACCTCCTCCATACTGTACTCTGCTGTCTCCTTACTACATCTCACTGTCACTGCTCCATACTCCACCTCCTCCATTCTGTACTCTGCTGACTCCTTACTACATCTCACTGTCTCTGCTCCATACTCCTCCTCCTCCATACTGTACTCTGCTGACTCCTTACTACATCTCACTGTCTCTGCTCCATACTCCTCCTCCTCCATACTGTACTCTGCTGACTCCTTACTACATCTCACTGTCTCTGCTCCATACTCCACCTCCTCCATACTGTACTCTGCTGACCCCTTACTACATCTCACTGTCTCTGCACCATACTCCTCCTCCATACTGTACTCTGCTGACCCCTTACTACATCTCACTGTCTCTGCTCCATACTCCTCCTCCTCCATACTGTACTCTGCTGACTCCTTACTACATCTCACCGTCTCTGCTCCATGCTCCTCCTCCTCCTCCATACTGTACTCTCCTGACTCCTTACTACATCTCACTGTCTGCTCCATACTCCTCATCCTCCATACTGTACTCTGCTGACTCCTTACTACATCTCACCGTCTCTGCTCCATGCTCCTCCTCCTCCTCCATACTGTACTCTGCTGACTCCTTACTACATCTCACTGTCTCTGCTCCATACTCCTCCTCCTCCATACTGTACTCTGCTGACTCCTTACTACATCTCACTGTCTCTGCTCCATACTCCACCTCCTCCATACTGTACTCTGCTGACTCCATACTACATCTCACTGTCTCTGCTCCATACTCCTCCTCCTCCATACTGTATTCTGCTGACTCCTTACTACATCTCACTGTCTCTGCTCCATACACCTCCTCCTCCATACTGTACTCTACTGACTCCTTACTACATCTCACTGTCTCTGCTCCATACTCCTCCTTCTCCATACTGTACTCTACTGACTCCTTACTACTTCTCACTGTCTCTGCTCCATACTCCTCCTCCTCCATACTGTAATCTGCTGACTCCTTACTACATCTCACTGTCTCTGCTCCATACTCCTCCTCCTCCATACTGTACTCTGCTGACTCCTTACTACATCTCACTGTCTCTGCACCATACTCCTCCTCCTCCATACTGTACTCTGCTGACTCCTTCCTACATCTCACTGTCTCTGCTCCATACTCCACCTCCTCCATACTGTACTCTGCTGACTCCTTACTGCATCTCACTGTCTCTGCTCCATACTCCTCCTCCTCCATACTGTACTCTGCTGACTCCTTCCTACATCTCACTGTCTCTGCTCCATACTCCACCTCCTCCATACTGTACTCTGCTGACTCCTTCCTACATCTCACTGTCTCTGCTCCATACTCCTCCTCCTCCATACTGTACTCTGCTGTCTCCTTTCTACATCTTACTGTCTCTGCTCCATACTCCTCCTCCTCCATACTGTACTCTGCTGACCCCTTATTACATCTCACTGTCTCTGCTCCATACTCCTCCTCCTCCATACTGTACTCTGCTGTCTCCTTTCTACATCTTACTGTCTCTGCTCCATACTCCTCCTCCATACTGTACTCTGCTGACTCCTTACTACATCTCACTGTCTCTGCTCCATACTCCTCCTCCTCCATACTGTACTCTGCTGACTCCTTACTACATCTCACTGTCTCTGCTCCATACTCCTCCTCCTCCATACTGTACTCTGCTGACTCCTTACTACATCTCACTGTCTCTGCTCCATACTCCTCCTCCTCCATACTGTACTCTGCTGACTCCTTACTACATCTCACTGTCTCTGCTCCATACTCCTCCTCCTCCATACTGTACTCTACTGACTCCTTACTACATCTCACTGTCTCTGCTCCATACTCCACCTCCTCCATACTGTACTCTGCTGACCCCTTACTACATCTCACTGTCTCTGCACCATACTCCTCCTCCATACTGTACTCTGCTGACCCCTTACTACATCTCACTGTCTCTGCTCCATACTCCTCCTCCTCCATACTGTACTCTGCTGACTCCTTACTACATCTCACCGTCTCTGCTCCATGCTCCTCCTCCTCCTCCATACTGTACTCTCCTGACTCCTTACTACATCTCACTGTCTGCTCCATACTCCTCATCCTCCATACTGTACTCTGCTGACTCCTTACTACATCTCACCGTCTCTGCTCCATGCTCCTCCTCCTCCTCCATACTGTACTCTGCTGACTCCTTACTACATCTCACTGTCTCTGCTCCATACTCCTCCTCCTCCATACTGTACTCTGCTGACTCCTTACTACATCTCACTGTCTCTGCTCCATACTCCACCTCCTCCATACTGTACTCTGCTGACTCCATACTACATCTCACTGTCTCTGCTCCATACTCCTCCTCCTCCATACTGTACTCTACTGACTCCTTACTACATCTCACTGTCTCTGCTCCATACTCCTCCTTCTCCATACTGTACTCTACTGACTCCTTACTACTTCTCACTGTCTCTGCTCCATACTCCTCCTCCTCCATACTGTAATCTGCTGACTCCTTACTACATCTCACTGTCTCTGCTCCATACTCCTCCTCCTCCATACTGTACTCTGCTGACTCCTTACTACATCTCACTGTCTCTGCACCATACTCCTCCTCCTCCATACTGTACTCTGCTGACTCCTTCCTACATCTCACTGTCTCTGCTCCATACTCCTCCTCCTCCATACTGTACTCTGCTGTCTCCTTTCTACATCTTACTGTCTCTGCTCCATACTCCTCCTCCTCCATACTGTACTCTGCTGACCCCTTATTACATCTCACTGTCTCTGCTCCATACTCCTCCTCCTCCATACTGTACTCTGCTGTCTCCTTTCTACATCTTACTGTCTCTGCTCCATACTCCTCCTCCATACTGTACTCTGCTGACTCCTTACTACATCTCACTGTCTCTGCTCCATACTCCTCCTCCTCCATACTGTACTCTGCTGACTCCTTACTACATCTCACTGTCTCTGCTCCATACTCCTCCTCCTCCATACTGTACTCTGCTGACTCCTTACTACATCTCACTGTCTCTGCTCCATACTCCTCCTCCTCCATACTGTACTCTGCTGACTCCTTACTACATCTCACTGTCTCTGCTCCATACTCCTCCTCCTCCATACTGTACTCTACTGACTCCTTACTACATCTCACTGTCTCTGCTCCATACTCCACCTCCTCCATACTGTACTCTGCTGACCCCTTACTACATCTCACTGTCTCTGCTCCATACTCCTCCTCCTCCATACTGTACTCTGCTGTCTCCTTTCTACATCTTACTGTCTCTGCTCCATACTCCTCCTCCATACTGTACTCTGCTGACTCCTTACTACATCTCACTGTCTCTGCTCCATACTCCTCCTCCTCCATACTGTACTCTGCTGACTCCTTACTACATCTCACTGTCTCTGCTCCATACTCCTCCTCCTCCATACTGTACTCTGCTGACTCCTTACTACATCTCACTGTCTCTGCTCCATACTCCTCCTCCTCCATACTGTACTCTGCTGACTCCTTACTACATCTCACTGTCTCTGCTCCATACTCCACCTCCTCCATACTGTACTCTGCTGACTCCTTACTACATCTCACTGTCTCTGCTCCATACTCCTCCTCCTCCATACTGTACTCTGCTGACTCCTTACTACATCTCACTGTCTCTGCTCCATACTCCTCCTCCTCCATACTGTACTCTGCTGACTCCTTACTACATCTCACTGTCTCTGCTCCATACTCCTCCTCCTCCAAACTGTACTGTGCTGTCTCCTTACTACATCTCACTGTCTCTGCTCCATACTCCACCTCCTCCATACTGTACTCTGCTGACCCCTTACTACATCTCACTGTCTCTGCACCATACTCCACCTCCTCCATACTGTACTCTGCTGACTCCTTACTACATATCACTGTCTCTGCTCCATACTCCTCCTCCTCCATACTGTACTCTGCTGACCCCTTACTACATCTCACTGTCTGTGCCTAATACTCCTCCTCCTCCATACTGTACTCTGCTGACCTCTTACTACATCTCACTGTCTCTGCTCCGTACTCTTCCTCCTCCATACTGTACTCTGCTGACTCCTTACTACATCTCACTGTCTCTGCTCCATACTCCTCCTCCTCGATACTGTACTCTGCTGACTCCTTACTACATCTCACTGTCTCTGCTCCATACTCCCCCTCCTCCATACTGTACTCTGCTGACTCCTTACTACATCTCACTGTCTCTGCTCCATACTCCTCCTCCTCCATACTGTACTCTGCTGACTCCTTACTACATCTCACTGTCTCTGCTCCATACTCCTCCTCCTCCTCCATACTGTACTCTACTGACTCCTTACTACATCTCACTGTCTCTGCTCCATACTCCACCTCCTCCATACTGTACTCTGCTGACCCCTTACTACATCTCACTGTCTCTGCTCCATACTCCTCCTCCTCCATACTGTACTCTGCTGTCTCCTTTCTACATCTTACTCTCTCTGCTCCATACTCCTCCTCCATACTGTACTCTGCTGACTCCTTACTACATCTCACTGTCTCTGCTCCATACTCCTCCTCCTCCATACTGTACTCTGCTGACTCCTTACTACATCTCACTGTCTCTGCTCCATACTCCTCCTCCTCCATACTGTACTCTGCTGACTCCTTACTACATCTCACTGTCTCTGCTCCATACTCCTCCTCCTCCATACTGTACTCTGCTGACTCCTTACTACATCTCACTGTCTCTGCTCCATACTCCTCCTCCATACTGTACTCTGCTGACTCCTTACTACATCTCACTGTCTCTGCTCCATACTCCTCCTCCTCCAAACTGTACTGTGCTGTCTCCTTACTACATCTCACTGTCTCTGCTCCATACTCCACCTCCTCCATACTGTACTCTGCTGACTCCTTACTACATCTCACTGTCTCTGCTCCATACTCCTCCTCCTCCATACTGTACTCTGCTGACCCCTTACTACATCTCACTGTCTCTGCACCATACTCCTCCTCCTCCATACTGTACTCTGCTGACTCCTTACTACATCTCACTGTCTCTGCTCCATACTCCTCCTCCTCCATACTGTACTCTACTGACTCCTTACTACATCTCACTGTCTCTGCTCCATACTCCACCTCCTCCATACTGTACTCTGCTGACCCCTTACTACATCTCACTGTCTCTGCTCCATACTCCTCCTCCTCCATACTGTACTCTGCTGTCTCCTTTCTACATCTTACTGTCTCTGCTCCATACTCCTCCTCCATACTGTACTCTGCTGACTCCTTACTACATCTCACTGTCTCTGCTTCATACTCCTCCTCCTCCATACTGTACTCTGCTGACTCCTTACTACATCTCACTGTCTCTGCTCCATACTCCTCCTCCTCCATACTGTACTCTGCTGACTCCTTACTACATCTCACTGTCTCTGCTCCATACTCCTCCTCCTCCATACTGTACTCTGCTGACTCCTTACTACATCTCACTGTCTCTGCTCCATACTCCACCTCCTCCATACTGTACTCTGCTGACTCCTTACTACATCTCACTGTCTCTGCTCCATACTCCTCCTCCTCGATACTGTACTCTGCTGACTCCTTACTACATCTCACTGTCTCTGCTCCATACTCCACCTCCTCCATACTGTACTCTGCTGACTCCTTACTACATCTCACTGTCTCTGCTCCATACTCCTCCTCCTCCATACTGTACTCTGCTGACTCCTTACTACATCTCACTGTCTCTGCTCCATACTCCTCCTCCTCCATACTGTACTCTACTGACTCCTTACTACATCTCACTGTCTCTGCTCCATACTCCACCTCCTCCATACTGTACTCTGCTGACCCCTTACTACATCTCACTGTCTCTGCTCCATACTCCTCCTCCTCCATACTGTACTCTGCTGTCTCCTTTCTACATCTTACTGTCTCTGCTCCATACTCCTCCTCCATACTGTACTCTGCTGACTCCTTACTACATCTCACTGTCTCTGCTCCATACTCCTCCTCCTCCATACTGTACTCTGCTGACTCCTTACTACATCTCACTGTCTCTGCTCCATACTCCACCTCCTCCATACTGTACTCTGCTGACTCCTTACTACATCTCACTGTCTCTGCTCCATACTCCTCCTCCTCCATACTGTACTCTGCTGACTCCTTACTACATCTCACTGTCTCTGCTCCATACTCCTCCTCCTCCATACTGTACTCTGCTGACTCCTTACTACATCTCACTGTCTCTGCTCCATACTCCTCCTCCTCCAAACTGTACTGTGCTGTCTCCTTACTACATCTCACTGTCTCTGCTCCATACTCCACCTCCTCCATACTGTACTCTGCTGACTCCTTACTACATCTCACTGTCTCTGCTCCGTACTCCTCCTCCTCCATACTGTACTCTGCTGACCCCTTACTACATCTCACTGTCTCTGCACCATACTCCACCTCCTCCATACTGTACTCTGCTGACTCCTTACTACATATCACTGTCTCTGCTCCATACTCCTCCTCCTCCATACTGTACTCTGCTGACCCCTTACTACATCTCACTGTCTGTGCCTAATACTCCTCCTCCTCCATACTGTACTCTGCTGACCCCTTACTACATCTCACTGTCTCTGCTCCATACTCTTCCTCCTCCATACTGTACTCTGCTGACTCCTTACTACATCTCACTGTCTCTGCTCCATACTCCTCCTCCTCGATACTGTACTCTGCTGACTCCTTACTACATCTCACTGTCTCTGCTCCATACTCCACCTCCTCCATACTGTACTCTGCTGACTCCTTAATACATCTCACTGTCTCTGCTCCATACTCCTCCTCCTCCATACTGTACTCTGCTGACTCCTTACTACATCTCACTGTCTCTGCTCCATACTCCACCTCCTCCATACTGTACTCTGCTGACTCCTTACTACATCTCACTGTCTCTGCTCCATACTCCTCCTCCTCCATACTGTACTCTGCTGACTCCTTACTACATCTCACTGTCTCTGCTCCATACTCCTCCTCCTCCATACTGTACTCTGCTGACCCCTTACTACATCTCCCTGTCTCTGCTCCATACTCCACCTCCTCCATACTGTACTCTGCTGTCTCCTTACTACATCTCACTGTCACTGCTCCATACTCCACCTCCTCCATTCTGTACTCTGCTGACTCCTTACTACATCTCACTGTCTCTGCTCCATACTCCTCCTCCTCCATACTGTACTCTGCTGACTCCTTACTACATCTCACTGTCTCTGCTCCATACTCCTCCTCCTCCATACTGTACTCTGCTGACTCCTTACTACATCTCACTGTCTCTGCTCCATACTCCACCTCCTCCATACTGTACTCTGCTGACCCCTTACTACATCTCACTGTCTCTGCACCATACTCCTCCTCCATACTGTACTCTGCTGACCCCTTACTACATCTCACTGTCTCTGCTCCATACTCCTCCTCCTCCATACTGTACTCTGCTGACTCCTTACTACATCTCACTGTCTGCTCCATACTCCTCCTCCTCCATACTGTACTCTGCTGACTCCTTACTACATCTCACCGTCTCTGCTCCATGCTCCTCCTCCTCCTCCATACTGTACTCTCCTGACTCCTTACTACATCTCACTTTGTCTGCTCCATACTCCTCCTCCTCCATACTGTACTCTGCTGACTCCTTACTACATCTCACCGTCTCTGCTCCATGCTCCTCCTCCTCCTCCATACTGTACTCTCCTGACTCCTTACTACATCTCACTGTCTCTGCTCCATACTCCTCCTCCTCCATACTGTACTCTGCTGACTCCTTACTACATCTCACTGTCTCTGCTCCATACTCCACCTCCTCCATACTGTACTCTGCTGACTCCTTACTACATCTCACCGTCTCTGCTCCATGCTCCTCTTCCTCCTCCATACTGTACTCTGCTGACTCCTTACTACATCTCACTGTCTCTGCTCCATACTCCTCCTCCTCCATACTGTACTCTGCTGACTCCTTACTACATCTCACTGTCTCTGCTCCATACTCCACCTCCTCCATACTGTACTCTGCTGACTCCTTACTACATCTCACTGTCTCTGCTCCATACTCCTCCTCCTCCATACTGTACCCTGCTGACTCCTTACTACATCTCACTGTCTCTGCTCCATACTCCTCTTCCTCCATACTGTACTCTGCTGACTCCTTACTACATCTCACTGTCTCTGCTCCATACTCCTCCTCCTCCTTACTGTACTCTGCTGACTCCTTACTACATCTCACTGTCTGTGCTCCATACTCCACCTCCTCCATACTGTACTCTGCTGACTCCTTACTACATCTCACTGTCTCTGCTCCATACTCCTCCTCCTCCATACTGTACTCTGCTGACCCCTTACTACATCTCACTGTCTGTGCTCCATACTCCTCCTCCTCCATACTGTACTCTGCTGACCCCTTACTACATCTCACTGTCTCTGCTCCATACTCCTCCTCCTCCATACTGTACTCTGCTGACTCCTTACTACATCTCACTGTCTCTGCTCCATACTCCACCTCCTCCATACTGTACTCTGCTGACTCCTTACTACATCTCACTGTCTCTGCTCCATACTCCTCCTCCTCCATACTGTACTCTGCTGACCCCTTACTACATCTCACTGTCTGTGCTCCATACTCCTCCTCCTCCATACTGTACTCTGCTGACCCCTTACTACATCTCACTGTCTCTGCTCCATACTCCTCCTCCTCCATACTGTACTCTGCTGACTCCTTACTACATCTCACTGTCTCTGCTCCATACTCCTCCTCCTCGATACTATACTCTGCTGACTCCTTACTACATCTCACTGTCTCTGCTCCATACTCCTCCTCCTCCAAACTGTACTGTGCTGTCTCCTTACTACATCTCACTGTCTCTGCTCCATACTCCACCTCCTCCATACTGTACTCTGCTGACTCCTTACTACATCTCACTGTCTCTGCTCCATACTCCTCCTCCTCCATACTGTACTCTGCTGACCCCTTACTACATCTCACTGTCTCTGCACCATACTCCACCTCCTCCATACTGTACTCTGCTGACTCCTTACTACATATCACTGTCTCTGCTCCATACTCCTCCTCCTCCATACTGTACTCTGCTGACCCCTTACTACATCTCACTGTCTGTGCCTAATACTCCTCCTCCTCCATACTGTACTCTGCTGACCCCTTACTACATCTCACTGTCTCTGCTCCATACTCTTCCTCCTCCATACTGTACTCTGCTGACTCCTTACTACATCTCACTGTCTCTGCTCCATACTCCTCCTCCTCGATACTGTACTCTGCTGACTCCTTACTACATCTCACTGTCTCTGCTCCATACTCCACCTCCTCCATACTGTACTCTGCTGACTCCTTACTACATATCACTGTCTCTGCTCCATACTCCTCCTCCTCCATACTGTACTCTGCTGACCCCTTACTACATCTCACTGTCTGTGCCTAATACTCCTCCTCCTCCATACTGTACTCTGCTGACCCCTTACTACATCTCACTGTCTCTGCTCCATACTCTTCCTCCTCCATACTGTACTCTGCTGACCCCTTACTACATCTCACTGTCTGTGCCTAATACTCCTCCTCCTCCATACTGTACTCTGCTGACCCCTTACTACATCTCACTGTCTCTGCTCCATACTCTTCCTCCTCCATACTGTACTCTGCTGACTCCTTACTACATCTCACTGTCTCTGCTCCATACTCCTCCTCCTCGATACTGTACTCTGCTGACTCCTTACTACATCTCACTGTCTCTGCTCCATACTCCTCCTCCTCCATACTGTACTCTGCTGACTCCTTACTACATCTCACTGTCTCTGCTCCATACTCCTCCTCCTCGATACTGTACTCTGCTGACTCCTTACTACATCTCACTGTCTCTGCTCCATACTCCTCCTCCTCCATACTGTACTCTGCTGACTCCTTACTACATCTCACTGTCTCTGCTCCATACTCCTCCTCCTCCATACTGTACTCTGCTGACCCCTTACTACATCTCACTGTCTCTGCTCCATACTCCACCTCCTCCATACTGTACTCTGCTGACTCCTTAATACATCTCACTGTCTCTGCTCCATACTCCTCCTCCTCCATACTGTACTCTGCTGACTCCTTACTACATCTCACTGTCTCTGCTCCATACTCCACCTCCTCCATACTGTACTCTGCTGACTCCTTACTACATCTCACTGTCTCTGCTCCATACTCCTCCTCCTCCATACTGTACTCTGCTGACTCCTTACTACATCTCACTGTCTCTGCTCCATACTCCTCCTCCTCCATACTGTACTCTGCTGACCCCTTACTACATCTCCCTGTCTCTGCTCCATACTCCACCTCCTCCATACTGTACTCTGCTGTCTCCTTACTACATCTCACTGTCACTGCTCCATACTCCACCTCCTCCATTCTGTACTCTGCTGACTCCTTACTACATCTCACTGTCTCTGCTCCATACTCCTCCTCCTCCATACTGTACTCTGCTGACTCCTTACTACATCTCACTGTCTCTGCTCCATACTCCTCCTCCTCCATACTGTACTCTGCTGACTCCTTACTACATCTCACTGTCTCTGCTCCATACTCCACCTCCTCCATACTGTACTCTGCTGACCCCTTACTACATCTCACTGTCTCTGCACCATACTCCTCCTCCATACTGTACTCTGCTGACCCCTTACTACATCTCACTGTCTCTGCTCCATACTCCTCCTCCTCCATACTGTACTCTGCTGACTCCTTACTACATCTCACTGTCTGCTCCATACTCCTCCTCCTCCATACTGTACTCTGCTGACTCCTTACTACATCTCACCGTCTCTGCTCCATGCTCCTCCTCCTCCTCCATACTGTACTCTCCTGACTCCTTACTACATCTCACTTTGTCTGCTCCATACTCCTCCTCCTCCATACTGTACTCTGCTGACTCCTTACTACATCTCACCGTCTCTGCTCCATGCTCCTCCTCCTCCTCCATACTGTACTCTCCTGACTCCTTACTACATCTCACTGTCTCTGCTCCATACTCCTCCTCCTCCATACTGTACTCTGCTGACTCCTTACTACATCTCACTGTCTCTGCTCCATACTCCACCTCCTCCATACTGTACTCTGCTGACTCCTTACTACATCTCACCGTCTCTGCTCCATGCTCCTCTTCCTCCTCCATACTGTACTCTGCTGACTCCTTACTACATCTCACTGTCTCTGCTCCATACTCCTCCTCCTCCATACTGTACTCTGCTGACTCCTTACTACATCTCACTGTCTCTGCTCCATACTCCACCTCCTCCATACTGTACTCTGCTGACTCCTTACTACATCTCACTGTCTCTGCTCCATACTCCTCCTCCTCCATACTGTACCCTGCTGACTCCTTACTACATCTCACTGTCTCTGCTCCATACTCCTCTTCCTCCATACTGTACTCTGCTGACTCCTTACTACATCTCACTGTCTCTGCTCCATACTCCTCCTCCTCCTTACTGTACTCTGCTGACTCCTTACTACATCTCACTGTCTGTGCTCCATACTCCACCTCCTCCATACTGTACTCTGCTGACTCCTTACTACATCTCACTGTCTCTGCTCCATACTCCTCCTCCTCCATACTGTACTCTGCTGACCCCTTACTACATCTCACTGTCTGTGCTCCATACTCCTCCTCCTCCATACTGTACTCTGCTGACCCCTTACTACATCTCACTGTCTCTGCTCCATACTCCTCCTCCTCCATACTGTACTCTGCTGACTCCTTACTACATCTCACTGTCTCTGCTCCATACTCCACCTCCTCCATACTGTACTCTGCTGACTCCTTACTACATCTCACTGTCTCTGCTCCATACTCCTCCTCCTCCATACTGTACTCTGCTGACCCCTTACTACATCTCACTGTCTGTGCTCCATACTCCTCCTCCTCCATACTGTACTCTGCTGACCCCTTACTACATCTCACTGTCTCTGCTCCATACTCCTCCTCCTCCATACTGTACTCTGCTGACTCCTTACTACATCTCACTGTCTCTGCTCCATACTCCTCCTCCTCGATACTATACTCTGCTGACTCCTTACTACATCTCACTGTCTCTGCTCCATACTCCTCCTCCTCCAAACTGTACTGTGCTGTCTCCTTACTACATCTCACTGTCTCTGCTCCATACTCCACCTCCTCCATACTGTACTCTGCTGACTCCTTACTACATCTCACTGTCTCTGCTCCATACTCCTCCTCCTCCATACTGTACTCTGCTGACCCCTTACTACATCTCACTGTCTCTGCACCATACTCCACCTCCTCCATACTGTACTCTGCTGACTCCTTACTACATATCACTGTCTCTGCTCCATACTCCTCCTCCTCCATACTGTACTCTGCTGACCCCTTACTACATCTCACTGTCTGTGCCTAATACTCCTCCTCCTCCATACTGTACTCTGCTGACCCCTTACTACATCTCACTGTCTCTGCTCCATACTCTTCCTCCTCCATACTGTACTCTGCTGACTCCTTACTACATCTCACTGTCTCTGCTCCATACTCCTCCTCCTCGATACTGTACTCTGCTGACTCCTTACTACATCTCACTGTCTCTGCTCCATACTCCACCTCCTCCATACTGTACTCTGCTGACTCCTTACTACATCTCACTGTCTCTGCTCCATACTCCTCCTCCTCCATACTGTACTCTGCTGACTCCTTACTACATCTCACTGTCTCTGCTCCATACTCCTCCTCCTCCATACTGTACTCTACTGACTTCTTACTACATCTCACTGTCTCTGCTCCATACTCCACCTCCTCCATACTGTACTCTGCTGACCCCTTACTACATCTCACTGTCTCTGCTCCATACTCCTCCTCCTCCATACTGTACTCTGCTGTCTCCTTTCTACATCTCACTGTCTCTGCTCCATACTCCTCCTCCTCCATACTGTACTCTGCTGACCCCTTACTACATCTCACTGTCTCTGCACCATACTCCACCTCCTCCATACTGTACTCTGCTGACTCCTTACTACATCTCACTGTCTCTGCTCCATACTCCTCCTCCTCCATACTGTACTCTGCTGACTCCTTACTACATCTCACTGTCTCTGCTCCATACTCCTCCTCCTCCATACTGTACTCTGCTGACTCCTTACTACATCTCACTGTCTCTGCTCCATACTCCTCCTCCTCCATACTGTACTCTGCTGACTCCTTACTACATCTCACTGTCTCTGCTCCATACTTCTCCTCCTCCATACTGTACTCTGCTGACTCCTTACTACATCTCACTGTCTCTGCTCCATACTCCTCCTCCTCCATACTGTACTCTGCTGACTCCTTACTACATCTCACTGTCTCTGCTCCATACTCCTCCTCCTCCAAACTGTACTGTGCTGTCTCCTTACTACATCTCACTGTCTCTGCTCCATACTCCACCTCCTCCATACTGTACTCTGCTGACTCCTTACTACATCTCACTGTCTCTGCTCCATACTCCTCCTCCTCCATACTGTACTCTGCTGACCCCTTACTACATCTCACTGTCTCTGCACCATACTCCACCTCCTCCATACTGTACTCTGCTGACTCCTTACTACATATCACTGTCTCTGCTCTATACTCCTCCTCCTCCATACTGTACTCTGCTGACCCCTTACTACATCTCACTGTCTGTGCCTAATACTCCTCCTCCTCCATACTGTACTCTGCTGACCCCTTACTACATCTCACTGTCTCTGCTCCATACTCTTCCTCCTCCATACTGTACTCTGCTGACTCCTTACTACATCTCACTGTCTCTGCTCCATACTCCTCCTCCTCCATACTGTACTCTGCTGTCTCCTTACTACATCTCACTGTCTCTGCTCCATACTCCACCTCCTCCATACTGTACTCTGCTGACTCCTTAATACATCTCACTGTCTCTGCTCCATACTCCTCCTCCTCCATACTGTACTCTGCTGACTCCTTACTACATCTCACTGTCTCTGCTCCATACTCCACCTCCTCCATACTGTACTCTGCTGACTCCTTAATACATCTCACTGTCTCTGCTCCATACTCCTCCTCCTCCATACTGTACTCTGCTGACTCCTTACTACATCTCACTGTCTCTGCTCCATACTCCACCTCCTCCATACTGTACTCTGCTGACTCCTTACTACATCTCACTGTCTCTGCTCCATACTCCTCCTCCTCCATACTGTACTCTGCTGACTCCTTACTACATCTCACTGTCTCTGCTCCATACTCCTCCTCCTCCATACTGTACTCTGCTGACCCCTTACTACATCTCCCTGTCTCTGCTCCATACTCCACCTCCTCCATACTGTACTCTGCTGTCTCCTTACTACATCTCACTGTCACTGCTCCATACTCCTCCTCCTCCATACTGTACTCTGCTGTCTCCTTACTACATCTCACTGTCTCTGCACCATACTCCACCTCCTCCATTCTGTACTCTGCTGACTCCTTACTACATCTCACTGTCTCTGCTCCATACTCCTCCTCCTCCATACTGTACTCTGCTGACTCCTTACTACATCTCACTGTCTCTGCTCCATACTCCTCCTCCTCCATACTGTACTCTGCTGACTCCTTACTACATCTCACTGTCTCTGCTCCATACTCCACCTCCTCCATTCTGTACTCTGCTGACTCCTTACTACATCTCACTGTCTCTGCTCCATACTGCACCTCCTCCATACTGTACTCTGCTGACCCCTTACTACATCTCCCTGTCTCTGCTCCATACTCCTCCTCCTCCATACTGTACTCTGCTGACTCCTTACTACATCTCACTGTCTCTGCTCCATACTCCTCCTCCTCCATACTGTACTCTGCTGACCCCTTACTACATCTCACTGTCTGTGCTCCATACTCCTCCTCCTCCATACTGTACTCTGCTGACCCCTTACTACATCTCACTGTCTCTGCTCCATACTGCTCCTCCTCCATACTGTACTCTGCTGACTCCTTACTACATCTCACTGTCTCTGCTCCATACTCCTCCTCCTCCATACTGTACTCTGCTGACTCCTTACTACATCTCACTGTCTCTGCTCCATACTCCTCCTCCTCCATACTGTACTCTGCTGACCCCTTACTACATCTCACTGTCTGTGCTCCATACTCCTCCTCCTCCATACTGTACTCTGCTGACCCCTTACTACATCTCACTGTCTCTGCTCCATACTCCTCCTCCTCCATACTGTACTCTGCTGACTCCTTACTACATCTCACTGTCTCTGCTCCATACTCCTCCTCCTCGATACTGTACTCTGCTGACTCCTTACTACATCTCACTGTCTCTGCTCCATACTCCACCTCCTCCATACTGTACTCTGCTGACTCCTTACTACATCTCACTGTCTCTGCTCCATACTCCTCCTCCTCCATACTGTACTCTGCTGACCCCTTACTACATCTCACTGTCTCTGCTCCATACTCCTCCTCCTCCATACTGTACTCTGCTGACTCCTTACTACATCTCACTGTCTCTGCTCCATACTCCTCCTCCTCCATACTGTACTCTGCTGACTCCTTACTACATCTCACTGTCTCTGCTCCATACTCCTCCTCCTCCATACTGTACTCTGCTGACTCCTTACTACATCTCACTGTCTCTGCTCCATACTCCTCCTCCTCCATACTGTACTCTGCTGACCCCTTACTACATCTCACTGTCTCTGCTCCATACTCCTCCTCCTCCATACTGTACTCTGCTGACCCCTTACTACATCTCACTGTCTCTGCTCCATACTCCTCCTCCTCCATACTGTACTCTGCTGACTCCTTACTACATCTCACTGTCTCTGCTCCATACTCCTCCTCCTCCATACTGTACTCTGCTGACCCCTTACTACATCTCACTGTCTCTGCTCCATACTCCTCCTCCATACTGTACTCTGCTGTCTCCTTACTACTTCTCACTGTCTCTGCTCCATACTCCTCCTCCTCCATACTGTACTCTGCTGACTCCTTACTACATCTCACTGTCTCTGCTCCATACTCCACCTCCTCCATACTGTACTCTGCTGACCCCTTACTACATCTCACTGTCTCTGCTCCATACTCCTCCTCCTCCATACTGTACTCTGCTGACCCCTTACTACATCTCACTGTCTCTGCTCCATACTCCTCCTCCTCCATACTGTACTCTGCTGACTCCTTACTACATCTCACTGTCTCTGCTCAATACTCCTCCTCCTCCATACTGTACTCTGCTGACTCCTTACTACATCTCACTGTCTCTGCTCCATACTCCTCCTCCTCCATACTGTACTCTGCTGACTCCTTACTACATCTCACTGTCTCTGCTCCATACTCCACCTCCTCCATACTGTACACTGCTGACTCTTTACTACATCTCACTGTCTCTGCTCCATACTCCCCCTCCTCCATACTGTACTCTGCTGTCTCCTTTCTACATCTTACTGTCTCTGCTCCATACTCCTCCTCCTCCATACTGTACTCTGCTGACCCCTTACTACATCTCACTGTCTCTGCTCCATACTCCTCCTCCTCCATACTGTACTCTGCTGTCTCCTTTCTACAACTTACTGTCTCTGCTCCATACTCCTCCTCCATACTGTACTCTGCTGACTCCTTACTACATCTCACTGTCTCTGCTCCATACTCCTCCTCCTCCATACTGTACTCTGCTGACTCCTTACTACATCTCACTGTCTATGCTCCATACTCCTCCTCCTCCATACTGTACTCTGCTGACTCCTTACTACATCTCACTGTCTCTGCTCCATACTCCTCCTCCTCCATACTGTACTCTGCTGACTCCTTACTACATCTCACTGTCTCTGCTCCATACTCCACCTCCTCCATACTGTACTCTGCTGACCCCTTACTACATCTCACTGTCTCTGCTCCATACTCCTCCTCCTCCATACTGTACTCTGCTGTCTCCTTTCTACATCTCACTGTCTCTGCTCCATACTCCTCCTCCATACTGTACTCTGCTGACTCCTTACTACATCTCACTGTCTCTGCTCCATACTCCTCCTCCTCCATACTGTACTCTGCTGACTCCTTACTACATCTCACTGTCTCTGCTCCATACTCCTCCTCCTCCATACTGTACTCTTCTGACCCCTTACTACATCTCACTGTCTCTGCTCCATACTCCTCCTCCATACTGTACTCTGCTGTCTCCTTACTACTTCTCACTGTCTCTGCTCCATACTCCTCCTCCTCCATACTGTACTCTGCTGACTCCTTACTACATCTCACTGTCTCTGCTCCATACTCCACCTCCTCCATACTGTACTCTGCTGACTCCTTACTACATCTCACTGTCTCTGCTCCATACTCCTCCTCCTCGATACTGTACTCTGCTGACTCCTTACTACATCTCACTGTCTCTGCTCCATACTCCACCTCCTCCATACTGTACTCTGCTGACTCCTTACTACATCTCACTGTCTCTGCTCCATACTCCTCCTCCTCCATACTGTACTCTGCTGACTCCTTACTACATCTCACTGTCTCTGCTCCATACTCCTCCTCCTCCATACTGTACTCTACTGACTCCTTACTACATCTCACTGTCTCTGCTCCATACTCCTCCTCCTCCATACTGTACTCTGCTGACCCCTTACTACATCTCACTGTCTCTGCTCCATACTCCTCCTCCTCCATACTGTACTCTGCTGTCTCCTTTCTACATCTTACTGTCTCTGCTCCATACTCCTCCTCCATACTGTACTCTGCTGACTCCTTACTACATCTCACTGTCTCTGCTCCATACTCCTCCTCCTCCATACTGTACTCTGCTGACTCCTTACTACATCTCACTGTCTCTGCTCCATACTCCACCTCCTCCATACTGTACTCTGCTGACTCCTTACTACATCTCACTGTCTCTGCTCCATACTCCTCCTCCTCCATACTGTACTCTGCTGACTCCTTACTACATCTCACTGTCTCTGCTCCATACTCCTCCTCCTCCATACTGTACTCTGCTGACTCCTTACTACATCTCACTGTCTCTGCTCCATACTCCTCCTCCTCCAAACTGTACTGTGCTGTCTCCTTACTACATCTCACTGTCTCTGCTCCATACTCCACCTCCTCCATACTGTACTCTGCTGACTCCTTACTACATCTCACTGTCTCTGCTCCATACTCCTCCTCCTCCATACTGTACTCTGCTGACCCCTTACTACATCTCACTGTCTCTGCACCATACTCCACCTCCTCCATACTGTACTCTGCTGACTCCTTACTACATATCACTGTCTCTGCTCCATACTCCTCCTCCTCCATACTGTACTCTGCTGACCCCTTACTACATCTCACTGTCTGTGCCTAATACTCCTCCTCCTCCATACTGTACTCTGCTGACCCCTTACTACATCTCACTGTCTCTGCTCCATACTCTTCCTCCTCCATACTGTACTCTGCTGACTCCTTACTACATCTCACTGTCTCTGCTCCATACTCCTCCTCCTCGATACTGTACTCTGCTGACTCCTTACTACATCTCACTGTCTCTGCTCCATACTCCACCTCCTCCATACTGTACTCTGCTGACTCCTTAATACATCTCACTGTCTCTGCTCCATACTCCTCCTCCTCCATACTGTACTCTGCTGACTCCTTACTACATCTCACTGTCTCTGTTCCATACTCCACCTCCTCCATACTGTACTCTGCTGACTCCTTACTACATCTCACTGTCTCTGCTCCATACTCCTCCTCCTCCATACTGTACTCTGCTGACTCCTTACTACATCTCACTGTCTCTGCTCCATACTCCTCCTCCTCCATACTGTACTCTGCTGACCCCTTACTACATCTCCCTGTCTCTGCTCCATACTCCACCTCCTCCATACTGTACTCTGCTGTCTCCTTACTACATCTCACTGTCACTGCTCCATACTCCACCTCCTCCATTCTGTACTCTGCTGACTCCTTACTACATCTCACTGTCTCTGCTCCATACTCCTCCTCCTCCATACTGTACTCTGCTGACTCCTTACTACATCTCACTGTCTCTGCTCCATACTCCTCCTCCTCCATACTGTACTCTGCTGACTCCTTACTACATCTCACTGTCTCTGCTCCATACTCCACCTCCTCCATACTGTACTCTGCTGACCCCTTACTACATCTCACTGTCTCTGCACCATACTCCTCCTCCATACTGTACTCTGCTGACCCCTTACTACATCTCACTGTCTCTGCTCCATACTCCTCCTCCTCCATACTGTACTCTGCTGACTCCTTACTACATCTCACTGTCTGCTCCATACTCCTCCTCCTCCATACTGTACTCTGCTGACTCCTTACTACATCTCACCGTCTCTGCTCCATGCTCCTCCTCCTCCTCCATACTGTACTCTCCTGACTCCTTACTACATCTCACTTTGTCTGCTCCATACTCCTCCTCCTCCATACTGTACTCTGCTGACTCCTTACTACATCTCACCGTCTCTGCTCCATGCTCCTCCTCCTCCTCCATACTGTACTCTCCTGACTCCTTACTACATCTCACTGTCTCTGCTCCATACTCCTCCTCCTCCATACTGTACTCTGCTGACACCTTACTACATCTCACTGTCTCTGCTCCATACTCCACCTCCTCCATACTGTACTCTGCTGACTCCTTACTACATCTCACCGTCTCTGCTCCATGCTCCTCTTCCTCCTCCATACTGTACTCTGCTGACTCCTTACTACATCTCACTGTCTCTGCTCCATACTCCTCCTCCTCCACACTGTACTCTGCTGACTCCTTACTACATCTCACTGTCTCTGCTCCATACTCCACCTCCTCCATACTGTACTCTGCTGACTCCTTACTACATCTCACTGTCTCTGCTCCATACTCCTCCTCCTCCATACTGTACCCTGCTGACTCCTTACTACATCTCACTGTCTCTGCTCCATACTCCTCTTCCTCCATACTGTACTCTGCTGACTCCTTACTACATCTCACTGTCTCTGCTCCATACTCCTCCTCCTCCTTACTGTACTCTGCTGACTCCTTACTACATCTCACTGTCTGTGCTCCATACTCCACCTCCTCCATACTGTACTCTGCTGACTTCTTACTACATCTCACTGTCTCTGCTCCATACTCCTCCTCCTCCATACTGTACTCTGCTGACCCCTTACTACATCTCACTGTCTGTGCTCCATACTCCTCCTCCTCCATACTGTACTCTGCTGACCCCTTACTACATCTCACTGTCTCTGCTCCATACTCCTCCTCCTCCATACTGTACTCTGCTGACTCCTTACTACATCTCACTGTCTCTGCTCCATACTCCACCTCCTCCATACTGTACTCTGCTGACTCCTTACTACATCTCACTGTCTCTGCTCCATACTCCTCCTCCTCCATACTGTACTCTGCTGACCCCTTACTACATCTCACTGTCTGTGCTCCATACTCCTCCTCCTCCATACTGTACTCTGCTGACCCCTTACTACATCTCACTGTCTCTGCTCCATACTCCTCCTCCTCCATACTGTACTCTGCTGACTCCTTACTACATCTCACTGTCTCTGCTCCATACTCCTCCTCCTCGATACTATACTCTGCTGACTCCTTACTACATCTCACTGTCTCTGCTCCATACTCCTCCTCCTCCAAACTGTACTGTGCTGTCTCCTTACTACATCTCACTGTCTCTGCTCCATACTCCACCTCCTCCATACTGTACTCTGCTGACTCCTTACTACATCTCACTGTCTCTGCTCCATACTCCTCCTCCTC
Source organism: Phyllobates terribilis (assembly GCF_046119375.1). Taxonomy (NCBI): domain Eukaryota; kingdom Metazoa; phylum Chordata; class Amphibia; order Anura; family Dendrobatidae; genus Phyllobates; species Phyllobates terribilis. The sequence continues at coordinate 13,731,257 of NW_027362766.1, forward strand.
CATACTGTACTCTGCTGACCCCTTACTACATCTCACTGTCTCTGCACCATACTCCACCTCCTCCATACTGTACTCTGCTGACTCCTTACTACATATCACTGTCTCTGCTCCATACTCCTCCTCCTCCATACTGTACTCTGCTGACCCCTTACTACATCTCACTGTCTGTGCCTAATACTCCTCCTCCTCCATACTGTACTCTGCTGACCCCTTACTACATCTCACTGTCTCTGCTCCATACTCTTCCTCCTCCATACTGTACTCTGCTGACTCCTTACTACATCTCACTGTCTCTGCTCCATACTCCTCCTCCTCGATACTGTACTCTGCTGACTCCTTACTACATCTCACTGTCTCTGCTCCATACTCCACCTCCTCCATACTGTACTCTGCTGACTCCTTACTACATCTCACTGTCTCTGCTCCATACTCCTCCTCCTCCATACTGTACTCTGCTGACTCCTTACTACATCTCACTGTCTCTGCTCCATACTCCTCCTCCTCCATACTGTACTCTACTGACTTCTTACTACATCTCACTGTCTCTGCTCCATACTCCACCTCCTCCATACTGTACTCTGCTGACCCCTTACTACATCTCACTGTCTCTGCTCCATACTCCTCCTCCTCCATACTGTACTCTGCTGTCTCCTTTCTACATCTCACTGTCTCTGCTCCATACTCCTCCTCCTCCATACTGTACTCTGCTGACCCCTTACTACATCTCACTGTCTCTGCACCATACTCCACCTCCTCCATACTGTACTCTGCTGACTCCTTACTACATCTCACTGTCTCTGCTCCATACTCCTCCTCCTCCATACTGTACTCTGCTGACTCCTTACTACATCTCACTGTCTCTGCTCCATACTCCTCCTCCTCCATACTGTACTCTGCTGACTCCTTACTACATCTCACTGTCTCTGCTCCATACTCCACCTCCTCCATACTGTACTCTGCTGACTCCTTACTACATCTCACTGTCTCTGCTCCATACTTCTCCTCCTCCATACTGTACTCTGCTGACTCCTTACTACATCTCACTGTCTCTGCTCCATACTCCTCCTCCTCCATACTGTACTCTGCTGACTCCTTACTACATCTCACTGTCTCTGCTCCATACTCCTCCTCCTCCAAACTGTACTGTGCTGTCTCCTTACTACATCTCACTGTCTCTGCTCCATACTCCACCTCCTCCATACTGTACTCTGCTGACTCCTTACTACATCTCACTGTCTCTGCTCCATACTCCTCCTCCTCCATACTGTACTCTGCTGACCCCTTACTACATCTCACTGTCTCTGCACCATACTCCACCTCCTCCATACTGTACTCTGCTGACTCCTTACTACATATCACTGTCTCTGCTCTATACTCCTCCTCCTCCATACTGTACTCTGCTGACCCCTTACTACATCTCACTGTCTGTGCCTAATACTCCTCCTCCTCCATACTGTACTCTGCTGACCCCTTACTACATCTCACTGTCTCTGCTCCATACTCTTCCTCCTCCATACTGTACTCTGCTGACTCCTTACTACATCTCACTGTCTCTGCTCCATACTCCTCCTCCTCCATACTGTACTCTGCTGACCCCTTACTACATCTCACTGTCTCTGCTCCATACTCCTCCTCCTCCATACTGTACTCTGCTGACCCCTTACTACATCTCACTGTCTCTGCTCCATACTCCTCCTCCTCCATACTGTACTCTGCTGACTCCTTACTACATCTCACTGTCTCTGCTCCATACTCCTCCTCCTCCATACTGTACTCTGCTGACTCCTTACTACATCTCACTGTCTCTGCTCCATACTCCTCCTCCTCCATACTGTACTCTGCTGACTCCTTACTACATCTCACTGTCTCTGCTCCATACTCCTCCTCCTCCATACTGTACTCTGCTGACCCCTTACTACATCTCACTGTCTCTGCTCCATACTCCTCCTCCTCCATACTGTACTCTGCTGACCCCTTACTACATCTCACTGTCTCTGCTCCATACTCCTCCTCCTCCATACTGTACTCTGCTGACTCCTTACTACATCTCACTGTCTCTGCTCCATACTCCTCCTCCTCCATACTGTACTCTGCTGACCCCTTACTACATCTCACTGTCTCTGCTCCATACTCCTCCTCCATACTGTACTCTGCTGTCTCCTTACTACTTCTCACTGTCTCTGCTCCATACTCCTCCTCCTCCATACTGTACTCTGCTGACTCCTTACTACATCTCACTGTCTCTGCTCCATACTCCACCTCCTCCATACTGTACTCTGCTGACCCCTTACTACATCTCACTGTCTCTGCTCCATACTCATCCTCCTCCATACTGTACTCTGCTGACCCCTTACTACATCTCACTGTCTCTGCTCCATACTCCTCCTCCTCCATACTGTACTCTGCTGACTCCTTACTACATCTCACTGTCTCTGCTCAATACTCCTCCTCCTCCATACTGTACTCTGCTGACTCCTTACTACATCTCACTGTCTCTGCTCCATACTCCTCCTCCTCCATACTGTACTCTGCTGACTCCTTACTACATCTCACTGTCTCTGCTCCATACTCCACCTCCTCCATACTGTACACTGCTGACTCTTTACTACATCTCACTGTCTCTGCTCCATACTCCCCCTCCTCCATACTGTACTCTGCTGTCTCCTTTCTACATCTTACTGTCTCTGCTCCATACTCCTCCTCCTCCATACTGTACTCTGCTGACCCCTTACTACATCTCACTGTCTCTGCTCCATACTCCTCCTCCTCCATACTGTACTCTGCTGTCTCCTTTCTACAACTTACTGTCTCTGCTCCATACTCCTCCTCCATACTGTACTCTGCTGACTCCTTACTACATCTCACTGTCTCTGCTCCATACTCCTCCTCCTCCATACTGTACTCTGCTGACTCCTTACTACATCTCACTGTCTATGCTCCATACTCCTCCTCCTCCATACTGTACTCTGCTGACTCCTTACTACATCTCACTGTCTCTGCTCCATACTCCTCCTCCTCCATACTGTACTCTGCTGACTCCTTACTACATCTCACTGTCTCTGCTCCATACTCCACCTCCTCCATACTGTACTCTGCTGACCCCTTACTACATCTCACTGTCTCTGCTCCATACTCCTCCTCCTCCATACTGTACTCTGCTGTCTCCTTTCTACATCTCACTGTCTCTGCTCCATACTCCTCCTCCATACTGTACTCTGCTGACTCCTTACTACATCTCACTGTCTCTGCTCCATACTCCTCCTCCTCCATACTGTACTCTGCTGACTCCTTACTACATCTCACTGTCTCTGCTCCATACTCCTCCTCCTCCATACTGTACTCTTCTGACCCCTTACTACATCTCACTGTCTCTGCTCCATACTCCTCCTCCATACTGTACTCTGCTGTCTCCTTACTACTTCTCACTGTCTCTGCTCCATACTCCTCCTCCTCCATACTGTACTCTGCTGACTCCTTACTACATCTCACTGTCTCTGCTCCATACTCCACCTCCTCCATACTGTACTCTGCTGACCCCTTACTACATCTCACTGTCTCTGCTCCATACTCCTCCTCCTCCATACTGTACTCTGCTGACCCCTTACTACATCTCACTGTCTCTGCTCCATACTCCTCCTCCTCCATACTGTACTCTGCTGACTCCTTACTACATCTCACTGTCTCTGCTCAATACTCCTCCTCCTCCATACTGTACTCTGCTGACTCCTTACTACATCTCACTGTCTCTGCTCCATACTCCTCCTCCTCCATACTGTACTCTGCTGACCCCTTACTACATCTCACTGTCTCTGCTCCATACTCCTCCTCCTCCATACTGTACTCTGCTGACTCCTTACTACATCTCACTGTCTCTGCTCAATACTCCTCCTCCTCCATACTGTACTCTGCTGACTCCTTACTACATCTCACTGTCTCTGCTCCATACTCCACCTCCTCCATACTGTACTCTGCTGACCCCTTACTACATCTCACTGTCTCTGCACCATACTCCACCTCCTCCATACTGTACTCTGCTGACTCCTTACTACATATCACTGTCTCTGCTCCATACTCCTCCTCCTCCATACTGTACTCTGCTGACCCCTTACTACATCTCACTGTCTGTGCCTAATACTCCTCCTCCTCCATACTGTACTCTGCTGACCCCTTACTACATCTCACTGTCTCTGCTCCATACTCTTCCTCCTCCATACTGTACTCTGCTGACTCCTTACTACATCTCACTGTCTCTGCTCCATACTCCTCCTCCTCGATACTGTACTCTGCTGACTCCTTACTACATCTCAATGTCTCTGCTCCATACTCCACCTCCTCCATACTGTACTCTGCTGACTCCTTACTACATCTCACTGTCTCTGCTCCATACTCCTCCTCCTCCATACTGTACTCTGCTGACTCCTTAATACATCTCACAGTCTCTGCTCCATACTCCACCTCCTCCATACTGTACTCTGCTGACTCCTTACTACATCTCACTGTCTCTGCTCCATACTCCTCCTCCTCCATACTGTACTCTGCTGACTCCTTACTACATCTCACTGTCTCTGCTCCATACTCCTCCTCCTCCATACTGTACTCTGCTGACCCCTTACTACATCTCCCTGTCTCTGCTCCATACTCCACCTCCTCCATACTGTACTCTGCTGTCTCCTTACTACATCTCACTGTCTCTGCACCATACTCCACCTCCTCCATTCTGTACTCTGCTGACTCCTTACTACATCTCACTGTCACTGCTCCATACTCCACCTCCTCCATTCTGTACTCTGCTGACTCCTTACTACATCTCACTGTCTCTGCTCCATACTCCTCCTCCTCCATACTGTACTCTGCTGACTCCTTACTACATCTCACTGTCTCTGCTCCATACTCCACCTCCTCCATACTGTACTCTGCTGACCCCTTACTACATCTCACTGTCTCTGCACCATACTCCTCCTCCATACTGTACTCTGCTGACCCCTTACTACATCTCACTGTCTCTGCTCCATACTCCTCCTCCTCCATACTGTACTCTGCTGACTGATTACTACATCTCACTGTCTGTGCTCCATACTCCTCCTCCTCCATACTGTACTCTGCTGACTCCTTACTACATCTCACTGTCTGCTCCATACTCCTCCTCCTCCATACTGTACTCTGCTGACTCCTTACTACATCTCACCGTCTCTGCTCCATGCTCCTCCTCCTCCTCCATAGTGTAATCTCCTGACTCCTTACTACATCTCACTTTGTCTGCTCCATACTCCTCCTCCTCCATACTGTACTCTGCTGACTCCTTACTACATCTCACCGTCTCTGCTCCATGCTCCTCCTCCTCCTCCATACTGTACTCTCCTGACTCCTTACTACATCTCACTGTCTGCTCCATACTCCTCCTCCTCCATACTGTACTCTGCTGACTCCTTACTACATCTCACCGTCTCTGCTCCATGCTCCTCCTCCTCCTCCATACTGTACTCTGCTGACTCCTTACTACATCTCACTGTCTCTGCTCCATACTCCTCCTCCTCCATACTGTACTCTGCTGACTCCTTACTACATCTCACTGTCTCTGCTCCATACTCCACCTCCTCCATACTGTACTCTGCTGACTCCTTACTACATCTCACTGTCTCTGCTTCATACTCCTCCTCCTCCATACTGTACCCTGCTGACTCCTTACTACATCTCACTGTCTCTGCTCCATACTCCTCTTCCTCCATACTGTACTCTGCTGACTCCTTACTACATCTCACTGTCTCTGCTCCATACTCCTCCTCCTCCTTACTGTACTCTGCTGACTCCTTACTACATCTCACTGTCTGTGCTCCATACTCCACCTCCTCCATACTGTACTCTGCTGACTCCTTACTACATCTCACTGTCTCTGCTCCATACTCCTCCTCCTCCATACTGTACTCTGCTGACCCCTTACTACATCTCACTGTCTGTGCTCCATACTCCTCCTCCTCCATACTGTACTCTGCTGACCCCTTACTACATCTCACTGTCTCTGCTCCATACTCCTCCTCCTCCATACTGTACTCTGCTGACTCCTTACTACATCTCACTGTCTCTGCTCCATACTCCACCTCCTCCATACTGTACTCTGCTGACTCCTTACTACATCTCACTGTCTCTGCTCCATACTCCTCCTCCTCCATACTGTACTCTGCTGACCCCTTACTACATCTCAGTGTCTGTGCTCCATACTCCTCCTCCTCCATACTGTACTCTGCTGACCCCTTACTACATCTCACTGTCTCTGCTCCATACTCCTCCTCCTCCATACTGTACTCTGCTGACTCCTTACTACATCTCACTGTCTCTGCTCCATACTCCTCCTCCTCCATACTGTACTCTGCTGACTCCTTACTACATCTCACTGTCTCTGCTCCATACTCCACCTCCTCCATACTGTACTCTGCTGTCTCCTTTCTACATCTTACTGTCTCTGCTCCATACTCCTCCTCCATACTGTACTCTGCTGACTCCTTACTACATCTCACTGTCTCTGCTCCATACTCCTCCTCCTCCATACTGTACTCTGCTGACTCCTTACTACATCTCACTGTCTCTGCTCCATACTTTTCCTCCTCCATACTGTACTCTGCTGTCTCCTTTCTACATCTTACTGTCTCTGCTCCATACTCCTCCTCCATACTGTACTCTGCTGACTCCTTACTACATCTCACTGTCTCTGCTCCATACTCCTCCTCCTCCATACTGTACTCTGCTGACTCCTTACTACATCTCACTGTCTCTGCTCCATACTCCTCCTCCTCCATACTGTACTCTGCTGACCCCTTACTACATCTCACTGTCTCTGCTCCATACTCCTCCTCCATACTGTACTCTGCTGTCTCCTTACTACTTCTCACTGTCTCTGCTCCATACTCCTCCTCCTCCATACTGTACTCTGCTGACTCCTTACTACATCTCACTGTCTCTGCTCCATACTCCACCTCCTCCATACTGTACTCTGCTAACCCCTTACTACATCTCACTGTCTCTGCTCCATACTCCTCCTCCTCCATACTGTACTCTGCTGACCCCTTACTACATCTCACTGTCTCTGCTCCATACTCCTCCTCCTCCATACTGTACTCTGCTGACTCCTTACTACATCTCACTGTCTCTGCTCAATACTCCTCCTCCTCCATACTGTACTCTGCTGACTCCTTACTACATCTCACTGTCTCTGCTCCATACTCCTCCTCCTCCATACTGTACTCTGCTGACTCCTTACTACATCTCACTGTCTCTGCTCCATACTCCACCTCCTCCATACTGTACTCTGCTGTCTCCTTTCTACATCTTACTGTCTCTGCTCCATACTCCTCCTCCTCCATACTGTACTTTGCTGACCCCTTACTACATCTCACTGTCTCTGCTCCATACTCCTCCTCCTCCATACTGTACTCTGCTGTCTCCTTTCTACATCTTACTGTCTCTGCTCCATACTCCTCCTCCATACTGTACTCTGCTGACTCCTTACTACATCTCACTGTCTCTGCTCCATACTCCTCCTCCTCCATACTGTACTTTGCTGACTCCTTACTACATCTCACTGTCTATGCTCCATACTCCTCCTCCTCCATACTGTACTCTGCTGACTCCTTACTACATCTCACTGTCTCTGCTCCATACTCCTCCTCCTCCATACTGTACTCTGCTGACTCCTTACTACATCTCACTGTCTCTGCTCCATACTCCACCTCCTCCATACTGTACTCTGCTGACCCCTTACTACATCTCACTGTCTCTGCTCCATACTCCTCCTCCTCCATACTGTACTCTGCTGTCTCCTTTCTACATCTTACTGTCTCTGCTCCATACTCCTCTTCCATACTGTACTCTGCTGACTCCTTACTACTTCTCACTGTCTCTGCTCCATACTCCTCCTCCTCCATACTGTACTCTGCTGACTCCTTACTACATCTCACTGTCTCTGCTCCATACTCCACCTCCTCCATACTGTACTCTGCTGACTCCTTACTACATCTCACTGTCTCTGCTCCATACTCCTCCTCCTCCATACTGTACTCTGCTGACTCCTTACTACATCTCACTGTCTCTGCTCCATACTCCTCCTCCTCCATACTGTACTCTGCTGACTCCTTACTACATCTCACTGTCTCTGCTCCATACTCCTCCTCCTCCATAATGTACTGTCCTGTCTCCTTACTACATCTCACTGTCTCTGCTCCATACTCCTCCTCCTCCATACTGTACTCTGCTGACTCCTTACTACATCTCAATGTCTGTGCTCCATACTCCTCCTCCTCCATACTGTACTCTGCTGACTCCTTACTACATCTCACTGTCTCTGCTCCATACTCCTCCTCCTCCATACTGTACTCTGCTGACTCCTTACTACATCTCACTGTCTCTGCTCCATACTCCTCCTCCTCCATACTGTACTCTGCTGACTCCTTACTACATCTCACTGTCTCTGCTCCATACTCCTCCTCCTCCATTCTGTACTCTGCTGACTCCTTACTACATCTCACTGTCTCTGCTCCATACTCCACCTCCTCCATACTGTACTCTGCTGACTCCTTACTACATCTCACTGTCTCTGCTCCATACTCCACCTCCTCCATACTGTACTCTGCTGACTCCTTACTACATCTCACTGTCTCTGCTCCATACTCCTCCTCCTCTATACTGTACTCTGCTGACTCCTTACTACATCTCACTGTCTGTGCTCCATACTCCTCCTCCATACTGTACTGTGCTGTCTCCTTACTACATCTCACTGTCACTGCTCCATACTCCTCCTCCTCCATACTGTACTCTGCTGTCTCCTTACTACATCTCACTGTCACTGCTCCATACTCCTCCTCCTCCATACTGTACTCTGCTGACTCCTTACTACATCTCACTGTCTCTGCTCCATACTCCTCCTCCTCCATACTGTACTCTGCTGACTCCTTACTACATCTCACTGTCTCTGCTCCATACTCCTCCTCCTCCATACTGTACTCTGCTGACCCCTTACTACATCTCACTGTCTCTGCTCCATACTCCTCCTCCTCCATACTGTACTCTGCTGTCTCCTTTCTACATCTTACTGTCTCTGCTCCATACTCCTCCTCCATACTGTACTCTGCTGACTCCTTACTACATCTCACTGTCTCTGCTCCATACTCCTCCTCCTCCATACTGTACTCTGCTGACTCCTTACTACATCTCACTGTCTCTGCTCCATACTCCTCCTCCTCCATACTGTACTCTGCTGACTCCTTACTACATCTCACTGTCTCTGCTCCATACTCCTCCTCCTCCATACTGTACTCTGCTGACTCCTTACTACATCTCACTGTCTCTGCTCCATACTCCACCTCCTCCATACTGTACTCTGCTGACTCCTTACTACATCTCACTGTCTCTGCTCCATACTCCTCCTCCATACTGTACTCTGCTGTCTCCTTACTACATCTCACTGTCTCTGCTCCATACTCCTCCTCCTCCATACTGTACTCTGCTGACTCCTTACTACATCTCACTGTCTCTGCTCCATACTCCTCCTCCTCCATACTGTACTCTGCTGACTCCTTACTAAATCTCACTGTCTCTGCTCCATACTCCTCCTCCTCCATACTGTACTGTGCTGTCTCCTTACTACATCTCACTGTCTCTGCTCCATACTCCTCCTCCTCCATACTGTACTCTGCTGACTCCTTACTACATCTCACTGTCTGTGCTCCATACTCCTCCTCCTCCATACTGTACTCTGCTGACTCCTTACTACATCTCACTGTCTCTGCTCCATACTCCACCTCCTCCATACTGTACTCTGCTGTCTCCTTACTACATCTCACTGTCACTGCTCCATACTCCACCTCCTCCATACTGTACTCTGCTGACTCCTTACTACATCTCACTGTCTCTGCTCCATACTCCTCCTCCTCCATACTGTACTCTGCTGACTCCTTACTACATCTCACTGTCTGTGCTCCATACTCCTCCTCCTCCATACTGTACTCTGCTGACTCCTTACTACATCTCACCATCTCTGCTCCATGCTCCTCCTCCTCCTCCATACTGTACTCTCCTGACTCCTTACTACATCTCACTGTGTCTGCTCCATACTCCTCCTCCTCCATACTGTACTCTGCTGACTCCTTACTACATCTCACTGTCTCTGCTCCATACTCCTCCTCCTCCATACTGTATTCTGCTGACTCCTTACTACATCTCACTGTCTGTGCTCCATACTCCTCCTCCTCCATACTGTACTGTGCTGTCTCCTTACTACATCTCACTGTCTCTGCTCCATACTCCTCCTCCTCCATACTGTACTCTGCTGACTCCTTACTACATCTCACTGTCTGTGCTCCATACTCCTCCTCCTCCATACTGTACTCTGCTGACTCCTTACTACATCTCACTGTCTCTGCTCCATACTCCACCTCCTCCATACTGTACTCTGCTGTCTCCTTACTACATCTCACTGTCACTGCTCCATACTCCACCTCCTCCATACTGTACTCTGCTGACTCCTTACTACATCTCACTGTCTGCTCCATACTCCTCCTCCTCCATACTGTACTCTGCTGACTCCTTACTACATCTCACCGTCTCTGCTCCATGCTCCTCCTCCTCCTCCATACTGTACTCTCCTGACTCCTTACTACATCTCACTGTCTGCTCCATACTCCTCCTCCTCCATACTGTACTCTGCTGACTCCTTACTACATCTCACCGTCTCTGCTCCATGCTCCTCCTCCTCCTCCATACTGTACTCTGCTGACTCCTTACTACATCTCACTGTCTCTACTCCATACTCCTCCTCCTCCATACTGTACTCTGCTGACTCCTTACTACATCTCACTGTCTCTGCTCCATACTCCTCCTCCTCCATACTGTACCCTGCTGACTCCTTACTACATCTCACTGTCTCTGCTCCATACTCCTCTTCCTCCATACTGTACTCTGCTGACCCCTTACTACATCTCACTGTCTCTGCTCCATACTCCTCCTCCTCCATACTGTACTCTGCTGACTCCTTACTACATCTCACTGTCTCTGCTCCATACTCCTCCTCCTCGATAATGTACTCTGCTGACTCCTTACTACATCTCACTGTCTCTGCTCCATACTCCACCTCCTCCATACTGTACTCTGCTGACTCCTTACAACATCTCACTGTCTCTGCTCCATACACCTCCTCCTCCATACTGTACTCTTCTGACCCCTTACTACATCTCACTGTCTCTGCTCCATACTCCTCCTCCTCCATACTGTACTCTGCTGACTCCTTACTACATCTCACTGTCTCTGCAACATACTCCTCCTCCATACTGTACTCTGCTGACCCCTTACTACATCTCACTGTCTCTGCTCCATACTCCTCCTCCTCCATACTGTACTCTGCTGACCCCTTACTACATCTCACTGTCTCTGCTCCATACTCCTCCTCCATACTGTACTCTCCTGACTCCTTACTACATCTCACTGTCTCTGCTCCCTACTCCTCCTCCTCCATACTGTACTCTGCTGACTCCTTACTACATCTCACTGTCTCTGCTCCATAGTCCTCCTCCTCCATACTGTACTCTGCTGACTCCTTACTACATCTCACTGTCTCTGCTCCATACTCCTCCTCCTCCATACTGTACTCTCCTGACTCCTTACTACATCTCACTGTCTCTGCTCCATACTCCTCCTCCATACTGTACTCTCCTGACTCCTTACTACATCTCACTGTCTCTGCTCCATACTCCTCCTCCTCCATACTGTACTCTGCTGACTCCTTACTACATCTCACTGTCTCTGCTCCATACTCCTCCTCCTCCATACTGTACTCTGCTGACTCCTTACTACATCTCACTGTCTCTGCTCCATACTCCTCCTCCTCCATACTGTACTCTGCTGACTCCTCACTACATCTCACTGTCTCTGCGCCATACTCCTCCTCCTCCATACTGTAGTCTGCTGACTCCTTACTACATCTCACTGTCTCTGCTCCATACTCCACCCCCTCCATACTGTACTCTGCTGACTCCTTACTACATCTCACTGTCTCTGTTCCATACTCCTCCATACTGTACTCTGCTGACCCCTTACTACATCTCACTGTCTCTGCTCCATACTCCTCCTCCTCCATACTGTACTCTGCTGACTCCTTACTACATCTCACTGTCTCTGCTCCATACTCCTCCTCCTCCATACTGTACTCTGCTGACTCCTTACTACATCTCACTGTCTCTGCTCCATACTCCTCCTCCTCCATACTGTACTCTGCTGACTCCTTACTACATCTCACTGTCTCTGCTCCATACTCCTCCTCCTCCATACTGTACTCTGCTGACTCCTTACTACATCTCACTGTCTCTGCTCCATACTCCTCCTCCTCCATACTGTACTCTGCTGACTCCTTACTACATCTCACTGTCTCTGCTCCATACTCCTCCTCCTCCATACTGTACTCTGCTGACTCCTTACTACATCTCACTGTCTCTGCTCCATACTCCTCCTCCTCCATACTGTACTCTGCTGACTCCTTACTACATCTCACTGTCTGTGTTCCATACTCCTCCTCCTCCATACTGTACTCTCCTGACTCCTTACTACATCTCACTGTCTCTGCTCCATACTCCTCCTCCTCCATACTGTACTCTGCTGACTCCTTACTACATCTCACTGTCTCTGCTCCATACTCCTCCTCCTCCATACTGTACTCTGCTGACTCCTTACTACATCTCACTGTCTCTGCTCCATACTCCTCCTCCTCCATACTGTACTCTGCTGTCTCCTTACTACATCTCACTGTCTCTGCTCCATACTCCTCCTCCTCCATACTGTACTCTGCTGACTCCTTACTACATCTCACTGTCTGCTCCATACTCCTCCTCCTCCATACTGTACTCTGCTGACTCCTTACTACATCTCACCGTCTCTGCTCCATGCTCCTCCTCCTCCTCCATACTGTACTCTCCTGACTCCTTACTACATCTCACTGTCTGCTCCATACTCCTCCTCCTCCATACTGTACTCTGCTGACTCCTTACTACATCTCACCGTCTCTGCTCCATGCTCCTCCTCCTCCTCCATACTGTACTCTGCTGACTCCTTACTACATCTCACTGTCTCTACTCCATACTCCTCCTCCTCCATACTGTACTCTGCTGACTCCTTACTACATCTCACTGTCTCTGCTCCATACTCCTCCTCCTCCATACTGTACCCTGCTGACTCCTTACTACATCTCACTGTCTCTGCTCCATACTCCTCTTCCTCCATACTGTACTCTGCTGACCCCTTACTACATCTCACTGTCTCTGCTCCATACTCCTCCTCCTCCATACTGTACTCTGCTGACTCCTTACTACATCTCACTGTCTCTGCTCCATACTCCTCCTCCTCGATAATGTACTCTGCTGACTCCTTACTACATCTCACTGTCTCTGCTCCATACTCCACCTCCTCCATACTGTACTCTGCTGACTCCTTACAACATCTCACTGTCTCTGCTCCATACACCTCCTCCTCCATACTGTACTCTTCTGACCCCTTACTACATCTCACTGTCTCTGCTCCATACTCCTCCTCCTCCATACTGTACTCTGCTGACTCCTTACTACATCTCACTGTCTCTGCAACATACTCCTCCTCCATACTGTACTCTGCTGACCCCTTACTACATCTCACTGTCTCTGCTCCATACTCCTCCTCCTCCATACTGTACTCTGCTGACCCCTTACTACATCTCACTGTCTCTGCTCCATACTCCTCCTCCATACTGTACTCTCCTGACTCCTTACTACATCTCACTGTCTCTGCTCCCTACTCCTCCTCCTCCATACTGTACTCTGCTGACTCCTTACTACATCTCACTGTCTCTGCTCCATAGTCCTCCTCCTCCATACTGTACTCTGCTGACTCCTTACTACATCTCACTGTCTCTGCTCCATACTCCTCCTCCTCCATACTGTACTCTCCTGACTCCTTACTACATCTCACTGTCTCTGCTCCATACTCCTCCTCCATACTGTACTCTCCTGACTCCTTACTACATCTCACTGTCTCTGCTCCATACTCCTCCTCCTCCATACTGTACTCTGCTGACTCCTTACTACATCTCACTGTCTCTGCTCCATACTCCTCCTCCTCCATACTGTACTCTGCTGACTCCTTACTACATCTCACTGTCTCTGCTCCATACTCCTCCTCCTCCATACTGTACTCTGCTGACTCCTCACTACATCTCACTGTCTCTGCGCCATACTCCTCCTCCTCCATACTGTAGTCTGCTGACTCCTTACTACATCTCACTGTCTCTGCTCCATACTCCACCCCCTCCATACTGTACTCTGCTGACTCCTTACTACATCTCACTGTCTCTGTTCCATACTCCTCCATACTGTACTCTGCTGACCCCTTACTACATCTCACTGTCTCTGCTCCATACTCCTCCTCCTCCATACTGTACTCTGCTGACTCCTTACTACATCTCACTGTCTCTGCTCCATACTCCTCCTCCTCCATACTGTACTCTGCTGACTCCTTACTACATCTCACTGTCTCTGCTCCATACTCCTCCTCCTCCATACTGTACTCTGCTGACTCCTTACTACATCTCACTGTCTCTGCTCCATACTCCTCCTCCTCCATACTGTACTCTGCTGACTCCTTACTACATCTCACTGTCTCTGCTCCATACTCCTCCTCCTCCATACTGTACTCTGCTGACTCCTTACTACATCTCACTGTCTCTGCTCCATACTCCTCCTCCTCCATACTGTACTCTGCTGACTCCTTACTACATCTCACTGTCTCTGCTCCATACTCCTCCTCCTCCATACTGTACTCTGCTGACTCCTTACTACATCTCACTGTCTCTGCTCCATACTCCTCCTCCTCCATACTGTACTCTGCTGACTCCTTACTACATCTCACTGTCTGTGTTCCATACTCCTCCTCCTCCATACTGTACTCTCCTGACTCCTTACTAGAGATGAGCGTTGTTCTACTCGAACTGTTCGCCAATCTCAAATTCGAGCTGTTTTGGGCGGTGTTCGAGCCGTTCGGCGAACACGAACAATTTGAGAAAAATTCGGCTGTTCGAGGTTATGTTCGATAACTGTTCGTGCACCAAAATCATAACTGGATTTTTTCTCAGTAATGATGAAAATTAATGTTAATACGCAGTTTGAGTGTACAGCGGGGTGGGGGGAGGGGCAGGGGATGGATCTCTGCAGGAATAATGAAGATCTCCATTTTTTTTTCTCTTTCCCGCATTTGCAGTGGGGAGGTGCAATCTGTCAGCCTATCAGCAGCGCACACACGGAGCGAAGTGCTTTTTTTCACACAAGCAAGGGCATGTGTGATTGGCAGTGTATGTCACATGTCCTTGCCCTATAAGACCAAGCCATTTTCCCCGTCGCCACCATTTTCTCACTGCTGCAGCTGCGTGTTAGACGGCACCGCTGTTGCTGTGTGCGCTATACCTTGTTAATTTGAAGCCAATTTTCGCACAAATCTACAGATAGCTTGGGAGTAGGGAATGGTTGTGATTGCAGTCCTTTTAAGGACTAGGTTACAGCATTTCCTACGACTTTTATCAGGCAGGTCTGTGCTCTTAAATAGATAGGTTGTGGGAGTAAAGACTAATTGTAATTGGAGTCCTTTTCAGGACTAGGTTACATCAGTTCCTATCAGTTTTTGCCAGGCAGGTCTGTGCCAGTGCTGTGCAAGTTTATTTCACAGCATTTGGCTGAATCTAGCAAAGCTAATCCTTTTTGGCCTATTGCAGAGTGTGTTAGTCAGTGGAGTAGCCTATCTGTGTTGCAAGATATACCACCTGTGTATAGAATACCAATTTTTTTACTGCACCTAGTGAAGTAAAATTCTTTGGGCATAGCATCATTCTATTAGTCCATCTATACTGACCTCCATCAGGTTGCAAACTGAATATAATTTTTTTCTGCATCTAGCTCTGAAAAAATATTTGGGCTTCTAGCGGTGTGTGGGACTTGGTCTATTAGTCCATCTATACTGACCTCCATCAGGTTGCAAATTAAAAATAATTTTTTTCTGCATCTAGCTCTGAAAAAATATTTGGGCTTCTAGCTGTGTGTGGGACTTGGTCTATTAGTCCATCTATACTGACCTCCATCAGGTTGCAAATTAAAAATAATTTTTTTCTGCATCTAGCTCTGAAAAAATATTTGGGCTTCTAGCAGTGTGTGGGACTTGTTCTATTAGTCCATCTATACTGACCTCCAACAGGTTGCAAATTGAATATAATTTTTTTCTGCATCTAGCTCTGAAAAAATATTTGGGCTTCTAGCGGTGTGTGGGACTTGTTCTATTAGTCCATCTATACTGACCTCCATCAGGTTGCAAATTAAAAATAATTTTTTTCTGCATCTAACCCAGCCAATAGTTTTGGCCTAATACCACAGTTTGGCCACTCAGCTCTGCTCGGTTACCATCCATTGTTTTTTTGTGCAAACAACTCCAGAGTTGTGAATTAGTTAACCACCAAAATGAGTGGAAAAAGGCCTGCTGCTGGTGGAAAGGGGAATAGGCGTGTTGGGAAGGGGAAAAAAGGTTGTGTCCGTGGGGTAGGTGCAGAAGAAAGACCATCTTCCAGCCAAACTAAAATGTCTACTTCTTTTAGCGGACAATGTGATAAGATCCCTTTCTTACGGCCACGCCAATCGCTACAAATTCCAGATGAGGCACAAAAACAGCAGGTGCTTCAACGGATATCAAGTGCTCCTTTAAGTGGGCTCTCCTCCACATCAACTTCAACATCACAAATACTCCAGTCCTCAAAGGTGTCACCCAAATCGCACTTGATTCCTCACAGCTCCCAAATCTCCAGCTGCCCGTCTGAGTATGAGGTAGAACAGATGGTTGAGTCTGCAGAGCTGTTTACTCATACTATAGCCTGGGAATCAGAGGTCGACTCCAGCGCTTCTGTGAATCCAGACGAGGAAATGATCTGCACTGATGCCCAGAATCTTTATGAGTCGGATCCAGGACCAGACGCAGAAGGTTCTGACCATAATGTAGACCCTCATTCCCAAACTGTAACTCCTGTTGGTGGAGACAATGAGGAAGACGATGATAAGACTCAAATACCTGATTGGAGCGACAACTTTAGTTTTTTGTCAGGGCAGGAACAGGTTGGCTCTGAGGACGACGGGTGTGATAACGCACAGGGTGATGATGATGAGGTCGGAGATCCCACTTACTGTCAACCCACAGTCAGCCAAGAGATGAGGTCAGCAGAGGAGGTGGAGGAAGATGCTAGTGACGACGAGGTCAGGTTGCGCCTTCCTGGACAGAGACGTAGTACTGGAAGCACGTCAACAACTGCATCCTCAAACACAACTCTGCCTCTCACCACAAGTCGTGGTGGCTCTTCAGGTCGCATGGGTGCTAAGCCTTGCATAGCCTGGGCATTTTTTCAGATCGATAAAGATGACCCAACTCGTGTTATCTGTAACATTTGTCAGCAAAAGCTAAGTAGAGGCCAAAAAATACATAGTTTGAGTACTTCATGCATGAACCGGCACATGGACATGAAGCATAAGTTGCAGTGGGAAGCTCAGTGTGCTACAATGCGGTCTAGCCGGCCGGGCCAACCACCGTCTGCCATATCTTGTGCATCCGCGGCCTCTTCATCCTCTGTGACTGGGGGGACAGCAGTCACACCTGTTTTGGGGCGCAGACCTGCCACCTCTTTACCCGCAACAGCCAGCGTGATTGGCAGGTCATCATTTTCTTTGGAGGTGGTAACACCAGCTGGTCTTGAGCGCTGTCCGACATCGATAGCACCACCTTTGGATCAAGGCAACCTAACATGTCCGCCTGCATCTTCCTCACAGACCGGCAGTTTGCCGGGGACACCCTTATCAACCCCGTCTAAGCACAATAGCCAGCCCTCGGTCCCTCAGATGTGGACAAGTAAAAGACCATTTCCTCCTAGCCATGAGAAAGCTAAGAGGTTGAATTTCACCATCTGCAAGCTCTTGGCTACAGAAATGCTGCCTTTCTGCCTGGTGGACACAGAGGATTTTCGAGACCTTATGTCCGTCGCAGTGCCCCAGTACCAGATGCCCAGTCGGCACTACTTCTCAAAGAAAGGTGTGCCTGCGCTCCACCAGCATGTCGCACACAACATCACCGCTTCTTTGAGAAACTCTGTGTGTGACAGGGTGCATTTCACCACAGACACTTGGACGAGTAGGCATGGACAGGGGCGTTACATGTCGCTGACTGGGCACTGGGTAACTATGGTGACAGCAGGACAAGGGGCTGCTGTCCAAGTCTTGCCGTCCCCACGAGTTGTGCGTCAATCCTCTTTATGTCATTTTTCCTCCACTGCTTCTGCCTCCTCAACCTCCTCTCGGTCTTCCACCTGCACCCAAAGCCTGTCTGGTCATGCCACAAGCTTTCTAACTGCGCAGAAGGGATCCTGCACACCTCCTTACTATGCTGGCAGTAGGGCTCAACGTCATCAGGCGGTTTTTACATTGAAATGTCTGGGAAATGTGAGTCACACAGCTGAGGAGTTGTGGTCAGCTCTGGAGAACCAATTTCATGAATGGTTGTCTCCACTGGACCTGAAACCAGGGAAGGCCGTGTGCGACAATGCTGCAAACCTGGGTGCGGCCCTTCGCCGGGGCAATGTCACACACGTGCCTTGTATGGCTCACGTGTTGAACCTGGTTGTCCAGCAATTTTTAGCCCACTATCCCAGACTAGATGGCCTTCTGCAGAGGGCACGGTCGCTGTGTGCTCACTTCCGCCGTTCGCATCCCGCAGCTCAGCGACTTACATCTCTACAGAAGTCGTTGGGCCTGCCACTTCACCGGCTAAAATGCGATGTGCCTACCCGGTGGAATTCAACTCTGCACATGTTGCAGCGACTGTGGCAGCACCGACAAGCCCTGGTGCAATACGTTCTGACGTATAGCCTGGGCCAACGAGATTCAGACGTGGGGCAAATCACGCTGGAGGAGTGGTCTCAGATCAGGGACCTATGCACCCTTCTGCACAGTTTTGAAATGGCGACGAAGATGTTTAGTGCTGACGATGCCATTATCAGCATGACTATTCCGGTGATTTACATGCTGGAGCACATGTTAAACAGAATTCGGAGTCAGGTGGTGGCACAAGAGGAGGTGGAGGAAGTAGAGGAGGAGGAGTTGTATGCGGAAGGGCTAACATCTGCAAGGTCCAGACGGTCGGCAGCACCAAGGCGGCAGGCATGTGAGGGTGGGGGAGATGGTTTTACCAGGGCGCATGGTAGCAGCCAAACTAGTGAGGAAGGTGCAGGAGCCCAGGAAGAAGTGGAGGACGAACTGATGGAAGACTCATCAGATGAGGGAGACCTTGATCACATTTCTGTTGTGCGAGGTTGGGGGGAGAGGACAGAGGAAGGAAGCATGATTGTTACCTCGCCACCAACACAACAGGGACTTGGTGCTCCTGGATGCGCAACACACATGAGTGCCTTCTTGCTGCACTACCTGCAACATGACCCTCGAATTGTGAGAATTAGAAATAATCCTGACTACTGGGTTGCCACACTGTTAGATCCCCGGTACAAAAGTAAATTTACAGAAATTATTCCTGCTATAGAAAGGGATGCACGCATGCAGGAGTATCAGCAGAGACTGTTGCAGAATCTTACATGTGCTTTTCCACAATACACCAGTGGTGCACGTAGTGAATCTCACAGTTCCAACTTGCCAACCGTGGGACCGTCAAGTGTTCAGCACTCAAACCGTAACAGAACCACAGTATCTGCTGGTAACATCAATTTTGCGGAATCATTTCACCACTTTTTTAGCCCATCCTTTGCAAGACCACAGGAGACAAGAAGTCTGACACATAGTCAACGCCTAGAGACGATGGTACAGGAGTATCTCCAAGTAAACATTGAAGCCACGACTGTGTCACTGGACCCTTGCTCTTTTTGGGCTTCCAATCTGGATAAATGGCCGGAGCTAGCCACTTACGCCTTGGAGATCTTGTCATGCCCCGCAGCCAGCGTTCTGTCTGAACGTGTGTTCAGCGCTGCTGGTGGTGTGCTGACAGATAAGCGCACGCGGCTCTCCACTGATAATGTAGACAGACTCACGTTCATAAAGATGAACAAATCATGGATCCGAAACGACTTTTCTACCCCTGTGTCATCCTGGGGAGAGTAAAAGCTTGATGATTGGTTAAAATCACCCTACCAACCGTTTTAAGCTTTCAAATTACTAATCATGTTTATCTGTATCTTGACTGGAAAATAATTTGGGCTTTGTAGCAGTGTGCAGCACTGATCCTATTAGGCCATCTATAATAAGCTTCACCAGATTTAAAATTAATAATAATTTTTAGCTGCATCTAGCCCGGAAAATAATTTTGGGGCTCCGAGATGCGCAAGACACATAAGTGCCTTCTTGCTGCACTACCTGCAGCATGACCCTCATATTGTCAGAATTCGAAGTAATCATGACTACTGGGTTGCCACACTCTTAGATCCCCCAAACTTTTCGATCAACCTTTTCATTTTAATAAAGACCAAAAAAATGGTCATTTTTGAAATTATAAGCATTAGCAGGTTGTTAGAAACTGAAATCAAACAGTTTTCAACTCAAAACTTTATTCTAGGTGATGTTACATTTTCACATAGGACCCCTTGTTCGAAAGGAGCTTCTGAACTCTCTCGTCCATTGAATTTGTCAGGTTTTGGATGGTTTCTGCTTCAATTGTTTTGCATGAGGACAGAATACCCTCCCAGAGCTGTTGCTTAGATGTGAACTGCCTCCCGCCATCATAGACACTCCTTTTAATGATGCTCCAAAGGTTCTGAATGGGGTAGAGGTCAGGGGAGCATGGGGGTCACACCATAAGTTTGTCCCCTTTTATGCCCATATCAGCCAGAGATGCAGATGTTTTATGTGCAGCATGAGATGGTGCATTATCATGCAGAAAAATGATCTTGCTGTGAAATACACGGTTCTTCTTCTTGAACCATGGCAGGAAGTGCTGTTTGAGAAAATCCACATACATTATGGAGTTCATCTTTAGCGCCTTCAGGGATCCTAAAGGGGCCGACAATCTCTCTCCCCATGATTCCAGCCCAAAACATTACTCCACCTCCTCCTTGTTGGCGCTGTAGCCGTGTTTGCGTGGGGTGTCCATCAACCAGCCATCCTCCACTCCATCCATCTGGACCATCGAGCGCTGCACGGCACTCATCCGTGAACAAAACAGTTTTGAAATCAGTCTTCATGTAATGTTTGGCCCACTGGAGCCGTTTCTGCTTGTGTGAAGTGGATAGAGGAGGTCGACAGGATGGCGTATGCACAGCTGCAAACCTCTGAAGGACCCTGCATCTTGTTGTTCGGGGGACGTTGGAGGCACAAGCAGCTTCAAAAACTTGTCTGCTGCTATGACAAGGCTTTTTTGCCGCTGCTCTTTCAACCTGACGTAATTGCCTGTAGGAAAGAGTCCTCAATTTGCAATTTATCAGCACGCACACGTGTGTACTGTGAATCAGCTACATACTTCTTGATTGCCAAGACACTTCATCCTGATCATCGCACAATGTTGATTGTAGTCATGCCTTGACCTAAACACTCCACAATTTGTTGCTTCTCAGCAGCCGACACATCCTTTTTCTTTCCCATTTTGGCAGAAAATGTAGGCTGCTTAATAATGTGAGAGAGCCTTCTTAAGTAGTCTTGCCTTTCATTGGACACACCTGCCAAACTAATTAGCACATGTGTCTGCAATTGCTTACAGTGATATAAAGAGCCCTGACACACATCACCATCAATGAGTTTAACTGACAAACAAACAAATTCTTCCCTTATCACTCCTAAACACTTTTTGCATAATAATTTGGAACGCGGTGTACATGTGCTTTTCCACAAAACACCAGTGGTTCACGTAGTGAATCTTACAGTTCTAACTTGCCAACCGTGGTCTGTATGGAGTTGTTCAATAAAGGGCCCAAAATTAAGATAACATAGATGGGAGAGGTCTCTATGAATAGGAATTCCTAAGTATTTGATACCCTGTGAGGGCCAGGCAAAGGGAAAGTTGGACTGGATGGAATCCTATATGGATTTGGGGAGGGAGACATCGAGGGCCTCAGACTTCGCTGCATTGATTTTAAAATTTTACCATGTAACAAAGTGATCTATTTCAGCCATAACAGCAGGGATGGATATATGTGATTGAGTGATATATACTAGGACATCATCAGCAAATAGAGAGCACTTGTACTCGGTGCCTCCCACCTCAATCCACCTAATATTGGGGTTATGGCGAATTGATGAGAGCAGGTGCTCCGTCACTAGGATGTATAAGAGAGGGGACAGAGGACATCCCTGCCTTGTCCCATTGGTGATTGTGAAAGGTGATGAAAATGTTCTGACGCACCCCCTGGGCCTTGGGACACCCGGAGCCGGACCCTTTTTGGTGGATGCTGGTGGTTGTAGTCTTCGTGGCGGCGATCCGGTTCCGTGGCTCAGGGCGGTCAAACCAGTGGCGGAACTATTTATGTGGTTTTGATGTTTAAATGTCCGACTACGCCACCCGTGGATTGCGGTCAGAGTGAACCGCCGCTACAGGGCAGACCGCTAAGGCTGGTGTTGTGGGTGCAGCAGAGCGTAGCATAACTCCCCACGGGAGGAGTATAGCCTCAGGGCAGTGTATGCGGAGGATGGGGGTGATGGTGCAGGGCAGCAGCAGTAACGACACGGAGTCAGTGATGCAGTTCAGGGCCTTTACTCACAGTTCTTATTATCCAGACCACGTCTGCAGGTAACGGCTGCCCACGTCGTACTGTGCTCACCAGGTGAGGGGCTCAGACAACTCCCAGATAACTTTGGAGCGCTTCACAGGACCCCCTTTGTGTGTCCTTTGTCTGGGCTTTCTTACCAACACTTCTGTCCGGCTGCCTCGGGCCTCCTCTTGGTAAACTTGGCGCCAGTTTCCCTGACCCTATGTGGTGCCTTCCTAGCGGGTGGAGCAAGGGGCTGCGCCACATAAAATGTCAGAGCCTCCGGTTTCTAGCTGAGGGTCGTTTCCTGCCTCCACTAGTTCGGGGACCGGTCTCCCCCTTTGGCCTGACCCCTCCACGCAGGTGGATTCGGGCGTGCGGTGGCGACTCGCCCGTCCGCACCCCTGGGATCCCTTCATTCCTCGTTCCTGGAGCCTTCTCCGCTCCTCTTCCTTCCTTCTCCCTCTTGCAGGCCTGGGCCTCTGTTACTAGGCCCGCCTCCGGAGCAGAGCTCATGCAGAGCCCCTGCTCCCTGCCACTTCTGCTCAGACTTCTCTGCACTGAACTAAGATGGTGCCCACCTTTTATACTCCCTTCTCAATGCACCCAGGAACTGCTTCCTCCCTGCTCCTGCACTGCAGGGTTCCCCTTCCTCAGTGTTCCCTCCCCCCACTCCAGCCAGGGACAGGGACTGTCGTGCCCATCTCAGGGGCATATTGGTCGCCCTGCCCCACGGCAATGTGGTGTAATGCATGCAGGTGTCGGGTCCTGATCCACACTCCATCCTTATCTGAGAGTGAGATATCACACCTCTGGGTGAGGTGCAATACGTCTGTAGCAACCGAGCCCTCGGTGCTACAGTTCCATTTATCTTCAGCCTAGGTGACGTATTGTGATACAGGGCCGTGATTTTGGCTATAAAAGGGTCCCCTAGACCCCTACCCCAAGCTTTTTAAGAGAATCATATATGGCGTGCCAGGAGACTCTATGGAATGCTTTCTCAGCATCCAACGAGAGTATCTACTTACAAATTTTTAACTGCATCTAGCCCAGGAAATACTTTGTGCCTAGTAGCAGTGTCTGCTAGTCAGCGGATTATCCTGGCTGTTAAGCAAGCTACACCACCTGTAGTTTGGAAACTTAATTTTTTCAAAGGAAATGCTTCGGGACCACGGGATACTTAGTGAAGAGCATCAGGAGGCACCCCAAGGCATAGGGGCTGGGACTGGCACTAGGATGCCTTGCAGTGGACAGCCGAGCTCGATCCTTATAAAAGCTTTTTAACTGCAGCAGCTTTAGTGGACGCTACTGGAGCTGGAATTACGCGGCTGCTGGCATGAGACTTGCCCTCCAATAGATCCTTGTAAATGGATTTAAAGTGTATTCATTCAAATTAGAGGGACAATTTAAATTAAAAAGCTTAGAGCTGCCTCCACCACAGGGGGGCTCTCTCGACCCACCAGCGGACAGGCACCAGTATTGGGAGAGGGGGGCTGGCCGTCAGGGTTCACCGCGGCTCTGGCACAAACCCGGCGACACGGAGGTGGCACGGGCAGGAGCGGACTGGCCGTCTCGGCTTCTCACTTTTTGGATTTTAGAAGGGCATGACATGCCTATATCTGTGTCTCCCCCTCCTTTTACTCCTCCACCTCTTTTCTTTTCGCATGACTATATGTACTTGTCACTTTTCCATGTGTTAGTTGTGTCTTCTGAGCAGTTTGTCAGCTTTTGGACACCTTTGAAGGTGTTTTCTATGTGTTTCTATGTGTTTTTGTTTGCCTGCCATTGGTTTTAACGGTGTTCGAAGGTGTTCGACGAACAGTTCGACGAACAGTTCGGCGAACACGCGGGTGTTCGACGAACCGAACCGAACTCGAACACTACGGGGGTGGCTCAACACTACTCCTTACTACATCTCACTGTGTCTGCTCCATACTCCTCCTCCATACTGTACTCTGCTGTCTCCTTACTACATCTCACTGTCTCTGCTCCATACTCCTCCTCCTCCATACTGTACTCTGCTGACTCCTTACTACATCTCACTGTCTGTGCTCCATACTCCTCCTCCTCCATACTGTACTCTGCTGACTCCTTACTACATCTCACCGTCTCTGCTCCATGCTCCTCCTCCTCCTCCATACTGTACTCTCCTGACTCCTTACTACATCTCACTGTCTGCTCCATACTCCTCCTCCTCCATACTGTACTCTGCTGACTCCTTACTACATCTCACCGTCTCTGCTCCATGCTCCTCCTCCTCCTCCATACTGTACTCTGCTGACTCCTTAGTACATCTCACTGTCTCTGCTCCATACTCCTCCTCCTCCATACTGTACTCTGCTGACTCCTTACTACATCTCACTGTCTCTGCTCCATACTCCTCCTCCTCCATACTGTACTCTGCTGACTCCTTACTACATCTCACTGTCTCTGCTCCATACTCATCCTCCTCCATACTGTACCCTGCTGACTCCTTACTACATCTCACTGTCTCTGCTCCATACTCCTCTTCCTCCATACTGTACTCTGCTGACTCCTTACTACATCTCACTGTCTCTGCTCCATACTCCTCCTCCTCCATACTGTACTCTGCTGACCCCTTACTACATCTCGCTGTCTCTGCTCCATACTCCTCCTCCTCCATACTGTACTCTGCTGACTCCTTACTACATCTCGCTGTCTCTGCTCCATACTCCTCCTCCTCGATACTGTACTCTGCTGTCTCCTTACTACATCTCACTGTCTCTGCTCCATACTCCTCCTCCTCCATACTGTACTCTGCTGACCCCTTACTACATCTCACTGTATCTGCTCCATACTCCACCTCCTCCATACTGTACTCTGCTGACTCCTTACTACATCTCACTGTCTCTGCTCCATACTCCACCTCCTCCATACTGTACTCTGCTGACTCCTTACTACATCTCACTGTCTCTGCTCCATACACCTCCTCCTCCATACTGTACTCTGCTGACCCCTTACTACATCTCACTGTCTCTGCTCCATACTCCTCCTCCTCCATACTGTACTCTGCTGACTCCTTACTACATCTCACTGTCTCTGCAACATACTCCTCCTCCATACTGTACTCTGCTGACCCCTTACTACATCTCACTGTCTCTGCTCCATACTCCTCCTCCTCCATACTGTACTCTGCTGACCCCTTACTACATCTCACTGTCTCTGCTCCATACTCCTCCTCCTCCATACTGTACTCTGCTGACTCCTTACTACATCTCACTGTCTCTGCTCCATACTCCTCCTCCTCCATACTGTACTCTGCTGACTCCTTACTACATCTCACTGTCTCTGCTCCATACTCCTCCTCCTCCATACTGTACTCTGCTGACTCCTTACTACATCTCACTGTCTCTGCTCCATACTCCTCCTCCTCCATACTGTGCTCTGCTGACCCCTTACTACATCTCACTGTCTCTGCTCCATACTCCTCCTCCTCCATACTGTACTCTGCTGACTCCTTACTACATCTCACTGTCTCTGCTCCATACTCCACCTCCTCCATACTGTACTCTGCTGACTCCTTACTACATCTCACTGTCTCTGCTCCATACTCCTCCTCCTCCATACTGTACTCTGCTGTCTCCTTACTACATCTCACTGTCTCTGCTCCATACTCCTCTTCCTCCATACTGTACTCTGCTGACCCCTTACTACATCTCACTGTCTCTGCTCCATACTCCTCCTCCTCCATACTGTACTCTGCTGACTCCTTACTACATCTCACTGTCTCTGCTCCATACTCCTCCTCCTCCATACTGTACTCTGCTGACTCCTTACTACATCTCACTGTCTCTGCTCCATACTCCTCCTCCTCCATACTGTACTCTGCTGACTCCTTACTACATCTCACTGTCTCTGCTCCATACTCCACCTCCTCCATACTGTACTCTGCTGACTCCTTACTACATCTCACTGTCTCTGCTCCATACTCCTCCTCCTCCATACTGTACTCTGCTGTCTCCTTACTACATCTCACTGTCTCTGCTCCATACTCCTCTTCCTCCATACTGTACTCTGCTGACCCCTTACTACATCTCACTGTCTCTGCTCCATACTCCTCCTCCTCCATACTGTACTGTGCTGTCTCCTTACTACATCTCACTGTCTCTGCTCCATACTCCTCCTCCTCCATACTGTACTGTGCTGACTCCTTACTACATCTCACTGTCTCTGCTCCATACTCCTCCTCCTCCATACTGTACTCTGCTGACTCCTTACTACATCTCACTGTCTCTTCTCCATACTCCTCCTCCATACTGTACTCTGCTGACCACTTACTACATCTCACTGTCTCTTCTCCATACTCCTCCTCCTCCATACTGTACTCTGCTGACTCCTTACTACATCTCACTGTCTCTGCTCCATACTCCACCTGCTCCATACTGTACTCTGCTGACTCCTTACTACATCTCACTGTCACTGCTCCATACTCCTCCTCCTCCATACTGTACTCTGCTGACTCCTTACTACATCTCACTGTCTCTGCTCCATACTCCTCCTCCATACTGTACTCTGCTGACTCCTTACTACATCTCACTGTCTCTGCTCCATACTCCTCCTCCATACTGTACTCTGCTGACTCCTTACTACATCTCACTGTCTCTGCTCCATACTCCTCCTCCATACTGTACTCTGCTGACTCCTCACTACATCTCACTGTCTCTGCTCCATACTCCACCTCCTCCATACTGTACTCTGCTGATTCCTTACTACATCTCACTGTCTCTGCTCCATACTCCTCCTCCTCCATACTGTACTCTGCTGACTCCTTACTACATCTCACTGTCTGTGCTCCATACTCCTCCTCCATACTGTACTCTGCTGACTCCTCACTACATCTCACTGTCTGCTCCATACTCCACCTCCTCCATACTGTACTCTGCTGACTCCTCACTACATCTCACTGTCTGCTCCATACTCCACCTCCTCCATACTGTACTCTGCTGATTCCTTACTACATCTCACTGTCTGTGCTCCATACTCCTCCTCCTCCATACTGTACTCTGCTGTCTCCTTACTACATCTCACTGTCTCTGCTCCATACTCCACCTCCTCCATACTGTACTCTGCTGACCCCTTACTACATCTCACTGTCTCTGCTCCATACTCCTCCTCCTCCATACTGTACTCTGCTGACTCCTTACTACATCTCACTGTCTCTGCTCCATACTCCTCCTCCATACTGTACTCTGCTGACTCCTTACTACATCTCACTGTGTCTGCTCCATACTCCTCCTCCTCCATACTGTACTCTGCTGACTCCTTACTACATCTCACTGTCTCTGCTCCATACTCCTCCTCCTCCATACTGTACTCTGCTGACCCCGTACTACATCGCACTGTCTTTGCTCCATACTCCTCCTCCTCCATACTGTACTCTGCTGACTCCTTACTACATCGCACTGTCTCTGCTCCATACTCCTCCTCCTCCATACTGTACTCTGCTGACTCCTTACTACATCTCACTGTCTCTGCTTCATACTCCTCCTCCTCCATACTGTACTCTGCTGACTCCTTACTACATCTCAATGTCTCTGCTCCATACTCCTCCTCCTCCATACTGTACTCTGCTGACTCCTTACTACATCTCACTGTCTCTGCTCCATACTCCTCCTCCTCCATACTGTACCCTGCTGACCCCTTACTACATCTCACTGTCTCTGCTCCATACTCCTCCTCCTCCATACTGTACTCTGCTGACTCCTTACTACATCTCACTGTCTCTGCTCCATACTCCTCCTCCTCCATACTGTACTCTGCTGACTCCTTACTACATCTCACTGTCTCTGCTCCATACACCTCCTCCTCCATACTGTACTCTGCTGACTCCTTACTAGATCTCACTGTCTCTGCACCATACTCCTCCTCCTCCATACTGTACTCTGTTGACTCCTCACTACATCTCACTGTCTCTGCTCCATACTCCTCCTCCTCCATACTGTACTGTGCTAACTCCTTACTACATCTCACTGTCTCTGCTCCATACTCCACCTCCTCCATACTGTACTCTGCTGACTCCTTACTACATCTCACTGTCTCTGCTCCATACTCCACCTCCTCCATACTGTACTCTGCTGACTCCTTACTACATCTCACTGTCTCTGCTCCATACTCCTCCTCCTCCATACTGTACTCTGCTAACTCCTTACTACATCTCACTGTCTCTGCTCCATACTCCTCCTCCTCCATATTGTACTCTGCTGACCCCTTACTACATCTCATTGTCTCTGCTCCATACTCCACCTCCTCCATACTGTACTCTGCTGACTCCTTACTACATCTCACTGTCTCTGCTCCGTACACCTCCTCCTCCATACTGTACTCTGCTGACTCCTTACTACATCTCACTGTCTCTGCTCCATACACCTCCTCCTCCATACTGTACTCTGCTGACCCCTTACTACATCTCACTGTCTCTGCTCCATACTCCTCCTCCTCCATACTGTACTCTGCTGATTCCTTACTACATCTCACTGTCTCTGCTCCACACTCCTCCTCCTCCATACTGTACTCTGCTGACTCCTTACTACATCTCACTGTCTCTGCTCCATACTCCTCCTCCTCCATACTGTACTCTGCTGACTCCTCAATACATCTCACTGTCTCTGCTCCATACTCCTCCTCCTCCATACTGTACTCTGCTGACTCCTTACTACATCTCACTGTCTCTGCTCCATACTCCTCCTCCTCTATACTGTACTCTGCTGACTCCTTACTACATCTCACTGTCTCTGCTCCATACTCCTCCTCCTCCATACTGTACTCTGCTGACTCCTTACTACATCGCACTGTCTCTGCAACATACTCCTCCTCCTCCATACTGTACTCTGCTGACCCCTTACTACATCTCACTGTCTCTGCTCCATACTCCTCCTCCTCCATACTGTACTCTGCTGACTCCTTACTACATCTCACTGTCTCTGCTCCATACTCCTCCATACTGTACTCTGCTGTCTCCTTACTACATCTCACTGTCTCTGCTCCATACTCCTCCTCCTCCATACTGTACTCTGCTGACTCCTTACTACATCTCACTGTCTCTGCTCCATACTCCTCCTCCTCCATACTGTACTCTGCTGACTCCTTACTACATCTCACCGTCTCTGCTCTATACTCCTCCTCCTCCATACTGTACTCTGTTGACTCCTTACTACATCTCACTGTCTCTGCACCATACTCCTCCTCCATACTGTACTCTGCTGACTCCTTACTACATCTCACTGTCTCTGCTCCATACTCCACCTCCTCCATACTGTACTCTGCTGACCCCTTACTACATCTCACTGTCTCTGCTCCATACTCCTCCTCCATACTGTACTCTGCTGACTTCTTACTACATCTCACTGTCTCTGCTCCATACTCCTCCTCCTCCATACTGTACTCTGCTGACTCCTTACTACATCTCACTGTCTCTGCTCCATACTCCTCCTCCTCCATACTGTACTCTGCTGACTCCTTACTACATCTCACCGTCTCTGCTCCATACTCCTCCTCCTCCATACTGTACTCTGCTGACTTCTTACTACATCTCACTGTCTCTGCTCCATACTCCTCCTCCTCCATACCGTACTCTGCTGACTCCTTACTACATCTCACTGTCTCTGCTCCATACTCCTCCTCCTCCATACTGTACTCTGCTGACTCTTTACTACATCTCACTGTCTCTGCTCCATACTCCTCCTCCTCCATACTGTACTCTGCTGACTCCTTACTACATCTCACTGTCTGTGCTCCATACTCCTCCTCCATACTGTACTCTGCTGACTCCTCACTACATCTCACTGTCTCTGCTCCATACTCCACCTCCTCCATACTGTACTCTGCTGATTCCTTACTACATCTCACTGTCTCTGCTCCATACTCCTCCTCCTCCATACTGTACTCTGCTGACTCCTTACTACATCTCACTGTCTGTGCTCCATACTCCTCCTCCATACTGTACTCTGCTGATTCCTTACTACAGCTCACTGTCTGTGCTCCATACTCCTCCTCCTCCATACTGTACTCTGCTGACTCCTTACTACATCTCACTGTCTCTGCTCCATACACCTCCTCCTCCATACTGTACTCTGCTGACCCCTTACTACATCTCACTGTCTCTGCTCCATACTCCTCCTCCTCCATACTGTACTCTGCTGATTCCTTACTACATCTCACTGTCTCTGCTCCACACTCCTCCTCCTCCATACTGTACTCTGCTGACTCCTTACTACATCTCACTGTCTCTGCTCCATACTCCTCCTCCATACTGTACTCTGCTGACTCCTCAATACATCTCACTGTCTTTGCAACATACTCCTCCTCCTCCATACTGTACTCTGCTGACCCCTTACTACATCTCACTGTCTCTGCTCCATACTCCTCCTCCTCCATACTGTACTCTGCTGACTCCTTACTACATCTCACTGTCTCTGCTCCATACTCCTCCTCCTCCATACTGTACTCTGCTGTCTCCTTACTACATCTCACTGTCTCTGCTCCATACTCCTCCTCCTCCATACTGTACTCTGCTGACTCCTTACTACATCTCACTGTCTCTGCTCCATACTCCTCCTCCTCCATACTGTACTCTGCTGACTCCTTACTACATCTCACCGTCTCTGCTCTATACTCCTCCTCCTCCATACTGTACTCTGTTGACTCCTTACTACATCTCACTGTCTCTGCACCATACTCCTCCTCCATACTGTACTCTGCTGACTCCTTACTACATCTCACTGTCTCTGCTCCATACTCCACCTCCTCCATACTGTACTCTGCTGACCCCTTACTACATCTCACTGTCTCTGCTCCATACTCCTCCTCCATACTGTACTCTGCTGACTTCTTACTACATCTCACTGTCTCTGCTCCATACTCCTCCTCCTCCATACTGTACTCTGCTGACTCCTTACTACATCTCACGGTCTGTGCTCCATACTCCTCCTCCTCCATACTGTACTCTGCTGACCCCTTACTACATCTCACTGTCTCTGCTCCATACTCCACCTCCTCCATACTGTACTCTGCTGATTCCTTACTACATCTCACTGTCTCTGCTCCATACTCCTCCTCCTCCATACTGTACTCTGCTGATTCCTTACTACATCTCACGGTCTGTGCTCCATACTCCTCCTCCTCCATACTGTACTCTGCTGACTCCTTACTACATCTCACTGTCTCTGCTCCATACTCCTCCTCCTCCATACTGTACTCTGCTGACTCCTTACTACATCTCACTGTCTCTGCTCCATACTCCACCTCCTCCATACTGTACTCTGCTGACTCCTTACTACATCTCACTGTCTCTGCACCATACTCCTCCTCCTCCATACTGTACTCTGCTGTCTCCTTACTACATCTCACTGTCTCTGCTCCATACTCCACCTCCTCCATACTGTACTCTGCTGACTCCTTACTACATCTCACTGTCTCTGCTCCATACTCCTCCTCCTCCATACTGTACTCTGCTGTCTCCTTACTACATCTCACTGTCTCTGCTCCATACTCCACCTCCTCCATACTGTACTCTGCTGACTCCTTACTACATCGCACTGTCTCTGCTCCATACTCCTCCTCCTCCATACTGTACTCTGCTGACTCCTTACTACATCGCACTGTCTCTGCTCCATACTCCTCCTCCTCCATACTGTACTCTGCTGACTCCTTACTACATCGCACTGTCTCTGCTCCATACTGCTCCTCCTCCATACTGTACTCTGCTGACTCCTTACTACATCTCACTGTCTGTGCTCCATACTCCTCCTCCTCCATACTGTACTCTGCTGACTCCTTACTACATCTCACTGTCACTGCTCCATACTCCTACTCCTCCATACTGTACTCTGCTGACTCCTTACTACATCTCACTGTCTCTGCTCCATACTCCTCCTCCTCCATACTGTACTCTGCTGACTCCTTACTACATCTCACTGTCTCTGCTCCATACTCCTCCTCCTCCATACTGTACTCTGCTGACTCCTTACTACATCTCACTGTCTCTGCTCCATACTCCTCCTCCTCCATACTGTACTCTGCTGACTCCTTACTACATCTCACTGTTTCTGCTCCATACTCCTCCTCCTCCATACTGTACTCTGCTGACTCCTTACTACATCTCACTGTCTCTGCTCCATACTCCTCCTCCTCCATACTGTACTCTGCTGACTCCTTACTACATCTCACTGTCTCTGCTCCATACTCCTCCTCCTCCATACTGTACCCTGCTGACCCCTTACTACATCTCACTGTCTCTGCTCCATACTCCTCCTCCTCCATACTGTACTCTGCTGACTCCTTACTACATCTCACTGTCTCTGCTCCATACACCTCCTCCTCCATACTGTACTCTGCTGACTCCTTACTACATCTCACTGTCTCTGCACCATACTCCTCCTCCTCCATACTGTACTCTGTTGACTCCTCACTACATCTCACTGTCTCTGCTCCATACTCCTCCTCCTCCATACTGTACTCTGCTAACTCCTTACTACATCTCACTGTCTCTGCTCCATACTCCACCTCCTCCATACTGTACTCTGCTGACTCCTTACTACATCTCACTGTCTCTGCTCCATACTTCACCTCCTCCATACTGTACTCTGCTGTCTCCTTACTACATCTCACTGTCTCTGCTCCATACTCCTCCTCCTCCATACTGTACTCTGCTAACGCCTTACTACATCTCACTGTCTCTGCTCCATACTCCTCCTCCTCCATACTGTACTCTGCTGACCCCTTACTACATCTCATTGTCTCTGCTCCATACTCCACCTCCTCCATACTGTACTCTGCTGACTCCTTACTACATCTCACTGTCTCTGCTCCGTACACCTCCTCCTCCATACTGTACTCTGCTGACTCCCTACTACATCTCACTGTCTCTGCTCCATACACCTCCTCCTCCATACTGTACTCTGCTGACCCCTTACTACATCTCACTGTCTCTGCTCCATACTCCTCCTCCTCAATACTGTACTCTGCTGACTCCTTACATCTCACTTTCTCTGCTCCATACTCCTCCTCCTCCATACTGTACTCTGCTGACTCCTTACATCTCACTGTATCTGCTCCATACTCCTCCTCCTCCTCCATACTGTACGCTGCTGACTCCTTACTACATCTCACTGTCACTGCTCCATCCTCCTCCTCCTCCATACTGTACTCTGCTGACTCCTTACTACATCTCACTGTCTCTGCTCCATACTCCTCCTCCTCCTCCATACTGTACTCTGCTGACTCCTTACTACATCTCACTGTCTCTGCTCCATACTCCTCCTCCTCCATACTGTACTCTGCTGTCTCCTTACTACATCTCACTGTCTCTGCTCCATACTCCTCCTCCTCCATACTGTACTCTGTTGACTCCTTACTACATCTCACAGTCTCTGCTCCATACTCCACCTCCTCCATACTGTACTCTGCTGTCTCCTTACTACATCTCACTGTCTCTGCACCATACTCCTCCTCCTCCATACTGTACTCTGCTGACTCCTTACTACATCTCACTGTCTCTGCTCCATACTCCTCCTCCTCCATACTGTACTCTGCTGTCTCCTTACTACATCTCACTGTCTCTGCTCCATACTCCTCCTCCTCCATACTGTACTCTGCTGACCCCTTACTACATCTCACTGTCTCTGCTCCATACTCCACCTCCTCCATACTGTACTCTGCTGACTCCTTACTACATCTCACTGTCTCTGCTCCATACTCCACCTCCTCCATACTGTACTCTGCTGACTCCTTACTACATCTCACTGTCTCTGCTCCATACTTCACCTCCTCCATACTGTACTCTGCTGTCTCCTTACTACATCTCACTGTCTCTGCTCCATACTCCTCCTCCTCCATACTGTACTCTGCTAACGCCTTACTACATCTCACTGTCTCTGCTCCATACTCCTCCTCCTCCATACTGTACTCTGCTGACCCCTTACTACATCTCATTGTCTCTGCTCCATACTCCACCTCCTCCATACTGTACTCTGCTGACTCCTTACTACATCTCACTGTCTCTGCTCCGTACACCTCCTCCTCCATACTGTACTCTGCTGACTCCCTACTACATCTCACTGTCTCTGCTCCATACACCTCCTCCTCCATACTGTACTCTGCTGACCCCTTACTACATCTCACTGTCTCTGCTCCATACTCCTCCTCCTCAATACTGTACTCTGCTGACTCCTTACATCTCACTTTCTCTGCTCCATACTCCTCCTCCTCCATACTGTACTCTGCTGACTCCTTACATCTCACTGTATCTGCTCCATACTCCTCCTCCTCCTCCATACTGTACGCTGCTGACTCCTTACTACATCTCACTGTCACTGCTCCATCCTCCTCCTCCTCCATACTGTACTCTGCTGACTCCTTACTACATCTCACTGTCTCTGCTCCATACTCCTCCTCCTCCTCCATACTGTACTCTGCTGACTCCTTACTACATCTCACTGTCTCTGCTCCATACTCCTCCTCCTCCATACTGTACTCTGCTGTCTCCTTACTACATCTCACTGTCTCTGCTCCATACTCCTCCTCCTCCATACTGTACTCTGTTGACTCCTTACTACATCTCACAGTCTCTGCTCCATACTCCACCTCCTCCATACTGTACTCTGCTGTCTCCTTACTACATCTCACTGTCTCTGCACCATACTCCTCCTCCTCCATACTGTACTCTGCTGACTCCTTACTACATCTCACTGTCTCTGCTCCATACTCCTCCTCCTCCATACTGTACTCTGCTGTCTCCTTACTACATCTCACTGTCTCTGCTCCATACTCCTCCTCCTCCATACTGTACTCTGCTGACCCCTTACTACATCTCACTGTCTCTGCTCCATACTCCACCTCCTCCATACTGTACTCTGCTGACTCCTTACTACATCTCACTGTCTCTGCTCCATACTCCACCTCCTCCATACTGTACTCTGCTGACTCCTTACTACATCTCACTGTCTCTGCTCCATACTCCACCTCCTCGATACTGTACTCTGCTGACTCCTTACTACATCTCACTGTCTCTGCTCCATACTCCTCCTCCTCCATACTGTACTCTGCTGACTCCTTACTACATCTCACTGTCTCTGCTCCATACTCCACCTGCTCCATACTGTACTCTGCTGACTCCTTACTACATCTCACTGTCTCTGCTCCATACTCCTCCTCCTCCATACTGTACTCTGCTAACTCCTTACTACATCTCACTGTCTCTGCTCCATACTCCTCCTCCTCCATACTGTACTCTGCTGACCCCTTACTACATCTCATTGTCTCTGCTCCATACTCCACCTCCTCCATACTGTACTCTGCTGACTCCTTACTACATCTCACTGTCTCTGCTCCGTACACCTCCTCCTCCATACTGTACTCTGCTGACTCCTTACTACATCTCACTGTCTCTGCTCCATACACCTCCTCCTCCATACTGTACTCTGCTGACCCCTTACTACATCTCACTGTCTCTGCTCCATACTCCTCCTCCTCCATACTGTACTCTGCTGACTCCTTACATCTCACTGTCTCTGCTCCATACTCCTCCTCCTCCATACTGTACTCTGCTGACTCCTTACATCTCACTGTCTCTGCTCCATACTCCTCCTCCTCCTCCATACTGTACGCTGCTGACTCCTTACTACATCTCACTGTCACTGCTCCATCCTCCTCCTCCTCCATACTGTACTCTGCTGACTCCTTACTACATCTCACTGTCTCTGCTCCATACTCCTCCTCCTCCTCCATACTGTACTCTGCTGACTCCTTACTACATCTCACTGTCTCTGCTCCATACTCCTCCTCCTCCATACTGTACTCTGCTGTCTCCTTACTACATCTCACTGTCTCTGCTCCATACTCCTCCTCCTCCATACTGTACTCTGTTGACTCCTTACTACATCTCACAGTCTCTGCTCCATACTCCACCTCCTCCATACTGTACTCTGCTGTCTCCTTACTACATCTCACTGTCTCTGCACCATACTCCTCCTCCTCCATACTGTACTCTGCTGACTCCTTACTACATCTCACTGTCTCTGCTCCATACTCCTCCTCCTCCATACTGTACTCTGCTGTCTCCTTACTACATCTCACTGTCTCTGCTCCATACTCCTCCTCCTCCATACTGTACTCTGCTGACCCCTTACTACATCTCACTGTCTCTGCTCCATACTCCACCTCCTCCATACTGTACTCTGCTGACTCCTTACTACATCTCACTGTCTCTGCTCCATACTCCACCTCCTCCATACTGTACTCTGCTGACTCCTTACTACATCTCACTGTCTCTGCTCCATACTCCACCTCCTCGATACTGTACTCTGCTGACTCCTTACTACATCTCACTGTCTCTGCTCCATACTCCTCCTCCTCCATACTGTACTCTGCTGACTCCTTACTACATCTCACTGTCTCTGCTCCATACTCCTCCTCCTTCATACTGTACTGTGCTGACTCCTTACTACATCTCACTGTCTCTGCTCCATACTCCTCCTCCTCCATACTGTACTCTGCTGACCCCTTACTACATCTCACTGTCTCTGCTCCATACTCCTCCTCCTCCATACTGTACTCTGCTGACTCCTTACTACATCTCACTGTCTCTGCACCATACTCCTCCTCCATACTGTACTCTGCTGACCACTTACTACATCTCACTGTCTCTTCTCCATACTCCTCCTCCTCCATACTGTACTCTGCTGACTCCTTACTACATCTCACTGTCTCTGCTCCATACTCCACCTGCTCCATACTGTACTCTGCTGACTCCTTACTACATCTCACTGTCTCTGCTCCATACTCCTCCTCCTCCATACTGTACTCTGCTAACTCCTTACTACATCTCACTGTCTCTGCTCCATACTCCTCCTCCTCCATACTGTACTCTGCTGACCCCTTACTACATCTCATTGTCTCTGCTCCATACTGCACCTCCTCCATACTGTACTCTGCTGACTCCTTACTACATCTCACTGTCTCTGCTCCGTACACCTCCTCCTCCATACTGTACTCTACTGACTCCTTACTACATCTCACTGTCTCTGCTCCATACACCTCCTCCTCCATACTGTACTCTGCTGACCCCTTACTACATCTCACTGTCTCTGCTCCATACTCCTCCTCCTCCATACTGTACTCTGCTGACTCCTTACATCTCACTGTCTCTGCTCCATACTCCTCCTCCTCCATACTGTACTCTGCTGACTCCTTACATCTCATTGTCTCTGCTCCATACTCCTCCTCCTCCATACTGTACTCTGCTGTCTCCTTACTACATCTCACTGTCTCTGCTCCATACTCCTCCTCCTCCATACTGTACTCTGCTAACTCCTTACTACATCTCACTGTCTCTGCTCCATACTCCACCTCCTCCATACTGTACTCTGCTGACTCCTTACTACATCTCACTGTCTCTGCTCCATACTCCTCCTCCTCCATACTGTACGCTGCTGACTCCTTACTACATCTCACTGTCACTGCTCCATCCTCCTCCTCCTCCATACTGTACTCTGCTGACTCCTTACTACATCTCACTGTCTCTGCTCCATACTCCTCCTCCTCCTCCATACTGTACTCTGCTGACTCCTTACTACATCTCACTGTCTCTGCTCCATACTCCTCCTCCTCCATACTGTACTCTGCTGTCTCCTTACTACATCTCACTGTCTCTGCTCCATACTCCTCCTCCT
This sequence comes from Phyllobates terribilis, assembly GCF_046119375.1. NCBI lineage: Eukaryota > Metazoa > Chordata > Amphibia > Anura > Dendrobatidae > Phyllobates > Phyllobates terribilis. The sequence goes on from NW_027362766.1 coordinate 13,769,699, forward strand.
CCATACTGTACTCTGTTGACTCCTTACTACATCTCACAGTCTCTGCTCCATACTCCACCTCCTCCATACTGTACTCTGCTGTCTCCTTACTACATCTCACTGTCTCTGCACCATACTCCTCCTCCTCCATACTGTACTCTGCTGACTCCTTACTACATCTCACTGTCTCTGCTCCATACTCCTCCTCCTCCATACTGTACTCTGCTTTCTCCTTACTACATCTCACTGTCTCTGCTCCATACTCCTCCTCCTCCATACTGTACTCTGCTGACCCCTTACTACATCTCACTGTCTGTGCTCCATACTCCACCTCCTCCATACTGTACTCTGCTGACTCCTTACTACATCTCACTGTCTCTGCTCCATACTCCACCTCCTCCATACTGTACTCTGCTGACTCCTTACTACATCTCACTGTCTCTGCTCCATACTCCACCTCCTCCATACTGTACTCTGCTGACCCCTTACTACATCTCACTGTCTGTGCTCCATACTCCACCTCCTCCATACTGTACTCTGCTGACCCCTTACTACATCTCACTGTCTGTGCTCCATACTCCACCTCCTCCATACTGTACTCTGCTGACTCCTTACTACATCTCACTGTCTCTGCTCCATACTCCACCTCCTCCATACTGTACTCTGCTGACTCCTTACTACATCTCACTGTCTCTGCTCCATACTCCACCTCCTCCATACTGTACTCTGCTGACCCCTTACTACATCTCACTGTCTGTGCTCCATACTCCACCTCCTCCATACTGTACTCTGCTGACCCCTTACTACATCTCACTGTCTGTGCTCCATACTCCTCCTCCTCCATACTGTACTCTGTTGACTCCTTACTACATCTCACAGTCTCTGCTCCATACTCCACCTCCTCCATACTGTACTCTGCTGTCTCCTTACTACATCTCACTGTCTCTGCACCATACTCCTCCTCCTCCATACTGTACTCTGCTGACTCCTTACTACATCTCACTGTCTCTGCTCCATACTCCTCCTCCTCCATACTGTACTCTGCTTTCTCCTTACTACATCTCACTGTCTCTGCTCCATACTCCTCCTCCTCCATACTGTACTCTGCTGACCCCTTACTACATCTCACTGTCTGTGCTCCATACTCCACCTCCTCCATACTGTACTCTGCTGACTCCTTACTACATCTCACTGTCTCTGCTCCATACTCCACCTCCTCCATACTGTACTCTGCTGACTCCTTACTACATCTCACTGTCTCTGCTCCATACTCCTCCTCCTCCATACTGTACTCTGCTGACCCCTTACTACATCTCACTGTCTGTGCTCCATACTCCACCTCCTCCATACTGTACTCTGCTGACTCCTTACTACATCTCACTGTCTCTGCTCCATACTCCACCTCCTCCATACTGTACTCTGCTGACTCCTTACTACATCTCACTGTCTCTGCTCCATACTCCACCTCCTCGATACTGTACTCTGCTGACTCCTTACTACATCTCACTGTCTGTGCTCCATACTCCACCTCCTCCATACTGTACTCTGCTGACTCCTTACTACATCTCACTGTCTGTGCTCCATACTCCTCCTCCTCCATACTGTACTCTGCTGACTCCTTACTACATCTCACTGTCTCTGCTCCATACTCCTCCTCCTCCATACTGTACTCTGCTTTCTCCTTACTACATCTCACTGTCTCTGCTCCATACTCCTCCTCCTCCATACTGTACTCTGCTGACCCCTTACTACATCTCACTGTCTGTGCTCCATACTCCACCTCCTCCATACTGTACTCTGCTGACTCCTTACTACATCTCACTGTCTCTGCTCCATACTCCACCTCCTCCATACTGTACTCTGCTGACTCCTTACTACATCTCACTGTCTCTGCTCCATACTCCACCTCCTCGATACTGTACTCTGCTGACCCCTTACTACATCTCACTGTCTGTGCTCCATACTCCACCTCCTCCATACTGTACTCTGCTGACTCCTTACTACATCTCACTGTCTCTGCTCCATACTCCTCCTCCTCCATACTGTACTCTGCTGACCACTTACTACATCTCACTGTCTCTGCTCCATACTCCTCCTCCTCCATACTGTACTCTGCTGACTCCTTACTACATCTCACTGTCTCTGCTCCATACTCCACCTGCTCCATACTGTACTCTGCTGACTCCTTACTACATCTCACTGTCTCTGCTCCATACTCCTCCTCCTCCATACTGTACTCTGCTGACTCCTTACTACATCTCACTGTCTCTGCTCCATACTCCTCCTCCATACTGTACTCTGCTGACTCCTTACTACATCTCACTGTCTCTGCACCATACTCCACCTCCTCCATACTGTACTCTGCTGACTCCTTACTACATCTCACTGTCTCTGCTCCATACTCCTCCTCCTCCATACTGTACTCTGCTGACTCCTTACTACATCTCACTGTCTCTGCTCCATACTCCTCATCCTGCATACTGTACTCTGCTGACTCCTTACTACATCTCACTGTCTCTGCTCCATACTCCTCCTCCTCCATACTGTACTCTGCTGACTCCTTACTATATCTCACTGTCTCTGCTCCATACTCCTCCTCCTCCATACTGTACTCTGCTGACTCCTTACTACATCTCACTGTCTCTGCTCCATACTCCTCCTCCTCCATACTGTACTCTGCTGACCCCTTAATACATCTCACTGTCTCTGCTCCATACTCCTCCTCCTCCATATTGTACTCTGCTGACTCCTTACTACATCTCAATGTCTCTGCTCCATACTCCTCCTCCTCCATACTGTACTCTGCTGACTCCTCACTACATCTCACTGTGTCTGCTCCATACTCCTCCTCCTCCTCCTCCATACTGTACTCTGCTGACTCCTTACTACATCTCACTGTCTCTGCTCCATACTCCTCCTCCATACTATACTCTGCTGACTCCTTACTACATCTCACTGTCTCTGCTCCATACTCCACCTCCTCCATACTGTACTCTGCTGACTCCTTACTACATCTCACTGTCTCTGCTCCATACTCCTCCTCCTCCATACTGTACTCTGCTGACTCCTTACTACATCTCACTGTCTCTGCTCCATACTCCTCCTCCTCCATACTGTACTCTGCTGACTCCTTACTACATCTCACTGTCTCTGCTCCATACTCCACCTCCTCCATACTGTACTCTGCTGACTCCTTACTACATCTCACTGTCTCTGCTCCATACTCCTCCTCCTCCATACTGTACTCTGCTGGCCCCTTACTACATCTCACTGTCTCTGCTCCATACTCCTCCTCCTCCATACTGTACTCTGCTGACTCCTTACTACATCTCACTGTCTCTGCTCCATACTCCTCCTACTCCATACTGTACTCTGCTGACTCCTTACTACATCTCACTGTCTCTGCTGCATACTCCTCCTCCTCCATACTGTACTCTGCTGACCCCTTACTACATCTCACTGTCTCTGCTCCATACTCCTCCTCCTCCATACTGTACTCTGCTGACTCCTTACTACATCTCACTCTCTGCTCCATACTCCTCCTCCTCCATACTGTACTCTGCTGGCCCCTTACTACATCTCACTGTCTCTGCTCCATACTCCTCCTCCATACTGTACTCTGCTGAATCCTTACTACATCTCACTGTCTCTGCTCCATACTCCTCCTCCTCCATACTGTACTCTGCTAACTCCTTACTACATCTCACTGTCTCTGCTCCATACTCCTCCTCCTCCATACTGTACTCTGCTGACTCCTTACTACATCTCACTGTCTCTGCTCCATACTCCTCCTCCTCCATACTGTACTCTGCTAACTCCTTACTACATCTCACTGTCTCTGCTCCATACTCCACCTCCTCCATACTGTACTCTGCTGACTCCTTACTACATCTCACTGTCTCTGCTCCATACTCCTCCTCCTCCATACTGTACTCTGCTGACTCCTTACTACATCTCACTGTCTCTGCTCCATACTCCTCCTCCTCCATACTGTACTCTGCTGACTCCTTACTACATCTCACTGTCTCTGCTCCATACTCCACCTCCTCCATACTGTACTCTGCTGACTCCTTACTACATCTCACTGTCTCTGCTCCATACTCCTCCTCCTCCATACTGTACTCTGCTGGCCCCTTACTACATCTCACTGTCTCTGCTCCATACTCCTCCTCCTCCATACTGTACTCTGCTGACTCCTTACTACATCTCACTGTCTCTGCTCCATACTCCTCCTACTCCATACTGTACTCTGCTGACTCCTTACTACATCTCACTGTCTCTGCTGCATACTCCTCCTCCTCCATACTGTACTCTGCTGACCCCTTACTACATCTCACTGTCTCTGCTCCATACTCCTCCTCCTCCATACTGTACTCTGCTGACTCCTTACTACATCTCACTCTCTGCTCCATACTCCTCCTCCTCCATACTGTACTCTGCTGGCCCCTTACTACATCTCACTGTCTCTGCTCCATACTCCTCCTCCATACTGTACTCTGCTGAATCCTTACTACATCTCACTGTCTCTGCTCCATACTCCTCCTCCTCCATACTGTACTCTGCTAACTCCTTACTACATCTCACTGTCTCTGCTCCATACTCCTCCTCCTCCATACTGTACTCTGCTGACTCCTTACTACATCTCACTGTCTCTGCTCCATACTCCTCCTCCTCCATACTGTACTCTGCTAACTCCTTACTACATCTCACTGTCTCTGCTCCATACTCCTCCTCCTCCATACTCTACTCTGCTGACTCCTCACTACATCTCACTGTCTCTGCTGCATACTCCTCCTCCTCCATACTGTACTCTGCTGACTCCTTAGTACATCTCACTGTCTCTCCTCCATACTCCTCCTCCTCCATACTGTACTCTGCTGACTCCTTACTACATCTCACTGTCTCTGCTCCATACTCCTCCTCCTCCATACTGTACTCTGCTGACTCCTTACTACATCTCACTGTCTCTGCTGCATACTCCTCCTCCTCCATACTGTACTCTGCTGACCCCTTACTACATCTCACTGTCTCTGCTCCATACTCCTCCTCCTCCATACTGTACTCTGCTAACTCCTTACTACATCTCACTGTCTCTGCTCCATACTCCACCTCCTCCATACTGTACTCTGCTGACTCCTTACTACATCTCACTGTCTCTGCTCCATACTCCTCCTCCTCCATACTGTACTCTGCTGACTCCTTACTACATCTCACTGTCTCTGCTCCATACTCCTCCTCCTCCATACTGTACTCTGCTGACTCCTTACTACATCTCACTGTCTCTGCTCCATACTCCACCTCCTCCATACTGTACTCTGCTGACTCCTTACTACATCTCACTGTCTCTGCTCCATACTCCTCCTCCTCCATACTGTACTCTGCTGGCCCCTTACTACATCTCACTGTCTCTGCTCCATACTCCTCCTCCTCCATACTGTACTCTGCTGACTCCTTACTACATCTCACTGTCTCTGCTCCATACTCCTCCTACTCCATACTGTACTCTGCTGACTCCTTACTACATCTCACTGTCTCTGCTGCATACTCCTCCTCCTCCATACTGTACTCTGCTGACCCCTTACTACATCTCACTGTCTCTGCTCCATACTCCTCCTCCTCCATACTGTACTCTGCTGACTCCTTACTACATCTCACTCTCTGCTCCATACTCCTCCTCCTCCATACTGTACTCTGCTGGCCCCTTACTACATCTCACTGTCTCTGCTCCATACTCCTCCTCCATACTGTACTCTGCTGTCTCCTTACTACATCTCACTGTCTCTGCTCCATACTCCACCTCCTCCATACTGTACTCTGCTGACTCCTCACTACATCTCACTGTCTCTGCTCCATACTCCTCCTCCTCCATACTGTACTCTGCTGACCCCTTACTACATCTCACTGTCTCTGCTCCATACTTCTCCTCCTCCATACTGTACTCTGCTGACTCCTTACTACATCTCACTGTCTCTGCTCCATACTCCTCCTCCTCCATACTGTACTCTGCTGACTCCTTACTACATCTCACTGTCTCTGCTCCATACTCCTCCTCCTCCTCCATACTGTACTCTGCTGACTCCTTACTACATCTCACTGTCTCTGCTCCATACTCCTCCTCCTCCTCCATACTGTACTCTGACTTCTTACTACATCTCACTGTCTCTGCTCCATACTCCTCCTCCTCCATACTGTACTCTGCTGACTCCTTACTACATCTCACTGTCTCTGCTCCATACTCCTCCTCCTCCATACTGTACTCTGCTGTCTCCTTACTACATCTCACTGTCTCTGCTCCATACTCCTCCTCCTCCATACTGTACTCTGCTGACTCCTTACTACATCTCACTGTCTCTGCTCCATACTCCTCCTCCATACTGTACTCTGCTGTCTCCTTACTACATCTCACTGTCTCTGCTCCATACTCCACCTCCTCCATACTGTACTCTGCTGACTCCTCACTACATCTCACTGTCTCTGCTCCATACTCCTCCTCCTCCATACTGTACTCTGCTGACCCCTTACTACATCTCACTGTCTCTGCTGCATACTCCTCCTCCTCCATACTGTACTCTGCTGACTCCTTACTACATCTCACTGTCTCTGCTCCATACTCTACCTCCTCCATACTGTACTCTGCTGACTCCTTACTACATCTCACTGTCTCTGCTCCATACTCCTCCTCCTCCATACTGTACTCTGCTGTCTCCTTACTACATCTCACTGTCTCTGCTCCATACTCCTCCTCCTCCATACTGTACTCTGCTGACTCCTTACTACATCTCACTGTCTCTGCTCCATACTCCTCCTCCATACTGTACTCTGCTGTCTCCTTACTACATCTCACTGTCTCTGCTCCATACTCCACCTCCTCCATACTGTACTCTGCTGACTCCTCACTACATCTCACTGTCTCTGCTCCATACTCCTCCTCCTCCATACTGTACTCTGCTGACCCCTTACTACATCTCACTGTCTCTGCTGCATACTCCTCCTCCTCCATACTGTACTCTGCTGACTCCTTACTACATCTCACTGTCTCTGCTCCATACTCTACCTCCTCCATACTGTACTCTGCTGACTCCTTACTACATCTCACTGTCTCTGCTCCATACTCCTCCTCCTCCATACTGTACTCTGCTGACCCCTTACTACATCTCACTGTCTCTGCTCCATACTCCTCCTCCATACTGTACTCTGCTGACTCCTTACTACATCTCACTGTCTCTGCTCCATACTCCTCCTCCTCCATACTGTACTCTGCTGACTCCTTACTACATCTCACTGTCTCTGCTCCATACTCCTCCTCCTCCATACTGTACTCTGCTGACTCCTTACTACATCTCACTGTCTCTGCTCCATACTCCTCCTCCTCCATACTGTACTCTGCTGACTCCTTACTACATCTCACTGTCTCTGCTCCATACTCCTCCTCCTCCATACTGTACTCTGCTGACTCCTTACTACATCTCACTGTCTCTGCTCCATACTCCTCCTCCTCCATACTGTACTCTGCTGACTCCTTACTACATCTCACTGTCTCTGCTCAATACTCCTCCTCCTCCATACTGTACTCTGCTGACTCCTTACTACATCTCACTGTCTCTGCTCCATACTCCTCCTCCTCCATACTGTACTCTTCTGACCCCTTACTACATCTCACTGTCTCTGCTCCATACTCCTCCTCCTCCATACTGTACTCTGCTGACTCCTTACTACATCTCACTGTCTCTGCTCCATACTCCTCCTCCTCCATACTGTACTCTGCTGACCCCTTACTACATCTCACTGTCTCTGCTCCATACTCCTCCTCCTCCATACTGTACTCTGCTGACCCCTTACTACATCTCACTGTCTCTGCTCCATACTCCTCCTCCTCCATACTGTACTCTGCTGACTCCTTACTACATCTCACTGTCTCTGCTCCATACTCCTCCTCCTCCATACTGTACTCTGCTGACTCCTTACTACATCTCACTGTCTCAGCTCCATACTCCTCCTCCTCCATACTGTACCCTGCTGGCCCCTTACTACATCTCACTGTCTCTGCTCCATACTCCTCCTCCTCCATACTGTACTCTGCTGGCCCCTTACTACATCTCACTGTCTCTGCTCCATACTCCACCTCCTCCATACTGTACTCTGCTGACTCCTTACTACATCTCACTGTCTCTGCTCCATACTCCTCCTCCTCCATACTGTACTCTGCTGACTCCTTACTACATCTCACTGTCTCTGCTCCATACTCCTCCTCCTCCATACTGTACTCTGCTGACTCCTTACTACATCTCACTGTCTCTGCTCCATACTCCTCCTCCATACTGTACTCTGCTGACTCCTTACTACATCTCACTGTCTCTGCTCCATACTCCTCCTCCTCCATACTGTACTCTGCTGGCCCCTTACTACATCTCACTGTCTATGCTCCATACTCCACCTCCTCCATACTGTACTCTGCTGACTCCTTACTACATCTCACTGTCTCTGCTCCATACTCCTCCTCCTCCATACTGTACTCTGCTGACTCCTTACTACATCTCACTGTCTCTGCTCCATACTCCTCCTCCATACTGTACTCTGCTGTCTCCTTACTACATCTCACTGTCTCTGCTCCATACTCCTCCCCCTCCATACTGTACTCTGCTGACCCCTTACTACATCTCACTGTCTCTGCACCATCCTCCTCCTCCTCCTCCATACTGTACTCTGCTGACTCCTTACTACATCTTACTGTCTCTGCTCCATACTCCTCCTCCTCCATACTGTACTCTGCTGTCTCCTTACTACATCTCACTGTCTCTGCTCCATACTCCTCCTCCTCCATACTGTACTCTGCTGACCCCTTACTACATCTCACTGTCTCTGCTCCATACTCCTCCTCCATACTGTACTCTGCTGACTTCTTACTACATCTCACTGTCTCTGCACCATCCTCCTCCTCCTCCATACTGTACTCTGCTGACTCCTTACTACATCTCACTGTCTCTGCACCATACTCCTCCTCCTCCATACTGTACTCTGCTGCCTCCTTACTACATCTCACTGTCTCTGCTCCATACTCCTCCTCCATACTGTACTCTGCTGACTTCTTACTACATCTCACTGTCTCTGCTCCATACTCTACCTCCTCCATACTGTACTCTGCTGACTCCTTACTACATCTCACTGTCTCTGCTTCATACTCCTCCTCCTCCATACTGTACTCTGCTGACCCCTTACTACATCTCACTGTCTCTGCTCCATACTCCTCCTCCATACTGTACTGTGCTGGCCCCTTACTACATCTTACTGTCTCTGCTCCATACTCCTCCTCCATACTGTACTCTGCTGACTCCTTACTACATCTCACTGTCTCTGCTCCATACTCCTCCTCCTCCATACTGTACTCTGCTGACCCCTTACTACATCTCACTGTCTCTGCTCCATACTCCTCCTCCTCCATACTGTACTCTGCTGACTCCTTACTACATCTCACTGTCTCTGCTCCATACTCCTCCTCCTCCATACTGTACGCTGCTGACTCCTTACTACATCTCACTGTCTCTGCTCCATACTCCTCCTCCTCCATACTGTACTCTGCTGACTCCTTACTACATCTCACTGTCTCTGCTCCATTCTCCACCTCCTCCATACTGTACTCTGCTGACTCCTTACTACATCTCACTGTCTCTGCTCCATACTCCTCCTCCTCCATACTGTACTCTGCTGACTCCTTACTACATCTCACTGTCTCTGCTGCATACTCCTCCTCCATACTGTACTCTGCTGACCCCTTACTGCATCTCACTGTCTCTGCTCCATACTCCTCCTCCTCCTCCATACTGTACTCTGCTGACTCCTTACTACATCTCACTGTCTCTGCTCCATACTCCTCCTCCTCCATACTGTACTCTGCTGACTCCTTACTACATCTCACTGTCTCTGCTCCATACTCCTCCTCCTCCATACTGTACTCTGCTGACCCCTTACTACATCTCACTGTCTCTGCTCCATACTCCTCCTCCTCCTCCATACTGTACTCTGCTGACTCCTTACTACATCTCACTGTCTCTGCTCCATACTCCACCTCCTCCATACTGTACTCTGCTGACCCCTTACTACATCTCACTGTCTCTGCTCCATACTCCTCCTCCTCCATACTGTACTCTGCTGACTCCTTACTACATCTCACTGTCTCTGCTCCATACTCCTCCTCCTCCATACTGTACTCTGCTGACTCCTTACTACATCTCACTGTCTCTGCTCCATACTCCTCCTCCTCCATACTGTACTGTGCTGTCTCCTTACTATATCTCACTGTCTCTGCTCCATACTCCTCCTCCTCCATACTGTACTCTGCTGACTCCTTACTACATCTCACTGTCTCTGCTCCATACTCCTCCTCCTCCATACTGTACTCTGCTGGCCCCTTACTACATCTCACTGTCTCTGCTCCATACTCCTCCTCCTCCATACTGTACTCTGCTGACTCCTTACTACATCTCACTGTCTCTGCTCCATACTCCTCCTCCTCCATACTGTACTCTGCTGACTCCTTACTACATCTCACTGTCTCTGCTCCATACTCCACCTCCTCCATACTGTACTCTGCTGACTCCTTACTACATCTCACTGTCTCTGCTCCATACTCCTCCTCCTCCATACTGTACTCTGCTGACTCCTTACTACATCTCACTGTCTCTGCTCCATACTCCTCCTCCTCCATACTGTACTCTGCTGACTCCTTACTACATCTCACTGTCTCTGCTCCATTCTCCACCTCCTCCATACTGTACTCTGCTGACTCCTTACTACATCTCACTGTCTCTGCTCCATACTCCTCCTCCTCCATACTGTACTCTGCTGACTCCTTACTACATCTCACTGTCTCTGCTGCATACTCCTCCTCCATACTGTACTCTGCTGACCCCTTACTACATCTCACTGTCTCTGCTCCATACTCCTCCTCCTCCTCCATACTGTACTCTGCTGACTCCTTACTACATCTCACTGTCTCTGCTCCATACTCCTCCTCCTCCATACTGTACTCTGCTGACTCCTTACTACATCTCACTGTCTCTGCTCCATACTCCTCCTCCTCCATACTGTACTCTGCTGACTCCTCACTACATCTCGCTGTCTCTGCTCCATACTCCTCCTCCATACTGTACTCTGCTGACTCCTTACTACATCTCACTGTCTCTGCTCCATACTCCTCCTCCTCCATACTGTACTCTGCTGACTCCTTACTACATCTCACTGTCTCTGCTCCATACTCCTCCTCCTCCATACTGTACTCTGCTGACTCCTTACTACATCTCACTGTCTCTGCTGCATACTCCTCCTCCATACTGTACTCTGCTGACTCCTTACTACATCTCACTGTCTCTGCTCCATACTCCTCCTCCTCCACACTGTACTCTGCTGACTCCTCACTACATCTCACTGTCTCTGCTCCATACTCCTCCTCCTCCATACTGTACTCTGCTGACTCCTTACTACATCTCACTGTCTCTGCTCCATACTCCTCCTCCTCCATACTGTACTCTGCTGACTCCTTACTACATCTCACTGTCTCTGCTCCATACTCCACCTCCTCCATACTGTACTCTGCTGCCTCCTTACTACATCTCACTGTCTCTGCTCCATACTCCTCCTCCTCCATACTGTACTCTGCTGACTCCTTACTACATCTCACTGTCTCTGCTCCATACTCCTCCTCCTCCATACTGTACTCTGCTGACTCCTTACTACATCTCACTGTCTCTGCTCCATACTCCTCCTCCTCCATACTGTACTCTGCTGACTCCTTACTACATCTCACTGTCTCTGCTCCATACTCCTCCTCCTCCATACTGTACTCTGCTGACTCCTTACTACATCTCACTGTCTCTGCTCCATACTCCTCCTCCTCCATACTGTACTCTGCTGACTCCTTACTACATCTCACTGTCTCTGCTCCATACTCCTCCTCCTACATACTGTACTCTGCTGACTCCTTACTACATCTCACTGTCTCTGCTCCATACTCCTCCTCCTCCATACTGTACTCTGCTGACTCCTTACTACATCTCACTGTCTCTGCTCCATACTCCTCCTCCTCCATACTGTACTCTGCTGACTCCTTACTACATCTCACTGTCTCTGCTCCATACTCCTCCTCCTCCATACTGTACTCTGCTGACTCCTTACTACATCTCACTGTCTCTGCTCCATACTCCTCCTCCTCCATACTGTACTCTGCTGACTCCTTACTACATCTCACTGTCTCTGCTCCATACTCCACCTCCTCCATACTGTACTCTGCTGACTCCTTACTACATCTCACTGTCTCTGCTCCATACTCCTCCTCCTCAATACTGTACTCTGCTGACTCCTTACTACATCTCACTGTCTCTGCTCCATACTCCTCCTCCTCCATACTGTACTCTGCTGACTCCTTACTACATCTCACTGTCTCTGCTCCATACTCCTCCTCCTCCATACTGTACTCTGCTGACTCCTTACTACATCTCACTGTCTCTGCTCCATACTCCACCTCCTCCATACTGTACTCTGCTGACTCCTTACTACATCTCACTGTCTCTGCTCCATACTCCTCCTCCTCCATACTGTACTCTGCTGACTCCTTACTACATCTCACTGTCTCTGCTCCATACTCCTCCTCCTCCATACTGTACTCTGCTGACTCCTTACTACATCTCACTGTCTCTGCTCCATTCTCCACCTCCTCCATACTGTACTCTGCTGACTCCTTACTACATCTCACTGTCTCTGCTCCATACTCCTCCTCCTCCATACTGTACTCTGCTGACTCCTTACTACATCTCACTGTCTCTGCTGCATACTCCTCCTCCATACTGTACTCTGCTGACCCCTTACTACATCTCACTGTCTCTGCTCCATACTCCTCCTCCTCCTCCATACTGTACTCTGCTGACTCCTTACTACATCTCCCTGTCTCTGCTCCATACTCCTCCTCCTCCATACTGTACTCTGCTGACTCCTTACTACATCTCACTGTCTCTGCTCCATACTCCTCCTCCTCCATACTGTACTCTGCTGACTCCTCACTACATCTCGCTGTCTCTGCTCCATACTCCTCCTCCATACTGTACTCTGCTGACTCCTTACTACATCTCACTGTCTCTGCTCCATACTCCTCCTCCTCCATACTGTACTCTGCTGACTCCTTACTACATCTCACTGTCTCTGCTCCATACTCCTCCTCCTCCATACTGTACTCTGCTGACTCCTTACTACATCTCACTGTCTCTGCTGCATACTCCTCCTCCATACTGTACTCTGCTGACTCCTTACTACATCTCACTGTCTCTGCTCCATACTCCTCCTCCTCCACACTGTACTCTGCTGACTCCTCACTACATCTCACTGTCTCTGCTCCATACTCCTCCTCCTCCATACTGTACTCTGCTGACTCCTTACTACATCTCACTGTCTCTGCTCCATACTCCTCCTCCTCCATACTGTACTCTGCTGACTCCTTACTACATCTCACTGTCTCTGCTCCATACTCCACCTCCTCCATACTGTACTCTGCTGCCTCCTTACTACATCTCACTGTCTCTGCTCCATACTCCTCCTCCTCCATACTGTACTCTGCTGACTCCTTACTACATCTCACTGTCTCTGCTCCATACTCCTCCTCCTCCATACTGTACTCTGCTGACTCCTTACTACATCTCACTGTCTCTGCTCCATACTCCTCCTCCTCCATACTGTACTCTGCTGACTCCTTACTACATCTCACTGTCTCTGCTCCATACTCCTCCTCCTCCATACTGTACTCTGCTGACTCCTTACTACATCTCACTGTCTCTGCTCCATACTCCTCCTCCTCCATACTGTACTCTGCTGACTCCTTACTACATCTCACTGTCTCTGCTCCATACTCCACCTCCTCCATACTGTACTCTGCTGACTCCTTACTACATCTCACTGTCTCTGCTCCATACTCCTCCTCCTCCATACTGTACTCTGCTGACTCCTTACTACATCTCACTGTCTCTGCTCCATACTCCTCCTCCTCCATACTGTACTCTGCTGACTCCTTACTACATCTCACTGTCTCTGCTCCATTCTCCACCTCCTCCATACTGTACTCTGCTGACTCCTTACTACATCTCACTGTCTCTGCTCCATACTCCTCCTCCTCCATACTGTACTCTGCTGACTCCTTACTACATCTCACTGTCTCTGCTGCATACTCCTCCTCCATACTGTACTCTGCTGACCCCTTACTACATCTCACTGTCTCTGCTCCATACTCCTCCTCCTCCTCCATACTGTACTCTGCTGACTCCTTACTACATCTCCCTGTCTCTGCTCCATACTCCTCCTCCTCCATACTGTACTCTGCTGACTCCTTACTACATCTCACTGTCTCTGCTCCATACTCCTCCTCCTCCATACTGTACTCTGCTGACCCCTTACTACATCTCACTGTCTCTGCTCCATACTCCTCCTCCTCCTCCATACTGTACTCTGCTGACTCCTTACTACATCTCCCTGTCTCTGCTCCATACTCCTCCTCCTCCATACTGTACTCTGCTGACTCCTTACTACATCTCACTGTCTCTGCTCCATACTCCTCCTCCTCCATACTGTACTCTGCTGACTCCTTACTACATCTCACTGTCTCTGCTGCATACTCCTCCTCCATACTGTACTCTGCTGACTCCTTACTACATCTCACTGTCTCTGCTCCATACTCCTCCTCCTCCACACTGTACTCTGCTGACTCCTCACTACATCTCACTGTCTCTGCTCCATACTCCTCCTCCTCCATACTGTACTCTGCTGACTCCTTACTACATCTCACTGTCTCTGCTCCATACTCCTCCTCCTCCATACTGTACTCTGCTGACTCCTTACTACATCTCACTGTCTCTGCTCCATACTCCACCTCCTCCATACTGTACTCTGCTGCCTCCTTACTACATCTCACTGTCTCTGCTCCATACTCCTCCTCCTCCATACTGTACTCTGCTGACTCCTTACTACATCTCACTGTCTCTGCTCCATACTCCTCCTCCTCCATACTGTACTCTGCTGACTCCTTACTACATCTCACTGTCTCTGCTCCATACTCCTCCTCCTCCATACTGTACTCTGCTGACTCCTTACTACATCTCACTGTCTCTGCTCCATACTCCTCCTCCTCCATACTGTACTCTGCTGACTCCTTACTACATCTCACTGTCTCTGCTCCATACTCCTCCTCCTCCATACTGTACTCTGCTGACTCCTTACTACATCTCACTGTCTCTGCTCCATACTCCTCCTCCTACATACTGTACTCTGCTGACTCCTTACTACATCTCACTGTCTCTGCTCCATACTCCTCCTCCTCCATACTGTACTCTGCTGACTCCTTACTACATCTCACTGTCTCTGCTCCATACTCCTCCTCCTCCATACTGTACTCTGCTGACTCCTTACTACATCTCACTGTCTCTGCTCCATACTCCTCCTCCTCCATACTGTACTCTGCTGACTCCTTACTACATCTCACTGTCTCTGCTCCATACTCCTCCTCCTCCATACTGTACTCTGCTGACTCCTTACTACATCTCACTGTCACTGCTCCATACTCCTCCTCCTCCATACTGTACTCTGCTGACTCCTTACTACATCTCACTGTCTCTGCTCCATACTCCTCCTCCTCCATACTGTACTCTGCTGACTCCTTACTACATCTCACTGTCTCTGCTCCATACTCCTCCTCCTCCATACTGTACTCCTTCCATTATGTGACAATCCTCTCTGTATAGTGAATACAGATGTGCTATGGATTCCTCAGCAGTTTTAGCTGCGGATGTCACATGTGGATTTTCTCTTTTGCTGGTTCGGAGACGCTGCTGATTTTCCATATTGAGAGGGGCCATTAATCGCAGCACTTCTTCTTATAATGCATCTTTTCAAGCCTGAACCCGTTGAAGTGCAGACACATGTTCCTTGTAGATTGAGGTTTTCCTGTTCAATTCCTGTATGTTTCTGAGGCACCCCTGCGGGTTCAGTCGTCACAGAGGTACTGCATCTCAGCCAGAGGTGTGGTACCCCACTCTTGGGTAAGAAGGGAGCCCTACCCGGGACCCAAACACCAACATCACTCCGGTAGGGAAGGGAGAGATAGCTCCTGAGGGAGAGCACAGACTCGGTCCCTGTCTGGAGGATGGAACTAGGTAGAGGAGGTGGGTGGAGGAAGTAGTTTAGGGGAGCACTAAAGGAAGGACTGAAGGTAGAGGGGACCAGTTGGTGACGTGGGACACATGACAAACAATGTAAAAGGAAAGGTAGAAAGATCTAGAAGGGTCCTAGGAGCCAAGCCCAGGGAGTGTGGACCTTTGAAGAGTAGGGTCCAGTCAGAGAGAACTAGAGGAGCGAGGGAGTCAGAGAAGGGATCCTAGGGGCACGGGAAGTGCGGAGTCCACCCATGCGCCCGAATTCACGCCGACCGTAGTCGGGAGAAGGGATCAGGTCACAGTAGAGGACCGGCCCCAGGCTAGTGGAGGACTGTAAGACTCAGCTAGCACACTGGAGGCTGCGGTATCTCTAAGTGCCATAGCCAAAACCACACACATTTGCTGAAAAGGTGGCCATATAGCACCAGGGGGACAAAGGACGTTGCCTGACAAGGCCCGCGGCCACTGGCTCGGGACACTGTGTGTGAGGCGCAGGGCAGGAAGGTGAAAGCCAGCGCAGAGAGAGACGACCCAGGAAAGGTACACCAGAAGAGGGTCTCGATCAAGTGCACCCAAGTTATCTGAGAGTTGGCTGGATCACTTCCCCGGAGGACACAGGACTCGTTGGGCTGTTATAACCTGCTGGCAGTTGTAACCTGGAACATCATACGTACTGTGAGTAAACACTTGAAGACTGCACCCCTCTGTGTCCTTGAATTAACTGCTGCATCACCTGCCGTGCAAAACACCAACATCTAAAATTATCTCTTTAACTGTCCTGGGACCTAGCTCTACCTGTGGAGAGCTGAACCAACTCTGCTGCGTCACCAACGGCCCCAGTGGATCTGAACATCAGCTGCAGCCACCTATAGCCGCATACCACGGGTGGCGTCACGAACTTTATCCCCAAAACTTTATCCCCTCTTTGTTGTTGACCGCCCGGGGCCACGGACAGGGTCACGCCACCGTGACTATCCTAAAAGAACCGACCGGCGCGGCTAACGAGTACCCCACGGTCCCAGGGGGCGCGTCATTTCCAGCATATTCTGGCCTGCTGCAGCCGCTGCACACATTGATCACTGTATATATACACTGCTCAAAAAAATAAAGGGAACACTTAAACAACAGAATATAACTCCAAGTAAATCAAACTGCTGTGAAATCAAACTGTCCACTTAGGAAACAACACTGATTGATAATCAATCTCACATGCTGTTGTGCAAATGGAATAGACAATAGATGGAAATTATTGGCAATTATCAAGACCCCCTCAATAAAGGAGTGGTTCTGCAGGTGGGGACCACAGACCACATCTCCGTACCAATGCTTTCTGGCTGATATTTTGGTCACTTTTGAGTGTTGGTTGTGCTTTCACACTCGTGGTAGCATGAGACGGACTCTACAACCCACAGAAGTTGCTCAGGTAGTGCGGCTCATCCAGGATGGCACATCAATGCGAGCTGTGGCAAGAAGGTTTGCTGTGTCTGTCAGGATAGTGTCCAGAGGCTGGAGGCGCTAACAGGAGACAAGCCAGTACTCCAGGAGACGTGGAGGGGGCCGTAGGAGGGCAACAACCCAGCAGCAGGACCGCTACCTCCGCCTTTGTGCAAGGAGGAACAGGAGGAGCACTGCCAGAGCCCTACAAAATGACCTCCAGCAGGCCACAAATGTGCATGTGTCTGCACAAACTGTTAGAAACTGACTCCATGAGGGTGGTATGAGGGCCCGGCGTCCACAGATGGGGGTTGTGCTCACAGCCCAACACCGTGCAGGACGCTTGGCATTTGCCATAGAACACCAGGATTGGCAAAGTGGCCACTGGCGCCCTGTGCTCTTCACAGATGAAAGCAGGTTCACACTGAGCACATGTGACAGACGTGACAGAGTCTGGAGACGCTGTGGAGAGCGATCTGCTGCCTGCAACATCCTTCTGCATGACCGGTTTGGCAGTGGGTCAGTAATGGTGTGGGGTGGCATTTCTTTGGAGGGCCACACAGCCCCCCATGTGCTCGCCAGAGGTAGCCTGACTGCCATTAGGTACCGAGATGAGATCCTCAGACCCCTTGTGAGACCATATGCTGGTGCGGTTGGCCCTGGGTTCCTCCTAATGCAGGACAATGCCAGACCTCATGTGGCTGGAGTGTGTCAGCAGTTCCTGCAAGATGAAGGCATTGAAGCTATGGACTGGCCCGCCATTTCCCCAGACCTGAATCCGATTGAGCACATCTGGGACATAATGTCTCGCTCCATCCACCAACGTCACGTTGCACCACAGACTGTCCAGGAGTTGACGGATGCTTTAGTCCAGGTCTGGGAGGAGATCCTACAGGAGACCATCCGCAACCTCATCAGGAGCATGCCCAGGCATTGTAGGGAGGTCATACAGGCACGTGGAGGCCACACACAATACTGAACCACATCAGGAGCATGCCCAGGCGTTGTAGGGAGGTCATACAGGCACGTGGAGGCCGCACACAATACTGAGCCTCATCAGGAGCATGCCCAGGCATTGTAGGGAGGTCATACAGGCACGTGAAGGCCACACACAATACTCAGCCTCATCAGGAGCATGCCCAGGCGTTGTAGGGAGGTCATACAGGCACGTGGAGGCCACACACAATACTCAGCCTCATCAGGAGCATGCCCAGGCATTGTACGGAGGTCATACAGGCACGTGGAGGCCGCACACAATACTCAGCCTCATCAGGAGCATGCCCAGGCGTTGTAGGGAGGTCATATAGGCACGTGGAGGCCACACACAATACTCAGCCTCATGAGGAGCATGCCCAGGCATTGTAGGGAGGTCATACAGGCACGTGGAGGCCACACACAATACTCAGCCTCATCAGGAGCATGCCCAGGCGTTGTAGGGAGGTCATACAGGTACATGGAGGTCACACACAATACTCAGCCTCATCAGGAGCATGCCAGGCGTTGTAGGTAGGTCATACAGGCACGTGGAGGCCACACACAATACTCAGCCTCATCAGGACCATGCCAGGCGTTGTAGGGAGGTTATACAGGCACGTGAAGGCCACACACAATACTCAGCCTCATCAGGAGCATGCCCAGGCGTTGTAGGGAGGTCATACAGGCACGTGGAGGCCACACACAATACTCAGCCTCATCAGGAGCATGCCCAGGCGTTGTAGGGAGGTCATACAGGCACGTGGAGGCCACACACAATACTCAGCCTCATCAGGAGCATGCCCAGACGTTGTAGGGAGGTCATACAGGCACGTGTAGGCCACACACAATACTGAGCCTCATCAGGAGCATGCCCAGGCGTTTTAGGGAGGTCATATAGGCACGTGGAGGCCACACACAATACTCAGCCTCATCAGGAGCATGCCCAGGCGTTGTAGGGAGGTCATACTGGCACGTGGAGGCCACACACAATACTCAGCCTCATCAGGAGCATGCCCAGGCGTTGTAGGGAGGTCATACAGGCACGTGGAGGCCACACACAATACTCAGCCTCATCAGGAGCATGCCCAGGTGTTGTAGGGAGGTCATACAGGCACGTGGAGGCCACACACAATACTCAGCCTCATCAGGAGCATGCCCAGGCATTGTAGGGAGGTCATACAGGCACGTGGAGGCCACACACAATACTCAGCCTCATCAGGAGCATGCCCAGGCGTTGCAGGGAGGTCATACAGGCACGTGGAGGCCACACACAATACTGAGCCTCATCAGGAGCATGCCCAGTTGTTGTAGGGAGGTCATACAGGCACGTGGAGGCCACACACAATACTGAGCCTCATCAGGAGCATGCCCAGGCGTTGTAGGGAGGTCATACAGGCATGTGTAGGCCACACACAATACTCAGCCTCATCAGGAGCATGCCCAGGCGTTGTAGGGAGGCCATACAGGCACGTGGAGGCCACACACAATACTCAGCCTCATCAGGAGCATGCCCAGGCGTTGTAGGGAGGTCATACAGGCACGTGGAGGCCACACACAATACTCAGCCTCATCAGGAGCATGCCCATGCGTTGTAGGGAGGTCATACAGGCACGTGGAGGCCACACACAATACTCAGCCTCATCAGGAGCATGCCCAGGCGTTGTAGGGAGGTCATACAGGCACGTGGAGGCCACACACAATACTCAGCCTCATCAGGAGCATGCCCAGGCGTTGTAGGGAGGTCATACAGGCACGTGGAGGCCACACACAATACTCAGCCTCATCAGGAGCATGCCCAGGCGTTGTAGGGAGGTCATACAGGCACGTGGAGGCCACACACAATACTGAGCCGCATCAGGAGCATGCCCAGGCATTGTAGGAAGGTCATACAGGCACGTGGAGGCCACACACAATACTCAGCCTCATGAGGAGCATGCCCAGGCGTTGTAGGGAGGTCATACTGGCACGTGGAGGCCACACACAATACTCAGCCTCATCAGGAGCATGCTCAGGTGTTGTAGGGAGGTCATACAGGCACGTGGAGGCCACACACAATACTCAGCCTCATCAGGAGCATGCCCATGCGTTGTAGGGAGGTCATACAGGCACGTGGAGGCCACACACAATACTCAGCCTCATCAGGAGCATGCCCAGGCGTTGTAGGGAGGTCATACAGGCACGTGGAGGCCACACACAATACTGAGCCGCATCAGGAGCATGCCCAGGCATTGTAGGAAGGTCATACAGGCACGTGGAGGCCACACACAATACTCAGCCTCATGAGGAGCATGCCCAGGCGTTGTAGGGAGGTCATACTGGCACGTGGAGGCCACACACAATACTCAGCCTCATCAGGAGCATGCTCAGGTGTTGTAGGGAGGTCATACAGGCACGTGGAGGCCACACACAATACTCAGCCTCATCAGGAGCATGCCCATGCGTTGTAGGGAGGTCATACAGGCACGTGGAGGCCACACACAATACTCAGCCTCATCAGGAGCATGCCCAGGCGTTGTAGGGAGGTCATACAGGCACGTGGAGGCCACACACAATACTCAGCCTCATCAGGAGCATGCCCAGGCATTGTAGGGAGGTCATACAGGCACGTGGAGGCCACACACAATACTCAGCCTCATCAGGAGCATGCCCAGGCGTTGTAGGGAGGTCATACAGGCACGTGGAGGCCACACACAATACTCAGCCTCATCAGGAGCATGCCCAGGCGTTGTAGGGAGGTCATACAGGCACGTGGAGGCCACACACAATACTCAGCCTCATGAGGAGCATGCCCAGGCGTTGTAGGGAGGTCATACAGGCACGTGGAGGCCACACACAATACTCAGCCTCATCAGGAGCATGCCCAGGCGTTGTAGGGAGGTCATACAGGCACGTGGAGGCCACACACAATACTCAGCCTCATCAGGAGCATGCCCAGGCGTTGTAGGGAGGTCATACAGGCACGTGGAGGCCACACACAATACTCAGCCTCATCAGGAGCATGCCCAGGCGTTGTAGGGAGGTCATACAGGCACGTGGAGGCCACACTCAATACTGAGCCTCATCAGGAGCATGCCCAGGCGTTGTAGGGAGGTCATACAGGCACGTGGAGGCCACACACAATACTCAGCCTCATCAGGAGCATGCCCAGGCGTTGTAGGGAGGTCATACAGGCATGTGGAGGCCACACACAATACTCAGCCTCATCAGGAGCATGCCCAGGCATTGTAGGGAGGTCATACAGGCACGTGGAGGCCACACACAATACTGAGCCTCATCAGGAGCATGCCCAGGCGTTGTAGGGAGGTCATACAGGCACGTGGAGGCCACACACAATACTCAGCCTCATCAGGAGCATGCCCAGGCTTTGTAGGGAGGTCATACAGTTACAGTTATTTTATTTTATTATTTTATTACCTTCTCTGGATTGCAAAGTTCCTGTATACTCGTCTATTGGGGATGGAAGATACAACACTTCCCACACTATCAACTGCTGCTGGGCACACAGCACGAGATCTGCACCTGGATCTTCTTCCACCACTTACAAGTCTCCTGCAGGTACAGACACTCTGGGGCACGCAATACGGACCATCTCAGCTAATGCTACTGAAGGATGCATGCTGCTACCCACAGCCTGTGACAGGGATACAGCCATATGTGAGCGGTGGAGGTCACTGCATACGATTTGCCAAGGAGAGGACTGGTGTGACGGGTGGAAACAATGACGGGATGGTGGACCCTAGGTCTGTTGCTAAACGAGCAGTGTATTCTAGGGATCGTCTTCTGGAACTGCGCAGGATAAAGTCTTCTCCAGCAGTGGCAATACTGAATGTTCCACGGGAAATAAGGAGACTTTTCAGAGGCTGCAGAGCAGTCAAGAAGATCAAGTCCTGGAGGAGAAGGTTTAAACCAGTGGTCCCATCCATTATCATGGGTAACGTACGATCGCTGGGAAATATGTCGGATGAACTGCTGGCTCTGAGTAAGACCCAGAAGGAGTTTAGGGAATGCAGTCTCATGTGCTTTACAGAAACCTGGCTGCATGAGGAGGTCCCAGATTCATGTGTCTCGGTACCAGGGTTTCAAATGGTTCGGGCTGATAGAGAGAGAATTAGATGCGGCAAGAAAAAAGGTGGAGGAGTGATACTCTACATTAACAACAGATGGTGCAATCAGGGGCATGTAACTGTTAAGGAGAAACATTGCTGTCCAAATATTGAACTGTTAGCAGTGGGCCTCAGGCCTTACTATCTGCCTAGAGAATTCACTCTTGTTATTGTAGTTGTGATGTATATACCACCATGTGCGAACCCAGAGGCTGCTGGGGATGTGTTGTCAGGGGTGATGGCCCGGCTTCAGACTAAACACCCAAACTCTCTAACTGTAATTTCTGGGGATTTCAATCGAGTAAAGATCTCATCTGCAATACCAAAGTTCTATCAATATGTCAAATGTCCTACAGGGGACAACAACACACTGGATCTCCTCTTTGCTAATGTTAAGAATGCTTATTCATCGGCTGCATTACCCCCCCTGGGGAAATCTGACCACAACCTCATACTATTGTCTCCTGCTTACCAACCAGACGTCCGCAAACAACCAGTGACAATTAAAAAGATAAGGAAGTGGTGTCCAGCAGCAGAGGAGGCGTTACAAGACTGCTTTGATTGTACAGACTGGGAGGTGTTGTGTACCATGAAAGAGAATTGTGATGTTAATGAGATTACTGGCAGAGTTACTGATTACATCAACTTCTGTATGGACATTGTAGTACCTGTTCAAGAGATTCGGTGTTATGCAAACAATAAGCCATGGATTACAAAAGAGTTGAAACATTTACTAAACATGAAAAAACTGGCTTTTAAAAGGAAGGACAAGGAGGCATTGAAAATTATACAGCGAGACCTAAAGGGGAAAATTAAGATTACCCGTGAGGCATTCAGAGTTAAATTAGAAAATCAATTTGCACAAAAAAGCTCCAGAGAGGTGTGGGCTGGAATGAAGCTAGTGACTGGGTTTAAGGCAAGGTCGGAGCAGGGGGGTGGTGGACTTAGAATGGCTAATGAAATGAATGAGTTCTTCAATAGATTCAGCAATAAAGGTGCGGTAGCAGCAGGGAAGGGGGAGGAGGCCGGGGAACAACTAGCTAAATTAACAGGGGGTGAAATAGATCATTTCTCGGTCTCCAAAAATGACGTGAGGGACCAGTTTAGTAAGCTGGCCATTGGCAAAGCAGCAGGGCCTGACGGTCTCAGTCCACGTGTCCTCAGAGTGTGTGCAAATGAGTTGTGTACTGTCTTCCAGCATCTCTTTAACCAGAGCTTACAATCAAAGAGAGTACCAGTGCTATGGAAGACTTCCTGCCTGGTGCCGGTTCCCAAGACTACCTTCCCGGCTTCCCCGGGAGACTATAGACCGGTGGCCTTAACATCGCATGCGATGAAGTCCTTGGAGAGAATAGTACTTGCTCACTTGTGTCCGAGGGTGATGGCGCATACTGATGCTCTTCAGTTTGCGTACCGGCAGGGACTGGGGGTGGACGATGCTGTAGCGTCTCTGCTACAGACAGTACATTCCTTTTTGGACAATGATGGAACCACAGTGCGTGCTTTGTTCTTTGATTTCTCTAGTGCGTTCAACACATTACAGCCACTCTTACTGCGTGGAAAGTTGATTAAAATGGCGGTGGATGAGGGACTTGTGAATTGGATAATTGACTACCTGTCGGATAGGCCACAGTTTGTTAGGTGGGGGACGGCTACATCAGATAGTGTACTGAGCAGTGTCGGAGCCCCGCAGGGAACAGTGCTGTCGCCATTCCTCTTTACATTGTACACAGCTGACTTTCAGTATAAATCAGACCGTTGTCACCTCCAGAAGTACTCGGATGACTCTGTGATAGTTGGCGGTATTGGGAAGGACCAGGATGAAGAGGAATATAGAAGGGTGGTTGCGGACTTTGTAGTATGGTGCCAGGCTAACCATCTAGAACTAAATGTTAAGAAAACCAGGGAGTTGGTGATGAGCTATGGAAGGTGCAAGAAGGTATGCCTACCTGTTACCATTGACGGTCAGGATGTGGAGATGGTGGACAGTTTCAAATATTTGGGGGTTTACCTGGATAGCAAGCTAGACTGGAAGTGCCACATGGAGAAGGTCTACAAGAAGGGGATGAGTAGATTGTACTTCCTAAGGAAGTTAAGGTCTTTTAATGTGTGTGGCAAAATGCTTGAGGTGTTCTACCAATCCATTGTGGCTAGTGCCACCTTTGCGGCAATAATTTGCTGGGGTAACAGTGTGCGTGTTGCTGACGCCAACAAGCTCAACAAACTTATAAAGAAGGCTAGCGCGACGGTGGGCCTACAGCTTGGGACTTTTGAAGAGGTGGTAGAGAATAGGATTAAGAAGAAGTGCAGAGCTATAATGGGCAACAACACACACCCGCTTTATGAACTGTTTGCGAAACAGAAGAGCACATTCAGCAATCACCTAATACAACTAAGGTGTAAAAAGGAAAAATACAGGAGATCGTTTGTTCCAACAGCTATGGGGGTGTTTAACAAATGTCTGAAAAGCAATGTCTAAAGCATTCCAAATGTTATGTTATCATATGTGACATGTTCGAGATCTGTGTTCTGCTGCTGTGATACCGCAATTTCCTCCGGGATAAATAAAGTATATCTTATTTTATCTTATCTTATACAGGCACGTGGAGGCCACACACAATACTCAGCCTCATCAGGAGCATGCCCAGGCGTTGTAGGGAGGTCATACAGGCACGTGGAGGCCACACACATTACTCAGCCTCATCAGGAGCATGCCCAGGCGTTGTAGGGAGGTCATACAGGCACGTGGAGGCCACACACAATACTGAGCCTCATCAGGAGCATGCCCAGGCATTGTAGGGAGGTCATACAGGCACGTGGAGGCCACACACAATACTCAGCCTCATCAGGAGCATGCAGAGGCGTTGTAGGGAGGTCATACTGGCACGTGGAGGCCACACACAATACTCAGCCTCATCAGGAGCATGCCCAGGCGTTGTATGGAGGTCATACAGGCACGTGGAGGCCACACACAATACTCAGCCTCATCAGGAGCATGCCCATGCGTTGTAGGGAGGTCATACAGGCACGTGGAGGCCACACACAATACTCAGCCTCATCAGGAGCATGCCCAGGCATTGTAGGGAGGTCATACAGGCACGTGGAGGCCACACACAATACTCAGCCTCATCAGGAGCATGCCCAGGCGTTGCAGGGAGGTCATACAGGCACGTGGAGGCCACACACAATACTGAGCCTCATCAGGAGCATGACCAGGCGTTGTAGGGAGGTCATACAGGCACGTGGAGGCCACACACAATACTGAGCCTCATCAGGAGCATGCCCAGGCATTGTAGGGAGGTCATACAGGCACGTGGAGGCCACACACAATACTCAGCTTCATCAGTAGCATGCCCAGGCATTGTAGGGAGGTCATACAGGCACGTGGAGGCCACACACAATACTCAGCCTCATCAGGAGCATGCCCAGGCGTTGTAGGGAGGTCATACAGGCACGTGGAGGCCACACACAATACTCAGCATCATCAGGAGCATGCCCAGTCGTTTTAGGCAGGTCATACAGGCACGTGGAGGCCACACACAATACTCAGCCTCATCAGGAGCATGCCCAGGCATTGTAGGGAGGTCATACAGGCACGAGGAGGCCACACACAATACTCAGCCTCATCAGGAGCATGCCCAGGCGTTGTAGGGAGGTCATACAGGCACGTGGAGGCCACACACAATACTCAGCCTCATCAGGAGCATGCCCAGGCGTTGTAGGGAGGACATACAGGCACGTGGAGGCCACACACAATACTCAGCCTCATCAGGAGCATGCCCAGGCGTTGTAGGGAGGTCATACAGGCACGTGGAGGCCACACACAATACTCAGCCTCATCAGGAGCATGCCCAGGCGTTGTAGGGAGATCATACAGGCACGTGGAGGCCACACACAATACTCAGCCTCATCAGGAGCATGCCCAGGCGTTGTAGGGAGGTCATACAGGCACGTGGAGGCCACACACAATACTCAGCATCATCAGGAGCATGTCCAGGCATTGTAGGGAGGTCATACAGGCACGTGGAGGCCACACACAATACTCAGCCTCATCAGGAGCATGCCCAGGCGTTATAGGGAGGTCATACAGGCACGTGGAGGCCACACACAATACTCAGCCTCATCAGGAGCACGTCCAGGCATTGTAGAGAGGTCATACAGGCATGTGGAGGCCACACACAATACTCAGCCTCATCAGGAGCATGCCCAGGCGTTGTAGGGAGGTCATACAGGCACGTGGAGGCCACACACAATACTCAGCCTCATCAGGAGCATGTCCAGGCGTTGCAGGGAGGTCATACAGGCACGTGGAGGGCACACACAATAATCAGCCTCATCAGGAGCATGCCCAGGTGTTGTAGGGAGGTCATACAGGCACGTGGAGGCCACACACAATACTGAGCCTCATCAGGAGCATGCCCAGTTGTTGTAGGGAGATCATACAGGCACGTGGAGGCCACACACAATACTCAGCCTCATCAGGAGCATGCCCAGGCGTTGTAGGGAGGTCATACAGGCACGTGGAGGCCACACACAATAATCAGCATCATCAGGAGCATGTCCAGGCATTGTAGGGAGGTCATACAGGCACGTGGAGGCCACACACAATACTCAGCCTCATCAGGAGCATGCCCAGGCATTGTAGAGAGGTCATACAGGCATGTGGAGGCCACACACAATACTCAGCCTCATCAGGAGCATGCCAAGGCGTTGTAGGGAGGTCATACAGGCACGTGGAGGTCACACACAATACTGAGCCTCATCAGGAGCATGCCCAGGCATTGTAGGGAGGTCACACAGGCATGTGGAGGCCACACACAATACTCAGCCTCATCAGGAGCATGCCCAGGCGTTGTAGGGAGGTCATACAGGCACGTGGAGGTCACACACAATTCTCAGCCTCATCAGGAGCATGCCCAGGCATTGTAGGGAGGTCATACAGGCACGTGGAGGTCACACACAATACTCAGCCTCATCAGGAGTATGCCCAGGCGTTGTAGGGAGGTCATACAGGCACGTGGAGGCCACACACAATACTCAGCCTCATCAGGAGCATGCCCAGGCGTTGTAGGGAGGTCATACAGGCACGTGGAGGCCACACACAATACTCAGCCTCATCAGGAGCATGCCCAGGCGTTGTAGGGAGGCCATACAGGCACGTGGAGGCCACACACAATACTCAGCCTCATCAGGAGCATGCCCAGGCGTTGTAGGGAGGTCATACAGGCACGTGGAGGCCACACACAATACTCAGCCTCATCAGGAGCATGCCCAGGCGTTGTAGGGAGGTCATACAGGCACGTGGAGGCCACACACAATACTCAGCCTCATCAGGAGCATGCCCAGGCGTTGTAGGGAGATCATACAGGCACGTGGAGGCCACACACAATACTCAGCCTCATCAGGAGCATGCCCAGGCGTTGTAGGGAGGTCATACAGGCACGTGGAGTCCACACACAATACTCAGCCTCATCAGGAGCATGCCCAGGCGTTATAGGGAGGTCATACAGGCACGTGGAGGCCACACACAATACTCAGCCTCATCAGGAGCACGTCCAGGCATTGTAGAGAGGTCATACAGGCATGTGGAGGCCACACACAATACTCAGCCTCATCAGGAGCATGCCCAGGCGTTGTAGGGAGGTCATACAGGCACGTGGAGGCCACACACAATACTCAGCCTCATCAGGAGCATGTCCAGGCGTTGTAGGGAGGTCATACAGGCACGTGGAGGCCACACACAATACTCAGCCTCATCAGGAGCATGCCCAGGCGTTGTAGGGAGGTCATACAGGCACGTGGAGGTCACACACAATACTCAGCCTCATTGTGACTTGTTTTAAGGACATTACATCACAGTTGGATCAGTCTGTAGTGAGTTTTTCCACTTTAATTTTGGGGGTGACTCCAGATCCAGGCCCCCATTGGTTAATAAATGTGATTTCCATTGATGATTTTTGGGTGATTTTGTTGTCGGCACATTCAGCTTTCTACAGAACAAAGTATTCAATGAGAAGATTTCATCCATTGACATCTAGGAGGGGGGATTTCAGGGTTCCCTGTATTTTTTGGAGCAGTGTATATATGTGAGATGTGGACAGTAAGGGAAGCAGACGGCTGTTCCTGGCCACAGATGTGACAGCCGCTTGCTGTACTGCCTGCAGCCATCATGGCCTATTAATCCCATGTGTACACATGTGGAAGGAACATAACATCATGGACGCCTGCTTTATCAGTGGCCTCGTGCCAGCAATCATATAGGACATAAAACACTGCCGTGAAGTGGAGACCACGTAACATCACAGAGTGGAGTCACTGAGAGCCGCGTAGCAGATGGTAGAAGAGTCACCAACACTCTGCTGACTCCATAGCTGCAGGGTCTAAACTTTACAACACTATTCCCAATTGGAAAACATCACTGTTAAGGATACTCCACAAACGAAATATACTATCCAGTTCCACCAACTAAGCACCTTTCGCCCATATCTTTTGCCCTGACGAAACGCGCGTTGGGGTAGCGGGAATATATCTACTAGAGATTTCATCTAATAGCAGGTAATGCTTTAATCTAATGACTAGATCCCACTACCTATACACTTAGCACACCTTAGCAGCTGTACTATACTATGAGGAGAGCTCTTCTGCCACCTAGTGGAAGTAATGGTGTACCTTGAGAGATTTTTTTGCACAAAAGCACTTTCTACTGCACTGCAGTTTGGATGATTTTATCATTGTAGTTGGATGATCCTGTGTGACATCAATCAGTTGGGACCTAAATTATGGAACTGTAATTTTTTGATCTATGGCTGTATTTATGTCTCGCATCTATGGAATGCACTTTTTTTTGTATGTGTTATTATTTTAATTCTATTCAATAAAGATTATATTTTTGGGCAAAATACTCTGACTTCCTCTAAACTTAATGGTTGGTGGAACTGGATAGGGTCTAAACTTTGTCTGGTATTAACATCAGCTCAATAACTCTGCTCCCATCAGGAGCTTCATGGCATGGCTTTCCACGGATGAGCAGCCTTACATCACATAGCACGGCTCCAAGCGTCAGATGGAGGACTATACAGCTACCACCACTGGAGCAGTGGAAACTAGAGTGACGGATCACACTTTACTATCTGAGTCTGGGTTTGGTAATTGGCAAGAGACTGCATTGTGCCCACTGCACAGCTGGGTGGAGGAGACACAATGCTTGGGTCATACCTACATTAGCACTGGCCCCTCTATGTGCGGCAGTGATGGGTGTCGTTCACATCCACTCTCCATACACTGACTTGTGCCTATACCCAGCAACCAATCTCAAAAAGCAAAGCATGTCGGAGGAGAGTGCCTGAGGTACCAATGAGATGATGAGATGATGGGTGGGTTTTTCAGTGTACATGTAATGGAGGCAAGAGAGCCTTTAAGAGAATTCTTACAGGATTCTTCAAAGACGGAGAGAGATTGCCATCTGCTGGTTAGGCACAGTCAAGCGGAACCAAGATGTGCAAGGGAAGTTTAAGGGGGAGCAGATTTAGACGCTGGACCCAATCAGGTGACTTCCAGGAAGGAGTTCGTGGATATAAGAGGCCAGCGCACCAAGCCTGAGGTGGTTTTGGCGCCAAGCAGCAGAGAGGAGCAGACGTGCTCCCTACGTGCTGAGAAGCTTCGTGTGGCAGGCCTAAGCCAGAAGCCTGCGAGGTGCCACAGCCGGACATCGGTGGATGAGCTCCCGATCCCTCACGGATGTGCCCCGAGTGCTGTGCCTACTGAGGAGAGTCTGAAGCTGCTTGCGGTGCTGAGTGAGTTCGTGGAACCCAACGTCGCCCGCCGATAGACAAGGTCTGGACCCCCCTATCCACGGCTTGATAGACTGCCTCCAACGGTCAGGAAGAGAGGAGTCGGGAGACGGCTGAGCCAGGAAAGTCACGCCAGTGAAAGCAGAAGGCCGTCACTTCTACTGTTCACTCACGGTACCGGGGCCAGTTGGGTTTAGGAACAACCGGTGATCCCCGCTAGGGCCATATACAGAGATAAAGAACTAACGTGGTGACTCCCATGATTGGGTGCACCATACTACCTTGAGAGACTTCACTTTTTCTTAATATTTCAAATTACCGTTCATTACCCCTTTTGCCATTCCCTTGTTCAGAATACCTGTTATATCTATATATACTGTTTATATTCATCTCTGACTGTCCTCGCCTTGTGTCTCGGTGTGTGGCATTCCGGCACCTGCATTACATACACTGCACCTGTAGTCATTATTCATGGCTGAGGTATGGGGGGGGGGTACTCTCCAAACAAATACCTCGATGTGCGATGGCCAGGTGGGTTTCCCTGGTGAGATGTAAGAGACAGAATGTTCTGAGGTGTGTAATCTCCACGTGTTGTAGAGATCTCTGATCTGCAGGTATTTCCTGGCGTACAGCACACACAGCTCACACCTTTCGTGTTTCCTGAAGTTGCTGCCAGGATAGTTTGGGCCAGACCGTGTTCCTCCACTCCCTGCAGGCTACGCAGGAAATGTTGGCAAACGGGAATATAAAAATAACAGATTCCCTCTAAACCTGCGGTTCATAATGAAATTTTGGCAAATGCTCTCCATAGACCCTCAAAACGTAGTTCAGATAACGGAGCGTGCTATGGTGGATTTGATGTTATCTTCGCTGAAATAGAACTTTTCTATGAAATAAACTTCACAGCTGGTGAGTATAAATCATTACAGAACAGAACTATAACATCCACCAACAGAGTCACCATTCGAATGTCAAAGCTCTCAAGCTTCCAAATCAAGCCACAGATTGTCAGAGACATCTCTATGATCCATCTCTCCAGAGTCTCTGATGATCCATCTATCCAGCGTCTCTGATGATCCATCTCTCCAGCATCTCAGATGATCCTTCTCTCCAGCGTCTCCAATGATCCATCTGGCTAGCATTTCTGATGATCCACCTCACATCGTTTGTGACAATCCATCTCTCCAGCGTCTCTGACGATCCATCTCTCCAGCATCTCTGACGATCCTTCTCTCCATCTTCTCTGATGATCCTTCTCTCCAGCGTCTCTGACGATCCTTCTCTCCAGCGTCTCTGACAATCCATCTCTCCAGCGTCTCTGACGATCCATCTCTCCAGCGTCTCTGACGATCCATCTCTCCAGCATCTCTGATGATCCATCTGTCCAGCGTCTCTGATGATCCATCTCTCCAGCGTCTCTGACGATCCATCTCTCCAGCGTCTCTGACGATCCATCTCTCCAGCATCTCTGATGATCCATCTCTCCAGTGTCTCTGACGATCCATCTCTCCAGCGTCTCTGACGATCCATCTCTCCAGCGTCTCTGCTCATCCATCTCTCCAGCATCTCTGACGATCCATCTCTCCAGAATCTCTGATGATCCTTCACTCCATCGTCTCTGATGATCCTTCTCTCCAGCGTCTCTGACGATCCTTCTCTCCAGCGTCTGACGATCCATCTCTCCAGCGTCTCTGACGATCCTTCTCTCCAGCGTCTCTGACGATCCTTCTCTCCAGCATCTCTGACGATCCATCTTTCCAGCGTCTCTGACAATCCATCTCTCCAGCGTCTCTGACGATCCATCTCTCCAGCATCTCTGACGATCCTTCTCTCCATCGTCTCTGATGATCCTTCTCTCCAGCGTCTCTGACGATCCTTCTCTCCAGCGTCTCTGACAATCCATCTCTCCAGCGTCTCTGACGATCCATCTCTCCAGCGTCTCTGACGATCCATCTCTCCAGCATCTCTGATGATCCATCTCTCCAGCGTCTCTGATGATCCATCTCTCCAGCGTCTCTGACGATCCATCTCTCCAGCGTCTCTGACAATCCATCTCTCCAGCATCTCTGATGATCCATCTCTCCAGTGTCTCTGACGATCCATCTCTCCAACGTCTCTGACGATCCATCTCTCCAGCGTCTCTGCTCATCCATCTCTCCAGCATCTCTGACGATCCATCTCTCCAGAATCTCTGATGATCCTTCACTCCATCGTCTCTGATGATCCTTCTCTCCAGCTTCTCTGACGATCCTTCTCTCCAGCGTCTGACGATCCATCTCTCCAGCGTCTCTGACGATCCTTCTCTCCAGCGTCTCTGACGATCCTTCTCTCCAGCGTCTCTGACGATCCATCTTTCCAGCGTCTCTGACGATCCATCTCTCCAGCGTCTCTGACGATCCATCTCTCCAGCGTCTCTGACAATCCATCTCTCCAGCATCTCTGATGATCCATCTCTCCAGCGTCTCTGCTCATCCATCTCTCCAGCATCTCTGACGATCCATCTCTCCAGAATCTCTGATGATCCTTCTCTCCATCGTCTCTGATGATCCTTCTCCTTCTCCACTGATGTGGAAGCTTGAGAACCTCGACAATTGACTCACATTCTCAATGGTGATTATTTTGGTGGATGTAATAAATGTTCTGTAAAGATATATACACACACTTTGCACTGATGAGGGGCAGTACCCAGAAACACAGTGTCTGCAAATTGAGTTTCTGGTTCTGGCTTATATCCTAAGTCATGTGACAAGGCTCGTTAAAGGGTCACTATTGACTTTTAGGATTGCTACTTCCTGTAGGTGGCACTAGAGTTCTGGTCCTCTTCCTCTCTGAAGAGACAATATTTCCCAGAGGAGCATTGCGGCTTTAAAAGTCTCCTCACCGTGACATGCTTAACATGTCACTCTCCGCAAGGAGAAATGTTACCCCTTAGATACATACAAGCTGGAATGTTTACTTAAGGAACATACAAACTATGGCCTTGATTCATCAAAACTTTTGCCACAACTATGGCATAAAAGGCTTTGAAAATTCTCAAAATTTTGGCGCCGTGCAAGACTGTGCTAAAATTTCACGACCTGGCATTATCACGCAATTTTCGCTCAGCTCTGACAAAGTGGGCTGGACGGAGGCAAGGGCATTCCTCATGCTAGTCATATTTGTGATGAGCCCTTGCGTTCCTTATGCCACAAATCTTACTCCACTCACCGACTGGAGTAAGATTTAGGACGAGCCACACACCACTTTTCAGACGTGTCGGATTTATTAAGAAGCGTGCGAGTCTAGCTACAAGGAATATTTCCCAGATGCCTTCGTGTGACCAGCAGAGGTCTCCAGAGGGCAGCCGAGCCAGGTACCTAATCCTAATTAGAACAAAAAATGTTAAAAATTGAATTATTTGCGCCACAATAATCCTGCTGTTAGTGCAAACCACTTTCTTTCCATGGACCGACCTAGTAACGTTTTTGGAAAGCCGCATGGACAGCTCGCTACTGATAAGGTGCGCCAGGTTCATTACATGCTGTGCACGCCTCAAGGAATTGTGTCCTTATTCCTGTGCAGTTGGAAAATAAGCAAAGTGTGACATCTAGGCCAGTACCTGTGCCCTCTATTTCTATTTTGGTCATTGGATGGCGCCGCACCTTTGTTGAGGGCGATGTGGCAGTCCTGTTTATTTCCTGGGACTTTGTGAGCAATGGGGTTAAATCCTGGCTCCTTTCTGTGAATCCTGGGTGGGACTGTTTTCTATTTAATCCCCTGAACCTCTGATTCCCACTTCCAGTTAAAGGATTATCAACTCTGGTTCGGTCCTTTTGCGATCTGCTCCTGGTTTGTTTGTCTGACAGTGACTATTCCTGAGAATTCTTTTGCCTTCCGATTTTGTATCTTGACTGCCAATCTGGTTCTGACCCGACTACCTTGACTATTCCTGCCAGCTTGTACCATTGTCAGCCGTTGACTCCATGGCCCCAACCTTAGTAGCCCCTGTACAGATGTTAAAGTGGGAAGGCTACAGTGATCTGGTAATGGAGTGTCTTGGGTGAAGTCAGTTCATCATAGCCATTTTTAGAGCTACCAGGCGACCACTGAAAACCTCTAACTGGCCAACTAAATTATGGATCCCCTCCAAGCGGTGGTGGATCAGATGCAAGACCCAGCCTACTTGGTCTAGGATCTTGCTTTCAACATCATGAAGCCTCTGCAGCTCCTCACTTGACCTTTTCTGAACCTAAGTATAATCTTCCTGACCAATTTTCAGGTGACCGTAAAATGGTCAACCACATGTGGGACTCCTCATTTCCCTGCTGCCGGGTGACCCCCAGGCTCAGGCTTTTTTTCCTACCCAGAACTTTCCACAGTTGACTCCTTTTTTGAGGCCTTGTTGCTCTTGTATTGAGGCTCCTGACTATGCAGCTTTTTGCAGAAAGTAAATTAACTTTGCTCTGTCAGGGGTGAAGTCTTATTGCACTGAGTTTTGGCACTGGGCCGAATGACCGAGCCTTATACCATCGGTTTCGGACTGGACTTTCTGACCAGATCTAGGACATGTTAGTGCCGTAGTCTTCTTCTGACTTCCTTGATCCAGCCATAGTCCTGGCAATCTGCCTGGGTAAGTGCTTGCATTACCCTTGCTGAGGAGCCCATGCAGATTGGCGTGATTCACTCCCATCAACAATGGATCAAGCAACACAAACTGGATCTTGGTAACACCTGTGAAGGTTTGTGAATGCTAAATGCATGTCTTCCCAAGATGACCACTGCTAGTGCTCAGTTGGGTCCCAGGCACACAGGTATTTCCCTATGATTCTGTGAAATGCACGCCACCTGTTTTCTCTACATACGATGGCTGGAGGCCTTTATTGATTGGTTCCGTAGAAAATGTTGCTGATACCGCCATTTTGATGCGTTTTTTATGCATTTTTTGTACATCAATGAATTATTTTTGGAGCTAAATAAAGATACTTTAACCTTTGGATTACCGTCAGACCTGGGGTGAGTATATTGGTTAACTTAAATGATTAAAGAATGTGTCTGTTGTACAGGTGCTTCTCACAAAATTAGAATATCCTCAAAAAATAAATTTATTTCAGTTCTTCAATTCAAAAAGTGAAACTCATGTACAGTGGGTACGGAAAGTATTCAGACCCCTTTAAATTTTTCGCTCTCTGTTTCATTGCAGCCATTTGGTAAATTCTAAAAAGTTCATTTTTTTTCTCATTAAAGTAAATGACGCACCCCTGGGCCTGTGTCGCGCAGCGTTGCGCACGCGGGAGCTTACCCGGAGCCTGATCTGTTGAGGGTAGTAGTCTCGTGGCGGTGACCCGGTCCGTGCCCAGGGAGTCAGACTAAGTGGCGCTGTATTAGCGGTAGATGTTGGACGACTACGCCACCCATTGAATGCAGCTATGGAGCTGCCGCTGCAGGGCAGACCGCTGAGGCCGGTGGTAGGATTGTGCAGCGTGATAGTATAACCCCCAACGGGAGGGGTATGGCCTCAGGGCAGCCGACGTGGACGATGGGGGTAGCAGGAACCACTCGGAGACGGTACGGTGTAGTTCAGGGTCTTTACTGGTGACAAAGATAGACCCTCCCGGAGTACTGGCTAGCGATTGGGGCCTGGTCAGTCCTTGAGCAGATGGGATCTCCCCTGGCCAGGCGGAGTTGTAGGCCTCCCAAACTAACTGTACTCTTCTGGCTACCTTGCTAGAGGCGGGTAAAAGTAGCCCACGTCCCTGAGTGTGCCGTGTGGTGCTCACCCGTATGGCCGGTGACTCGGGGCCTTCTAGTAGCTTCCGCTCCACGACGGTGGTGCTGGTCCCATGCGTGTGACCGTGCCTTCGGGTTTCTTGGCCAGAGGACCTGGAATGCCCTGCCTGACGGATTCTGCTGCTGGGTAGGAGTTAGTCCCCACAGCCTCGGACTCCGGGTCCGGTAAGAAATCTTCTCAGTCAGGGCGAGCTCTGCAGCTGCCAGCCCCTGACTCCTTGTAACACTGCTCCCACAGAGCTCCTGATGTTCTGTTCCTATATTTGCTTCTTTTCTCTGTCTCTACTTCTTCTCTACTCACTCACCCTGCCTCAGCCCTAGGTTTATATAGGGGAAGTTCTTCCCCTCCCAGGACTGGGCAGGAGGTGTGGCATGCATAGGATTCCTGACCAAGAGACCTCCCACCTGCTCTCAGACGTAATATCTCTATCACTGTGGCAACCAGACCCCTGGGGTGTCACATTCCCCCCTAGTGAAATTTAGTACTCCGGGACTAAACATATTTTAGAAAAACATAACAAGATATAACAATAACAATACAATAAAGAAACACATAAAGGTGGTCACGGCATGTCCGTAACCGGGTGCAGTCTTTGAAGAAAGCAAGGTGTCCATTTCACCAAAACAGGGAGACGTAACCAGGTAGGGGTCTGTCCTGCCCCGAGTCCTTAACAGTCTTTAGTCCGTCCTGGGTTACGCTCCAACTATGTACACAGGATTCCCGGTAAATCCACCAAAGACTCCTATAAACAACTAGAAACACATAATTATACACAAGCAACAAGAAAAACAGCTAACCACAAATAAAACAATTTATACACTTCAAATCCTCCAACGTGCGGGTAACTGGCCTCTAGTGGACTTAGTGGACCTACGGAGCTGACTGTCTGGCCCTGAACTACAGGGTGTAGGAGCTGTCAAGGGTAAATTGGGCAGCTGTCTACGGGCCCTTTGGCTCACTAGGGATATGGCAGGCTCACTGCAAGCAGAGGGTTGATCCTCCTGGTCTGCTGGTGTGGGGTCTTCTGCCTCCTGGACCGGCTGTTCTTCCAGCTCTACCTGTTGCTCCGTAGGTGCTTGGGATGCTGGTTGGAGGAAGGTGAGTACGGGTACCACAACTGCACCATTGACTTGAGTCCAAGACCGAGGGAAGTCTCCGAGCACAGTACTAACCATATCTTCCCTTTCCTCTACGGGTCGATGGTCTTCTTGTTCCTCTTCAGGGTTCCGTAGCTGTTCAGGACACTTCTTCAGGTGATCCCGGGATACAATGGCTGTGGTCTCCCCTCCGTCTTTACTGATGGTACAGACCTTCGGGTTCTCGTGGCTTGAGGGCAGTACGGTGTACGGGTCCTTCTCCCACTGGTCGTCCAACTTGTGGAGCCGTCTTTTCCTCTTCAAGACCTGCTCTCCGGGCACCAGGAGAACAGCGGGAGCATACTGGTTGTAAGTTTTCTCTTGTCTCTCCCTAGCCTGACAGAGACTTCGCTCCACGCTCTCCTGTACTTTCCGGTACTGCTTCTGCCTCTCTGTGTCCCAGTCTGCTTCTGGTGAAGTGTCCTCGGGTGTCAGGACTCCCATTTCCAGGTCAACAGGTAACTTACCAGGTCTCGCCCTCATTAGGTAAGCCGGGGTACAGTTGGTGGAACCTACCGGGATGTGGTTGTATAGGTCCACCAGATCGGGCAGCTTCTCAGGCCACAGACTGCGTTCTTCCAGGGGCAACGTTTTCAGAAGATCCATTACCACCTGGTTCATTTTCTCACAAAGTCCATTAGTTTGCGGATGATAGGGTGTCGTCCTTATCTTCCGGCAGCCATACAGATTGCAGAATTCCTGGAAGACCTCCGCTTCAAAGGCAGGTCCCTGGTCCGTCAGCACTTGGTCCGGGTACCCGTGTGGACGGCAGAAGTGCTGCTGGAAGGCTCTAGCTGCTGTTTGAGCCGTTAAGTCCTTGACGGGGACGACAACCAAGAACCGGGAGTAATGATCCACGATGGTTAACGCGTAGACGTAGCCACTTCTGCTTGGGGTCAGTTTTACATGATCCAAGGCTACCAGTTCCAACGGCTGCCGGGTGACGATGGACTGCAGGGGAGTCTTCTGGCTGGCACGGTCCTTCCTCCTCAGGTTGCACGGGCCACAGTCTCTGCACCACCTCTCGATGGTTCCCCTCATGCCTACCCAATGGAACCGCCCGCGCAGCAGGAACTCCAGCTTCTTCCATCCGAAATGCCCAGCTCCATCGTGGTATGCCTCCATCACCATGGCTGCGTCTCGTCGTGGCACCACTACTTGCCAGATTAGTTCATGCGTCCGGGAGTTAACCATCCTGCGGCACAACTTCCCCTTGTAAAGGAACAGTCTACTCTTTTCTGCCCACAGTTGCTTGGCTTCCTCCGGAGCGTCTGGGTCAAGGCGAGCCTCTGGCCGAGTCAGCATCTCCTTCACCAGCCGGACGGCAGGGTCACTGTCTTGCATTTCCGCCCAGTTGTAGTGAGGTAAGGGGTTAAGCGTAGCGCCTTGCTTACTCCTTACCCGATGGGAATACTGGATAGTCCCATGACGGTGAAACGCGGGGAGTTCGACTTCTTCCAGTCCCTCTGGATCTTCTCCTACGTCCGGTAGGTTTGGCATCCTGGACAGGGCGTCCGCGTTGGTATTGGAGCGTCCTGCCCGGTATTTGATGGTGAACTCGTAGTTGGACAGGCGGGCCATCCATCTCTGCTCTAGGGCACCGAGTCTTGCCGTGTCCAGGTGTGTCAACGGGTTGTTATCCGTGTACACGACGAACCGGGAAGAAGCGAGGTAGTGCTTAAAGCGTTCGGTGACTGCCCACACCACTGCCAGGAACTCTAGCTTAAATGAGCTGTAATTCTCAGGGTTTCTTTCGGTGGGTCGCAGTTTTCGGCTGGCGTAAGCGATTACTCGCTCTTTCCCCTGCTGGATCTGGGACAGCACGGCTCCTAGCCCGATGTTACTTGCGTCGGTGTAGAGGATAAAGGGCTGGCTGTAATCCGGGTACGCCAGGATTTCATCCCCCGTGAGGGCCATCTTCAGCTGGCGGAAGGACTCTTCTTCCAACTTCTCCCATCTGAAGGGCGGCTTCTGGTTCTTGGCCTTCCGGGACTGGCCTATCAGGAGGTCCTGCATAGGAGCTGCCTTTTTGGTGAAACCGGGGATGAACCTGCGGTAGTAGCCTACCAACCCGAGGAAGTGCCGCACTTCCTTTACACTGGAGGGACTTGGCCATTCCTTAATTGCGGTGATCTTATCAGGGTCGGGAGCCACTCCGTCAGCGCTCACCACGTGTCCCAGGTACTGCACCTTTGGTTTCAGGAGGTGACACTTGGAGGGTTTCAACTTTAGGCCGTAGCTTGCCAGAGCTTCGAACACTTCCGCCAGGTGTTTCAGGTGGTCCTCATAAGTCTTAGAATATACGATGACATCGTCCAGGTACAACAGGACCGTCTCGAAGTTTCTGTGGCCCAGACAGCACTCCATTAATCGTTGGAAGGTTCCTGGTGCGTTGCAGAGTCCGAACGGCATGCAGGTAAACTCGCTAAGTCCCATCGGGGTGGTGAATGCGGTCTTCTCCCGGTCCGCCTCTGCTACAGGAACCTGCCAGTACCCACTAGTGAGATCCAAGGTAGAGAAGAAGTTAGCAGATCTTAAAGCAGCCAAAGACTCCTCTATCCTTGGTAAGGGGTACGCATCCTTGTGTGTGATACGGTTGATCTTCCGGTAATCTACACACATCCTCATGGTGTTGTCTTTCTTTTTGACTAAGACTAGTGGAGCTGCCCAGGGGCTACAGCTATCCCTGATCACCCCAGCCTCCTTCATGTCTCTAAGCATCCCCTTGGCGTGTTGGTAGTGTGCAGGGGGTACGGGTCGATACCTCTCTTTTATGGGAGGACGGTCTCCCGTGGTGATGTGGTGTTCTACCCCCTTGACTCGCCCGAAGTCTAACGGGTGTTTACTAAACACTCTCTCGTACTCTTGAACCACCCGATAGACTCCCTGTTTCTGGTGTGAGGGAGTGGAGTCAGTACCCAAATGTAGTTGCTGACACCAGTCCTCCATTGTTTTCTTAGAGCCGTTACCTTCCTCCGGGTGAGATGGAGGCAAGGGTTCCACAGATTGTATAGCATTTTGGTTAATGGTATATAATTTGGCTAGCGTGGCATACCGGGGCAGGTACACTTCCCTCTTCCCGATATTGATTATGCGAACGGGCACCCTCCCATGGCGTACATTAACCACCCCCCGTGCTGTCAAGATGGTGGGCCTACTGTCTGAGTAAACTGGTTCTACCATTGCCTGGTAATCTCTACCTCTCAGACCAATAGCTGCCCGGCACCAAATCATCATTTCACTTTTTGGGGGCATGGCAATAGGGAAAGGGTCACACATTCTCATGCTACCAATCTCACCGCCGGAGAGTTCCACCTGTTGCCGTCGCATCAGTGCCCGGATCTCTTTTTGGAGCACTCGCTGCTCGCCGGAGCTGGCGTTCTTGGCAACCTGCTGTAAAAGGAAAATCACCTCTGCAAGACAATTTTCAATTACATTAGTTCCTAGGGTTATCTTTGGGTAACTCTCGTGTTTGTCAATGTCTACAATGATCAGTCCCTGTGCTGCCAGTTCAACTCTACCAATTTTAATGGTCACCTCTTTAAATCCGATCTGTGGCACGGGCTGACCATTGCTGGCGATGATACTCAAGTCGTCGTCAGGGTAGCGGGTAATATCCGAGTCATTCCAGTACTGCTTGAAGAGCACTTACGGGATGGTGGTGACCTGTGACCCGGTGTCCAGTAGGGCACTCATAGGAATGCCATCCAGTACCACAGGCAAGACTGGACGTCCTCCCACATATTTGTTGCGCCAGTTCGATGGGCCTGGTGATCTTTTTCCTGGGGGTTGGCCCTCTACCCCAGGTTGTGCCCGTTTAAAGGACAGTACCTTGCCATATGTCCGGGTTGATTACAGCGGCGGCAGATGGGTCGTCCGTCCTCGTTGTATCGGTCGCTGGGTCTTCCTCTGGCCGGTGGGGTCCTCCTTGGTCGACGCCACGGGATGTCCTCCGGTCCGGATGCCAGCTGGATCTTCCCTGGAGTAGAAACCTGTAAAGACTGCACAGTTCGGGTTAGCGCAGCAACGCTTTTAGCTAGCTCTTGGACCTGATGGTACAGGTCTGGAGCCGGGTCATTGCTCAAAGCCTGCGCATCAGCTCCCACAGGCCCTGCCGACAAGGGCGCCGCCTCCTGGTGGTAAGTGGTAGTGGGGCGTCTGGGGGTCACAACGCCACTTGGTGCCGGTTCTCGAAGCACCCGGATGGCTCTGTCCTTGAACTGTGCAAATCCCAGATGAGGGTCCTGTAAGGCCATTGCCCGCAACTGGGTTCGGTGGGCATTGCAATATAAACCCGCTATAAATTGTTCAGTCAACAGCCTGTCCTCGTCTCCCACGCCGTCAGGGTCGGTCTGCTTAATGGCTCTCAGGGCCTCTTGTAGGTTCAGGGCATAGTCCCTTATACTCTCATGTGCCCGCTGTTTGCACCCGTAGAATCTAAGCTTGATCTCGGCTGAGGTGCAGGTATCAAAGGTGTCCCTCAGCCGGGTTAGTATCCCTGCGACAGTCCTCCCCCCAGGTGGCCAGGACTTTACCTCCCTTCGGGCTGCCCCAGTTAATTGGGCCACCAGGATGCTCACTTTTTGCTCTTCTGTGAGGGGGTACACCTGGAAGAGGCTATCCAGCTTTTCTCTAAAGTCATGCAGGGTATGTGACTCCCCTGAGTACTGGGGTAGCCAGGCCGCTCCCGGGATATAGAGCATGGTGAAAGGCATGACTGCAGCAGCGGTGGCACTGGCGGGGGTTGAGGCAGTGAAGCTCTCCTCCGTATCCGACATCCTCCTCCCCCCTAGTGGACCGTGGCCTACCTTGCGATGATCCTCTTCCGTAGGCCGCGGCTCCGCAGTAGATCGTCAGGGTTGAGGACCTTCCGTCGCGCTCCTGTGACGTCGGCGTCTGCTGGGCTCCTTCCAGGACCTTACGCGACGTCCGGACGTGAGGCGGGGCTTCAGTTCTCGCACGCTTTCGGAGTCCACGCCCCTCTTCTTCCCGCGCGACGTCTTCAAGATGGCGTCCAACGGCGGGAAAACTCCACG
The DNA here is from genome assembly GCF_046119375.1 of Phyllobates terribilis. Taxonomy (NCBI): domain Eukaryota; kingdom Metazoa; phylum Chordata; class Amphibia; order Anura; family Dendrobatidae; genus Phyllobates; species Phyllobates terribilis. Next base: position 13,812,100 of record NW_027362766.1, read on the forward strand.
GAAGGCGGGAAGAAGGCTGGAAATGGCGCCGGATGGCGGGAATCTTCACCGATGGCGGGAAGAAGGCTGAAGATGGCGCCGGATGGCGGGAATATTCACCACAGGTAAGTTTGAACAGTCTTTTTCAGGCACGCAGTACCCGGTGGTTGCGGGCACGAGATCCTGCCGACTACGCCAAAAGTTGACGCACCCCTGGGCCTGTGTCGCGCAGCGTTGCGCACGCGGGAGCTTACCCGGAGCCGGATCTGTTGAGGGTAGTAGTCTCGTGGCGGTGACCCGGTCCGTGCCCAGGGAGTCAGACTAAGTGGCGCTGTATTAGCGGTAGATGTTGGACGACTACGCCACCCGTTGAATGCAGCTATGGAGCTGCCGCTGCAGGGCAGACCGCTGAGGCCGGTGGTAGGATTGTGCAGCGTGATAGTATAACCCCCAACGGGAGGGGTATGGCCTCAGGGCAGCCGACGTGGACGATGGGGGTAGCAGGAACCACTCGGAGACGGTACGGTGTAGTTCAGGGTCTTTACTGGTGACAAAGATAGACCCTCCCGGAGTACTGGCTAGCGATTGGGGCCTGGTCAGTCCTTGAGCAGATGGGATCTCCCCTGGCCAGGCGGAGTTGTAGGCCTCCAAAACTAACTGTACTCTTCTGGCTACCTTGCTAGAGGCGGGTAAAAGTAGCCCACGTCCCTGAGTGTGCCGTGTGGTGCTCACCCGTATGGCCGGTGACTCGGGGCCTTCTAGTAGCTTCCGCTCCACAACGGCGGTGCTGGTCCCATGCGTGTGACCGTGCCTTCGGGTTTCTTGGCCAGAGGACCTGGAATGCCCTGCCTGACGGATTCTGCTGCTGGGTAGGAGTTAGTCCCCACAGCCTCGGACTCCGGGTCCGGTAAGAAATCTTCTCAGTCAGGGCGAGCTCTGCAGCTGCCAGCCCCTGACTCCTTGTAACACTGCTCCCACAGAGCTCCTGATGTTCTGTTCCTATATTTGCTTCTTTTCTCTGTCTCTACTTCTTCTCTACTCACTCACCCTGCCTCAGCCCTAGGTTTATATAGGGGAAGTTCTTCCCCTCCCAGGACTGGGCAGGAGGTGTGGCATGCATAGGATTCCTGACCAAGAGACCTCCCACCTGCTCTCAGACGTAATATCTCTATCACTGTGGCAACCAGACCCCTGGGGTGTCACATAAACTCTGCACCTCATCTTGACTGAAAAAAAAACAGAAATGTAGAAATTTTTGCAAATTTATTAAAAAAGAAAAACTGAAATATCACATGGTCATAAGTATTCAGACCCTTTGCTCAGACACTCATATTTAAGTCACATGCTGTCCATTTCCTTGTGATCCTCCTTGAGATGATTCTACTCCTTCATTGGAGTCCAGCTGTGTTTAATTAAACTGATAGGACTTGATTTGGAAAGACGCACACCTGTCTATATAAGACCTCAAAGCTCACAGTGCATGTCAGACCAAATGAGAATCATGAGCTCAAAGGAACTGCCCAAGGAGCTCAGAGACAGAATTGTGGAAAGGCACAGATCTGGCCAAGGTTACAAAAGAATTTCTGCATTACTCAAGGTTCCTAAGAGCACAGTGGCCTCCATAATCCTTAAATGGAAGAAGTTTGGGACCACCAGAAGCCTTCCTAGACCTGGCCGTCCAGCCAAACTGAGCGATCGTGGGAGAAATAGCCTTGGTGAGAGAGGTAAAGAAGAACCCCAAGATCACTGTGGTTGAGCTCCAGAGATGCAGTAGGGAGATGGGAGAAAGTTCCACAAAGTCAACTATCACTGCAGCCCTCCACCAGTCGGCCCTTTATGGCAGAGTGGCCCGACGAAAGCCTCTCCTCAGTGCAAGACATGAAAGCCCGCATAGAATTTGCTCAAAAACACATGAAGGACTCCCAGACTATGAGAAATAAGATTCTCTGGTCTGATGAGATGAAAAAAGAACTTTTTGGTGATAATTCTAAGCAGTATGTGTGGAGAAAACCAGGCACTGCTCATAACCTGCCCAATACAATACAATCCCAACAGTGAAACATGGTGGTGGCAGCATCATGCTATGGTGGTGTTTTTCAGCTGCAGAGACAGGACGACTGGTTGCAATTGAAGGAAACATGAATGCGGCCAAGTACAGAGATATCCTGGATGAAAACCTCTTCCAGAGTGCTCTGGACCTCAGACTTGGCCGGAGGTTCACCTTCCAACAAGACGATGACCCTAAGCACACAGCTAAAATAACAAAGGAGTGGCTTCAGAACAACTCTGTGACCATTCTTGACTGGCCCTGTCAGAGCCCTGACCTAAAACCAATTGAGCATCTCTGGAGAGACCTGAAAATTGCTGTCCACTATGTTCACCATCCAACCTGACAGAACTGGAGAGGATCTGCAAGGAAGAATGGCAGAGGATCCCCAAATCCAGGGGTGAAAAACTTGTTGCATCATTCCCAAGAAGACTCATGGCTGTACTAGCTCAAAAGGGGGCTTCTCCTCAATACTGAGCAAAGGAGCTGAATACTTTCCATATCCACTGTATGTAAGGGACAGTGTTGTACATAACAAGAGGCTGTAGGGTGGGATTTGGGGTGCTGAAGGGGGTTCTCTGGTGGGGGTTTATGATTGAGGGGCCTCTCTGGGGGTTTATACTCGGTGAGGCTGTCTGGTGGGGGTTTACGCTTGGGGGGGAGCTGTCTGATGAATGGCGGTGGAGCTCCCATCGCCTCTGCTGTGACGTGTCAGCACGATGACGTCATCAGCCGGCACACGCCAGAATGTATGCGCTGGCCACAAGTAGAAGTGGAGTCTCGAGGACCAGAGCAGAGCACCGAGGCAACGGGAGCGAGGTGAATATATATATTTTTTAATATGTGCATGGGATGTGTGCCTATATATATGGGCTATGTGGGGGGCTCATACTGTATATAGCAGGGTATGTGGGGAGTCATTCTGTATATAGTAGGCTATGTGAGGGATCTTACTGTATAGGGAGCTATGAGCAGGCTCATACTGTATATAGGGAGCTATATGTGGGCTCATACTATACATAGGAGGTTAAATGGGGGCTTATACTGTATATAGGGACCTATGTGTGGGCTCAAACTGTATATAGGGAGCTATGTGCAGACTCATACTATATATAGGAGGCTATATTGGGGCTCTTACTGTATATAGGGAGCTATGTGAGCTTATACTTTATATAGAAAACTATGTAGGGGCTCATACTGTATCTAGGGGGCTATGTAAGGGGTCATAATGTTTTTAGGTAGCTATGTGGGGGCTCATACTGTATATAGGGAGCTATGTGTGGGCTTATACTGTATATTGGAGGCTATTTGGGGGCTCATAATGTATATGGGTAGCTATGTGGGCTTATACAGTATATAAGGAGTTATGTGGGGCTCATACTGTACCTAGGGGGCTATGTAAGGGCTCATACTGTTTCTAGGTAGCTGTGTGGGGGCTCATACTGTATATAGGGAGCTATGTGTGGACTCATACTGTATTTAGGGGGTTATGTGGGGGCTCATACTGTATATAGGGAGCTATGTGTGGGCTCATACTGTATATAGGAGGCTATATGGGGGTTCATACTGTATATGGGTAGCTATGTGGGCTTATACTGTATATAAGGAGTTATGTGGGGCTCATATTGTATCTAGGAGGCTATGTAAGGGCTCATACTGCATCTAGGGAGCTATGTGTGGGCTCATACTATAAATGGCCCTATAATAATAATAAATAATAATACTGTATATAGGAGGCTATATGGGGGCTCATACTATATGCACAGGGCTATATTGGGGCTCTTACTGTATCTAGGGAGCTATGTGGGGCTTATACTGTATATAGGGAGTTATGTGTGGGCTCATACTGTATTTAGGGGGTTATGTAGGGGCTCATACTGTATATAGGGAGCTATGTGTGGGCTCATACTGTATATAGGAGGCTATATGGGGGATCATACTGTATATGGGTAGCTATGTGGGCTTATACTGTATATAAGGAGTTATGTGGGTGTGGCACCCCTGTGGGTCCAGTTGCAGCAGAGGTACTGCATGTCAGCCAGAGGTGTGGTACCCCACTCTCAGGTTTGGAGTGAGCACTACCCGGGACCCAAACACTCACATCCAACACCACACCACTCCTGAGGGAAGGTCCAGATAGCTCCTAAGGGAGAGCACAGACCCGGTCCCTGTCAGGAGGATGGAACTAAGTAGAGGAGGTGGGTGGAGGAAGTAGTTCAGGGGAGCACTGAAAGAGGAGGATTTAAGCAAGGAGGAGAGAAGACAGGAGCAGTGGGAAAGGCTCCAGAGATAGAAGGGATCCTAGGGGCACGGCGAGTGCTTAGGCCACCCGTGCGCCTGAGTTCACGCTGACGTGAAGGGATCAGGTCGCAGTAGAGGACCGGCCCCAGACTAGTGGAGTACTTTAAGGCTCAGCTGGTATCTTCATGTGCCGTAGCCAAAATCAACACATAATTGCTGAAAAGGTGGCCATATAGGACCAAGGGGACAGACCGGACGTCGCCCAACAAGGCCTGCGGCCACTGGCTCGGGACACTGTGTGTGAGGCGCAGGGCAGGAGGGAGAGAGCCAGCGCAGAGAGAGACGACCTGGAGAGGTACACAAGAAAGGGGTCCCGCTCAAGTGCACCTGACGCACCCCCTGGGCCATGTGCAAGGGATACCCGGAGCCGGATCTGGATAGGGGTAGTAGTCCTTGTGGCGGTGACCCGGTCCGTGCCCAGGGTGTCAAACTAAGTGGCAGTCTATGGCAGCAGATGTTAACTTGATTGTCGACTACGCCACCCGTTGAGTGCGGCTTTGACGCCGCCGCTGCAGAGCAGTCCGCTGAGGCCGGTGGTATATGTGCAGCAGTGATGGTATAACCCCCAACGGGAGGGGTATGGCCTCAGGGCAGCAGGTGTGGATGATGGGGGTTGTGATGATGCAGAAAGAAGACTCAGAGTCAGGAGATGCAGTTCAGGGTTTTTACTTACTGGTTTTCTTTTGGTCACTCTGGCCTTGAGTGACCACCCGAGCCATGCTGCGTCCACCAGGTCCTGGACTCGGCTAACCCCCAGGCGATTCCGGAGCGTGGTCCTGAGCTCCCTTCTGACTCTCTCTCTCTCTCTGGCCGTTCCCACCAGGGATCCACCTGTGTCCGGCTCCCTCGGGTCTCTTGTTGGTTGAACCTTCCCTGGCTTCCCTGACCCTATGCTCGGTGTGCCATTCTGGTGGATTTGGTGAGGGTCGTGGCAGATCCTGCCCACGACCTCCGGTTCCTGGCTAAGGTTTGTTTTGGCCTCTGCCAGCTTGGGATCCGGTACCCATGTCCGCCAACCCTTCACCCTTTTGTCTTTATTCTGGGATCTTGGGGTTCCCTTCTTGTCTTTCTCTCTGGGTCCTTCTTTTCTCCTCTCTCCCTCTGCAGGCTTGGCTCTGGAGCTGGGCCCAGCCGGAGCCACAGCTCCCTGTCAGCCCTCCTGGCTGAGCTCCTCTGCTCTGCTCCTCAGGCTAAAAAGACCCTGTCCTAAGATGGTGCCCACCATATATACTCCCTCTATGTGTGAGCCCAGGTGACTAGCACCCAATGAGCTCCTAGCTTTACCCAGACTACTCCCCCTATCTGCCCCTACACTACTGGGATGTTCCACCCCCCCTCCCACTCCAGCCAGGGACAGACGCTGTCGTACCTGCACATATACTGGTGGGAGTACCGTAGTTCTGTCCCCCGGAAATGGGATGTATGTAGTGCATGCAGCCTACTGAGCTCAGTTCCACACTCCATCCTTACCCGGGAGTGGAATACCACACCTCTGGAGTGAGGTGCAATACCCCTGTAGCAGCCGAATCCTCAGGGTGCTACATTCCCCCCTGGTAAATCACAGCACGTCCTCGGGCTGTAAAAGAGCAAAAACATAAAACATACAAGCTTTTTAAAGTGCACTACATATAAAATATATAAACAGTAACCTTCAATCATCCCTTTATGGGAGGTACTTCTCTTTTAAAATGTTACGGACACATCATAAAATAATATTAACTCTTTCATCATAATAAAACTTTTCATATAAAACATTTTTGACCTCTGGCCACTTGTGCAAATTGTGACCAGGTAAGTGCCACAGTCTCTGGTAGAAAAAACAGTTTCCTATAAAACCGGTAGGGGGCACTTTAGGAAGCGCAACTATATACAAGGGGAGGTGGCCGCTCTCAGTCCTCGGCCAGTGGGAATAAGGGATGGCTGCTCACAGTCCTCAGCCTGTGGGGAGATGGGACACACTGGAACAGTTCACTGGTCCCAACGGGGACTATAATGGTAACAGTTCCTGTACCCTAACGGGTAACTATTTTACAGTTCCATTTACCGTACTTTAGTAGCGGCGTCCTCCTGATGCTTCCTCCCTGTAGTCTTCAGACCCGTCCGGGTCCTCTTGCTCCTCCTGACACCTCAGCTCTTTCTCTGTCAGTCGGTGCACATGAAGGGCATAGGGTCCTTTGGCACATTGGTGCCGGGTGAAGGTGACCTCATCACCCAGGTAAAGGTCACGACCTCTGTGTCCCTCCGGTAGGTGGGACTCGACATCTCTTCTGGTCACGAAGACGTCGCCGGGGGTGTGATGATCTCTGATGAAGCCCCAACCGTGCTGCAGTTGGAATTTGATTACAGTCCCGGTGGCATGGGGACCGTGGGCTGCACGGGGGTTCCTTCGGGTCCGGCTCTTTTGTTCTGCACTCTTTACTTGCAGCCGCTCCTCGCGGACCCGTCTCTCTCTCCGTTCTCGCTCAAAGGCTTCCAACTGCTGGCGGCAGCACTCCGCACGCTCAGTTGCAGCCGCCCGGGTCTCTTGAGTGAACCCGATGAGGTCTCCTCCTGCGGGGTCCCACTCAAACTGCGCCTCCTCTAACGAGAGCGGGGTCATCTTGACGGGCGCCGGAACCGGGATTAGGGGCTCATCCAGGGGTCTTTCTTTCCGGAGTCGGGGATGGTGGTACTCCGGTGGCCACGCAAAGGGCTGCCCATCCGGGCAAGTGTGTTGGGCAAACAAATCCTCACCCAGGTGCGGCACAGTGGAAGTTGAGGGCGCGGTGGTGGCAGCGGCGCCCGGGATCACTAGGCCTTGCGACCAGGCTTGGGGTACCCTGAAGGTAAAGGGCACCGTGAAGACGGCGGCACCCGGGGGCACTCGGCCTTGCGACCAGGCCGGTGGCGTCTCCTGCTTGGCCGCGCTCAGGGTTGAGGCGCGTGACGTCACAGGGGGCGTGGTCGCGGCTCCTGCTTGGGGCCTAGTCTGGAGCGGTAGCGGTGCGGCAACGGGCACGATCAGTGGGACTTCGGGCTCTGCGACGGGGAGCGGGGGTAGGCTTACGGTGGCTGGGCTCGGGGTAGTAACGTCCCCTTTACTTGCCTCCGTCTCTTCAGCTCCCTCTGCGGCGTCGTCTCCGGCCTCCGTCCCTTCTGCATCCTCTTCAGGGGCAGGCGTGCTCCTCGTTGCGGGTGGTGTGCTCCGCTGGCGGGTTCCAGCCTGCTGGGCCATCTCCCTGCTCCATTCCGTCAGCGTTTCTCGCTGCACCTGGGCCATCCTCCGTGCGAGGCCCTCCAGCGCGGTCTGTGCACGCTCCCGGTCTCGGGGGAGCTGTGCCAGGATCTCCACCAGGTCTTGTGGAGTGGTAGCTTGCAACAGGCTCCTGACCACAGGGTCGGTGCTGCCTGCCTCTCCCTCCATCTCCGGGTACGGCTCCTCTAGACTCCTCCAAGCTGCTCCCATCTTCTCTCTTTTGTTCTGTCTCCGCCCCCATTGAGGGCGGTCCTGGGGCAACTTGGTGATTGTCAGTTCCAGGGGCCGACCTCCCACGCTGATGGACATCTCAATCATTGCAGTCTCTGCTGGTGGGGGCGGTCTTCGTTTTTGGCGCCATTCTTGGTCCTGGCCCACGATGGGAGGTGGCCTCTTGCCACCCTCTGGCACGCCCATAATGGCGTCCGCTCTGCCAGGGCGGGAAATCTTCTGAAATGGCGGGAATCGTCTCCCAGTGGCGGGAAACTCCGTGGATGGCGGGAATCTTCACCGATGGCGGGAAGAAGGCTGAAGATGGCGCCGGATGGTGGGAAAACTTCACGGATGGTAAGTTTTAAAAGTCTCTTTTTCAGGCACGCAGTACCCGGTGGTTGCGGGCACGTTATCCTGCCGACTACGCCAAAGTTGACGCACCCCCTGGGCCATGTGCAAGGGATACCCGGAGCCGGATCTGGATAGGGGTAGTAGTCCTTGTGGCGGTGACCCGGTCCGTGCCCAGGGTGTCAAACTAAGTGGCAGTCTATGGCAGCAGATGTTAACTTGATTGTCGACTACGCCACCCGTTGAGTGCGGCTTTGACGCCGCCGCTGCAGAGCAGTCCGCTGAGGCCGGTGGTATATGTGCAGCAGTGATGGTATAACCCCCAACGGGAGGGGTATGGCCTCAGGGCAGCAGGTGTGGATGATGGGGGTTGTGATGATGCAGAAAGAAGACTCAGAGTCAGGAGATGCAGTTCAGGGTTTTTACTTACTGGTGTTCTTTTGGTCACTCTGGCCTTGAGTGACCACCCGAGCCATGCTGCGTCCACCAGGTCCTGGACTCGGCTAACCCCCAGGCGATTCCGGAGCGTGGTCCTGAGCTCCCTTCTGACTCTCTCTCTCTCTCTGGCCGTTCCCACCAGGGATCCACTTGTGTCCGGCTCCCTCGGGTCTCTTGTTGGTTGAACCTTCCCTGGCTTCCCTGACCCTATGCTCGGTGTGCCATTCTGGTGGATTTGGTGAGGGTCGTGGCAGATCCTGCCCACGACCTCCGGTTCCTGGCTAAGGTTTGTTTTCGCCTCTGCCAGCTTGGGATCCGGTACCCTTGTCCGCCAACCCTTCACCCTTTTGTCTTTATTCTGGGATCTTGGGGTTCCCTTCTTGTCTTTCTCTCTGGGTCCTTCTTTTCTCCTCTCTCCCTCTGCAGGCTTGGCTCTGGAGCTGGGCCCAGCCGGAGCCACAGCTCCCTGTCAGCCCTCCTGGCTGAGCTCCTCTGCTCTGCTCCTCAGGCTAAAAAGACCCTGTCCTAAGATGGTGCCCACCATATATACTCCCTCTATGTGTGAGCCCAGGTGACTAGCACCCAATGAGCTCCTAGCTTTACCCAGACTACTCCCCCTATCTGCCCCTACACTACTGGGATGTTCCACCCCCCCTCCCACTCCAGCCAGGGACAGACGCTGTCGTACCTGCACATATACTGGTGGGAGTACCGTAGTTCTGTCCCCCGGAAATGGGATGTATGTAGTGCATGCAGCCTACTGAGCTCAGTTCCACACTCCATCCTTACCCGGGAGTGGAATACCACACCTCTGGAGTGAGGTGCAATACCCCTGTAGCAGCCGAATCCTCAGGGTGCTACACACCCAAGTTATCTGAGAGTTGGCTGGATTACTTCCCCGGAGGACACAGGACGACGTGGGTGGTTATAATCCGGCAAGTGTAACCTGGAGCATCTTGACAACAACTGTGAGTAAAGCCTGAAGACTGCACCCCACTTTGTCCTTGACTTAATTGCTGCGCCACCTGTCTTGCACTACACCAACAACATCTACCTCATCAATCATCATATAGTGCCCCGGAGCTTAGCTCTACCCGTGGAGAGCTGCACTATCTCTGCTGCGTCACCATCAGCCCCAGTGGATCTGCACCGCAGCGGGGGCCCCATATAGCCGCATACCACAGGTGGCGTCACAAACTTTATCCCCAAAAACTTTAATCCCCATATTGACTTTTCTTTATTGACCACCCTGAGCCACGGACCGGATCACTGCCACCGTGACTAGCCCAGAAAGCACCGGCCCGGCTACCGAGTACCCCACGGCCCCAGGGGGTGCATCATGGGGCTCATACTGTATCTAGTTGGGCTATGTAAGGGCTCATACTGTATTTAGGGGGTTATGTGGGGGCTCATACTGTATATAGGGAGCTATGTGTGGGCTCATACTGTATATAGGAGGCTATATGGGGGCTCATACTGTATATGGGTAGCTATGTGGGCTTATACTGTATATAAGGAGTTATGTGGGGCTCATACTGCATCTAGGGAGCTATGTGTGGGCTCATACTATAAATGGCCCTATAATAATAATAATAATGTATATAGGAGGCTATATGGGGGCTCATACTATATGTACATGGCTATATTGGGGCTCTTACTGTATATAGGAAGCTATGTGGGGCTTATACTGTATATAGGGAGTTATGTGGGGGCTCATACTTTATATTTGGGATATGTGAGGGCTCATTATATATGTAGGGGGCTGTATGTGCAGGGCTATGTGGGGGATCATACTGTATATAGAGGGGTTGTGTAGGGGACATGTTGTATGTAGGGGCTTTGTGGGGGCATATTGCCTGGTCCTGTGAGCTGTTATCCTCATTGCAGTTCGGCTCATGGTCTCCTTTTCTTGTCTTGATTGAAGAAATTCCCTGAGGTAAACCTGCATGATCAAAAGAGGGGGGAAATGCGTCGGAAGAAGATGCCATTAAACTAAGTACACAGCTGCTCAGGTCATATATAGGGTCTATATATATATATATTCGTAGAAATGTGACTGAGGTATACTGTATGGATGTTTTGCGGTGTTAATTGTGTGGCGCCCCTGCGGGTCTAGTCGCCACAGATGTACTGCATCTCACCCAGAGGTGTGGTACCCCACTCTCAGGTAAGGAGGGAGCACTACCCGGGACCCACACACCCACATCCAATACACTCCACTTCAGGAGGGAAGGGCGAGATTGCTCCTAAGGGAGAGCACAGTCCCTGGTCCCTAGCTGGAGGGTGGAACTAGGCAGAGGAGGTGGGTGGAGGAAGAAGAACAGGGGAGCACAGACAGGAAGAGTATAAGAAGAAGGGGAACCATCTAGAAGCAGACAGTTCAGAGGAAAGAGAGTTGGGAGTGGGAGCTCAGGAGGAGCTCTGCTCAGGAGAGCAAGGAAGGAGAGAGGAGTTGGGCCTAGTCTGAGAGGCCCAGGAGGAGAGAGTGAGAGAAGACGGGAGCAGAGGGAAAGGCTCCAGAGACAGAGGGGATCCCAGGGGCATGGTGAGGGCAGGAAGTCACCCATGAGCCCGAATTCACACGGACATGGAGGGATCAAGCCGCAGAAGGGGACCGGCCCCAGACTAGTGGAGAACAACCAGGCTCAGCTAGCCAACCGGAGGCTGCAGCATTTGCAAGGTGTTGCAACCAAAACCCACAATTATATCGCTGAAAAGGTGGCCACATAGGGTCCAGGGGACTGCAAGTCGCCCGACAAGGCCTGAGGACACTGGCTTGGGACACTGTGTGTGAGGCGCAGGGCAGGAGGGTGAGAGCCAGCGCAGTGAGACGACCAGGAAAGGTACATAGAACGGGGTCCCGTCCAAGTGCTCCTGAGATACCTGAGAGTTTGCTGGATCCCCACCCCGGAGGACACAGGACGACGTGGGCAGGTATAATCCGTAAAGTGTAACCTGTGGAACTTAACAACTGTGAGTAAAACCTGAAGACTGCACCCCACTGTGTCCATGAATAATTGCTGCGACATCAACTGCATTACACCGAACCAACAACATCTACCTCATAGCATCACTATATCCTGCCCTGGAGCTAAGCTCTGCCTGTGGAGAGCTGAACCAACTCTGCTGCGTCCCCATCAGCTACAGAGGATCTGCTTCGCAGTGGCGGCCCCATATAGCCGCATACCACAGGTGGCGTCACCAATATTATATATAAAAACTTTATTCCCCTTTTACTCTTCCTTTAATTTGACCGCCCGGGGCCACGGACCGGGTCACTGCCACCATGACATCCCCAGCACCGACCAGCCCGGCTACCGAGTACCCCACGGCCCAGGGGGCGCGTCAATTGCGCTTCCACTTGACCGACTATTTATGATCTGAAGGGTTATTCTTTGTTTGACTAGGACATCATATATGTTTCTTCTTGGATTGTTAGGGTTCTTTTTTCTTGTCAGATTGTTGAAAAATATTGATGATACCCCTCAGCCCACTAGTATCTACCTTGTATATATTATATATGTTCATTATATATTACCTGATCACCTATTGGGGATGCCTGGTCAGTTAGAGCAGTGGTAGGGCTACATAGGGGCAGACGAGGAGGAGAGGGGCCGCCATACCGATTCAACTTATGGGGCCAATCTCTGCTGCCAGGGAGGGAATTGTGAAGGGAAAAACTAGTCTCTACAAATAGAAAAAACTGGCCAGCACTTCCTAACTAGTGTGAATAGGTGCCAACTAAGAAAACAGTTGTAAAAAATATATATATACAGTAGCTGCACTGTAGGTTGCTAGAATGGTAGATTTAGACAATTGGGACTGCATTACTGCCATGAAAAATTGATAAGTGCTGCATCATGTAGGTATGGAATTTTTGGAAAAATGGAGCAGCAAAAAAATTTTGCTCTAGGAAAACTACCTATGACTGATGGGAATAGGAGTAGGTGGTTTTAATTAGCTGGTTCCTTCCTGCCCCGTAAATTGTAGTGTTTTTAGTCCAAGAGAGGTGTCTTTTTTCAGGACAGTGACCCAATAATAAAGGTACGCTTTGACGTTAGCTGTTGGGCTCATATGCATTTGCCAATTTATGTGACAAGTACCTTCCTCCTACTGTAAATTTTACTAGAGCAACATTTTTTTGCTGTTCCATTTTTCCAAATATTCCATACCTACATGCAATGCAGTTCTAAATGTCTAAATCTACCATTCTAGCAACCTGGAGTGCATATATATATATATATATATATATATATATATATATATATATATATAAAAAAAAAAAGGTTTTTTTTTGTTATGGTTTACATGTATAAGGGCCCCATCACTTGATCACTTTGGTTGTTGATTGAGGGGGCTATGTAGGGGCTCATACTGTATGTGGGGAACTATGTTGGGGCTCATACTGTACTATGTGGGGGCTCATAATGTATTTAGAGGGGCTATGTGGGGGCTCATAATGTATTTAGAGGGGCTATGTGGGCGCTCATACTGTATATAGGGGGCTATGTGGAGGCTCATAATGTATTTAGAGGGGCTATGTAGGGGCTCATACTGTATATAGGAGGATGTCAGCATACTTAATTCTGCTCAATATTAAGTCATACAATTATTATTAAAAAATAATTACTATGTTAATATTAATATTGAGCAGAATTAATTTCAGCCTATTGGTTCGGCCTCCACAACAGTCACAGTCTCTCTTGTGACCCCTTGGGAAAATTAATCCCCCCCTCTGCTCTATTATGTATGGTGCTATGTTATGTATAGTACTGTACTATGTATAGTACTTATCTACAGATGTGCACCAGAGCACATGTGTGTTACTCACATGACCTATCAAAGGGGATCATGTGACATGTCATGTGATAAATCGGGTACCTTGAGGGGGCCGCGCGCCTTCTGAACTGCCCCGGGGTCCTGGCTAACCTCATTCCGCCCCTAAATTTGATCCATATAAGGGAAGGAGATTAGTTGACGGCATGTAACACACTTGAGCGTCACTGTGAGGGTCTTGTGACGCCTTTTTGGCTCAGTAATGCGTCAGCTGTTTTTCAAAATTTTGTAAATGATATATTCAGAGATATAAATGGTCAGTACGTGGTTGTCTACCTGGTGAAATTTTGGTTTATTCACCTGATTGTATGTCACGCATCCAACATGGATGTGCTCTACTCCAGTCTCAGACAATGTTTTAATTGTTTTGCTGGTTCAAGAAGTGAATTTGCTGGATATCTCTTGACTGTTAATGGTTTCCGCATGGACACCTCTAAAGTCCAAGCTGTTAAGTGGCTGCAGCCTCTGAAGGTCTTGCAGCATTTTCTGGAGTTTGCAGAGTACTATCGTAAATTTATTACATTTCTAAGAATATCAAACCACTTACCAACCAACCATCCAAGTATTGCTTCACCTGACCTAGATTGTCTTTTGATAGTGGAGGTGACGCGCCCCCTGGGCCGTGGGGTACTCGGCAGCCGGGCCTCTGTGGATGCCGGTGGGGGAATATCACGGTGGCTGGCCCGGTCTGTGACCCAGGGCGGTCAGTAAAAAGGGGGATTTCTATTTATATGGGGTTTAGTGTTCGTGACGCCACCTGTTGAATGCGGCTAAAGGGGGTCGCCGCTGCAGAGCAGTCCTCTGGAGCTGGTGTTACGGCAGCAGGGATGGTGTGGCTCTCCACAGGTAGAGCTAGCTCCAGGGCAGTGAAAGGTGTGTAAGTTGCGCTGGGCGTTGTAGTGCCGGGAGGGAAAGATGGCTCATATGAAAGAAGGTACGGAGGCAGTGCGGTGCAGTCATTCGAGTTTTTACTCACAGTTATTATGACAGTTCCACTGGTTCACTGTACAGTTGTCGGCCTCCCACGTCGCGCTGCGTTCACCAGGCAGGGGTTCAGCACTTCCTCAGGCAGATTAGGAGCACCTGACGGAACCCCACTTTCTTGTGTTCCTAGCTAGACCGTCTTCTCGCTGGGTCTTTCTCCCTCCTGCCCTGCGCTGCCCACTCTCAATCCCGCTCGGGTGCTCTGAAGTCCCTCCTGTCTCGTCGGAGTTCCCGGACCTGCTTGACCCTTACGGGGATTAGAATGAGACTTCAGCAACTGACTATAGAAGCCAGAAGTCTCTGGTTTTTCCAGCCGAGACTTGAAGTTACACGGCTGGACCAGGGGCCGGTCCCCTTCTTGCGGCCTACGATCCCTCTGTCTTCTGACAGATGTGGGGCGTACGGGTGCCGTCCTGCACTCACCGTACCCCATAGGATCCCTTCTTAGAACGGATCCTACTCCTCTGCTCCCCACCTGGGCCTCTAGGACTGGGCCCTACTTGTGGAGCAGAGCTCCTAAAGAGACTCTGCTCCCAGACTGTTCTCCACTGACTCCTCTACTCAACTCACCTCCCTAAAATGGCTTCCCTTTTTATACCTACTGCCAAAGTGCTCCCCTAAACTGCTTCCTCCACCCACACAAACTACTGGTTCCCCCTACCTTTGGTTCCCCCCACTCCAGCCAGGGACAGGGCTCAGCAGGAAAACACATTGCATCTTGCCCTTCCAGCCGGCCTGGAGCAGTGTAGTGTTGAATGCGGGTGTTGGGGTTGCGGGCAGCACTCCCTCCTTACCTGAGAGAAGGGGACACCACACCTCTGGGTGAGGTGCAGTACCTCTGTGGCGACTGAACCCTCAGGGGCACCACAGAGGTGCATGCCTCAGAAATTGCAGTTGGAACGGTGTTGTCACAGGGTTCTTTGTCTCTGACTCCATCCATGTGCTTTCTTTTCACGAAAGTTTTCATCTGCCCGAAAAGAAGTATAATATTGGTAATCGTGAATTGTCGGCAATCTACTGGGCTTTTGAGGTGACGACTGAAAGACCCTTGTAACACCAAGAATATCCTTGCAAACATGAACTAGGCAGTGCGTCACTTGGTCAACACATTAAACTCCATCACCTGCTCATGTGAGGGGAGCAAGCTGGCCAGACGAGCAAGGCTCAAGCACTCTTCCTTACTCTCCCCATGGTCATCTTTCTGGTGACCAGAGGGCCTTGTCGTTGTCAACAGCCCCATCATCATCCTCACCTACTGCTTTACATACTCTACCTCCATTGCATCATCTGTTCTCCTTTTGTGTTCAGCCATCCATTATATGGAAATTCTACTCATCCTCATCCTCAAAAGAAGACACCCCACCATCATTATTTATTGTACTAAATAGTCACCCCTGCCTGCCAGTACCTTGCAGCAGTTTTTCTATGCAACTCGCCTTCTTTCTAGCTCTTGAAGTTAGATTTTATTTTATGTCTGTGACGCGCCACCTGGGCCAGTGTTGTTTGGGGGATACCCGGAGCCGGATCAGATGGGGGTTGTAGTCTCCGAGTGGCGGTGACCCGGTCCGTGCCCAGGGTGTCAAGCTCAGTGTGTGGCAGTCCTACAGATGTTACTGGATGTTCTTTAGTGTCGACTACGCCACCCGTTGATTTGCGGTCACTACGGCCGCCGCTGCAGCAGGGTCCGCTGAGGCTGGTGGTGTGTGTGCAGTTCAGGTAGTATAACCCCCAACGGGAGGGGTATAGCCTCAGGGGGTCAGTTGTAGAGGGTGGTGGTTGTGGTGGTGCAGTGAGAGTGGTAATAAGACTCCGAGTCGGGCTGTGCAGTTCAGGGTTTTACTTACTGCTTTTGTGTTGGTCACTCCGGCCTTGAGTGACCACCCGAGCCGTGCTGCGTCCACCAGGTCCTGGACTCGGCCAACCCCCAGGTGATTCTGGAGCGTGGTCCTGAGCTCCCTTTCTGACTTGTCCTTCTGTCTGGCCTTCCCCACCAGGGATCCACCTAAGTCCGGCTCCCTCGGGCCTCTTGTTGGTAAAACCCTTGTCTCTGGGTTCCCTGACCCTATTCTTGGTTTGCCTTCCGGGTGGATTTAGTGGGTGGTCGTGGCAGATCCTGCCCACGACCTCCGGTCTCTGGCTAAGGATTAGGGCCCTCCACCAGCTTGGGATCCGGTACCCTTGTGCCAACTCTTCACCCTCTGGTCTAATTTTGGGTTCTTGGAGTTCCCTCTTCTCCCCCTCTGGGTCCTTCTTTCTCCTCTCTCTCTCTCTTGGCCTTGGAGCTGGCTGAGCTGCTCTGCTTCTCTGACTCAACTCTGACAGACTGACCCTGATCTAAGATGGTTCCCACCTTATATACTCCCTCTATGTGTGAGCTCAGGTGACCAGCACCCAATGAGCTCCTAGCATTACCCAGACTGCTCCCCCTATCTGCCCCTACACTACTGGGATGTTCCACCCCCCTCCCACTCCAGCCAGAGACAGACACTGTCGTACCTGCACATTTCTCTAGTGGGAGTACCATTGGTCTGTCCCCCGGAAATGGGATGTATGTAGTGCATGCAGCCTACTGAGCTCAGTTCCACACTCCATCCTTACCCGGGAGTGGAATACCACACCTCTGGCTTGAGGTGTAATACCCCTGTAGCAGCCGAATCCTCAGGGTGCTACATTCCCCCCTGGTAAATCACAGCACGTCCTCGGGCTGTAAGATACAAAAACATCCAAAACATAAAAAATTTTTTTATAAACATAAACATATAAAACATCACATAAAACTTTTCATAAAAACTCTTCATAAATAACGTCCTTGTAAACACTCTTGCTCCTCCGGCCACGGTGCAACTTGTGACCGGGAAAAGCGCGACAGTCTCTTTAAGAAAAACAACAGTTTACTATAAAACCGGTAGGGGGCGCCTTAGGAAGCGCAACTATATACAAGGGGAATATGGCCGCTCTCAGTCCTCGGCCAGGTAATGGGAATAGGGACACACGGGTTAACAGTTCACTCTTGTCCCAACGGGGACTTATTTAAAGCAGCAACAGTTCACTGTACCCCGATGGGTAACTATTTACAGTCTCTTTACCGTACTTTAACGACGGCTTCCTCCTGCTCCTTCTTTGGATTTAGACCCGTCCGGGTCCTCCTGCTCCTCCTCACACCGCAGCTCCTCCTCCGTCAGGCGATGTACATGGAGGGCGTAGGGTCCTTTGGCACACTTGTGCCGGGTGAAGGTGACCTCGTCCCCTACGTACAGGTCACGACCTCTGTGTCCCTCCGGCAGATGGCTTTCTACGTCTCTGCGTGTGACAAAGACGTCGCCGGGGGTATGATGGTCTTTTATGAAGCCCCACCCATGCTGCAGGTTGAATTTAATCACAGTCCCGGTGGTACGGGGACCATGAGCTGCACGGGGGTTCCTCCTGGTCCGGCTCTTCTGCTCCGCGCTCCTTATCTGTGCTTGCTGTTCCCGGACCCGCCTCTCTCTCCGCTCCTTCTCGAAGACCTCGAGCTGCTGTCGGCAGCACTCTGCACGCTCCGCTGCGGCCGCCCGAGTCTCCTGAGTGAACCCCATGAGGTCTCCTCCGGTGGGGTCCCACTCAAACTGTGCCTCCTCTAGCGGGGGCTGGGTCCTCCTGACGGGCTTCGGAACCGGAATCAGGGGTTCATCTAGGGGTCTTTCTTTCCGGAGTCGGGGATGGTGAAACTCCGGTGGCCATATGAAGGGCTGCCCATCCGGGCACGTATGCTGGGCGAACAGGTCCTCACCCAGGTGTGGTACTTTAGGTGTTATGGGCGCTGTGGTGGTAGCGGCGCCCGGGTTGACCAGGCCTTGCGACCAGGCTGGGGGCACGCTAAAGGAAAAGGGCACCGTAAGAACGGCGGCGCCCGTGGTTACTCGGCCCTGCGACCAGGTTGGTAGCTCCGCGGAGGTAGGGGGCGCTGTTGGAATGGCGGCGCCCGGGGGTACTAGGCCTTGCGACCAGGCTGATGGTATTTCCTGCTTTGCCGCGCTCAGGGTCGAAGCGCGTGACGTCACAGGGGTCGCGGCCGCGGGTTCCGGTTGAGGCCTAGTCTGCGGCGGTGACGATGCAGCGATGGGCACGGCAGGGGGAATTTCGGGCTCTGCGACGGGGAGCTGGGGCAGGTACACGGTTTCCCAGCTCGGGGTAGAGACGTCCCCTTTACCTGCCTCCATCCGTTCAGCTCCCTTCTCGGCGCCGTCTCCGGCCTTGAGTCCTCCTGCACCATCCTCAGAGGCGGTCTGTCTCCTCGTCTCGGGTGGCGTGCTCCGCTGACGGGTTCCGGTCTGCTGGGCCATCTCTCGGCTCCACTCCGCCAACGTCTCTCGCTGCACCCGGGCCATCCTCCGTGCGAGGCCCTCCAGCGCAGTCTGTGCACACTCCCGGTCTCGGGGGAGCTGTGCCAGGACCTACACTAGGCCTAGTGGGGTTGTTGCTTGCAGCAGGCTCCTGACCACTGGGTCGGTGCTGCCTGACTCTCCCTCCATCTCCGGGTAGGCTTTCTCTGGACTCCTCTCCAGACTTCTTGTCTCCGGGTGCGCTCTCTCCAGACTGCTCCAGGCGACACCCATCTTTGCTCTCTTGTTCTGTCTCCGCCCACATTGAGGGTGGTCCCGGGGCAACTTTGTGATTGTCAGTTCCAGGGGCAGTTCTCTTACGCTGATGGACACTTCCAGCATCACAGTCTCTGTTGGTGGGCGCGGTTTCCGCTTTTGGTGCCATTCTTCGACCTGGCCCACGATGGGAGGTGGCCTCTTGCCACCCTCTGGCACGCCCATAATGGCGTCCGCTCTTCCAAGGCGGGAAATCTTTGGAAATGGCGGGAATCGTCTCCCAGTGGCGGGAAACTCCATGGATGGCGGGAAAAAGCTGCAAATGGCGGACAACCGGCGGGAAACGACCTGTGATGGGGTACGTTGGCGGGGACCCTCCGGAACCGGCGGCAGACTTCTTTTTAAGGTAACGGTGAACTTTTCTTCAGGCACGCAGTACCCGGTTGTTGCGGGCACGTAATCCTGCCGACTACGCCAAAGTTGACGCGCCCCCTGGGCCAGTGTTGTTTGGGGGATACCCGGAGCCGGATCAGATGTGGGTTGTAGTCTCCGAGTGGTGGTGACCCGGTCCGTGCCCAGGGTGTCAAGCTCAGTGTGTGGCAGTCCTACAGATGTTACTGGATGTTCTTTAGTGTCGACTACGCCACCCGTTGATTTGCGGTCACTACGGCCGCCGCTGCAGCAGGGTCCGCTGAGGCTGGTGGTGTGTGTGCAGCTCAGGTAGTATAACCCCCAACGGGAGGGGTATAGCCTCAGGGGGTCAGTTGTAGAGGGTGGTGGTTGTGGTGGTGCAGTGAGAGTGGTAATAAGACTCCGAGTCGGGCTGTGCAGTTCAGGGTTTTACTTACTGCTTTTGTGTTGGTCACTCCGGCCTTGAGTGACCACCCGAGCCGTGCTGCGTCCACCAGGTCCTGGACTCGGCCAACCCCCAGGTGATTCTGGAGCGTGGTCCTGAGCTCCCTTTCTGACTTGTCCTTCTCTCTGGCCTTCCCCACCAGGGATCCACCTAAGTCCGGCTCCCTCGGGCCTCTTGTTGGTAAAACCCTTGTCTCTGGGTTCCCTGACCCTATTCTTGGTTTGCCTTCCGGGTGGATTTAGTGGGTGGTCGTGGCAGATCCTGCCCACGACCTCCGGTCTCTGGCTAAGGATTAGGGCCCTCCACCAGCTTGGGATCCGGTACCCTTGTGCCAACTCTTCACCCTCTGGTCTAATTTTGGGTTCTTGGAGTTCCCTCTTCTCCCCCTCTGGGTCCTTCTTTCTCCTCTCTCTCTCTCTTGGCCTTGGAGCTGGCTGAGCTGCTCTGCTTCTCTGACTCAACTCTGACAGACTGACCCTGATCTAAGATGGTTCCCACCTTATATACTCCCTCTATGTGTGAGCTCAGGTGACCAGCACCCAATGAGCTCCTAGCATTACCCAGACTGCTCCCCCTATCTGCCCCTACACTACTGGGATGTTCCACCCCCCTCCCACTCCAGCCAGGGACAGACACTGTCGTACCTGCACATTTCTCTAGTGGGAGTACCATTGGTCTGTCCCCCGGAAATGGGATGTATGTAGTGCATGCAGCCTACTGAGCTCAGTTCCACACTCCATCCTTACCCGGGAGTGGAATACCACACCTCTGGCTTGAGGTGTAATACCCCTGTAGCAGCCGAATCCTCAGGGTGCTACATCTGCATCTGGGGTGACTTTCCCAAATAGCACCCTGCACACGTTTGTGCCTCAGCGTAGGTCAGAAAGGGCAAAGATGTTTAAAATTAGCAAGCAAACATACTTGGAATTTCATAAGTGCAATTTTTTTTTTCACAAAATTATCAATTTTTTTTCCAAAATTGTTCATTTTTGGGAGCATTTGAACTAGCATCTGAAGAGGAAAATTGGTGTTTCCTGCTCGGTGAGGCTTTTGCACCACCCTGTGTAAAAAAGCCATAGTTTCCAGGGATAATTTTTGGACTGTTTTTATAATTTTAAGTGGCCTAAAAAAATCTGATACTGCAGTGTGTTGTTAAACTTCCTGTTATTTAACACTGCAAGTAAGAGCTTAAAAACGTTCAATAGATTCTTCGTAGACCTCCCAAGAAACGGGCAACATTGAGGACTGTAGAAGCAGTGGTCGGCCAAGGAAACGTACTGCAGTAGATGAAAGACACATTGTGTTACTTCCCTTTGACATCAGAGGATGTCCAGCAGTGCCATTAGAAGATGTCCAGCAGTGCCATCAGAAGATGTCCAGCAGTGCCATCAGAAGATGTCCAGCAGTGCCATCAGAGGATGTCCAGCAGTGCCATCAGAAGATGTCCAGCAGTGCCATCAGAGGATGTCCAGCAGTGCCATCAGAGGATGTCCAGCAGTGCCATCAGAAGATGTCCAGCAGTGCCATCAGAAGATGTCCAGCAGTGCCATCAGCTCAGAACCAGCAGCGACCAGTGGGACCAGCTACACCCATCTACTGTTTTGAAAAGTCTGGCCAGAAGTGGCCTTCATAGAAGAATTGCGGCCACAAACCATACCTTCCACATGGAAGCCGATGACTCAACTATGCAAGAAAACATAAGAACTCAGAATCAGATGAATGGCAGCAGGTGCTCTGGACTGAGGAGTCACAATGTGAAATATTTGGCTATAACGAAAGGCAGTTTTTTCACAAAATTACTATTTCGCGAAGGGTCTACAGGAACAGTGGATCACGGTTTAGGGTCCAGCAGGTTTGGGACTGAATTTCAGCAAATTGACATGGGGATTTGTCAGGATTAAATGCTGAAAAATTTTGGCAGATACTTATCCATCTTGTAATACCATCAGGGAAGCATCTGATTAGCTCCAAATTTATTCTGCAGCCAAACAACGACCTCCAATCATCCAGGCAATGTCATTAACAACGAGGAGTGCTGGAAGTGATGATCGGCCAGATCCCTGATTTCACATCATCCAGGGATCACATGA
This sequence comes from Phyllobates terribilis, assembly GCF_046119375.1. Lineage (NCBI taxonomy): Eukaryota > Metazoa > Chordata > Amphibia > Anura > Dendrobatidae > Phyllobates > Phyllobates terribilis. The sequence continues at coordinate 13,834,004 of NW_027362766.1, forward strand.
AGAGACAAAAGGATCTGTACAAACCTCATACACAGAAGATCTGGGGGAAGTTCTCCAAGATGTTTGGAACAACCTCCTGCCAAGTTCTTTCAGACACTAAAACTAAATACTGATAGAATTTTGATTTTTCTTTTGTTCACAACCTAGTTAATTGATAAAGATAAAATATTAACTTTGTTTTCAAAAATAAATTTCACTTTGCAGCATGTTTTTCCACTCCTGCTTACAACTTTTGCGAAGAATATGCATACTTATGGCTGACCAAATCAGCCTAGAATAAGCAGACAAATCTTGTATGAAGGTTTCCCTAGTTATTGGTGGAGATGACGGGCAATATTCAGGATTCAGGTTATAGAGGACATTTAGGGGATGTGGAGCCCCATGCACTCGTCCTTGTATTCTTCATCAGGCATTTTGTGTGCGTGGTGTAACACGTGTGTGTGTTTGTCTTCTTGTTTCCTGGTTGTCGTGATGTGTTGGTTTCTCTAAATCCTCGTGTTTGGGACTGTGAACAGGAAATAGATAGAAATTAGAAGTGACAGGAGCACCAAACCGATGTGACTGCCGCCTGGAGCAAAATGGGGGCACTGTACCAGAAAATAGGTGCATGTACAGGCATGACACAGGGACTAGTAACTGAATGAGGTCTTGTATCTGCTCTAACAAAGGGAAATAAAGCGGCCACAGCTTCTAAAATCCTGGGTCATCTAGGAGCACAGGGCAAGAATAAAGCTGGAGTCATCCTGAGAAATAAGATTGACTGGTACGATGGGTGAGGAGCTGGGGATCGATGACTGATCACGCTCCATCCTACACTGTGACAAGCCTATTCTGTGAGAAGAATGAGTCACTTTAATACCGGGAATACTTGGAGATGGTCATTGTGTTATGGTCTCTCCCATGCGATGTGATTGACGTCATCCCTCTTGAACTTGGCTGTTTTTCTCCTTTCATCGGGGGAGTGGGGGAGCATTAATAAAAGCTGCTCCAGCGTTACCAACAGCGACAAAGTCCCTGAGATGGAGGTACTATTGTAAGAGCTGGAGAGATACAACCATCATTATGAGTGTAATCAGCCATGAAAGGATGAGAGAAGATAGGATATACAGTGAGCGGCTTCTATTCATTGTGATCTCTTTGAAAAATGATTGTTGGCCAATGCTAAAATTGCTCGTCGCAGGCCCTAAAAAAGGAGAATCTCCACCGCATCCGGTCAGGTGGAGAATAGAGGATTGTAGGATGTAATAACTGATATCACAGGGTGAAGATGGAGCCGGTAGATGCTACTGCCTCTTTATTCTGCAAAATGTGTTTCTCCACAATATAAAAGTGACTGAAAAGTGGAACATTTTGCCTTGTCCACAGATCGAGACTGTTACCGAAAACTAAATAGGATATCCCGGGTAGAGGGAAAGGTTTTGTGGAAATGCGTCCTACAAAGAAATGTCAGGATGATATCAGCGATGACACCAAGGAAAAGGGAAATGCTCCCCGAGGGCAAATCATACATGTCAGGTAAGAAGGAGGCGGAGGACGACGGGGATTCCTGAGGGAAACATGGCCAGATGAGGGGGAGACAATGGAGAGGAGAAACACATGACGTCGTAGAGAGACTATAAGAGGTGGTGATCACAGCGAGCTCAGAGGACAGACGCTCGTCACAGGAGGGACACGAGGACACACAGGTGAGGACGTATACTGCAGGGTGTAAGGGCGAGGAGGACACACAGATGAGGACGTATACTGCAGGGTGTAAGGGCGAGGAGGACACACAGGTGAGGACGTATACTGCAGGGTGTAAGGGCGAGGAGGGCACACAAGCAGCAATACAGAGACCCTCATATGGTATATTGTGTTACTGGATATCTGGAATGCAATCTAATCCACACTATTATAAGACACTTCCGACTTATACTGCGGGGGATACACGGTGCACAGATCATTATACTGCGGGGGATACACGGTGCACAGATCATTATACTGCGGGGGATACACGGTGCACAGATCATTATACTGCGGGGGATACATGGTGCACAGATCATTATACTGCGGGGGATACACGGTGCATAGATCATTATACTGCGGGGGATACACGGTGCATAGATCATTATACTGCGGGGGGTACATGGTGCATAGATCATTATACTGCGGGGGATACACGGTGCACAGATCATTATACTGCGGAGGATACACCGTGCACAGATCATTATACTGCGGGGGATACACGGTGCACAGATCATTATACTGCGGGGGATACACGGTGCACAGATCATTATACTGCGGGGGATACACGGTGCACAGATCATTATACTGCGGAGGATACATGGTGCACAGATCATTATACTGCGGGGGATACATGGTGCACAGATCATTATACTGCGGGGGATACACGGTGCATAGATCATTATACTGCGGGGGATACACGGTGCATAGATCATTATACTGCGGGGGATACACGGTGCATAGATCATTATACTGCGGGGGGTACATGGTGCATAGATCATTATACTGCGGGGGATACACGGTGCACAGATCATTATACTGCGGAGGATACACCGTGCACAGATCATTATACTGCGGGGGATACACGGTGCACAGATCATTATACTGCGGGGGATACATGGTGCACAGATCATTATACTGCGGGGGATACACGGTGCATAGATCATTATACTGCGGGGGATACACGGTGCATAGATCATTATACTGCGGGGGGTACATGGTGCATAGATCATTATACTGCGGGGGATACACGGTGCACAGATCATTATACTGCGGAGGATACACTGTGCACAGATCATTATACTGCGGGGGATACACGGTGCACAGATCATTATACTGCGGGGGATACACGGTGCACAGATCATTATACTGCGGGGGATACACGGTGCACAGATCATTATACTGCGGAGGATACATGGTGCACAGATCATTATACTGCGGGGGATACATGGTGCACAGATCATTATACTGCGGGGGATACACGGTGCATAGATCATTATACTGCGGGGGATACACGGTGCATAGATCATTATACTGCGGGGGATACACGGTGCACAGATCATTATACTGCGGGGGATACACGGTGCACAGATCATTATACTGCGGGGGATACACGGTGCATAGATCATTATACTGCGAGGGATACATGGTGCATAGATCATTATACTGCGGGGGATACACGGTGCACAGATCATTATACTGCGGAGGATACACCGTGCACAGATAATTATACTGCGGGGGATACACGGTGCACAGATCATTATACTGCGGGGGATACACGGTGCACAGATCATTGTACTGCGGGGGATACACGGTGCACAGATCATTATACTGCGGGGGATACACGGTGCACAGATCATTATACTGCGGGGGATACACGGTGCATAGATCATTATACTGCGGGGGATACATGGTGCATAGATCATTATACTGCGGTGGATACACGGTGCACAGATCATTATACAGCGGGGGATACACGGTGCATAGATCATTATACTGCGGGGGGTACATGGGGCACAGATCATTATACTGCAGGGGATACACAGTGCACAGATCATTATACTGCGGAGTATACACGGTGCACAGATCATTATACTGCGGGGGATACACGGTGCATAGATCATTATACTGCAGAGGATACACTGTGCACAGATCATTATACTGCGGAGGATACACGGTGCACAGATCATTATACTGCGGGGGATACACAGTGCACAGATCATTATACTGCGGGGGATACACGGTGCACAGATCATTATACTGCAGAGGATACACGGTGCACAGATCATTATACTGCGGGGGATACACAGTGCACAGATAATTATACTGCGGGGGATACACGGTGCACAGATCATTATACTGCGGGGGATACACAGTGCACAGATCATTATACTGCGGAGGATACACGGTGCACAGATCATTATACTGCGGAGGATACACGGTGCACAGATCATTATACTGCGGGGGATACACGGTGCACAGATCATTATACTGCAGGGGATACACGGTGCACAGATCATTATACTGCGGGGAATACACGGTGCACAGATCATTATACTGCGGAGGATACACGGTGCACAGATCATTATACTGCGGGGGATACACGGTGCACAGATCATTATACTGTGGTGGATACACGGTGCACAGATCATTATGCTGCGGAGGATACACGGTGCACAGATCATTATACTGTGGTGGATACACGGTGCACAGATCATTATACTGTGGTGGATACACGGTGCACAGATCATTATACTGCGGAGGATACACGGTGCACAGATCATTATACTGCGGGGGATACACGGTGCACAGATCATTATACTGCAGAGGATACACGGTGTACAGATCATTATACTGCGGGGGATACACGGTGCACAGATCATTATACTGTGGGGGATACACGGTGCACAGATCATTATACTGCGGAGGATACACGGTGCATAGATCATTATACTGCGGGGGATATACGGTGCACAGATCATTATACTGCGGGGGATACACGGTGCACAGATCATTATACTGCGGGGGATACACGGTGCACAGATCATTATACTGCGGGGGATACACGGTGCACAGATCATTATACTGCGGGGGATACACGGTGCATAGATCATTATACTGCGGGGGTACATGGTGCATAGATCATTATACTGCGGGGGATACACGGTGCACAGATCATTATACTGCGGAGGATACACCGTGCACAGATCATTATACTGCGGGGGATACACGGTGCACAGATCATTATACTGCGGGGGATACACGGTGCACAGATCATTATACTGCGGGGGATACACGGTGCACAGATCATTATACTGCGGAGGATACACTGTGCACAGATCATTATACTGCGGGGGATACACGGTGCACAGATCATTATACTGCGGGGGATACACGGTGCACAGATCATTATACTGCGGAGGATACACCGTGCACAGATCATTATACTGCGGGGGATACACGGTGCACAGATCATTATACTGCGGGGGATACACGGTGCACAGATCATTATACTGCGGGGGATACACGGTGCACAGATCATTATACTGCGGGGGATACATGGTGCACAGATCATTATACTGCGGGGGATACACGGTGCATAGATCAATATACTGCGGGGGATACACGGTGCATAGATCATTATACTGCGGGGGGTACATGGTGCATAGATCATTATACTGCGGGGGATACACGGTGCATAGATCATTATACTGCGGGGGATACATGGTGCATAGATCATTATACTGCGGTGGATACACGGTGCACAGATCATTATACTTCGGGGGATACACGGTGCATAGATCATTATACTGCGGGGGGTACATGGGGCACAGATCATTATACTGCAGGGGATACACAGTGCACAGATCATTATACTGCGGAGTATACACGGTGCACAGATCATTATACTGCGGGGGATACACGGTGCATAGATCATTATACTGCGGGGGATACATGGTGCATAGATCATTATACTGCGGGGGATACACGGTGCACAGATCATTATACTGCGGAGGATACATGGTGCACAGATCATTATACTGTGGTGGATACACGGTGCACAGATCATTATACTGTGGGGGATACACGGTGCACAGATCATTATACTGCGGAGGATACACCGTGCACAGATCATTATACTGCGGGGGATACACGGTGCACAGATCATTATACTGCGGGGGATACACGGTGCACAGATCATTATACTGCGGGGGATACACGGTGCATAGATCATTATACTGCGGGGGATACATGGTGCATAGATCATTATACTGCGGAGGATGCACAGTGCACAGATCATTATACTGCGGAGGATACACCGTGCACAGATCATTATACTGCGGAGGATACACGGTGCACAGATCATTATACTGCGGAGGATACACGGTGCACAGATCATTATACTGCAGAGGATACACGGTGCACAGATCATTATACTGCGGGGGATACACAGTGCACAGATCATTATACTGCGGGGAATACACGGTGCACAGATCATTATACTGCGGGGGATACACGGTGCACAGATCATTATACTGCGGAGGATACACGGTGCATAGATCATTATACTGCGGGGGATATACGGTGCACAGATCATTGTACTGCGGGGGATACACGGTGCACAGATCATTATACTGCGGGGGATACACGGTGCACAGATCATTATACTGCGGGGGATACACGGTGCACAGATCATTATACTGCGGGGGATACACGGTGCACAGATCATTATACTGCGGGGGATACACGGTGCATAGATCATTATACTGCGGGGGGTACATGGTGCATAGATCATTATACTGCGGGGGATACACGGTGCACAGATCATTATACTGCGGAGGATACACCGTGCACAGATCATTATACTGCGGGGGATACACGGTGCACAGATCATTATACTGCGGGGGATACACGGTGCACAGATCATTATACTGCGGGGGATACACGGTGCACAGATCATTATACTGCGGAGGATACACTGTGCACAGATCATTATACTGCGGGGGATACACGGTGCACAGATCATTATACTGCGGGGGATACACGGTGCACAGATCATTATACTGCGGAGGATACACCGTGCACAGATCATTATACTGCGGGGAATACACGGTGCACAGATCATTATACTGCGGAGGATACACGGTGCATAGATCATTATACTGCGGGGGGTACATGGGGCACAGATCATTATACTGCGGGGGATACACGGTGCACAGATCATTATACTGCGGGGGATACACGGTGCACAGATCATTATACTGCGGGGGATACACGGTGCACAGATCATTATACTGCGGGGGATACACGGTGCACAGATCATTATACTGCGGAGGATACACCGTGCACAGATCATTATACTGCGGGGGATACACGGTGCACAGATCATTATACTGCGGGGGATACACGGTGCACAGATCATTATACTGCGGGGGATACACGGTGCACAGATCATTATACTGCGGAGGATACACTGTGCACAGATCATTATACTGCGGGGGATACACGGTGCACAGATCATTATACTGCGGGGGATACACGGTGCACAGATCATTATACTGCGGAGGATACACCGTGCACAGATCATTATACTGCGGGGGATACACGGTGCACAGATCATTATACTGCGGGGGATACACGGTGCACAGATCATTATACTGCGGGGGATACACGGTGCACAGATCATTATACTGCGGGGGATACACGGTGCACAGATCATTATACTGCGGAGGATACACCGTGCACAGATCATTATACTGCGGGGGATACACGGTGCACAGATCATTATACTGCGGGGGATACACGGTGCACAGATCATTATACTGCGGGGGATACACGGTGCACAGATCATTATACTGCGGAGGATACACTGTGCACAGATCATTATACTGCGGGGGATACACGGTGCACAGATCATTATACTGCGGGGGATACACGGTGCACAGATCATTATACTGCGGAGGATACACCGTGCACAGATCATTATACTGCGGGGGATACACGGTGCACAGATCATTATACTGCGGGGGATACACGGTGCACAGATCATTATACTGCGGGGGATACACGGTGCACAGATCATTATACTGCGGGGGATACATGGTGCACAGATCATTATACTGCGGGGGTACACGGTGCATAGATCAATATACTGCGGGGGATACACGGTGCATAGATCATTATACTGCGGGGGGTACATGGTGCATAGATCATTATACTGCGGGGGATACACGGTGCACAGATCATTATACTGCGGGGGATACACGGTGCACAGATCATTATACTGCGGGGGATACACGGTGCACAGATCATTATACTGCGGGGGATACACGGTGCACAGATCATTATACTGCGGGGGATACACGGTGCATAGATCATTATACTGCGGGGGATACATGGTGCATAGATCATTATACTGCGGTGGATACACGGTGCACAGATCATTATACTTCGGGGGATACACGGTGCATAGATCATTATACTGCGGGGGGTACATGGGGCACAGATCATTATACTGCAGGGGATACACAGTGCACAGATCATTATACTGCGGAGTATACACGGTGCACAGATCATTATACTGCGGGGGATACACGGTGCATAGATCATTATACTGCGGGGGATACATGGTGCATAGATCATTATACTGCGGGGGATACACGGTGCACAGATCATTATACTGCGGAGGATACATGGTGCACAGATCATTATACTGTGGTGGATACACGGTGCACAGATCATTATACTGCGGAGGATACACCGTGCACAGATCATTATACTGCGGGGGATACACGGTGCACAGATCATTATACTGCGGGGGATACACGGTGCACAGATCATTATACTGCGGGGGATACACGGTGCATAGATCATTATACTGCGGGGGATACATGGTGCATAGATCATTATACTGCGGGGGATACACGGTGCACAGATCATTATACTGCGGAGGATACACGGTGCACAGATCATTATACTGCGGGGGATACACGGTGCACAGATCATTATACTGCGGAGGATACACGGTGCACAGATCATTATACTGCGGGGGATACACGGTGCACAGATCATTATACTGCGGAGGATGCACGGTGCACAGATCATTATACTGTGGTGGATACACGGTGCACAGATCATTATACTGCGGAGGATACACGGTGCACAGATCATTATACTGCGGTGGATACACGGTGCACAGATCATTATACTTCGGGGGATACACGGTGCATAGATCATTATACTGCGGGGGGTACATGGGGCACAGATCATTATACTGCAGGGGATACACAGTGCACAGATCATTATACTGCGGAGTATACACGGTGCACAGATCATTATACTGCGGGGGATACACGGTGCATAGATCATTATACTGCGGGGGATACATGGTGCATAGATCATTATACTGCGGGGGATACACGGTGCACAGATCATTATACTGCGGAGGATACATGGTGCACAGATCATTATACTGTGGTGGATACACGGTGCACAGATCATTATACTGCGGAGGATACACCGTGCACAGATCATTATACTGCGGGGGATACACGGTGCACAGATCATTATACTGCGGGGGATACACGGTGCACAGATCATTATACTGCGGGGGATACACGGTGCATAGATCATTATACTGCGGGGGATACATGGTGCATAGATCATTATACTGCGGGGGATACACGGTGCACAGATCATTATACTGCGGAGGATACACGGTGCACAGATCATTATACTGCGGGGGATACACGGTGCACAGATCATTATACTGCGGAGGATACACGGTGCACAGATCATTATACTGCGGGGGATACACGGTGCACAGATCATTATACTGCGGGGGATACACGGTGCACAGATCATTATACTGCGGAGTATACACGGTGCACAGATCATTATACTGCGGGGGATACACGGTGCATAGATCATTATACTGCGGGGGATACATGGTGCATAGATCATTATACTGCGGTGGATACACGGTGCACATATCATTATACTGCGGAGGATGCACAGTGCACAGATCATTATACTGCGGAGGATACACCGTGCACAGATCATTATACTGCGGAGGATACACGGTGCACAGATCATTATACTGCGGGGGATACACGGTGCACAGATCATTATACTGCGGAGGATACACGGTGCACAGATCATTATACTGCAGAGGATACACGGTGCACAGATCATTATACTGCGGGGGATACACGGTGCACAGATCATTATACTGCGGGGAATACACGGTGCACAGATCATTATACTGCGGGGGATACACGGTGCACAGATCATTATACTGCGGAGGATACACGGTGCACAGATAATTATACTGCGGGGGATACATGGTGCACAGATCATTATACTGCAGAGGATACACGGTGCACAGATCATTATACTGCGGGGGATACACAGTGCACAGATCATTATACTGCGGGGGATACACGGTGCACAGATCATTATACTGCGGAGGATACACGGTGCACAGATCATTATACTGCGGGGGATACACGGTGCACAGATCATTATACTGCGGGGGATACACGGTGCACAGATCATTATACTGCGGGGGATACACGGTGCATAGATCATTATACTGCGGGGGATACATGGTGCATAGATCATTATACTGCGGTGGATACACGGTGCACAGATCATTATACTGCGGGGGGTACATGGGGCACAGATCATTATACTGCGGGGGATACACAGTGCACAGATCATTATACTGCGGAGTATACACGGTGCACAGATCATTATACTGCGGAGGATACACGGTGCACAGATAATTATACTGCGGGGGATACATGGTGCACAGATCATTATACTGCAGAGGATACACGATGCACAGATCATTATACTGCGGGGGATACACAGTGCACAGATCATTATACTGCGGGGGATACACGGTGCACAGATCATTATACTGCGGAGGATACACGGTGCACAGATCATTATACTGCGGGGGATACACGGTGCACAGATCATTATACTGCGGGGGATACACGGTGCACAGATCATTATACTGCGGGGGATACACGGTGCACAGATCATTATACTGCGGAGGATACATGGTGCACAGATCATTATACTGCGGGGGATACATGGTGCACAGATCATTATACTGCGGGGGATACACGGTGCATAGATCATTATACTGCGGGGGATACACGGTGCATAGATCATTATACTGCGGGGGATACACGGTGCATAGATCATTATACTGCGGGGGGTACATGGTGCATAGATCATTATACTGCGGGGGATACACGGTGCACAGATCATTATACTGCGGAGGATACACCGTGCACAGATCATTATACTGCGGGGGATACACGGTGCACAGATCATTATACTGCGGGGGATACATGGTGCACAGATCATTATACTGCGGGGGATACACGGTGCATAGATCATTATACTGCGGGGGATACACGGTGCATAGATCATTATACTGCGGGGGGTACATGGTGCATAGATCATTATACTGCGGGGGATACACGGTGCACAGATCATTATACTGCGGAGGATACACTGTGCACAGATCATTATACTGCGGGGGATACACGGTGCACAGATCATTATACTGCGGGGGATACACGGTGCACAGATCATTATACTGCGGGGGATACACGGTGCACAGATCATTATACTGCGGAGGATACATGGTGCACAGATCATTATACTGCGGGGGATACATGGTGCACAGATCATTATACTGCGGGGGATACACGGTGCATAGATCATTATACTGCGGGGGATACACGGTGCATAGATCATTATACTGCGGGGGATACACGGTGCACAGATCATTATACTGCGGGGGATACACGGTGCACAGATCATTATACTGCGGGGGATACACGGTGCATAGATCATTATACTGCGAGGGATACATGGTGCATAGATCATTATACTGCGGGGGATACACGGTGCACAGATCATTATACTGCGGAGGATACACCGTGCACAGATAATTATACTGCGGGGGATACACGGTGCACAGATCATTATACTGCGGGGGATACACGGTGCACAGATCATTGTACTGCGGGGGATACACGGTGCACAGATCATTATACTGCGGGGGATACACGGTGCACAGATCATTATACTGCGGGGGATACACGGTGCATAGATCATTATACTGCGGGGGATACATGGTGCATAGATCATTATACTGCGGTGGATACACGGTGCACAGATCATTATACAGCGGGGGATACACGGTGCATAGATCATTATACTGCGGGGGGTACATGGGGCACAGATCATTATACTGCAGGGGATACACAGTGCACAGATCATTATACTGCGGAGTATACACGGTGCACAGATCATTATACTGCGGGGGATACACGGTGCATAGATCATTATACTGCAGAGGATACACTGTGCACAGATCATTATACTGCGGAGGATACACGGTGCACAGATCATTATACTGCGGGGGATACACAGTGCACAGATCATTATACTGCGGGGGATACACGGTGCACAGATCATTATACTGCAGAGGATACACGGTGCACAGATCATTATACTGCGGGGGATACACAGTGCACAGATCATTATACTGCGGGGGATACACGGTGCACAGATCATTATACTGCGGGGGATACACAGTGCACAGATCATTATACTGCGGAGGATACACGGTGCACAGATCATTATACTGCGGAGGATACACGGTGCACAGATCATTATACTGCGGGGGATACACGGTGCACAGATCATTATACTGCAGGGGATACACGGTGCACAGATCATTATACTGCGGGGAATACACGGTGCACAGATCATTATACTGCGGAGGATACACGGTGCACAGATCATTATACTGCGGGGGATACACGGTGCACAGATCATTATACTGTGGTGGATACACGGTGCACAGATCATTATGCTGCGGAGGATACACGGTGCACAGATCATTATACTGTGGTGGATACACGGTGCACAGATCATTATACTGTGGTGGATACACGGTGCACAGATCATTATACTGCGGAGGATACACGGTGCACAGATCATTATACTGCGGGGGATACACGGTGCACAGATCATTATACTGCAGAGGATACACGGTGTACAGATCATTATACTGCGGGGGATACACGGTGCACAGATCATTATACTGTGGGGGATACACGGTGCACAGATCATTATACTGCGGAGGATACACGGTGCATAGATCATTATACTGCGGGGGATATACGGTGCACAGATCATTATACTGCGGGGGATACACGGTGCACAGATCATTATACTGCGGGGGATACACGGTGCACAGATCATTATACTGCGGGGGATACACGGTGCACAGATCATTATACTGCGGGGGATACACGGTGCATAGATCATTATACTGCGGGGGTACATGGTGCATAGATCATTATACTGCGGGGGATACACGGTGCACAGATCATTATACTGCGGAGGATACACCGTGCACAGATCATTATACTGCGGGGGATACACGGTGCACAGATCATTATACTGCGGGGGATACACGGTGCACAGATCATTATACTGCGGGGGATACACGGTGCACAGATCATTATACTGCGGAGGATACACTGTGCACAGATCATTATACTGCGGGGGATACACGGTGCACAGATCATTATACTGCGGGGGATACACGGTGCACAGATCATTATACTGCGGAGGATACACCGTGCACAGATCATTATACTGCGGGGGATACACGGTGCACAGATCATTATACTGCGGGGGATACACGGTGCACAGATCATTATACTGCGGGGGATACACGGTGCACAGATCATTATACTGCGGGGGATACATGGTGCACAGATCATTATACTGCGGGGGATACACGGTGCATAGATCAATATACTGCGGGGGATACACGGTGCATAGATCATTATACTGCGGGGGGTACATGGTGCATAGATCATTATACTGCGGGGGATACACGGTGCACAGATCATTATACTGCGGGGGATACACGGTGCACAGATCATTATACTGCGGGGGATACACGGTGCACAGATCATTATACTGCGGGGGATACACGGTGCACAGATCATTATACTGCGGGGGATACACGGTGCATAGATCATTATACTGCGGGGGATACATGGTGCATAGATCATTATACTGCGGTGGATACACGGTGCACAGATCATTATACTTCGGGGGATACACGGTGCATAGATCATTATACTGCGGGGGGTACATGGGGCACAGATCATTATACTGCAGGGGATACACAGTGCACAGATCATTATACTGCGGAGTATACACGGTGCACAGATCATTATACTGCGGGGGATACACGGTGCATAGATCATTATACTGCGGGGGATACATGGTGCATAGATCATTATACTGCGGGGGATACACGGTGCACAGATCATTATACTGCGGAGGATACATGGTGCACAGATCATTATACTGTGGTGGATACACGGTGCACAGATCATTATACTGTGGGGGATACACGGTGCACAGATCATTATACTGCGGAGGATACACCGTGCACAGATCATTATACTGCGGGGGATACACGGTGCACAGATCATTATACTGCGGGGGATACACGGTGCACAGATCATTATACTGCGGGGGATACACGGTGCATAGATCATTATACTGCGGGGGATACATGGTGCATAGATCATTATACTGCGGAGGATGCACAGTGCACAGATCATTATACTGCGGAGGATACACCGTGCACAGATCATTATACTGCGGAGGATACACGGTGCACAGATCATTATACTGCGGAGGATACACGGTGCACAGATCATTATACTGCAGAGGATACACGGTGCACAGATCATTATACTGCGGGGGATACACAGTGCACAGATCATTATACTGCGGGGAATACACGGTGCACAGATCATTATACTGCGGGGGATACACGGTGCACAGATCATTATACTGCGGAGGATACACGGTGCATAGATCATTATACTGCGGGGGATATACGGTGCACAGATCATTGTACTGCGGGGGATACACGGTGCACAGATCATTATACTGCGGGGGATACACGGTGCACAGATCATTATACTTCGGGGGATACACGGTGCACAGATCATTATACTGCGGGGGATACACGGTGCACAGATCATTATACTGCGGGGGATACACGGTGCATAGATCATTATACTGCGGGGGGTACATGGTGCATAGATCATTATACTGCGGGGGATACACGGTGCACAGATCATTATACTGCGGAGGATACACCGTGCACAGATCATTATACTGCGGGGGATACACGGTGCACAGATCATTATACTGCGGGGGATACACGGTGCACAGATCATTATACTGCGGGGGATACACGGTGCACAGATCATTATACTGCGGAGGATACACTGTGCACAGATCATTATACTGCGGGGGATACACGGTGCACAGATCATTATACTGCGGGGGATACACGGTGCACAGATCATTATACTGCGGAGGATACACCGTGCACAGATCATTATACTGCGGGGGATACACGGTGCACAGATCATTATACTGCGGGGGATACACGGTGCACAGATCATTATACTGCGGGGGATACACGGTGCACAGATCATTATACTGCGGGGGATACATGGTGCACAGATCATTATACTGCGGGGGTACACGGTGCATAGATCAATATACTGCGGGGGATACACGGTGCATAGATCATTATACTGCGGGGGGTACATGGTGCATAGATCATTATACTGCGGGGGATACACGGTGCACAGATCATTATACTGCGGGGGATACACGGTGCACAGATCATTATACTGCGGGGGATACACGGTGCACAGATCATTATACTGCGGGGGATACACGGTGCACAGATCATTATACTGCGGGGGATACACGGTGCATAGATCATTATACTGCGGGGGATACATGGTGCATAGATCATTATACTGCGGTGGATACACGGTGCACAGATCATTATACTTCGGGGGATACACGGTGCATAGATCATTATACTGCGGGGGGTACATGGGGCACAGATCATTATACTGCAGGGGATACACAGTGCACAGATCATTATACTGCGGAGTATACACGGTGCACAGATCATTATACTGCGGGGGATACACGGTGCATAGATCATTATACTGCGGGGGATACATGGTGCATAGATCATTATACTGCGGGGGATACACGGTGCACAGATCATTATACTGCGGAGGATACATGGTGCACAGATCATTATACTGTGGTGGATACACGGTGCACAGATCATTATACTGCGGAGGATACACCGTGCACAGATCATTATACTGCGGGGGATGCACGGTGCACAGATCATTATACTGCGGGGGATACACAGTGCACAGATCATTATACTGCGGGGGATACACGGTGCACAGATCATTATACTGCGGGGGATACACGGTGCACAGATCATTATACTGCGGGGGATACACGGTGTACAGATCATTATACTGCGGAGGATACACGGTGCACAGATCATTATACTGCGGGGGATATACGGTGCACAGATCATTATGCTGCGGGGGATACACGGTGCACAGATCATTATACTGCGGAGGATACACTGTGCACAGATCATTATACTGCGGAGGATACACGGTGCACAGATCATTATACTGCGGGGGATACACTGTGCACAGATCATTATACTGCGGAGGATACACGGTGCACAGAACATTATACTGCGGAGGATACACGGTGCACAGATCATTATACTGCGGGGGATACACGGTGCACAGATCATTATACTGCGGAGGATACACGGTGCACAGATCATTATATTGCGGTGGATACACGGTGCACAGATCATTATACTGCGGGGGATACACGGTGCACAGATCATTATACTGCGGGGGAGACACGGTGCACAGATCATTATACTGCGGGGGATAAACAGTGCACAGATCATTATACTGCGGGGGATACACGGTGCACAGATCATTATACTACGGAGGATACACGGTGTACAGATCATTATACTGCGGGGATACACGGTGCACAGATCATTATACTGCGGAGGATACACGGTGCATAGATCATTAAATTGCGGGGGATACACGGTGCACAGATCATTATACTGCGGGGGATACACGGTGCACAGATCATTATACTGCGGGGGATACACGGTGCACAGATCAATATACTGCGGAGGATACACTGTGCACAGATCATTATACTGCGGAGGATACACGGTGCACAGATTATTATACTGCAGGGATACACGGTGCACAGATCATTATACTGCGGTGGATACACGGTGCACAGGTCATTATACTGCGGGGGATACACGGTGCACAGATCATTATACTGCGGGGGATACACGGTGCACAGATCATTATACTGCGGAGGATACACGGTGCACAGATCATTATACTGCGGGGGATACACGGTGTACAGATCATTATACTGCGGAGGATACACGGTGCACAGATCATTATACTGCGGGGGATACACGGTGCACAGATCATTATACTGCGGAGGATACACGGTGCACAGATCATTATATTGCGGTGGATACACGGTGCACAGATCATTATACTGCGGGGGATACACGGTGCACAGATCATTATACTGCGGGGGATACACGGTGCACAGATCATTATACTGCGGGGGATACACAGTGCACAGATCAATATACTGCGGGGGATAAACAGTGCACAGATCATTATACTGAGGGGGATACACGGTGCACAGATCATTATACTGCGGGGGATACACGGTGCACAGACCATAATACTGCTCATTATACTGCAGAGGATACACAGTGCACAGATCAATATACTGCGGGGGATAAACAGTGCACAGATCATTATACTGAGGGGGATACACGGTGCACAGATCATTATACTGAGGGGGATACACGGTGCACAGATCATTATACTGAGGGGGATACACGGTGCACAGATCATTATACTGCGGGGGATACACGGTGCACAGATCATTATACTGCGGAGGATACACAGTGCACAGATCATTATACTGCGGAGTATACACGGTGCACAGATCATTATACTGCGGGGGATACACGGTGCATAGATCATTATACTGCGGGGGATACATGGTGCATAGATCATTATACTGCGGTGGATGCACGGTGCACATATCATTATACTGCGGAGGATGCACAGTGCACAGATCATTATACTGCGGAGGATACACGGTGCACAGATCATTATACTGCAGATGATACACGGTGCACAGATCATTATACTGCGGGGGATACACGGTGCACAGATCATTATACTGCGGGGAATACACGGTGCACAGATCATTATACTGCGGGGGATACACGGTGCACAGATCATTATACTGCGGGGGATACACGGTGCACAGATCATTATACTGCGGAGGATACACGGTGCACAGATCATTATACTGCGGAGGATATACGGTGCACAGATCATTATACTGCGGGGGATACACGGTGCACAGATCATTATATTGCGGTGGATACACGGTGCACAGATCATTATACTGCGGAGGATACACGGTGCACAGATCATTATACTGCGGGGGATACACGGTGCACAGATCATTATATTGCGGTGGATACACGGTGCACAGATCATTATACTGCGGGGGATACACGGTGCACAGATCATTATACTGCGGGGGATACACGGTGCACAGATCATTATACTGCGGGGGATACACAGTGCACAGATCAATATACTGCGGGGGATAAACAGTGCACAGATCATTATACTGCGGGGGATACACGGTGCACAGATCATTATACTGCGGGGGATACACGGTGCACAGATCATAATACTGCTCATTATACTGCAGAGGATACACGGTGCACAGATCATTATACTGCGGGGGATACACGGTGCACAGATCATTATACTGCGGAGGATACACGGTGCACAGATCATTATACTGCGGAGGATACACAGTGCACAGATCATTATACTGCGGAGGATACACGGTGCACAGATCAATATACTGCGGAGGATACATGGTGCACAGATCATTATACTGCGGGGGATACACGGTGCACAGATCATTATACTGCGGAGGATACACTGTGCACAGATCATTATACTGCGGGGGATACACGGTGCACAGATCATTATACTGCGGAGGATACACTGTGCACAGATCATTATACTGCGGAGGATACACTGTGCACAGATCATTATACTGCGGAGGATACACGGTGCACAGATCATTATACTGCGGAGGATACACGGTGCACAGATCATTATACTGCGGAGGATACACGGTGCACAGATCATTATACTGCGGGGGATACACGGTGCACAGATCATTATACTGCGGAGGATACACGGTGCACAGATCATTATACTGCGGAGGATACACGGTGCACAGATCATTATACTGCGGAGGATACACGGTGCACAGATCATTATACTGCGGAGGATACACGGTGCACAGATCATTATACTGCGGAGGATACACGGTGCACAGATCATTATACTGCGGAGGATACACGGTGCACAGATCATTATACTGCGGAGGATACACGGTGCGCAGATCATTATACTGCGGAGGATACACTGTGCACAGATCATTATACTGCGGAGGATACACGGTGCACAGATCATTATACTGCGGAGGATACACGGTGCACAGATCATTATACTGCGGAGGATACACGGTGCACAGATCATTATACTGCAGAGGATACACGGTGCACAGATCATTATACTGCGGGGGATACAGGGTGCACAGATCATTATACTGCGGAGGATACACTGTGCACAGATCATTATACTGCGGAGGATACACGGTGCACAGATCATTATACTGCGGAGGATACACTGTGCACAGATCATTATACTGCGGAGGATACACGGTGCACAGATCATTATACTGCGGAGGATACACGGTGCACAGATCATTATACTGCGGAGGATACACTGTGCACAGATCATTATACTGCGGAGGACACACTGTGCACAGATCATTATACTGCGGAGGATACACGGTGCACAGATCATTATACTGCGGAGGATACACGGTGCACAGATCATTATACTGAGGGGGATACACGGTGCACAGATCATTATACTGCAGGGGATACACTGTGCACAGATCATTATACTGCGGAGGATACACGGTGCACAGATCATTATACTGCGGAGCATACACGGTGCACAGATCATTATATTGCGGGGGATACACGGTGCACAGATCATTATACTGCGGGGGATACACGGTGCACAGATCATTATACTGCGGAGGATACACTGTGCACAGATCATTATACTGCGGAGGATACACGGTGCACAGATCATTATACTGCGGAGGATACACGGTGCACAGATCATTATACTGCAGGGGATACACGGTGCACAGATCATTATACTGCGGAGGATACACGGTGCAGAGATCATTATACTGCGGGGGATACACGGTGCACAGATCATTATACTGCGGGGAATACACGGTGCACAGATCATTATACTGCGGGGGATACACGGTGCACAGATCATTATACAGCGGGGGATACACGGTGCACAGATCATTATACTGCGGAGGATACACGGTGCACAGATCATTATATTGCGGGGGATACACGGTGCACAGATCATTATACTGCGGGGGATGCACGGTGCACAGATCATTATATTGCGGGGGATACATGGTGCACAGATCATTATACTGCGGGGGATACACGGTGCACAGATCATTATATTGCGGGGGATACACGGTGCACAGATCATTATACTGCGGAGGATACACGGTGCACAGATCATTATACTGCGGGGGATACACAGTGCACAGATCATTATACTGCGGGGGAAACACGGTGCACAGATCATTATACTGCGGAGGATACACGGTGCACAGATCAGTATACTGCGGAGGATACACGGTGCACAGATCATTATACTGCGGGGGATACACGGTGCACAGATCATTATACTGCGGGGGATACATGGTGCACAGATCATTATACTGCGGGGGATACATGGTGCACAGATCATTATACTGTGGGGGATACACGGTGCACATATCATTATACTGCGGGGGATACACGGTGCACAGATCATTATACTGCGGGGGATACACCGTGTACAGATCATTATACTGCGGGGAATACACGGTGCACAGATCATTATACTGCCGGGGATACACGGTGCACAGACCATTATACTGCGGGGGATACACGGAGCACAAATCATTATACTGAGGGGGATACACGGTGCACAGACCATTATACTGCGGGGGATACACGGTGCACAGATCATTATACTGCGGGGGATACACGGTGCACAGATCATTATACTGCGGGGGATGCACGGTGCACAGATCATTATACTGCGGAGGATACACGGTGCACAGATCACTATACTGCGGAGGATACACGGTGCACAGATCATTATACTGCGGGGGATACAGGGTGCACAGATCATTATACTGCGGGGGATACACGGTGCACAGATCATTATACTGCGGGGGATATACGGTGCACAGATCATTATACTGCGGAGGATACACAGTGCACAGATCATTATACTGCGGGGGATACACACTGCACAGATCATTATACTGCGGGGGATACACGGTGCACAGATCATTATAGTGCAGAGGACACATGGTGCACAGATCATTATACTGCGGAGGATACACGGTGCACAGATCATTATACTGCGGAGGATACACGGTGCACAGATCATTATACTGCGGAGGATACATGGTGCACAGATTATTATACTGCGGAGGATACATGGTGCACAGATCATTATACTGCGGAGGATACACGGTGCACAGATCATTATACTGCGGAGGATACACGGTGCACAGATCATTATACTGCGGAGGATACACGGTGCACAGATCATTATACTGCGGAGGATACATGGTGCACAGATTATTATACTGCGGAGGATACACGGTTCACAGATCATTATAATGCGGGAGATACACCGTGCACAGATCATTATACTGCGGGGGATACACGATGCACAGATCATTATACTGCGAAGGATACACGGTTCACAGATCATTATACTGCGGGGGATACACGGTGCACAGATCATTATACTGCGGAAGATACACGGTGCACAGATCATTATACTGCGGAGGATACACGGTGCACAGATCATTATACTGCGGGGGATACATGGTGCACAGATCATTATACTGCGGGGGATACATGGTGCACAGATCATTATACTGCGGAGGATACACGGTGCACAGATCATTATACTGTGGGGGATACACTGTGCACAGATCATTATACTGCGGAGGATACACGGTGCACAGATCATTATACTTCGGGGAATACACGGTGCACAGATCATTATACTGCGGGGGATACACGGTGCACAGAACATTATACTGCAGAGCATACACGGTGCACAGAACATTATACTGCAGAGCATACACGGTGCACAGATCATTATACTGCGGAGCATACACGGTGCACAGAACATTATACTGCCGGGGATACACGGTGCACAGATTATTATACTGCGGGGGATACACAGTGCACAGATCATTATACTGCGGGGGATACACGGTGCACAGATCATTATACTGCGGAGGATACACGGTGCACAGATCATTATACTGTGGAGCATACACGGTGCACAGAACATTATACTGCCAGGGATACACGGTGCACAGATTATTATACTGCGGGGGATACACAGTGCACAGATCATTATACTGCGGGGGATACACGGTGCACAGATCATTATACTGCGGAGGATACATGGTGCACAGATCATTATAGTGCGGGGGATACACAGTGTAAAGATCATTATACTGCGGGGGATACACGGTGCACAGATCATTATACTGCGGAGGATACACGGTGCACAGATCATTATACTGCGGAGGATACACGGTGTACAGATCATTATACTGCGGGGGATACACGGTGCACAGATTATTATACTGCGGGGGATACACGGTGCACAGATCATTTTGCTGCGGGGGATACATGGTGCACAGATCATTATACTGCGTGGGATATACGGTGCACATATCATTATAGTGAGGGGGATACACGGTGCACAGATCATTATACTGCGGGGGATACACTGTGCACAGATCATTATACTGCGGAGGATTCACTGTGCACAGATCATTATATTGCGGGGGATACACGGTGCACAGATCATTATACTGCGGGGGATACACGGTGCACAGATAATTATACTGTGGGGGATACATGGTGCACAGATCATTATACTGCCGGGGATACACGGTGCACAGACAATTATACTGCGGGGAATACACAGAGCACAGATCATTATACTGCGGGGGATACACGGTGCACAGATCATTATACTGCGGGGGATACACGGTGCACAGATCATTATACTGCGGGGGATACACGGTGCACAGATCATTATACTGCGGGGGATACACGGTGCACAGATCATTATACTGCGGGGGATACACGGTGCACAGATCATTATACTGCGGAGGATACACGGTGCCAGATCATTATACTGGGGGGGTTACACGGAGCACAGATCATTATACTGCGGGGGATACACGGTGCACAGATCATTATACTGCGGGGGATACACACTGCACAGATCATTATACTGCGGGGGATACACGGTGCACAGATCATTATACTGCGGGGGATACACGGTGCACAGATCATTATACTGCGGGGGATACAAGGTGCACAGATCATTATACTGCGGGGGATACACGGTGCACAGATCATTATACTGCGGGGGATACAAGGTGCACAGATCATTATACTGCGGGGGATACACGGTGCACAGATCATTATAGTGCAGAGGATACATGGTGCACAGATCATTATACTGCGGAGGATACACGGTGCACAGATCATTATACTGCGGAGGATACACGGTGCACAGATTATTATACTGCGGAGGATACACGGTGCACAGATAATTATACTGCGGAGGATACAAGGTGCACAGATCACTATACTGCGGGGGATACACGATGCACAGATCATTATATTGCGGAGGATACACGGTGCACAGATCATTATACTGCGGGGGATACACGGTGCACAGATCATTATACTGCGGGGGATACACTGTGCACAGATCATTATACTACGGGGGATACACGGTGCACAGATCATTATACTACGGGGGATACACGGTGCACAGATAATTATACTGCGGGGGATACACGGTGCACAGATCATTATACTGCGGAGGATACACGATGCACAGATCATTATACTGCGGAGGATACACGGTTCACAGATCATTATACTGCGGGGGATACACGCTGCACAGATCATTATACTACGGGGGATACACGGTGCACAGATCATTATACTGCGGAAGATACACTGTGCACAGATCATTATACTGCGGGGGATACATGGTGCACAGATCATTATACTGGGGGGGATACACGGAGCACAGATCATTATACTGCGGGGGATACACGGTGCACAGATCATTATACTGTGCGGGATACAATGTGCAGAGATCATTATACTGCGGGGGATACACGGTGCACAGATCATTATACTGCAGAGGATACAGGGTGCACAGATCATTATACTGCGGAGGATACACGGTGCACAGATCATTATACTGCGCA
The DNA here is from genome assembly GCF_046119375.1 of Phyllobates terribilis. Classification (NCBI taxonomy): domain Eukaryota; kingdom Metazoa; phylum Chordata; class Amphibia; order Anura; family Dendrobatidae; genus Phyllobates; species Phyllobates terribilis. The sequence continues at coordinate 13,858,019 of NW_027362766.1, forward strand.
GGATACACGGTGCACAGATCATTATACTGCGGGGGATACACGGTGCACAGATCATTATACTGAGGCGGATACACGGTGCACAGATCATTATACTGCGGAGGATACACGGTGCACAGATAATTATACTGCGGAGGATACACGGTGCACAGATCATTATACTGCGGAGGATACACGTTGCACAGATCATTATAGTGCGGAGGATACTCGATGCACAGATCATTATACTGCGGAGGATACACGGTGCACAGATCATTATACTGCAGGCTATACACGGTGCACAGATCATTATACTGCGGGGGATACATAGTGCACAGATCATTATACTGCGGAGGATACACGGTGCACAGATCATTATACTGCGGGGGATACACGATGCACAGATCATTATACTGCGGTGGATACACAGTGCACAGATCATTATACTGCGGAGGATACACGGTGCACAGATCATTATACTGCGGGGGATACACGGTGCACAGATCATTATACTGAGGCGGATACACGGTTCACAGATCATTATACTGCGGGGGATACACGGTGCACAGATCATTATACTGTGGAGGATACACGGTGCACAGATCATTATACTGCGGAGGATACACGGTGCACAGATCATTATACTGCGGGGGATACACCGTGCACAGATCATTATACTGCGGGGGATACACGGTGCACAGATCATTATACTGCGGAGGATACACCGTGCACAGATCATTATACTGCGGAGTATACACGGTGCACAGATCATTATACTGCGGAGGATACACGGTGCACAGATCATTATACTGCGGGGGATACACGGTGCACAGATAATTATTCTGCGGAGGATACACGGTGCACAGATCATTATACTGCGGAGGATACACGGTGCACAGATCATTATACTGCGGAGGATACACGTTGCACAGATCATTATACTGCGGAGGATACACGGTGCACAGATCATTATACTGCGGAGGATACACGGTGCACAGATCATTATACTGCGGAGGATACACTGTGCACAGATCATTATACTGCGGAGGATACACGGTGCACAGATCATTATACTGTGGAGGATTCACTGTGCACAGATCATTATACTGCGGGGGATACACGGTGCACAGATCATTATACTGTGGAGGATACACGGTGCACAGATCATTATACTGCGGAGGATACACGGTGCACAGATCATTATACTGCGGGGGATACACCGTGCACAGATCATTATACTGCGGGGGATACACGGTGCACAGATCATTATACTGCGGAGGATACACCGTGCACAGATCATTATACTGCGGAGTATACACGGTGCACAGATCATTATACTGCGGAGGATACACGGTGCACAGATCATTATACTGCGGGGGATACACGGTGCACAGATAATTATTCTGCGGAGGATACACGGTGCACAGATCATTATACTGCGGAGGATACACGGTGCACAGATCATTATACTGCGGAGGATACACGTTGCACAGATCATTATACTGCGGAGGATACACGGTGCACAGATCATTATACTGCGGAGGATACACGGTGCACAGATCATTATACTGCGGAGGATACACTGTGCACAGATCATTATACTGCGGGGGATACACGGTGCACAGATCATTATACTGCGGGGGATACACGATGCACAGATCATTATACTGCGGAGGATACACGGTCCACAGATCATTATACTGCGGTGGATACACGGTGCACAGATCATTATACTGCGGAGGATACACGGTGCACAGATCATTATACTGCGGAGGATACACGGTGCACAGATCATTATACTGCGGAGGATACACGGTGCACAGATCATTATACTGCGGGGGATACACGGTGCACAGATCATTATACTGCGGGGGATTCACGGTGCACAGATCATTATACTGCGGGGGAAACATGGTGCACAGATCATTATACTGCGGGGGATACAGGGTGCACAGATCATTATACTGAGGGGGATACACGGTGCACGATCATTATACTGCGGGGGATACACGGTGCACAAATCATTATACTGAGGGGGATACACGGTGCACGATCATTATACTGCGGGGGATACAGGGTGCACAGATCATTATACTGAGGGGGATACACGGTGCAAAGATCATTATATTGCGGAGGATACACGGTGCAAAGATCATTATACTGCAGTGGATACACGGTGCACAGATCATTATACTGCGGGGGATACACGGTGCACAGATCATTATACTGCGGGGGATACACGATGCACAGATCATTATACTGCGGAGGATACACGGTGCACAGATCATTATACTGCGGGGGATACACGATGCACAGATCATTATACTGCGGAGGATACACGTTGCACAGTTCATTATACTGCGGGGGATACACGATGCACAGATCATTATACTGCGGAGGATACACGGTGCACAGATCATTATACTGCGGGGGATACACGGTGCACAGATCATTATACTGCGGAGGATACACGGTGCACAGATCATTATACTGCGGAGGATACACGGTGCACAGATCATTATACTTCGGGGGATACATGGTGCACAGATCATTATACTGCAGAGGATACACGGTGCACAGATCATTATACTGCGGGGGATACACGGTGCACAGATCATTATACTGCGGAGGATACACGGTGCACAGATCATTATACTGCGGAGGATACACGGTGCACAGATCATTATACTGCGGAGGATACACGGTGCACAGATCATTATACTTCGGGGGATACATGGTGCACAGATCATTATACTGCAGAGGATACACGGTGCACAGATCATTATACTGCGGGGGATACACGGTGCACAGATCATTATACTGAGGCGGATACACGGTGCACAGATCATTATACTGCGGAGGATACACGGTGCACAGATAATTATACTGCGGAGGATACACGGTGCACAGATCATTATACTGCGGAGGATACACGGTGCACAGATAATTATACTGCGGAGGATACACGGTGCACAGATCATTATACTGCGGAGGATACACGGTGCACAGATCATTATACTGCGGAGGATACACGTTGCACAGATCATTATAGTGCGGAGGATACTCGATGCACAGATCATTATACTGCGGAGGATACACGGTGCACAGATCATTATACTGCAGGGGATACACGGTGCACAGATCATTATACTGCGGGGGATACATAGTGCACAGATCATTATACTGCGGAGGATACACGGTGCACAGATCATTATACTGCGGGGGATACACGATGCACAGATCATTATACTGCGGTGGATACACAGTGCACAGATCATTATACTGCGGAGGATACACGGTTCACAGATCATTATACTGCGGGGGATACACGGTGCACAGATCATTATACTGAGGCGGATACACGGTTCACAGATCATTATACTGAGGGGGATACACGGTGCACAGATCATTATACTGTGGAGGATACAAGGTGCACAGATCATTATACTGCGGAGGATACACGGTGCACAGATCATTATACTGCGGGGGATACACCGTGCACAGATCATTATACTGCGGGGGATACACGGTGCACAGATCATTATACTGCGGAGGATACTCCGTGCACAGATCATTATACTGCGGAGTATACACGGTGCACAGATCATTATACTGCGGAGGATACACGGTGCACAGATCATTATACTGCGGGGGATACACGGTGCACAGATAATTATTCTGCGGAGGATACACGGTGCACAGATCATTATACTGCGGAGGATACACGGTGCACAGATCATTATACTGCGGAGGATACACGTTGCACAGATCATTATACTGCGGAGGATACACGGTGCACAGATCATTATACTGCGGAGGATACACGGTGCACAGATCATTATACTGCGGAGGATACACTGTGCACAGATCATTATACTGCGGAGGATACACGGTGCACAGATCATTATACTGTGGAGGATTCACTGTGCACAGATCATTATACTGCGGGGGATACATGGTGCACAGATCATTATACTGCGGGGGATACACGGTGCACATATCATTATACTGCGGGGGATACACGGTGCACAGATGATTATACTGCGGAGGATACACATTGCACAGATCATTACACTGCGGAGGATACACCGTGCACAGATCATTATACTGCGGGGGATACACGGTGCACAGATCATTATACTGCGGGGGATACATGGTGCACAGATCATTATACTGCGGAGGATGCACAGTGCACAGATCATTATACTGCGGGGGATACACGGTGCACATATCATTATACTGCGGAGGATGCACAGTGCACAGATCATTATACTGCGGAGGATACACGGTGCACAGATCATTATACTGCGGGGGATACACGGTGCATAGATCATTATACTGCGGGGGATACATGGTGCACAGATCATTATACTGCGGGGGATACACTGTGCACAGATCATTATACTGCGGAGGATACACGGTGTACAGATGATTATACTGCGGGGGATACACGGTGCACAGATCATTATACTGCGGGGGATACACGATGCACAGATCATTATACTGCGGAGGATACACGGTCCACAGATCATTATACTGCGGTGGATAAACGGTGCACATATCATTATACTGCGGAGGATGCACAGTGCACAGATCATTATACTGCGGAGGATACATGGTGCACAGATCATTATACTGCGGAGGATACACGGTGCACAGATCATTATACTGCGGGGGATACACGGTGCACAGATCATTATACTGCGGGGGATTCACGGTGCACAGATCATTATACTGCGGGGGAAACACGGTGCACAGATCATTATACTGAGGGGGATACACGGTGCACGATCATTATACTGCAGGGGATACAGGGTGCACAGATCATTATACTGCGGGGGATACAGGGTGCACAGATCATTATACTGAGGGGGATACACGGTGCACGATCATTATACTGCGGGGGATACACGGTGCACAGATCATTATACTGAGGGGGATACACGGTGCACGATCATTATACTGCGGGGGATACAGGGTGCACAGATCATTATACTGAGGGGGATACACGGTGCAAAGATCATTATATTGCGGAGGATACACGGTGCAAAGATCATTATACTGCAGTGGATACACGGTGCACAGATCATTATACTGCGGGGGATACACGGTGCACAGATCATTATACTGCGGGGGATACACGATGCACAGATCATTATACTGCGGAGGATACACGGTGCACAGATCATTATACTGCGGGGGATACACGATGCACAGATCATTATACTGCGGAGGATACACGTTGCACAGTTCATTATACTGCGGGGGATACACGATGCACAGATCATTATACTGCGGAGGATACACGGTGCACAGATCATTATACTGCGGGGGATACACGGTGCACAGATCATTATACTGCGGAGGATACACGGTGCACAGATCATTATACTTCGGGGGATACACGGTGCACAGATCATTATACTGCAGAGGATACACGGTGCACAGATCATTATACTGCGGGGGATACACGGTGCACAGATCATTATACTGCGGAGGATACACGGTGCACAGATCATTATACTGCGGAGGATACACGGTGCACAGATCATTATACTGCGGAGGATACACGGTGCACAGATCATTATACTTCGGGGGATACATGGTGCACAGATCATTATACTGCAGAGGATACACGGTGCACAGATCATTATACTGCGGGGGATACACGGTGCACATATCATTATACTGCGGAGGATACACGGTGCACAGATCATTATACTGCGGAGGATACACGGTGCACAGATCATTATACTGCGGGGGATACACGGTGCACAGATCATTATACTGCGGAGGATACACGGTGCACAGATCATTATATTGCGGGGGATACACGGTGCACAGATCATTATACTGCGGGGGATACACGGTGCACAGATCATTATATTGCGGGGGATACACGGTGCACAGATCATTATACTGCGGGGGATACACAGTGCACAGATCATTATACTGCGGGGGATACACGGTGCACAGATCATTATACTGCGGAGGATACACGGTGCACAGATCATTATACTGCGGAGGATACACGGTGCACAGATCATTATGCTGCGGGGGATACACGGTGCACAGATCATTATACTGCGGGGGATACACGGTGCACAGATCATTATACTGCGGGGGATACACGGTGCACAGATCATTATGCTGCGGAGGATACACGGTGCACAGATCATTATACTGCGGAGGATACACGGTGCACAGATCATTATACTGCGGAGGATACACGGTGCACAGATCATTATACTGCGGAGGATACAGGGTACTCAGATCATTATACTGCGGGAGATACACGGTGCACATATCATTATACTGCGGGGGATACACGGTGCACAGATCATTATACTGCGGAGGATACACGATGCACAGATCATTATACTGCGGGGGATACACGGTGCACATATCATTATACTGCGGGGGATACACGGTGCACATATCATTATACTGCGGGGGATACACGGTGCACAGATGATTATACTGCGGAGGATACACAGTGCACAGATCATTATACTGCGGGGGATACACAGTGCACAGATGATTATACTGCGGAGGATACACGGTGCACAGATGATTATACTGCGGAGGATACACGGTGCACAGATCATTATACTGCGGAGGATACACAGTGCACAGATCATTATACTGCAGAGGATACACGGTGCACAGATCATTATACTGCGGAGTATACACGGTGCACAGATCATTATACTGCGGGGGATACACGGTGCACAGATCATTATACTGCGGGGGATACACGGTGCACAGATCATTATACTGCGGAGGATACACGGTGCACAGATCATTATACTGCGGGGGATACACGGTGCACAGATCATTATACTGCGGGGGATACACGGTGCACATATCATTATACTGCGGAGGATGCACAGTGCACAGATCATTATACTGCGGAGGATACACGGTGCACAGATCATTATACTGCGGGGGATACACGGTGCATAGATCATTATAATGCGGGGGATACATGGTGCACATATCATTATACTGCGGAGGATGCACAGTGCATAGATCATTATACTGCAGGGGATACACGGTGCATAGATCATTATACTGCAGGGGATACACGGTGCATAGATCATTATACAGAGGTGGATACACAGTGCACAGATCATTATACTGCGGGGGATACACGGTGCACAGATCATTATACTGCGGGGGATACACCGTGCACAGATCATTATACTGCGGGGGATACACGGTGCACAGATCATTATACTGCGGAGGATACATTGTGCACAGATCATTATACTGCAGAGGATACACGGTGCACAGATCATTATACTGCGGGGGATACACGGTGCACAGATCATTATACTGTGGGGAATACACGGTGCACAGATCATTATACTGCGGAGGATACACGGTGCACAGATCATTAAACTGCGGGGGATACACGGTGCACAGATCATTATACTGCGGGGGATACACCGTGCACAGATCATTATACTGCGGAGGATACACGGTGCACAGATCATTATACTGCGGAGGATACACGGTGCAAAGATCATTATACTGTGGAGGATACACTGTGCACAGATCATTATACTGCGGAGGATACACGGTGCAAAGATCATTATACTGCAGAGAATACACGGTGCACAGATCATTATACTGCGGGGGATACACGGTGAACAGATCATTATACTGCGGGGGATACACCGTGCACAGATCATTATACTGCGGAGGATACACGGTGCACAGATCATTAAACTGCGGGGGATACACGGTGCACAGATCATTATACTGCGGGGGATACACGGTGCACAGATCATTATACTGCGGAGGATAAACGGTGCACAGATCATTATACTGCGGAGGATACACGGTGCAAAGATCATTATACTGTGGAGGATACACTGTGCACAGATCATTATACTGCGGAGGATACACGGTGCAAAGATCATTATACTGCAGAGAATACACGGTGCACAGATCATTATACTGCGGGGGATACACGGTGCACAGATCATTATACTGAGGGGGATACATGGTGCACAGATCATTATACTGCGGGGGATACACGGTGCACAGATCATTATACTGCGGAGGATACACGGTGCACAGATCATTATACTGCGGGGGATACACGGTGCACAGATCATTATACTGCGGGGGATACACGGTGCACAGATCATTATACTGCGGGGGATACACGGTACATAGATCATTATACTGCGGGGGATACACGGTGCACAGATCATTATACTGCGGAGGATACACGGTGCACAGATCATTATGCTGCGGAGGATACACGGTGCACAGATCATCATACTGCGGGGGATACACGGTGCACAGATCATTATGCTGCGGAGGATACACGGTGCACAGATCATTATACTGCAGAGGATACACGGTGCACAGATCATTATAATGCGGGGATACACGGTGCACAGATCATTATACTGCGGGGGATACACGGTGCACAGATCATTATACTGCGGGGGATACACGGTGCACAGATCATTATACTGCGGAGGATACACGGTGCACAGATCATAATACTGCGGGGGATACACGGTGCACAGATCATTATACTGCGGGGGATACACGGTGCACAGATCATTATACTGCGGGGGATACACGGTGCACAGATCATTATACTGCAGAGGATGCACGGTGCACAGATCATTATACTGCGGAGGATACACGGTGCACAGATCATTATACTATGGGGGATACACGGTGCACAGATCATTATACTGCGGGGGATACACGGTGCACAGATCATTATACTGCAGGGGAATACACGGTGCACAGATCATTATACTGCGGAGGATACACGGTGCACAGATCATTATACAGCGGAGGATACACGGTGCAAAGATCATTATACTGCGGGGGATACACGGTGCACAAATCATTATACTGCGGGGGATACACGGTGCACAGATCATTATACTGCGGGGGATACACCGTGCACAGATCATTATACTGCGGAGGATACACGGTGCACAGATCATTATACTGCGGAGGATACACGGTGCAAAGATCATTATACTGTGGAGGATACACTGTGCACAGATCATTATACTGCGGAGGATACACGGTGCAAAGATCATTATACTGCAGAGAATACACGGTGCACAGATCATTATACTGCGGGGGATACACGGTGCACAGATCATTATACTGCGGGGGATACACCGTGCACAGATCATTATACTGCGGAGGATACACGGTGCACAGATCATTAAACTGCGGGGGATACACGGTGCACAGATCATTATACTGCGGGGGATACACGGTGCACAGATCATTATACTGCGGAGGATAAACGGTGCACAGATCATTATACTGCGGAGGATACACGGTGCAAAGATCATTATACTGTGGAGGATACACTGTGCACAGATCATTATACTGCGGAGGATACACGGTGCAAAGATCATTATACTGCAGAGAATACACGGTGCACAGATCATTATACTGCGGGGGATACACGGTGCACAGATCATTATACTGAGGGGGATACATGGTGCACAGATCATTATACTGCGGGGGATACACGGTGCACAGATCATTATACTGCGGAGGATACACGGTGCACAGATCATTATACTGCGGGGGATACACGGTGCACAGATCATTATACTGCGGGGGATACACGGTGCACAGATCATTATACTGCGGGGGATACACGGTACATAGATCATTATACTGCGGGGGATACACGGTGCACAGATCATTATACTGCGGAGGATACACGGTGCACAGATCATTATGCTGCGGAGGATACACGGTGCACAGATCATCATACTGCGGGGGATACACGGTGCACAGATCATTATGCTGCGGAGGATACACGGTGCACAGATCATTATACTGCAGAGGATACACGGTGCACAGATCATTATAATGCGGGGATACACGGTGCACAGATCATTATACTGCGGGGGATACACGGTGCACAGATCATTATACTGCGGGGGATACACGGTGCACAGATCATTATACTGCGGAGGATACACGGTGCACAGATCATAATACTGCGGGGGATACACGGTGCACAGATCATTATACTGCGGGGGATACACGGTGCACAGATCATTATACTGCGGGGGATACACGGTGCACAGATCATTATACTGCAGAGGATGCACGGTGCACAGATCATTATACTGCGGAGGATACACGGTGCACAGATCATTATACTATGGGGGATACACGGTGCACAGATCATTATACTGCGGGGGATACACGGTGCACAGATCATTATACTGCAGGGGAATACACGGTGCACAGATCATTATACTGCGGAGGATACACGGTGCACAGATCATTATACAGCGGAGGATACACGGTGCAAAGATCATTATACTGCGGGGGATACACGGTGCACAAATCATTATACTGCGGGGGATACACGGTGCACAGATCATTATACTGCGGGGGATACACGGTGCACAGATCATTATACTGCGGGGATACACGGTGCACAGATCATTATACTGTGGAGGATACAAGGTGCACAGATCATTATATTGCGGGGGATACACGGTGCACAGATCATTATACTGCGGAGGATACACGGTGCACAGATCATTATACTGCGGGGGATACATGGTGCACAGATCATTATACTGCAGGGGATACACGGTGCCCAGATGATTATACTGCGGGAGATATACTGTGCAGAGATCCTTATGCTGCGGGAGATATACTGTGCAGAGATCCTTATGCTGCGGGAGATATACTGTGCAGAGATCATTATGCTGCGGGAGATTCATGGTGCAGAGATCATTATACTGCGGGAGAAACACGGTGCACAGATCATTATACTGCGGTGGATACATGGTGCACAGATCATTATACAGCAGGGGATACATGGTGCACAGATCATTATACTGCGGTGGATACATGGTGCACAGATCATTATACTGCGGGGGATACACGGTGCACAGATGATTATACTGCGGGGGATACACCGTGCACAGATCATTATACTGCGGAGGATACACGGTGCACAGATCATTATACTGCGGAGGATACACGGTGCAAAGATCATTATACTGTGGAGGATACACTGTGCACAGATCATTATACTGCGGAGGATACACGGTGCAAAGATCATTATGCTGCGGAGGATACACGGTGCACAGATCATTATACTGCGGGGGATACACGGTGCACAGATCATTATACTGCGGGGGATACACCGTGCACAGATCATTATACTGCGGAGGATACACGGTGCACAGATCATTAAACTGCGGGGGATACACGGTGCACAGATCATTATACTGCGGAGGATACACGGTGCACAGATCATTATACTGCGGAGTATACACCGTGCACAGATCATTATACTGCGGAGGATACACGGTGCACAGATCATTATACTGCGGAGGATACACGGTGCAAAGATCATTATACTGTGGAGGATACACTGTGCACAGATCATTATACTGCGGAGGATACACGGTGCAAAGATCATTATACTGCAGAGAATACACGGTGCACAGATCATTATACTGCGGGGGATACACGGTGCACAGATCATTATACTGAGGGGGATACATGGTGCACAGATCATTATACTGCGGGGGATACACGGTGCACAGATCATTATACTGCGGAGGATACACGGTGCACAGATCATTATACTGCGGGGGATACACGGTGCACAGATCATTATACTGCGGGGGATACACGGTGCACAGATCATTATACTGCGGGGGATACACGGTACATAGATCATTATACTGCGGGGGATACACGGTGCACAGATCATTATACTGCGGAGGATACACGGTGCACAGATCATTATGCTGCGGAGGATACACGGTGCACAGATCATCATACTGCGGGGGATACACGGTGCACAGATCATTATGCTGCGGAGGATACACGGTGCACAGATCATTATACTGCAGAGGATACACGGTGCACAGATCATTATAATGCGGGGATACACGGTGCACAGATCATTATACTGCGGGGGATACACGGTGCACAGATCATTATACTGCGGGGGATACACGGTGCACAGATCATTATACTGCGGAGGATACACGGTGCACAGATCATAATACTGCGGGGGATACACGGTGCACAGATCATTATACTGCGGGGGATACACGGTGCACAGATCATTATACTGCGGGGGATACACGGTGCACAGATCATTATACTGCAGAGGATGCACGGTGCACAGATCATTATACTGCGGAGGATACACGGTGCACAGATCATTATACTATGGGGGATACACGGTGCACAGATCATTATACTGCGGGGGATACACGGTGCACAGATCATTATACTGCAGGGGAATACACGGTGCACAGATCATTATACTGCGGAGGATACACGGTGCACAGATCATTATACTGCGGGGGATACACGGTGCACAGATCATTATACAGCGGAGGATACACGGTGCAAAGATCATTATACTGCGGGGGATACACGGTGCACAAATCATTATACTGCGGGGGATACACGGTGCACAGATCATTATACTGCGGGGGATACACGGTGCACAGATCATTATACTGCGGGGATACACGGTGCACAGATCATTATACTGTGGAGGATACAAGGTGCACAGATCATTATATTGCGGGGGATACACGGTGCACAGATCATTATACTGCGGAGGATACACGGTGCACAGATCATTATACTGCGGGGGATACATGATGCACAGATCATTATACTGCAGGGGATACACGGTGCCCAGATGATTATACTGCGGGAGATATACTGTGCAGAGATCCTTATGCTGCGGGAGATATACTGTGCAGAGATCCTTATGCTGCGGGAGATATACTGTGCAGAGATCATTATGCTGCGGGAGATTCATGGTGCAGAGATCATTATACTGCGGGAGAAACACGGTGCACAGATCATTATACTGCGGTGGATACATGGTGCACAGATCATTATACAGCAGGGGATACATGGTGCACAGATCATTATACTGCGGTGGATACATGGTGCACAGATCATTATACTGCAGAGGATACACGGTGCACAGATCATTATACTGCGAGGGATACACGGTGCACAGATCATTATACTGCGGAGGATACACGGTGCACAGATCATTATACTGCGGAGGATACATGGTGCACAGATCATTATACTGCGGTGGATACATGGTGCACAGATCATTATACTGCAGAGGATGCACGGTGCACAGATCATTATACTGCGGGGGATACACGGTGCACAGATCATTATACTGCGGGGGATACACAGTGCACAGATCATTATACTGCGGGGAATACACGGTGCACAGATCATTATACTGCGGAGGATACACGGTGCACAGATCATTAAACTGCGGGGGATACACGGTGCACAGATCATTATACTGCGGGGGATACACCGTGCACAGATCATTATACTGCGGAGGATACACGGTGCACAGATCATTATATTGCGGAGGATACACGGTGCAAAGATCATTATACTGCGGAGGATACACTGTGCACAGATCATTATACTGCGGAGGATACACGGTGCAAAGATCATTATACTGCAGAGGATACACGGTGCACAGATCATTATACTGCGGGGGATACACGGTGCACAGATCATTATACTGCGGGGGATACACGGTGCACAGATCATTATACTGAGGGGGATACATGGTGCACAGATCATTATACTGCGGGGGATACACGGTGCACAGATCATTATACTGCGGGGGATACACGGTGCACAGATCATTATACTGAGGGGGATACATGGTGCACAGATCATTATACTGCGGAGGATACACGGTGCACAGATCATTATACTGCGGAGGATACACGGTGCACAGATCATTATACTGCGGGGGATACACGGTGCACAGATCATTATACTGCGGGGGATACACGGTGCACAGATCATTATACTGCGGGGGATACACGGTGCACAGATCATTATACTGCGGGGGATACACGGTGCACAGATCATTATACTGCAGAGGATGCACGGTGCACAGATCATTATACTGCGGAGGATACACGGTGCACAGATCATTATACTATGGGGGATACACGGTGCACAGATCATTATACTGCGGGGGATACACGGTGCACAGATCATTATACTGCAGGGGAATACACGGTGCACAGATCATTATACTGCGGAGGATACACGGTGCACAGATCATTATACTGCGGGGGATACACGGTGCACAGATCATTATACAGCGGAGGATACACGGTGCAAAGATCATTATACTGCGGGGGATACACGGTGCACAAATCATTATACTGCGGGGGATACACGGTGCACAGATCATTATACTGCGGGGGATACACGGTGCACAGATCATTATACTGCGGGGATACACGGTGCACAGATCATTATACTGTGGAGGATACAAGGTGCACAGATCATTATATTGCGGGGGATACACGGTGCACAGATCATTATACTGCGGAGGATACACGGTGCACAGATCATTATACTGCGGGGGATACATGATGCACAGATCATTATACTGCAGGGGATACACGGTGCCCAGATGATTATACTGCGGGAGATATACTGTGCAGAGATCCTTATGCTGCGGGAGATATACTGTGCAGAGATCCTTATGCTGCGGGAGATATACTGTGCAGAGATCATTATGCTGCGGGAGATATACTGTGCAGAGATCATTATGCTGCGGGAGATTCATGGTGCAGAGATCATTATACTGCGGGAGAAACACGGTGCACAGATCATTATACTGCGGTGGATACATGGTGCACAGATCATTATACAGCAGGGGATACATGGTGCACAGATCATTATACTGCGGTGGATACATGGTGCACAGATCATTATACTGCAGAGGATACACGGTGCACAGATCATTATACTGCGAGGGATACACGGTGCACAGATCATTATACTGCGGAGGATACACGGTGCACAGATCATTATACTGCGGAGGATACATGGTGCACAGATCATTATACTGCGGTGGATACATGGTGCACAGATCATTATACTGCAGAGGATGCACGGTGCACAGATCATTATACTGCGGGGGATACACGGTGCACAGATCATTATACTGCGGGGGATACACAGTGCACAGATCATTATACTGCGGGGAATACACGGTGCACAGATCATTATACTGCGGAGGATACACGGTGCACAGATCATTAAACTGCGGGGGATACACGGTGCACAGATCATTATACTGCGGGGGATACACCGTGCACAGATCATTATACTGCGGAGGATACACGGTGCACAGATCATTATATTGCGGAGGATACACGGTGCAAAGATCATTATACTGCGGAGGATACACTGTGCACAGATCATTATACTGCGGAGGATACACGGTGCAAAGATCATTATACTGCAGAGGATACACGGTGCACAGATCATTATACTGCGGGGGATACACGGTGCACAGATCATTATACTGCGGGGGATACACGGTGCACAGATCATTATACTGAGGGGGATACATGGTGCACAGATCATTGTACTGCGGGGGATACACGGTGCACAGATCATTATACTGCGGGGGATACACGGTGCACAGATCATTATACTGAGGGGGATACATGGTGCACAGATCATTATACTGCGGAGGATACACGGTGCACAGATCATTATACTGCGGAGGATACACGGTGCACAGATCATTATACTGCGGGGGATACACGGTGCACAGATCATTATACTGCGGGGGATACACGGTGCACAGATCATTATACTGCGGGGGATACACGTGCACAGATCATTATACTGCGGGGGATACACGGTGCATAGATCATTATACTGCGGGCGATACACGGTGCATAGATCATTATACTGCGGGGGATACACGGTGCACAGATCATTATACTGCGGAGGATACACGGTGCACAGATCATTATGCTGTGGGGGGATACACGGTGCACAGATCATTATACTGCGGGGGATACACGGTGCACAGATCATTATGCTGCGGAGGATACACGGTGCACAGATCATTATACTGCAGAGGATACGCGGTGCACAGATCATTATACTGCGGGGGATACACGGTGCACAGATCATTATACTGCGGGGGATACACGGTGCACAGATCATTATACTGCGGGGAATACACGGTGCACAGATCATTATACTGCGGGGGATACACGGTGCACAGATCATTATACTGCGGAGGATACACGGTGCACAGATCATTATACTGCGGGGGATACACGGTGCACAGATCATTATACTGCGGGGGATACACGGTGCACAGATCATTATACTGCAGAGGATACACGGTGCACAGATCATTATACTGCGGGGGATACACGGTGCACAGATCATTATACTGCGGGGAATACACGGTGCACAGATCATTATACTGCGGGGGATACACGGTGCACAGATCATTATACTGCGGAGGATACACGGTGCACAGATCATTATACTGCGGGGATACACGGTGCACAGATCATTATACTGCGGGGGATACATGGTGCACAGATCATTATACTGCGGGGGATACACGGTGCACAGATCATTATACTATGGGGGATACACGGTGCACAGATCATTATACTGCGGAGGATACACGGTGCACAGATCATTATACTGCGGGGGATACACGGTGCACAGATCATTATACTGCGGGGGATACACGGTGCACAGATCATTATACTGCGGAGGATACACGGTGCACAGATCATTATACTGCGGGGGATACTCGGTGCACAGATCATTATACTGCGGGGGATACACGGTGCACAGATCATTATACTGCGGGGGATACACGGTGCACAGATCATTATACTGCGGGGGATACACGGTGCACAGATCATTATACTGCGGGGGATACACGGTGCACAGATCATTATACTGTGGGAGATACACGGTGCACAGATCATTATACTGCGGGGGATACATGGTGCACAGATCATTATACTGCGGGGAATACACCGTGCACAGATCATTATACTGCGGAGGATACACGGTGCACAGATCATTATACAGCGGAGGATACACGGTGCAAAGATCATTATACTGCGGGGCATACACGGTGCACAGATCATTATACTGCGGGGGATACACGGTGCACAGATCATTTTACTGCCGGGGATACACGGTGCACAGATCATTATACTGCGGGGATACACGGTGCACAGATCATTATACTGCGGAGGATACACGGTGCACAGATCATTATACTGCGGGGGATACATGGTGCACAGATCATTATACTGCAGGGGATACACGGTGCCCAGATCATTATACTGCGGGAGATATACTGTGCAGAGATCCTTATGCTGCGGGAGATATACTGTGCAGAGATCCTTATGCTGCGGGAGATATACTGTGCAGAGATCATTATGCTGCGGGAGATTCATGGTGCAGAGATCATTATACTGCGGGAGAAACACGGTGCACAGATCATTATACTGCGGTGGATACATGGTGCACAGATCATTATACTGCGGGGGATACATGGTGCACAGATCATTATACTGCGGTGGATACATGGTGCACAGATCATTATACTGCAGAGGATACACGGTGCACAGATCATTATACTGCGGGGGATACACGGTGCACAGATCATTATACTGCGGAGGATACACGGTGCACAGATCATTATACTGCGGTGGATACATGGTGCACAGATCATTATACTGCAGAGGATGCACGGTGCACAGATCATTATACTGCGGAGGATACACGGTGCACAGATCATTATACTGCGGTGGATACACCGTGCACAGATCATTATACTGCGGGGGATACACGGTGCACAGATCATTATACTGCGGGGGATACACGGTGCACAGATCATTATACTGCGGGGGATACACCGTGCACAGATCATTATACTGCGGGGGATACACGGTGCACAGATCATTATACTGCGGAGGATACACTGTGCACAGATCATTATACTGCAGAGGATACACGGTGCACAGATCATTATACTGCGGGGAATACACGGTGCACAGATCATTATACTGCGGAGGATACACGGTGCACAGATCATTAAACTGCGGGGGATACACGGTGCACAGATCATTATACTGCGGGGGATACACCGTGCACAGATCATTATACTGCGGAGGATACACGGTGCACAGATCATTATACTGCGGAGGATACACGGTGCAAAGATCATTATACTGTGGAGGATACACGGTGCACAGATCATTATACTGCGGGGGATACATGGTGCACAGATCATTATACTGCGGGGGATACACGGTGCACAGATCATTATACTGAGGGGGATACATGGTGCACAGATCATTATACTGCGGGGGATACACGGTGCACAGATCATTATACTGCGGAGGATACACGGTGCACAGATCATTATATTGCGGGGGATACACGGTGCACAGATCATTATACTGCGGGGGATACACGGTGCACAGATCATTATACTGCGGGGGATACACGGTACATAGATCATTATACTGCGGGGGATACACGGTGCACAGATCATTATACTGCTGAGGATACACGGTGCACAGATCATTATACTGCGGAGGATACACGGTGCACAGATGATTATACTGCGGAGGATACACGGTGCACAGATCATTATGCTGCGGGGGATACACGGTGCACAGATCATTATACTGCGGGGGATACACGGTGCACAGATCATTATGCTGCGGAGGATACACGGTGCACAGATCATTATACTGCAGAGGATACACGGTGCACAGATCATTATACTGCGGGGGATACACGGTGCACAGATCATTATACTGCGGGGGATACACGGTGCACAGATCATTATACTGCGGGGGATACACGGTGCACAGATCATTATACTGTGGGGGATACACGGTGCACAGATCATTATACTGCGGGGGATACACGGTGCACAGATCAGTATACTGCGGAGGATACACGATGCACAGATCATTATACTGCGGGGGATACACGGTGCACAGATCATTATACTGCGGGGGATACACGGTGCACAGATCATTATACTGCGGGGGATACACGGTGCACAGATCATTATACTATGGGGGATACACGGTGCACAGATCATTATACTATGGGGGATACACGGTGCACAGATCATTATACTATGGGGGATACACGGTGCACAGATCATTATACTGCGGGGGATACACGGTGCACAGATCATTATACTGCGGGGGATACACGGTGCACAGATCATTATACTGCGGGGGATACACGGTGCACAGATCATTATACTGCGGGGGATACACGGTGCACAGATCATTATACTGTGGGAGATACACGGTGCACAGATCATTATACTGCGGGGGATACATGGTGCACAGATCATTATACTGCGGGGAATACACGGTGCACAGATCATTATACTGCGGAGGATACACGGTGCACAGATCATTATACAGCGGAGGATACACGGTGCAAAGATCATTATACTGCGGGGGATACACGGTGCACAGAACATTATACTGCGGGGGATACACGGTGCACAGATCATTATACTGCGGGGGATACACGGTGCACAGATCATTATACTGCGGGGATACACGGTGCACAGATCATTATACTGCGGAGGATACAAGGTGCACAGATCATTATATTGCGGGGGATACACGGTGCACAGATCATTATACTGCGGAGGATACACGGTGCACAGATCATTATACTGCGGAGGATACACGGTGCACAGATTATTATACTGCGGGGGATACATGGTGCACAGATCATTATACTGCCGGGGATACACGGTGCCCAGATCATTATACTGCGGGAGATTTACTGTGCAGAGTTCCTTATGCTGCGGGAGATATACTGTGCAGAGATCCTTATGCTGCGGGAGATATACTGTGCAGAGATCCTTATGCTGCGGGAGATATACTGTGCTGAGATCCTTATGCTGCGGGAGATATACTGTGCAGAGATCATTATGCTGCGGGAGATTCATGGTGCACAGATCATTATACTGCGGTGGATACATGGTGCACAGATCATTATACTGCGGGGGATACATGGTGCACAGATCATTATACTGCGGTGGATACATGGTGCACAGATCATTATACTGCAGAGGATACACGGTGCACAGATCATTATACTGCGGGGGATACACGGTGCACAGATCATTATACTGCGGAGGATACACGGTGCACAGATCATTATACTGCGGTGGATACATGGTGCACAGATCATTATACTGCAGAGGATGCACGGTGCACAGATCATTATACTGCGGGGGATACACGGTGCACAGATCATTATACTGCGGGGGATACACGGTGCACAGATCATTATACTGCGGGGGATACACGGTGCACAGATCATTATACTGCGGGGGATAAACGGTGCACAGATCATTATACTGCGGGGGATACACGGTGCACAGATCATTATACTGCAGAGGATACACGGTGCACAGATCATTATACTGCGGGGGATACACGGTGCACAGATCATTATACTGCGGGGGATACACGGTGCACAGATCATTATACTGCAGAGGATACACGGTGCACAGATCATTATACTGCGGGGGATACAGGGTGCACAGATCATTATACTGCGGGGGATACACGGTGCACAGATCATTATACTGCGGAGGATACACGGTGCACAGATCATTATACTGCGGGGGATACACGGTGCACAGATCATTATACTGCGGGGGATAAACGGTGCACAGATCATTATACTGCGGAGGATACACGGTGCACAGATCATTATACTGCGGGGGATACACGGTGCACAGATCATTATACTGCGGGGGATACACGGTGCACAGATCATTATACTGCGGGGGATACACGGTGCACAGATCATTATACTGCAGGGGATACACGGTGCACAGATCATTATACTGCGGGGGATACACGGTGCACAGATCATTATACTGCGGAGGATACACGGTGCACAGATCATTATACTGCAGGGGATACACGGTGCACAGATCATTATACTGCGGGGGATACACGGTGCACAGATCAATATACTGCGGGGGATACACGGTGCACAGATCATTATACTGCAGGGGATACACGGTGCACAGATCATTATACTGCGGGGGATACACGGTGCACAGATCATTATACTGCAGGGGATACACGGTGCACAGATCATTATACTGCGGGGGATACACGGTGCACAGATCATTATACTGCGGAGGATACACGGTGCACACATCATTATACTGCAGGGGATACACGGTGCAGAGATCATTATGCTGCGGGAGATATACTGTGCAGAGATCCTTATGCTGCGAGAGATATACTGTGGAGAGATCCTTATGCTGCGGGAGATATACTGTGCAGAGATCCTTATGCTGCGGGAGATATACTGTGCAGAGATCTTTATGCTGCTGGAGATATACTGTGCAGAGATCATTATACTGTGGGAGAAACACGGTGCAGGGATCTGTGGTGTGACTTGAGCCAGATACTGCTTGGTGTAAAATTTGACCTGGTTGGTCAGATGTATGGGCCCTTGTAGCATTCTAATTCCTATAAAGATATATCTGTTGCCTCCCCATAATGTAATAATGTCCCCCTTGCTGGTATAATGTACTCCATCCTGGGCCCCTTCCATAATAATGTCCTCCTTTCCTCCTTCTTGGGCCCTTTCCAGTAATAATATCCAACATCCTGGCCCCTTTCTAGTACAATATCCTCCATCCGGGGCCCTTCCTGTAATAATGTCCCTCATCCTGGGCCCCTTCTTGGTATAATGTCCCTCACCCAGGGCCTCTTCCTGGCATGTCCCCAATAAAGGCCCCTTCCTGGTATAATGATCCTCCTCCTGGCTCCTTCCTGGTATAATTTCCCCCTTCTTGGACCTCTTCCTGGTACAATATGCCTCATCCTGGGCTCCATCCTGGTATAATGTCCCCCTTCCTGGTATCCCCATATGCTCCCCATCCTTGACCCCTGCCTGGTATAATGCCCCCCCTCCGATCCCCTTCATGATATAATGATATAATTTTCCCCTTCCAGGGTCCTTTCTGTAATAATGATCCCTGTTCTGCCGCTGTTCTGTAGCTCATTTATAAAAAGTTCTTCTCACCTTCCCCTGCTTGGCGTCCTCTTCTATAGATGGCTCAGAGGCTGGCAGCTGACCTCCGCTTGCCTGCTATGGGTGATGCATGACATCACTACTATGCGCCACCTGTGATTGACTCATCGATGTCAGCTGCTGGCCTCTGATTGACTGGCGTCGTGTGTTGCGGTGCAGGGATCCAGCAGGTCTCTGCACCGCAATACATTTCAGCTAAATGTGCTTCCTCCGACTCACATTCAGCTAAAACAGGTGCTGGCATCGGGGTTCCCCCTCATACACGGGCCTGGGATCAATGTACCCCTGGTAGGGATCATTATAATGAAGGAAAATTTAGGGTATGTTCAAAATCGAGTTTTTTGCTGCGTTTTTGGAGTAGAAACTGAGATTTGATGTGGATATTGAATTGTTTCCTCTTCTAAAACTCTTAACCAAAAACCCCGATGTGAACATATCCGAAGGGTATGTGTACACAACATGTTTTTCAGGTGGGTACACTCCATAATCCTCCTGAAAAAGTGCCAAAGAAATTCTAAAAAGTATGAACATATGTAGAGACGAATTTTGAACAATGGTTAGAGGCTCCTGAGATGCTACATAAACTGACGAGCAAGCAGAACATTAATAAAACGCAGCCAGCAAGCTCTAATAAAACACAATAAGGTATTTTTCTTGGATTAAAATGTACAATACAAAGTTATATTGTGGTACCGTGTTAGCAAGAAAAATCGATGTAAATACTTTTATGCCAAAAATGACAAAAGTATTCTCCTTCATCAGGCAATATTGCACCATCTCTTGGATTAAAGGGAATCTGTCCCCCCTGGGCGATATCAGACCTCTACTATGGGCATACAGGGTATAGAAAAGTAAATCTATACTTACCTGTATGGCCCATGGTAGAGGTCTGATTGCAGAGAAAAGTAGTTTTATCTTTTTGGTTTTCAACAGGCTTGGCATCTGGGGGACGCCAAGCAATGCCCGCCTATCTGATTATTATTCCCCTAAATCACTGCCTATCAGCCTAGTTACCATTTTCCCTCCCTCCCCCGCATGTCACAGGGTGCGGTGACGTGTGCTTTCCTTCCTCACCTCCCGGCGCATGCACAAAGCGCATCTCTTATAGACCGCGCTTTGTTTCCCCCCGGCCGGGTTTGTATGAGCACAGTGCCTCAGAAAACCCCCCCTTCCGCTGTGTCTTTTATGCTGAAGGGGGAGACCTGCCCACACATTCCCTGGGATGACATCACGTGGGCTGGGCTCTAGCCTTTATCATTTTATCTCCACTTCTGGTATAATTTCTCCCTGGTTGACCGCAGAAGCCCGAAAGTGATGCCATATTTTCTATTTTGAATTTACCTTCCTCCAGAGACCAGACACGATATAGCTGCAGTCTATTATTTGGTACTTTTGCGTTACTTCTCCTCGGAGGGGCTTACAGCTATGGGAAAATAAGCATATTTTTCCTTAGCTGACCCTGTCACTAAAAACATGGGCCCCATTGTTATCGGACATATGGAACTTTAGTTATTCCATATTTCGTGTCGGAGCCGGATCGGTAGCAGACTCCTGTTAAATTCCTTTTGACGTTCTGGAAATACATCCTTCTCACATAGATGTAGATTTATTGCAAGCCTGTGTTAATTGGGTTTGGTAGCACCCTTTGTGCTAGCATTTGCTTACAAGTCACTTCTGCTGTGTGTGTTAATTTGCATAGATGCCACTGGCCAAAGTGTAATCTCTCCTCTTTTGACAAATACTATAGGGGATGGGGGATGAAGAGGGGTCTGGGAGGGAGAAATTCTTAATATTTTCCTGACAGTATGTATCACTGTATCACTGAGGTTATTAGCTTTAGAGTGATATGAACCTTGGAAAATGCTCCAGCACACTAAGTGCTGAGATAGGTTAATCAGCCATATTAAGGGCTAGGTTTAGTAAACAGCTGTAGACTGGGTGGGAGGCTGTTCACCATATCTCCATCCCAGGGTGGAGTCCAGAAGGTAAATTCACAGCCTTCTGGCTCATTCAGTGTTGAAGGTGCCCAGAAACATGGGCTCCAGAGCTGTAGTTTTGTGATAAGGAAAGCTGAATCTTTTTTATGTTTATTCCTGAGCAGACGGATCCCCGCAGCAACATGGACTGTGGCATGTGTTATGATTTTTTTTTCCTGTTAGGCCAGAAAGGCAATGTTTATTTTGCTAACTCTGCACTGGTTTATGTAGTACCTTTTAATAAACCGGTGGAAGAATTAAAAAGACAGCCTTCCTGTGTCTACCTCTATGTGCAACCAAGTGAACCGATCTACCACAATATATACTTACATCCATGACTTTAAGTTACCTATCTCTCTTAGGATGTTCTGACACCTTGGACATTTAAGCCTTCTTCTGGATTACACTTTTTTTGAGGGTTAAGTCAGTTCTAAAGCCAAAATATTAGAGACCCCCATAAATCATAAATGGCGCTGGCATTACTACTTGATCTACAGGCTTCAGAGCTAAGAACTAGATGTGACAAAAAAACAAAGATTCCACTTAGGCAACCACATCTCACAAGGTCATGTCAAGGTCTTAGTTTCACAGAATGTTTTAGAAATAGGCTCAGAAAATTCAATATGTCATTTTTTCTTATTTTTTGGGGGGGTCCCTATTCCCAAAATCGATGTGTGGCTGCAAACTACTGTGTGGGCACATGGAAGGGGACAAGGGGAAAAAGTTGAGGAATTTTTTAGCACTCGTACGTGTCATTTTCAGTAAATCAAATGTCTTTTTCCTCAGTTTCAGAATCTATTTAATTCAGAAAAAGCCAAGAAAATCTTCCATCCAGATGTTTTGCTCGAAGAAGAAGCTTTTGCCGTCATGTTCTAATATTCTTACCCCAGATAAAATTCCCATATTCTTTATACCTCCTAAACTGTCCTCTCTCCCGGATGGAGGTGGTCATGTTGGAAAGTGGCTACAGAAAAAAACTTTAGATACCGGATGTAGATCTTCTCCAAGAGCCTTGCGTAAATTGACAAGTCGACATGTTATCCAGGTAGAAGACCTGGAGCAGGAGGGAGAGATTTCAGGAGAAGAAAACCATCGGTCCATCGCCACCAGTATTCTGGGAAGTCTTTACCTGTCTGAGAGCCCACACACAAGGAGGAGGGAGTCCCTGTTCCATCAGATGTGTCACACACATGGTGACGTAAAACAATTGTCCCCATTAGACGCAGATCATATTCTGAACAGGAAACCATCTTCTCATGATCCACGTCTGCAGAGGTTTTCTTGTGGAGTCTTGGATAGTGACACAACATCCTCCACAGAGTCTTCTCCCTTTAGTTCTCCACTCTTAAATCGCTCCCTGGATAGAAGTCCAGTCATTCCTGATCTCGACAATCGCTGTAATTATTACCGCACTGTGACTTTTAACACCCTGACTCGTGCCAACTCCCTTTCTACTGAAGAAACCAGCTCAACGGACACCAGTCCAAACCTGCCAACCAAGGAAAACCACTCATGCACAAGAGCCTCCATGACACACCTTGTTCCTCCTCCAATTCTTCACCTGGACTTCATCTGTTGTCAGGAGCGTTTGACCAGGGAGACCGAGGTGGTGCTCAGTAAAGGCGGCCTTCTTCGATTATCCATCGAGTATCTAAAAGAGTTGGGACGTCTGAGGGTGAAACTAGTCACTGCCGAGAACCTGTATCCGCTGTATCAAGACCCCCGCAGCATCAGTTGTTGTGTGGTGATGTACCTGATGCCTGGAAAACTACAGAAACAAAGAAGCACTGTTATCCGCCAAAGCAAAAACCCCATTTTCAACGAAGATTTTTACTTTGAAGAGGTGGAAAAACGCGAAGTAGATAATCTCAGGCTGAAGATGAAAGTAATAAATAGAGGTATGGGCATGAAGCTCGATTATGTCCTGGGAAGTAGTGAACTCAGACTGTCTGCCATTATACCTTTGTAGTGCCACTGTAGTGTTGGGTTTATATGGTAAAGGAGTCAACCAGAGAATGGATCCTGACTTAATTATCTAAGGTGTATGGTGGCCACCAGCTTGTCAGTCAGATGACCGCTATTGTTCCTGACTCTGTAGAGATACTGAAGTAAATCATAGGGGGCTCCATACAAATGTTGGCTCATCCCACCAATATTGACAGGTTTAGTCGATGGTCTAATATGTATGTGGTGTCGGCTGACCGATGGTAAGGAGAGATGTTGATCAGACATGTCCAATTTCAGTCTGCAGATCATATTCGTCTCCCCGAGACAAGTTGCTAGCCGACATGTTAGTTCATGGCTTTCTCATAGAGAACACAGGAGAGCTTGGTTGATCAAGTGCTCTTGTGTTGCGGAGAGAGCTTGGTTGATCAAGCGCTCTTGTGTTGCGGAGAGAGCTTGGTTGATCAAGCGCTCTTGTGTTGCGGAGAGAGCTTGGTTGATCAAGCGCTCTTGTGTTGCGGAGAGCGCTTGGTTGATCAAGCGCTCTTGTGTTGCGGAGAGAGCTTGGTTGATCAAGCGCTCTTGTGTTGCGGAGAGAGCTTGGTTGATCAAGCGGTCTTGTGTTGCGGAGAGTTGTTTGAGATGGCTGTCTACCGAGCTATCGGCTGAAGCATTGTTCAGCCAACATGTGTGTGGGCCCCAAGAACAAACGTATCATGGGGCTGAATTCCAAAACTCCAAATTCTTATCTCTCACAGAGTCGGGAGCCCCCCATACACATTAGATGGTCGGCACTTCCAGATAGATTTGGCCAACTTTTATCTAATGGAGGGTGAGTTTCACTTCCTGAAAAGCATAATATACTCAAAAGTAAAGTAATGGCGAGGCGGTATAATCAAGGAAAGGATGTAAGCTTGTAGCTTATAACTGAGGAAACTTCTGTAGGACTGGCAAATTTTACGGGAACCTGTCACTTAACTCATGCTTCCCCAAACCACAGGCAGCATGAGTCAAAGCCTGGCTGTACGACTGTAGCCAGTTGAAACACAAACATTTGTAGAGCCAAGGACTATAGGGAGAGTGAAGCCTAGTCCAGCTCTGGACTTGGCCGGCTATTCCCTGGACAGCTGCAGTTCAACGACATCGAGGTGTTGAAGGGTTCAATTTAAGAACGAATAAAATCCAACAATGGAGCGGAGATAATGTTTCACGTGATTATTAGACTTATATATTATTTGCTATATAAGATAACCAAGGGGGAGTTTTTTTTTTAAAAATAATCTATTATTTCGTTAGAATTTGTATTCATTATATGAATGGACGTAATTGTACTAGTAGGAATATGAGCACATGGTGAATAAAATTATGTTTCCATACCGAGTCGAATGTAGATGTTATTGTCTGTGATGTCGAACATAAGAATTACTGCAGTACAATTTTTGTCCAGTATGTGGCGTAAAGTTCAGCTTTTATGACCAGTATCCTCTGGGGCAGGGCTTTAGTCTGCTTTGCATTATTACCCTGTGAGCCACACCTCCTTGATTAAGACCACATAAATTAGGCATGTACTTCAGGAAAAGTTGCATAACAAATTGTGGCGTCCATTGTCTCCTATTACCCCTTGTGAAAATGAAAATTATGGGGCAAAAATCAATATTTTAGTAGAAAAAAAAAGAAGTAATTTTTCATGTTTTTCATTCCATTTCCAAATTCTGATGGCAATTTTGAATCAATTGAAGGACACAGTTTTTAAAATTGGATCAATTTGGGGGATTTTCCAATATAGGGGGCCCGTCAAAGTCACTCAGAAACTGAAAATGGCCTTAAAATAGGTTTTGGTTTGGTAAATTTCTTTGAAGAAAATGAAAAATTACTGCTAAACTTTTAAGGCATTTGACATTTGACAAATTTTGCTGGCATGTGATAAATGTTGCCTTTAAAGACTGAAAATTGCTGTTTTTTTGAAAACTTTCATAAAATTGTAAGATATTTTCAAAAACAAAATGCAAAATGTATTGGCTTAAACTTATCACTAACATAATTAACAATGTGTCACAAAAAAAACAGTCACTGGGAGATATGGAGGCTCCAGAGTTATTACTGCATAAAGTGATACATGTCAAAAATTGTAAAAAAATGTCCACACAGTTTTTCAAGGCGATTTTGGAGTAGAAACTCAGTGAAAACTCTCCTCTAAATGTAAAAATGCCTCAAAAACTCAAGCTTTGGAACGTTTCTGCTCCAAAAACTTAACAAAATGTATTTATCTTTTAAAGGATGATTTTTTTTTTCCATTCTTTTTCATGTCTGATATTATAGGTGGGATTTGTGGTCTCCAGATTCTTTTGGCTTCTTCATCAAGTGCAACTTTTTATAAAGTTGCAAAATTTTAGCATTAATGTATTCTAGTCCCCCTTCTTGGGAACAGGAAATGTTATAAAAAGTGACTTTTTGTAAAAAAATAAAAGTCAAAAGAAGATAAAGATGATATAAAATAGTGTATACTGACAGCAGCAGGACAGTACAGAACATAGAGGACAGGCAGACAAATGATACAGCCGATCTAATCATTACCATCAACAGTAGGTAAATGATAATCCGCACTGACCCATGCCTGCTTTCTGTGGACAAATATAAGACTTGGGATGGACATTATTGTCCACTTAGACAA
The DNA here is from genome assembly GCF_046119375.1 of Phyllobates terribilis. Classification (NCBI taxonomy): domain Eukaryota; kingdom Metazoa; phylum Chordata; class Amphibia; order Anura; family Dendrobatidae; genus Phyllobates; species Phyllobates terribilis. The sequence goes on from NW_027362766.1 coordinate 13,886,558, forward strand.
AAGAAAGCCACTGCCATGCTGGATACTCTCTCTGAAAATACACTGAAGGCTGGACAAGAAAGTGTGCCGACGACAAAGTAGGAATATTCTTGCTACTGGTCCAATCTGCTGAGCCAGAAGTCCATGGGATCAAAGCTCCAGGTATCAGGTGAAGAAACGGCCAGTTATGGCTGAACTTATGCGGTGAGTCTATGCTTGCCGATGTGTGTATACATATGTGAAAGATACACAGCAGGGGGTCACACAGATCTACCCGCCTTTTTCTTTTTCTCAAGAGAACTCTACTCTGCTGCCTTCAATTGCCTGGGAATTTATGCAATTGACTGACGAGCGGCAGCTTCCACTACTAGACCAGTTATTGGGAAAATCGCAGTGAGGGTATGGTATATACGACTCCGATTCCAATGCATGGCATATATGTATATACAGCCGTACGGTCACTGTCAACTCCACAATAACAAAAGAACCTACTTGCTGCCACCGCCAATCATTTATACAGCCCGATTGGACACCCCGTTACAGGTAGCGTATGTCTTCAGGGTTGCGGTTTAGAGAGCCGGAGGAACAGAGATATTACATTTTACAGTAAATTTAATCCAGAAAAATAACCGGTGTTTATAAAAAGTATACAAGATGATACAAAATGGGGAAAAAACAATACGATATATACAATTACACACAGTGGGTACGGAAAGTATTCAGACCCCTTAAAATTTTTCACTCTTTGTTTCATTGCAGCCATTTGGTGAATTCTAAAAAGTTCATTTTTTTCTCATTAAAGTACACTCTGCACCCCTTTTCAAGGTTTCCATTGTAGGCGACAGTCTGATGTGTTGGGGTACAAAGTTATCACAGTAGGGGAAGTGCACGAGACAAATCTATCAAGAGCCTAAATCACATTAAGGTTCCAGGAGCTCACAACTGAGCAGATTAACCCCTGCACGGATTAACCCCTTTACAGCCTGTGCCTTATTTGTACGCACAAGGCTGTAACCCCCGGTTCATTGAGGGCTCCGGCACTGATTCTTACAGCTGACATGTGCCCGCAACAGCCGTGGGTAGAGTCACGATCCACCCGCGGCTGTTAAAATGTTAAATGCCACTGTCAATCTCTGACAGCGGCATTTAACATCGCCGCGCCGGAAGCTCGTCACTTACCCCGCCCATCGGTGACCCCGTCACGTGATCGCGGGCCACCGATGCATGGGCATGACAACCCTGGGTCTGCAGCAGACCCCAGTGGTTGTCATGAGCTGATTTCTATGAGCGCCACCTAGTGGTCGGCGCTCATAGCACAGGACCATTTCTGCTGCATAGAGGTGACCTGCTGATCATCTGTATGTAGCAGAGGTGATCGGACAGTTGCTGATTCTAGTCTCCTATGGAGACTATAGATGCAAGCAAAAAGTGTAAAAAAATGTTTTTAAAAATATAAAAAAAAATTAAAAAAATATAAAAGTTTAAATCACCCCCCTTTCACCCCATTCAAAATAAAATAATAAAAAAACCCCCCCACACACATATTTGGTATCGTCGCGTTCAGAATCGCCCGATCTATCAATATAAAAGAAGAATTTCATCCGATCGGTAAACGGCGTAGCGAGAAAAAAATTCTAAACGCCAGAATTACGTTTTTTGGTCGCTGCAACATTGCAATAAAATGCAATAACGGGTGATCAAAACATCGGATCTACCCCAAAATATCAAAAAAGTATCAATAAAAACTGCAGCTCGGTGCGCAAAAAATAAGCTCTCACCCAGCCCCAGATCCCGAAAAATGGAGACGCTATGGGTCTCGGAAAATGGCGCCATTTTTTTTAGCAAACTTTGGATTTTTTTTTCACCACTTAAATAAAAAAGAAACTATACATGTTTGGTGTCTACGAACTCGTAATGACCTGGAGAATAATAACGGCAGCTCAGTTTTAGCAATCAGTGAATGTGGTAAAAAAATGTAAAAAAAACCCATCTGTGGTATTGCACTTTTGTTGCAATTTCACCGCACTTGGATTTTTTTTCCCCATTTTCCCGTACATGATATGGTAAAACTAGTAATGGCGTTGAAAAGTACAACTCGTCCCGCAAAAAATAAGCCCTCACACGGCCATATTGACCAAAAAATATAAACGCTATGGCTCTGGAAACAAAGGGAGCAAAGAACGAAAATGCAAAAATGGAAAATCCCAGGGTTGCGAAAGGGTTAATATGAAGGGGAAAGACTTCTTTCTAATGGCTGCAGGAGTGGAAGGAATCAGACTCTGAGGTCTTCTGGCTCCTCTCTGTCACGGTAAACCCGTGACACCTTGCAAGCTTTAACACAGTGTTCACAAGGTAGACCGAAGCGGTGGTTGGTCTCCTAGACAACGAGCTAACTCCTTTATGATGATAGAGGACAACATCTGCAAGTAGTTTGTATGTTCTCCCCGTGTTTGTGGGGGTTTCCCCCAGGTTCTCCGGTTACCTCCTCAGTAAAAAAGTAGCCATACATTAATGTTCACAGTTCAAAAATTTAGGGCCTGACACCACCATTTCCATGGCCAACAGATTGGAGATGGTGGATTTCCACCTCTTAGCTTTGTCATGTGTGGGTTGAAACAATCTTTTACGTTACCACAACTGTGGGACCGAGGGCTGACTGTGGTGCTGAGAGAGGGTGGAGTATGGTGAAATGGACAAACTGCTAGACCATGAGTGAGATGCAGTCAGAGCTGTTATGGTGGATTGAGAAATGTGTGGTGTGCTCGGTGAAACAAGGACAGCAGGCATGTCCGCTTCCGTTGCAGCTGATGGCTCTCACTCAGCCTGACTGGAGCGGGTAGAGAAGCAGAGGTTCTGTGGTGGGAGACCTGCGTGCCAATACTTGGCATGGTAACAGAGGAGGAGGAAGAAGCAGCTGATTCGGTTGACCGGGCAGCTGATGGTTGTTGAGGTCCGCTGGTCCGCATTTTATCGTAGTGAGATTGCCAGAGTAACGCATGTTGATTGTGCATGTGAAGGTTCATGCATGTAGTAGTCAAATTATCAATCATTTCCGTGGCCAACAGATTGGCGATGATGGAGTCCAACCTCTTAGCTTTGTCATGTGTAGAATGAAGCAATCTTTTACGTGACCACAAATGCGGGACTGAGGGCTGGCTGCAGTTCTGGGATAGGGTGGAGTACAGTGAACCAGATAAATTTCTGGTTCGTGAGTGAGGTGCAAGGGGACAAGTTACAATGGATTGAGAAAGATGTGGTGTGCTTGGCGAAACAAACACAGCATGCATGTCCACTTCCGTTACAGCCGACGGGCGCTCACTCAGCCTGACTGGAATGGGTAGAGAAGCAGTGCTGAGAGAGGACAGAGTACGGTGAAACGGACAAACTGCTGGACCAAGAGTGAGGTGCAGTCAGAGCTGTTATGGTGGATTGAGAAACGTGTGGTGTGCTCGGTAAAACAAGGACAGCAGGCATGTCCGCTTCCGTTACAGCGGATGGGCTCTCACTCTGCCTGACTGGAGCGGGTAGAGAAGCAGAGGTTCTGTGGTGGGAGACCTGCGTGCCAATACTAGGCATGTTAACAGAGGAGTAGGAAGATGCAGCGGATGCGGTTGATGGGGCAGCTGATGGTTGTTGAGGTCCGCTGGTCTGCATTTTAAGGCCCAGGCTAGACAACCCTTGCTGCCTGTGTGAGCTGCAGACCCACGACCGCTGCTGGTCACTTCCATGATTGTGGCTAAGGATGCATCACCCTGTGTCTGCGCCATAGGGTGCAACGCAACCTCCTCAAATTTCTCCACCTCCTCAGATGAACTTAGCTGCGTGCCTCTGGGTTCACACCAAGTTTTATGTACAACCTCATCATCATCCAATGTGTTATCCCATTCCTAGCTCGTACTCATTTTTTCCCCCCTGTATGGAAAACAATAACTGCCCCAAACAATTTTTAATTGAGATATAGTCTGCTTTATATACCAGTTTTGAGTTTTCAGGTCTGTGTACTCCTGCCTGTCTGGAGAACAATATCTGCACCAAAAAAAATATTTTCACTAGAGTATAACTATTGTAAAGCAGACCAAAACTTCTTCCATTACAGCCAACCCAGCACACGAAGACCCAATCAGGAGTGTTCACATTTCCCTAAATTAGGGTCTAATACCACCGAAGTGGCATCAATTTCACTACAGTAGAAATAGTATAATTAGGACCAACACTTCTCCCCTACAGCCAACCCAGTAGATGGAGACCCAATCAGGAGTGTTCTTATTTGGAAACATTTGGGCCTAAAACCACCAAAGTGACATCAATTTCACTAATGTATAAGTAGTATAATGGGGACTGACACCTCTTCCACTACTGCCAACCCAATAGATGGAGACTGTCAGGTATTCCACAGGGACGACACTGGGGAGATCACGCAATATTTCACCGTACCATCACTATGTCACGGATTTCGTCAGGAATTCGCGAGCACACGATCCAGACTACTCACTACTTAGGTATTGGCAAGCGACCAGAGATAGTATGGCATCACTCCTCCGGATTCCAATGCATGGAATATGTGTTTACGCCCAAGTACTGTCACTGTCATCTTTACGATACCCCGATTATTAATATTATTTGCTGCCACCATCTTCCAGATTTGAAATATAATACAGGCCTGGGCAGACGCCTGCGTTCTGGTAGCGTATATGGCTTCGGGGGGAGGGAGCGATTACAGAACAAAAGAAACCAAACTATTAAATTTTATATTTTATCCAAAAGGGAGGCAGTGCTTGAGAAAAATATACAAGATTTTACAAAAGAGACATGCAATACATAAGCAGTTACACAAAATAATAAGGATTAAAGAAGAAACTTACTCTATACAGTTCGCAGGGACGAATCAGCATGGGTGGAGGAAGGGCTCCCCGATTTGCTTTGGTCCTTATAGAACGTGACCCGTTGATTATAGTATCTATACCGCCTGGCAATGAGTACTACTCCAACCTCCGCAGACTATCTTATGCTGAAGGGAGAGACCTGCCCACACCCCCCTGTGCCGACATCACAGGGGCTGGGCTCCATCATTCATGTTTTTATTAAAAATGCTAACTTCTACGATAACCTGAAACAACTTAATGGTACATGCTCTGCTCCTGCACAATTCATCTCCCTGCTGTATACGTCATCTATTGCTCTGCTTCCCTGAAACAACTTGACAACAATTCTCTGCTTAATATTTCTGCTTTGTTATATGTCACATTCCATTCAATACTCACATATGTCTACCTTTTCCCCACTGTAGACTTTATCTAATGTTTAGAGGTGCTAAACTGCAGAGCTTACAGTCCTAGCTCTGTCTTTGATCACCCAACCATATCCTAGTGATCTGAGCAGCTGCTAATTTAGCCACAAGCTGCTCCCACAATGCCCCTCACCTGATGGTTTAGCGTGCCCTATATATTTAGAAGCTCTTTTAGGGTCTTCTTGTGCAAAGTGGCTTCAGATATAAGTGGCAGTTATTTCAGAGACAGTTAGTCAGGGCAGGAGTCAGGTAACCAACACTTTGACCGCTTACTCTCTTTCAACTATATTTTTGTTAGCTTTCACTTTTTCCCCTCTAGTCCTTCACCTTCTACTAACCCCCCTAATCCCTACACCTAGTAAGGAACTCTTCATCTCTCCCTCCATCCTCCCCATTCATCTCACCTCCTCCTCAGAACTATCGCTCAACATTCAATCCTGTATCTCCAAGCACAGACAGCCACCCCATGCCCTCTTCTACTCCCAGCTGCTAACACTTTTTCCGCTCTTCCTCACTGCCGGCTACATCTCTCCAAATCCTGGTCCTCCTCACCATATCCCCACAGTCACTTCTACCTCCTATCCACGACCTACTACAAAATCTCGCAACCCTTCTAACCTCATACCTATCCAACTAATCCCCACTTCCTCAGTTGCACTAACAGGAGCTCTATGGAGCGCTCACTCCATTTGCAACAAACTTTCCTACATCCACGACCTTTTCATTACTAACAAATTTTCCTTCCTTGCCATCACCGAAACCTGCCTCACCCACTCTGACACAGCCTCCCCAGCCGCACTTTCGTATGATGGATTTCACCTTTCCCACACACCTGCCCCAATGGCAAACACAGTGGAGGCGTAGGTTTTCTCCTATCAGATACCTTCACCCAAGTCCAACTGCCTCCCTCCGTTACACTCCCCTCTTTTGAAGTGCACTGTGTGCGCATCTACTTCCCCTCCAACCTCCAACTGGCCGTCATTTACTGACCCCCAGGGCCAGCCACCACTTTCTCAGACCACTTCACCACCTGGCTGCTCCACTTCCTTTCCACTGACATCCCCACTATCATAATGGGTGACTTCAACATTCCCATCGACACTTCCCACTCATCTGTCTCTAAGCTCCTATCCCTCGCTTCCTCCTTCGGCCTTGCTCAATGGTCTTCCGCAGCCACTCATAAAGATGGCCACACACTGAGCCTCATCTTCACCCACCTCTGTTCCCTATCTAACCTCTCTAACTCTCCTCTCCCTCTCTCTGACTACAACCTACTTACATTCTCTGCCCTCTCCTTTCCAGGTCCACAATCCCCACTACACAAACTTGCACACCCTCACAGAAACCTCAAACACCTTGACCTACACTCACTCTTTGAATCGCTTCTCCCTCTTACAGACATAAATTCCTTACATGACGCAGATGTTGCTGCTGCTTTATATAACACCACAACAGCTGCCGCTCTCGACTCAGTCGCCCCTCTCACACATACCAAAGATCGCACACTCAACAGGCAACCCTGGCACACCAACCTTACTAAAGAACTGTGACGGGCCTCCAGGGCTGCTGAGCGAAGATGGAAAAGGTCCCACTCCATGGACCGCTTCATCGCATTCAAACATTCCCTTACTATTTTCAAGTCCACACTCACTGCAGCAAAACAAACATACTTCTCATATCTCATATCCTCCCTGTCTCACAACCCTAAACAGCTATTCAATACTTTAAATTCTCTCCTCCATCCCCCAGTGCCTCCTCCCTCTCCTCTCATCTCAGCTGAAGACTTTGCCTCATTCTTCAAGCAGAATATTGACACCATCAGACAAAGCTTTTGCCTAAAGTTCACACAGCCCCTCCTCATATCTACTCAACCTTCCTCCTCCAAACCCAACTTCTCCACCATTACAGAAGATCAAGTCTCCTCTTTACTCTCCAAATCACACCTCACCACCTGCAAACTTGACCCAATCCTGTCCCACCTCATTCCTAACCTCACTACAGTCTTCAACCCAACCCTAACCCACCTCTTCAAACTGTCACTAACAACTAGTGGCTTCCCCTCATGTTTCAAACATGCCTCAATCACATCCATCCTTAAAAAGCCCTCTCCTGACCCATCCTCTCTGGCTTGCTATCGCCTCATATCACTTCTCCCCTATGCCTCAAAACTACTGGAACAACATGTTGACCTTGAACTGTCCTCCCACCTCTCCTCATGTTCCCTCTTCGACTGCTTACAATCTGGCTTTTGACCGCATCACTCAACTGACACTGCCCTGACCAAAGTCACCAATGACCTACTAACCGCCAAATCCAAGCGACACTACTCCATCCTCCTCCTCCTTTACCTGTCATCTGCCTTCGACATAGTCGACCATTTACTCTTACTACAGATTCTCTCATCTCTCAGCATCACAGACTTGGCCATATCTTGGATCTCCTCATACCTAACAGACAGGACATTCAGTGTCTGCCACTCACACACCACCTCCTCATCTCACCCCCTATCTGTCTGTGTCCCCCAAGGTTCAGTTCTAGGACCCCTGCTCTTCTTCATCTACACTTTTGGCCTAGGACAGCTCATAGAGTCTCACGGCTTTCAGTATTTTTCATTTTCACAGTTCAACATTGTAAAATTATGTAAAGAATATGTGGGTTCAAGGTGTTTACAACACATCTAGTTAAATTCCTTCAGGGGTATAGTTTCCTCAATGGTGTCACTTGTGGGAGGTTTCCAATGTTTAGGCACATCAGGGGTTCTCCAAATGCAACATGACACCTGCAGATTATTTCATTAAAGTCTGCATTCCAAAACATCACTTCTTCCTTTCTGAGCCTTGCCGTGCGCCAAAACAGCAGTTTTTCCCCCACAAATGGAGTATCTCCGCACTCCATTTTCTTCTGTTACACTTGTGAAAATAAAAAAAATTGGGACTAAAAGAATATTTTTTGTGAGACTTTAAGGTGCTCAGCACAAATCTAGATACATTCCTTGAGGGGTCTAGTTTCCAAAATGGGGACACATATGGGGAGTTTCCACCTTTTATGCACATCAAGGGCTCTCCAAACATGACATGGTGTCCGCTATTGATTCCAGATACTTTTTAGTTCAAAAAGTCAAACAGTGCTGCTTCCGTTCCGAGCCCTCCCGTGTGCCCAAACAGTACTTTTACCCCACATATGGGGTAATGGCATACTCAGGAGACATTGCACAACACATTTTGTTGGCCATTTTCCCTTGTGAAAATAAAAAAATTGGGGCTGAAGTAAAATTTTTGTGAAAAAAAGTAAAATGCTTATTTTTTCCTTCCACATTGAATTCATTTTTAGGAAGCACTTGAAGGGCTGAATGTAGTTTTAATGACTGAGGGGTGAATTTTTTATAATGATGTCACTTTGGGGTATTTTCTGCCATATAGGCTCCCCAAAGTCTCTTCAAACGTGATGTGGTCCCTAAAAAAATGGTTTTGTAAATTTTGTTGGGAAAATGAGAAATTGCTGATAAACTTTTAACCTTTCTAACTTCCTAACAAATAAAAAATATGATTAAAAAATGATGCAGATGAAAAGTAGACATATGGGAAATTTTATTTATTAATAGTGATGAGTGAGCATGCTTGTTTAACCCTTTAGCCGAGCATGCTCAAGTGCTTACCGAGTAGCTTCGGTGTGCTCATATATTATGTTCGAGTCCCTGCGTCTGCATGACCTATGGCTGAAAGACAGCCTCAACACGTGTGAGGATTCCCTAACAAACAGGAAATCTCTGCATGCATTGAGGCTGTCTAAGAGCCTTAAATTATGCAGACAGAGGGAGTCGACCATAATATTTGAGCACGCTGAAGATACTCGGTAAGTACCTACATGCACTCGGTTAAAGGGTTAAATGAGCATGCTCACTCATTAGTATTTATTAACTAATTTGTGTGATCCATCTCTCTGGTTTAAGGGCACAAAAAATGAAAAGTTCAAAAATTGCAAAATTTTCAAAATTGTTGCCAAATTTTTGATATTTTTACAAATAAACTTAAGCATTGTTGAGCAAATTTTGCCACTGTCATGAAGTAAAATATGTCATGAGAAAACATTCTCAGAACCACTGGGATCCGCTGAATTTGACAGTGGTAAGAATTGTAAAAATTGGCCTGTAAAGGAATGTGAAAAGGCTTGGGAGTTAAAGAGGCTAAAATAAAAAAAAAATGGTTTAAAATTTCCATCGTGATATGAAAAACAATTAACTTTTTTTTATTTAATACATTTAAAATGATAACAAAAAATTATTTTAAATATACTATCGTGATATGAAAACAATTAACAATTTTTTTTTTAAAATACATTTAAAATAAAGATAACAATTAAACATACTATCTTGATGTGCAAAAGAAAAGTACCAACATTTTTCAAACATCTAAAATAAAAAAAAACTGTTTAAACATGCTTTTGAGATACGAAAAGCAAATAACATTATTTTTAAATACATTTAAAATGAAATAAATATATATATTTTATGCTGACGACACACAGATCTACCTCTCTGGACCTGATATCACCTCCTTACTAACCAAAATCCCACAATGTCTGTCTGCTATTTCATCCTTCTTCTCTGCCAGATTTCTAAAACTTAACATGGACAAAACAGAATTCATCATCTTTCCGCCATCTCATTCAACCCCCCCAACTGACCTATATATCATCGTCAATGGCTGCTCACTCTCCCCAGTCCATCAGGCTCACTGCCTCGGGGTAACCCTGGACTCGGAACTCTCCTTCAAACCACATATCCAAGCCCTTTCCACTTCCTGCCGACTCCAACTCAAAAATATCTCCCGGATCCGCACATTCCTAAACCATGAATCTGCAAAAACACTAGTGCACGCCCTCATCATCTCCCGCCTTGACTACTGCAACCTCCTGCTCTGTGGCCTCCCTTCCAACACTCTCGCACCCCTCCAATCCATCCTAAACTCTGCTGCCCAACTAATCCACCCGTCCCCCCGGTATTCCCCGGCCTCTGCACTCTGTCAATCTCTTCACTGGCTCCCCATTGCCCAGAGACTCCAGTTCAAAACCCTAACCATGACATACAAAGCCATTCACAACCTGTCTCCTCCATACATCTGTGACCTAGTCTCCCGCTACATACCTGCACGCAACCTCCGATCCTCACAAGATCTCCTTCTCTACTCTCCTCTAATCTCCTCCTCCCACAATCGCATACAAGATTTCTCCCGAGCTTCCCCCCTACTCAGGAACTCTCTACCCCAACATATCAGACTCTCATCGACCGTGGAAACCTTCAAAAAGAGCCTGAAGACCCATCTCTTCCGACAAGCCTACAACCTGCAGTAACCACCACTCCACCATACCGCTGCACGACCAGCTCTACCCTCACCTACTGTATCCTCACCCATCCCCTGTAGACTGTGAGCCCTCGCGGGCAGGGTCCTCGCTCCTCCTGTACCAGTCGCCGTCACATTGTGTTCAAGACTATTGTAATTGTTCTTGTATGTATACCCCTTCTTCACATGTAAAGCGCCATGGAATAAATGGCGCTATAATAATAAATAATAATAATAATATTTTTAACATACTATCGTGATATGAAAAAATAATAAACATTTTTTTAGATACATTTAAAATAGAAAAAAAAATGAAACATCATGATTTGAAAAATAAATTACCGACATTTTTTAAAATTTAAAAAAAAAAAAGATTTTGACAGCAAACTATTTTCCCTTTAAATGTAGACAAATGCTATTTTAACTATCTTAAACGTGTTCCACTTTTATCACTTTGGTTGAACTGTCGAACTTTTAAAACATAGAAATTTAGACCAAATTCTCCAAAACTTAGTCCGCAGCTTGCTGTTTATACATATCAATATGGATAAGCCAAGAACATGGCAAACTGTGTATGAAAAGAGAAGCATGCGCATCACTAGTTCTCCACCCAAGTTTTCTACCGATAAAAGAAGCAAAATAAAATACAAGGCATTCGTTAAAAGTATGGCGGTCAGAGTTTTCACCGCGGTCATGTGAGCTTTAATACTCCCGGCTCTTAGTCTAATATGTCCATACAAAGACAAGAGGAGAAACATGATGGAAGTCAAAAATACAAAAAAGCAGATGGACGAAGCTCCGAAATACAATCGTAAAAATGGAAATGATTTTAGGGGTAAGTAATTTAGTAAAATGTTAGTGATATTTGAGTGTTGCTTCGACATGTTCTGTGCAGCAGGACCACTTATAAGTAGAGAAACAAGGACAGATGGGAGGAGGATCCATGGGAACATCTTGGGGAACCTACGCTGAACATAGAGGTAGAGTTTTTGGTTGATGTTAACAACTTTCAAGCAGAAGTGGACGGCGAGCCACATGGAGAAAAGTAAAGTGCAGAATATTAGAGACAGGTACAAAAAGTATGCAGTCAGCAATGGATAATAGGTCATTGGGGCTTTATCGATGAACAGAATGCAGTGGACACTTAGTTGCAGAAATCGATGAATACAGCATAACATACTCAATCCAAAGCTGAGTTGATTGCATACGTCAAGCCGTTTGGTCTTTATCCAGTCCAGAAAATTCATAACTAAGATGAACAGGTAGCCGGGAACAACAATCAGCAAAGAAACAAAATCTGTAACAAGAAGAAAATCATTCCAAGCTTTAGTCATATTTATATCTGTAGAAAGCTATAGATGATGGAAAGGGTCAATGATGGCTTATTGGTATGAAGAACATCTCTAGTGTACTTGTTATTATATAAAATGGACATTAAAGTCAACTTGGATGAGGAGAAGATGCAAATTTTATTCCAGTCATATCTATCAAATGCCATGCTTTTTGCAAATAGGTTTGACTAGTTTGATAAAAGATTGCATTTGTTTATTTCCAGCCTATATTCCCCAATGTAGAAAAATATCTTCCTTACTCATTATTAGTTTACATATCAGGAAAAAAATGTTCTATGAAACTCTAAGAGACTGAAGCACTCCTCTATGTTATCCGATGCTCGATATGTAATGTGAGAACCTGCATAATGGAGACACGAGGGAGTCTGGTAGAGTTAACTCTTGCTTTATGAAACTGTCACATGTGGATTGTGACTTTGAACGCTTACCAGGTCTCTAGAACCAAGGGCGCCCTAGTCTATCCTTGTCCCTGGATTACTCCTGATGGTGGAGATGCCGAGTATTCGTGCCTTGCTATGCTCCTATATCTACCTAAATTGGTCCCCTCCCCCACCCAGAGTAGTGGGAAGCTGAAGTGTATATGCACACTAACCAGAAAAACAAGGGATGACAGACAGAGATAAATTAAAATACCAACCATACAAAACCCACTGGGTGCAGCCATTTTGACACAATCATAGCTTTTAGATTTAGCAATAGAGCAGAGCTGAGGAAGCTTCCCCCCCACACAAGCACATACATACAAAGTCCATAGTCAGTGAGTTGTTCATCACAGGAGGGGCTGTTGCTGGATCAGGAGGTCTTTGCTGCTGTGTCCAGCAATGCAACGCTCCTGGTGCTAAAACAATCATTGTGACGCGCCCCCAGGGCCGTGGGGTACTCGGAAGCCAGGCCTCTGGATGCCGGTTGGGGAATATCACGGTGGCTGGCTCGGTCCGTGACCCAGGGCGGTCATTAAAAAAAGGGGATATTATTTATAGGGGATTTGTTGTGATGCCACCTGTGGAATGCGGCCAAAGGGAGCCGCCGCTGCGGAGCAATCCTCTGGAGCTGGTGTTACGGCAGCAGGGGTGGCGTGGCTCTCCACAGGTAGAGCTAGCTCCAGGGCAGTATAGGGTTAGATGGTGGTGCAGGGGAGAGACGGCAGGATGGTCCCGGAGGAAAGACGGACACTCACACGGGGGTAAGCTTCAGTATCTTTACTGGTGATGTTGCAGGCACGGTCCAGAGTACTCCGGGCGAAGGGCGCACTTTTGGACTCTCCCCAGTGAGCGGGTATAGGGTTTCCTGATCTGTGGCTTTACTCGCTAAGCTTCTGTCCTGCCTGGAACTAGGCCTAGCTTGGTTATTGTCTCTCTCTCTCTTGCACCTGCTGATCTGGTGGTAGGGCCTTTTCTTGGAGATCACTCTCCCTGGTCTCTGGGGCTGCCGTGACTCCTAGCCCTGGTACTGTAGTCAGCATTTGGTAAACCTGGGACCTGTAGTCCTCCAGGGATTCCGGTGGTCCCTACCCCGTAGGCGTGGACCCGGTGTCCGGTATATATCTCGGGGTGAGCCTGGTATGCTCCTCTGCCCCCTCATTACTTCTTCCTTCTCCTCTTGCCTTCGCCACACTCGGGGCCCTCACTACGCTTTCACTTGTGCTGTAGACCTTGGCTCGCCTAAGCACGGCAGCCAGCGTGCTGCCTCTTCACTGCTCTCTGAGCATCAGCACGCTCTCTGCTCACCTCTGAGCTCTGTCCCTTTCTGTGTCTCAGCAGGAACTAATCTGAGCTGCCTGGCTCCATCCTCCATATTTATATCCCTAACGGGCTCCCTCTGCTGGTCTGAGGTGGTAGGGTGGAGGTGTGTGAATGTGCGAGGGCCTCTTGTGGAGAAGTCCATCCATGCACCCTTCTGGGTTCTGTGGCACCAAGGCATAGCAGGGCACCACAATTGCAAGGAGCTTGATATGAGAGTCATCCCTGAAATCTGTGCTTTAACCCCTACAGCATGATGTCTTCAGCTAACATAGCAAGAACCTGCTGACTGATTCCCTTTAAGTTCTGACAAATCGAAGCTTATGACTTGAGCCCACCCAAAGAACTTGTATTGTGTCGTTTTTGACTGGTTCCCTATCTATTGGACAGAGGATAACATGCTGATTGCTGTGGGTCCAACCGGGGGACCCCTATCAATCCTGCATAAGAGGTATTTGAATCTCTGAGATCAAGGCTCTGCAGAGCCCGTATTGAATAGAGAGGCAGTGTTCATGCTCCACTCCACTCCACTCGTCTTTTATGGGAATGCCAAAGAAAGCCTTGTTCAGCACTCGACCATTCCTCGCAGTTTATTGACAATGAATGGAAGGGAAGGAATGGCAAGAATGCGCTCCTTCGCTCCATTGAAGACAGGGAATTCAAAGAAATTTCTTGAGGTTCCGATCACTGGGCCTCCCAGCAATCTCCCAAATCGGACAATGGTTGGGGCATAAGTTTTGATTTTGGGAAACCCTGTTTACATTTTTCCCTGTGCAATAAAGGTAAATGTCGATATGAACGTGTCAACAGCCTAAAAAGTAAAGATAGGACATTTTTTTAACTTATAATATCACTTGAATTAATGATGCACGATAAGTATTTATCATCCCATTCCCCTCTTTATAACCCTCTCAAGCCATCAGGGTTTAGTATTATAGAAAGTAAGCATGGCAAAATTCCAGCTCTATGAGTAGAGAAAAATGTTTTTCATGGAAAATCCAAGGGTTATAATTCAGAAAGCGTATGTCATGTACAAAAATGTAAAAAAACTGGCATTCCATATAGTGAATACTGTAAAAAAATAAAACACACGACACAAATATCATTTTTTCATCATACTGACTCACAAAAAAGCTGTCAAAAAGTCATATGTAAAAAAAATATTGTACAAATAAAAACTCCAAATCGTCCTGCAAAAAACAAGCCCTAACATGGCTCATTTGGCAAAAAAATAATATTTAGATTTGAGAGTCCTCAGTGGTTGATACTTTTTAATGGCTAACTGAAAAGATGGTAACAAATTGCAAGCTTTCGAGACTACGCAGGTCTCTTCATCAGGCATGGTACAATATAAATCTAGTATTTCTGTAATCTTTCCGACCCAACAGACAAACCGGTTTTATCACAACTACCGCACGGTGAGCGGCACAAAAAATACAAAATATAAACAATAACTGAACTTTTGTTCATTCTGTGTCTGAAAAATTTGAATAAAAAGCGATCAAAAAATATTATGTGCCCCAAAATGATACCAATAAAACCCCTAATTTATTCTGCACAAAACCAGCCCCCACTCAGGTCCGTCATCTGTCACAGGAACTATAGGGGGTTCCCACATAATTGGTAGAACAAAGACTCAGGAAAAGCGACAGCTCTCACACTTCCAAATAAAATCCAGTGAATTCTGTGCTCCCAAATCCAAGTGCCCACATCTTCTGAGCCACACTGTGCCTTAACCACAATGGCCACATGTTTGGCATTACTGTAGTGGGGAGAGAGCACTTAACAATTTACAGAGTGCGTATCGCCAGAAGCACAAGCTGAGCACAATGTATGAGGGCGCTACAATATATGGTGGCTCTACACTTTATGGGGGCCCAATGTATGGGCACTAAACTGGCATATTTGCAATTCTCCAGAAAAAAAGCATCACGTGGATGTTACAAAATAGTCACTGCAGCCATAGATGAATTCATTGAGAGGTGCAATTTTTACAATGGGGTCACTTTTGCTGTTCTGCTTCGCAAATGTCACCCGCAAACTATTATAGCAAAACCTGTGCTCCAAAAGCCCAAAAGTGCTCGTTCCTTCTCAGCCCAGACCTGAGGCCTAACAGTAATTTCTGACAACATATGGGGCATCACCACGTTTGGGAAAAATTGAGCAATAAATAATGGGGTCCAGTTTCACCTATTAACCCTTTGTACCTGACAAATTTGCAGCAAATACAGAAATTACATTAACATCAATGTTATAAAATTCTGTGAGGCACCTATGGGTTCAAAATACTCACTACACTCCTAGATGAATTCCTTGGGCAGTGAAGTTTCCAACATGGGGTCGCCAGAGGGGTTTCTGCTGATTTGGCACCTCGGGGGCTTGGCTAACGGAGCTCACAATCTATTCAAACGGAATCTGCGTTCTAAAAGACAAGTAGCGCTCCTTCCCTTCCGACCCCTGCTGTGTGCTCAAACAATAGAGTACAACAACATATGGGGTATCACTGTGCTTGGTAAAGATTTCATAACAAATTGTGGGATCTAATTTCTCCCATTTCCCCTCATGTAAATTATTAATTTGGTGCTAAAACAGTATTTTAGTGGAAAAACAATTTTTTTGTTTTCACATCTAGAAGTTAGAACATTTTGTGAATCATCTGTAGGTTAAAAATGCTCAGTAGAACGCTAGATGAATTACTTGAGGGGCCTAGTTGCCAAAATGGGGTCACTTGTGAGAGGTTTCCTCAGTAAAACGCTAGATGAATTACTTGAGCGGCCTAGTTGCCAAAATGGGGTCACTTGTGGGGGGTTTCGTCAGTAGAACCCTAGATGAATTACTTGAGGGGCCTGGTTGCCAAAATGTGGTCACTTGTGGGGGGTTTAGTCAGTAGAACTCTAGATGAATTACTTGAGGGGCCTAGTTGCCAAAAACGGGTCACTTGTGAGGGGTTTCCTCAGTAGAACCCTAGATGAATTACTTGAGGAGCCTAGTTGCCAAAATGTGGTCACTGGTGGGGGGTTTCCTCAGTAGAACCCTAGATGAATTACTTGAGGGGCCTAGTTGCTAAAATGGGTTCACTTGTGGGGGGTTTCCAATCTTTTCCCATGTCAGGGGCTTTCCAAATGCGACATGGCCTTCACAATCTATTCCAGAGAAATAGCGCTCTTTCCTTTCCTAGCCCTGATGACCTCATGTTATTTGCATGGCTATTTTGGCCATTTTTACCATCAGCGCGTCACCAAGGTTTTTCACAGATAGATAAATGAAATAAATGACAAAGCTTCTCTTATCCTTTGCAATGTTGAATACAGACAGCACAAAGATGAGTTTTTCATAGACTTGTATAGGCAAAAAAACAGAAATGTCTCCATGCGTTTTGTAGAGATACATGGTCTATAAGAAACATGGATTACAATGCATTATAATGGGTGCCTATCAATGAAAAAAGAAATGTTTACAACACGTGTGAATGAGGCCTTACAATTAAGTTCTGCTGCCTTTGCAAATGCCCCATTTTCACACCAGCATCAACTCCCTGTCCTTCATGTAATCTACACTGAAGTTCTGCTGCTACCTTGGCTATTCTGCTGGCCTTACAATTGGCAGTAATTCTCTTGCCTGACCCATCTCCTAGCTGTCTACTATGTTTGATAGTGCAAAACATTATTGCTGCTGGGAATCGTGTTTTCTTGAGGGAACACAAACATGAAACAGCTCCCAAAATAGATAGACTTTACCCCCTTTATCCCGAGGGTGGTTTGCACGTTAATGACCAGGCCAATTTTTACAATTCTGACCACTGTCACTTTATGAGGTAATTACTCTGGAACGCTTCAACGGATCCCCCTGATTCTGAGACTGTTTTTTCGTGACATATTGTACTTCATGATTGTGGTAAAATTTCTTCGATATCACTTGCGTTTACTTGTGAAAAAAATCGGAAATTTGGCAAAAATTTTGAAAATGTTGCAATTTTCAAACTTTGAATTTTCATGCCCTTAAATCAGAGAGATACAGTACAGACCAAAAGTTTGGACACACCTTCTCATTTAAAGATTTTTCTGTATTTTCATGACAATGAAAAGTGTACATTCACACTGAAGGCATCAAAACTATGAATTAACACATGTGGAATTATATACTTAACAAAAAAGTGTGAAACAACTGAAAATATGTCTTATATTCTTGGTTCTTCAAAGTAGCCACCTTTTGCTTTGATGACTGCTTTGCACACTCTTGGCATTCTCTTGATGAGCTTCAAGAGGTAGTCACCGGAAATGGTTTTCACTTCACAGGTGTGCCCTGTCAGGTTTAATAAGTGGGATTTCTTGCCTTATAAATGGGGTTGGGACCATCAGTTGTGTTGTGCAGAAGTCTGGTGGATACACAGCTGATAGTCCTACTGAATAGACTGTTAGAATTTGTATTATGGCAAGAAAAAAGCAGCTAAGTAAAGAAAAACGAGTGGTCATCATTATTTTAAGAAATGAAGGTCAGTCAGTGCAAAAAATTGGGCAAACTTTGAAAGTGTCCCCAAATGCAGTTGCAAAAACCATCAAGCGCTACAAGTAAACTGTCTCACATAAGGACTGCCCCAGGAAAGGAAGACCAAGAGTCACCTCTGCTTCTGAGGATAAGTTTATCCGAGTCACCAGCCTCAGAAATCGCAGGTTAACAGCAGCTCAGATTAGAGACCAGGTCAATGTCACACAGAGTTCTAGCAGAAGACACATCTCTACAACAACTGTTAAGAGGAGACTTTGTGCAGCAGGCCTTCATGGTAAAATAGCTGCTAGGAAACCACTGCTAAGGACAGGCAACAAGCAGAAGAGACCTGTTTGGGCTAAAGAACACAAGGAATGGACCTTAGACCAGTGGAAATCTGTGCTTTGGTCTGATGAGTCCAAATTTGAGATCTTTGGTTCCAACCACCGTGTCTTTGTGCGACGCAGAAAAGGTGAACGGATGAACTCTACATGCCTGGTTCCCACCGTGAAGCATGGAGGAGGAGGTGTGATTGTGTGGGGGTGCTTTTCTGGTGACACTGTTGGGGATTTATTCAAAATTGAAGGCATACTGAACCAGCATGGCTACCACAACATTTTGCAGCCGCATACTATTCCATCCGGTTTGCGTTTAGTTGGACCATCATTCATTTTTCAACAGGACAATGACCCCAAACACACCTCCAGGCTGTGTAGGGGCTATCTGACCAAGGAGAGTGATGGGGTGCTACGCCAGAGACCTGGCCTCCACAGTCACCAGACCTGAACCCAATCGAGATGGTTTGGGGTGAGCTGGACCGCAGACTGAAGGCAAAAGGGCCAACAAGTGCTAAGCATCTCTGGGAACTCCTTCAAGATTGTTGGAGGACCATTTCCGGTGACTACCTCTTGAAGCTCATCAAGAGGATGCCAAGAGTGTGCAAAGCAGTCATCAAAGCAAAAGGTGGCTACTTTGAAGAACCTAGAATATAAGACATATTTTCAGTTGTTTCACACTTTTTTGTTAAGTATATAATTCCACATGTGTTAATTCATAGTTTTGATGCCTTCAGTGTGAATGTACAATTTTCATAGTTATGAAAATACAGAAAAATCTTTAAATGAGAAAGTGTGTCCAAACTTTTGGTCTGTACTGTATGTCACACAAAATAGTGAATAAATAACATTTCCCACATGTCTACTTTACATCAGCACAATTTTGGAACCAACATTTTTTTTTGTTAGGATGTTATAAGGGTTAAAAGTTGAGCAGCGATTTCTCATTTTTCCAACAAAATTTACAAAACCATTTTTTTAGGGACCACATCACATTTGAAGTGACTTTGAGGGGCCTTTATGACAGAAAATACCCAAAAGTGACACCATTCTAAAAACTGCACCCCTAAAGGTGCTCAAAACCTCAATCAAGAAGTTTATTAACCCTTCAGGTGTTTCACAGGAATTTTTGGAATGTGGACGAAAACAATGAACATTTAACTTTTTTTCACAAAAATGTTAGTTTAGACCTCAATTTTTTTATTTTCACATGGGTAACAAGAAAAATTAACTACACATTTTGTAGTGAAATTTCTCCTGAGCACGCCAATGCCCAATATGTGGGGGAAAACCACTGTTTGGGCGCACTGCAGGGTTCGGAAGGGAAGGAGCACCATTTGACTTTGTGAATGTAAAATCTTGAATAATTAGCGGACGCCATGTTGCATTTGGGGAGCCCCTGATGTGCCTAAACATTGGAAACCCCCCACAAGTGACACCATTTTGGAAACTAGACCCCTTAGGGAACTTATCTAGATGTGTGGTGAGCACCTTGAACCCTCAGGTGCTTGACAGAAGGTTATAATATTTAGCCGTAAAAATAAAATTTTCATATTTTACCCACAAAAATGTTTTTCATCCCCTAATTTTGCATTATCATAAGTGAAAAAGGAGAATTTGCACCATGAAATTTGTTGTGCAATTTCTCCTGAGTACGCCGATACCCCATATGTGGGGGAAAACCACTGCTTTGGTGTACGGCAGGGCTTGGAAGGGAAAGGAGCACTATGTTGGCTGGGATAGGTTGCAGACACCATGTCGCATTTGAAGAGTCGCTGACATGCCGAAACAGCAGAAACCCCCACAAGTGACCCCATTTTGTAAATTACACCTCTCAAGGAATTCATCTAGGGAAGTAGTGAGTATTTTTAAATTTTTAAATTTATACCATTGGGCAGTGAAGAAAAAAAGAATTATATTTTTACCACAAAAATTTTTTTAGCCTTAGATTTTACATTTTCACACAGGGCAATGGGTAAAAATGGTGCCGAAATGTGTCACAAAATTTCTTCTAAACATGGCAATACCCCATATGTGGCAGTATCGTACCACTTAGCCATAAGGCGAGACCCGGGAGCAACGGAGCGCTATTTGACTCTTGGAGAACAAATTATTGTAGAATAGTTTGCAGACTCCATATACACAGCCCCTAAGTGCTAGAAGAGCAGAATCGCCCCTCAAGTGACCCCATTTTGGAAATGATACCCCTTTGGGAATTTACCTACAGGTGTAGTAACAATTTTGACTCCATGGGTCTTTTCCAGAAACAAGCAGCAGTGGATATTGCTGAGTGAAAATTTCAAACTGCCGTTGAAGTAACCAGTACGCTGTAGTGACCAGTACGTTGTGCCCAGCTTGTGCTTCTGGAGATGACTCGCCCCCTGGGCCGTGGGGCACTCGGATCCGGGCAATTAGGGAAACGGTGGGAGTAGTAGTGGCAACCCGGTTCCGTGGCTCAGGGTGGTCAGGCCAGTGGTAGTCCGTTATGTGCTATTGATAATGTCCGACTACGCCACCCGTGGATTTGCGGTCATTAGGTACCGCCGCTGCAAGGCAGACCGCTGGGGCTGATGAGGTGTGCAGCTGAGATGGTGTGACTCCCCACGGGAAGAGTGCAGCCCCAGGGCAGTGTAGTGGATGGTGGGAGTGATGGTGGTGAGAGTCCCAGTACCGGTAGTGCTGGAGGCACGAAGGAGCACACAGACAATAGGTTGCAGTCCAGGGTCTTTACTGAAACAGGTAAACTGACCCAAAAACAGTCCCAGCTAGGAGGGGACCTGGATGTCTGAGAGCAACGGGGAAATTGGCCCTGGTCAGGGTGAGGGTGTAGGCCTACCGTGCTTTCTGCGCTCCTTCTGGCTATCTCCTCGTTATAGGGTAACAGCCCACGTTTCTGAGCTCTCCGTGTATTCTCGCCTGTATGGCCTGTGACGTGGGTTCCTTTCTGCTCCCAGCCTGGTACGGCTTTACTGGTCCCTTCGGTTGTGGCAGGGCCTCCAGGCTTCTTAGGCCAAGGAATATACAGTCCCTTGCGGACTGGTTCTCTGCTGGGTGATGTGGAATCCTCCCAGCCTCAGACACCAAAGTCTGGTAAAGTCAGTCTCTTATCTGCCAAGACAGGCTCTCTTCGCCTCTTGTCTCTGGCTTGTGGCTCTCCTCCTGCCACACTTCCTCTTAGGTGCAGTGCAACTGTCTGTCCCTGCTCTGCTCCGGGACACGTCTCAGTGCTGAGACAGGCCATCAAGTTCTCTCTAACCCTGCCCCCAGCACCAGCTTTTATAGGGGAAGCCTGCTCCCCTTACTGGCCTGAGACAGGAGGCATTGCATGCTAATGTTCCCCTGACCAGAGAACCTCCCCCTTGCTCTCAGACACAGCTTTAATTACACTTGTGGCATCCAAGCCAGGGTGACACATTCCCCCCTAGTAAAATTTAGTA
Source organism: Phyllobates terribilis (assembly GCF_046119375.1). Lineage (NCBI taxonomy): Eukaryota > Metazoa > Chordata > Amphibia > Anura > Dendrobatidae > Phyllobates > Phyllobates terribilis. The sequence goes on from NW_027362766.1 coordinate 13,908,511, forward strand.
TTCCGGGACTAAATAATAAACAAAGACAATATGCATAACCATAAAACATTAATAGACAAACGACGCACAGATTGAGTTCTTAAGGTCACAGTGTGGTCTGTGACCGGGTGTCCATATCACCAGCACAACGGGGAGCCTTAACCAGGTGGGGGTCTGTCCTACCCCAAGTCCTTCACAGTCTTAGTTCATTCCTTGGTCAGGCTCCGAACGCAGTCCATACAAGGTCCCGGTTATAAAATGTCCATAACCTTTGAGTCCCTACGGTAGCTGCAAGAAACTGAAACACAGAATTACCAAACATGCAGGTAACTTGGCAAACAATTCAACATTTGGCAACAGGGTTATTTACAATTTTAGTACACTCTATATTTTCCAGCGAGCGGGTATCTGTCCCTTTGTGCTCCTGGTTGACCTACGTAGCCCACTGTCTGGTGGTGGACCAACCTGGCTTTCCCCACTAGCTTTAGGGGTACAGCTACCAGCTGGGTGTACAGGCAGGGCAGGCAGCTGTCTGCGGGTTCTTTGGCTTACCGCAGGCATGGCAGGCTCACTGTCAGCAGAGGGTTGACTCTCCTGGGCTGCTGGTACAGGCTCTTCTGCCTCTGGAACTGCTTGCTCCTCTTCACCTTCCGGCTCTGGTGTTGGTTGTTGCTGTGCTGGTTGCAGGAAATGCAGGACGGGTACCACTATGGCATCATTTATGCGAGTCCAGGACTGAGGGAACTCTCCGAGAACGGTGTTGATCATTTCTTCCTTGTCCTCTGCGGGTTCAAGGTCACTCTGATCCTCTTCTGCACTACGGAGTTGCTCGGGGCACCTTTTGAGGTGGTCTCTGGAGACGACGCTAGTGGTTTCTCCTCCGTCCTTGGTGATTACGCACACCTTTGGGTTGTCGTAGTCAGACTGCAGTACGGTGTAGGGTTCCCTTTCCCACTAGTCGTCCAACTTATGTAGCCTTCTTTTTCGCTTTAGGACTTGCTCACCAGGTTCTAGGGGACCAGCAGGGGCGTGTTGATTGAAGAGTTTTTCTTGCCTCTCTCTCACCTGGGCCAGGCTCTTCTCCACACTCTCCTGTACCTTCTTGTACTGCAGTTGCCTTTCCGTATCCCAGTCCGCATCCGGGGAGGTGTCCTCAGGTATTAGGACTCCCATCTCCAGGTCTACGGGCAGCTTACCTGGTCTAGCTCGCATCAGGTAAGCCGGGGTGCAGTTTGTAGCATTCACCGGGATATTGTTGTATAGGTCTATCAGGTCCGGCAGTTTTTCTGGCCACAGGCTGCGTTCCTCCAGGGGCAACGTCTTCAGGAGATCAATGACTATATTGTTCATCTTCTCACACATCCCGTTGGTTTGGGGGTGGTAAGGCGTTGTACGAATCTTCTTACAGCCATAGAGGTTGCAGAACTCCTGGAAGATTTCAGCCTCGAACGCTGGACCCTGGTCTGTCAGGACCTGTTCCGGATACCCGTGTGGATGGCAGAAATATTGCTGGAAGGCTCTGGCCGCTGTTTGGGCTGTCAAGTCCTTTACCGGGACCACCACTAGAAAATAGTGGTCCACGATTGTCAGGGCATAGATGTATCCGGACCGGCTTGGAGCCAATTTGACGTGGTCCAGAGCTACCAGCTCAAGAGGCTGCGTGGTGACGATGGGCCTCAAGGGTGTCTTCTGGCTCGTGCGGTCCTTCCTCCTCAGGTGACAAGGGCCACAGTCTCTGCACCACTTTTCTACAGCTCCTCTCATGCCGACCCAAAAGAACCTTCCTCTTAACAGGAACTCCAGTTTCTTCCAACCGAAGTGTCCCGCTCTGTCATGGTAAGCCCCCAGGACCATGGCTGCATCCTGTCTTGGGACCACGACTTGCCAGGTCAGCTAGTGCGTCCGGTGGTTAACAATCCTTCTGCACAACTTGCCTTCGTAGAGGAACAGCTTGCTCTTCTCCTTCCATAGCTGCTTGGCTTCCTCTGGGGCATCTGGATCTAAGCGGGCATCTTCCCGGGTCAGCAAATCTTTCACCAGGCGGACTGCAGGGTCACTATCTTGGGTCTCGGCCCAGCTGTGGTGAGGTAGGGGATTGATCATCACAGTGGTTAGATCCTCCTCCTTCACGCGGTGAGAGTATTGAGCGGCTCCATACCGGTGAAACGCGGGGAGTTCTACCTCCTCCAGCTCTTCTGGGTCTTCGTCACCTTCAGGTAAGTGAGGCATCCTTGATAGGGCGTCCGCATTGGCATTGGTTTTGCCTGCCCGGTACTTGATCACGAAGTCATAGTTGGAGAGACGGGCCATCCACCGCTGTTCTAGGGCACCCAGTCTTGCATTGTCCAGGTGTGTCAACGGGTTGTTGTCCGTGTACACGGTGAACTTCGCGGAGGCCAGGTAATGCTTGAAGCATTCCGTCACGGCCCACACCACCGCCAAGAATTCAAGCTTGAAGGAGCTGTAATTCTCCGGGTTCCTCTCGGTGGGCCTCAGCGTATGCGATCACCCGCTCTCTGCCCTGTTGGTTTTGGGACAGTACGGCTCCCAGTCCCACATTACTGGCGTCTGTGTGGAGAATGAAAGGCTGGCCATAATCAGGGTAGGCCAGGATCTCATCCCCCGTGAGGGCCATCTTTAGCTGGCGGAAGGACTCCTCTTCCGGTTTATCCCACTTGAAGGGTGGCTTTTGACTTCTGGACTTAGACTGTCCGATCAGGAGGTCCTGCATAGGAGCTGCCATCTTAGTGAACCCAGGGATGAACCTTCGGAAGTAGCCTACCAACCCGAGAAACTGTCTTACCTCTTTGATGTTCGAGGGGCTTGGCCAGCTCTTGATTGCCGTGACCTTGTCAGGGTCGGGGGCCACTCCTTCCGCGCTTACCACGTGCCCTAGGTACTGGACCTTTGGTTTCAGCAGGTGACACTTCGATGGTTTCACCTTCAGGCCATAGCCTGCCAGGGCTTCGAACACCTTGGCCAGGTGCTTTAGGTGGTCCTCGTAGGTCTTCGAATAGAAGATCACGTCGTCCATGTAAAGGAGGACCGTCTCGAAGTTTCGGTGCCCTAGACAGCATTCCATCAGCCGCTGGAAGGTCCCTGGTGCGTTGCAGAGCCCGAAAGGCATACAGTTGAATTCGCTCAGTCCCATCGGGGTGGTGAAGGCGGTCTTCTCCTTGTCAGCCTCTGCCACAGGAACCTGCCAGTACCTGCTAGTAAGGTCCAAAGTAGAAAAGAAGTTAGCAGATTTTAGTGCGGCTAAAGACTCCTCTATTCTAGGCAGCGGATATGCGTCTTTGTGGGTGATACGGTTGATTTGTCTATAGTCCATGCACATTCTCATGGTGCCGTCTTTCTTTTTCACCAGAACCAAGGGGGCTGCCCAGGGGCTACAGCTATCTCTAATGACCCCAGCTTCCTTCATTTCTCTTAGCATGCCCTTTGCGTTCTGATAATGTGCAGGGGGTACAGGTCGGTGTCTTTCTTTTATCGGTGGGTGGCTCCCTGTGGGGATGTGGTGTTCTATCCCTTTTACCCTGCCGAAGTCTAGCGGGTGCTTACTAAAGACTCTCTTGTACTCCTGTACCACCCGGTAGACTCCTTGTTTTTGGTGCAGGGGAGTGGAGTCAGCACCCACGTGGAGTTTCTGGCACCAGTCCTCCTTTTGTTTCTGGGAGCCATTACCCTCCGCCTGAGGAGATGGAGGCAAGGGTTCCACGGCCCTGATAGCTTTGTGTTCGACAACAAACAGTTTGGCGAGTGTAGTGTACCTGGGTAAGTGTACTTCTCTCTCCCCAATGTTGAGGATGCGGACGGGCACCCTCCCATGACGGACATCAACCAACCCCCGGGCTGTCAAAATGGCGGGCCTGCTGTCTGAGTACACGGGTTCTACCATGGCTTGGTAGTCTCTACCTCTCAACCCGATTGCAGTCCGACACCAGATCATCATTTCACTTTTGGGAGGCATGGAAATGGGGAATGGGTCACTCAATCTTACGCTACCGATCTCACCACCAGACAGTTCTACCTGCTGCCGTCTCATCAGGGCTTTTATCTCCTTGTTGAGGACTCTCTGTTGGCTGGAACTAGCATTCACCGCCACCTGTTGTAGAATTACAATTACCTCTGAAAGACAATTTTCAATTACATTAGTACCCACAGTTATTTTAGGGTGACTTTCACATCGGTCAATGTCCACAATAATTACTCCCTGTGCCGGTAGTTCAACTTTACCAATTTTAATGGTCATCTCCTTGAACCCCATCTGCGGCAGGGGTAAGCCATTACTGGCGATGATGCTCAAGTTACTGTCTGGATACCGTGTGATATCAGCATCAGTCCAATACTGCTTAAAAAGTACATAAGGGATAGTGGTTACTTGTGACCCAGTATCCAGCAAGGCGCTCATGGGGATACCGTCCAGCACCACGGGTAAAACCGGGCGCCCCCAACGTACTTATTACGCCAATTGTATGGGCCTGGTGATCTTATGCCTGGGGGTTGGCCCTCTGCCCCAGGTTGGACCCGTTTAAATTACAGTACCTGGAAATGTGTCCGGGCTGGTTGCATCGACGGCAAATGGGCTGTCCATCCTCTGCGTAGCGGTCTGTGGGCCTCCCTCGGAACGACGGGATCCTCCTCTGTCGACGCCACGGGACATCCTCCGGACTTGAAGCCAGCTCGATGGGTCTTGACGGGTCCACTTGCAATGCCTGGACGGTCCTGGTCAACGCCGCGACACTCCTGGTCAGCTCCTGGACTTGGTGGTGCAGGTCTTTCGACGGGGCTTGGTTCAGGGCCTGTGCATCAGCCCCCACGGGGTCCATAGAGGAGGGCGCCGCCTCCTGGTGGTAGGTGAGAGCAGGGCGCCGGGGGTTTATAGCGCCACTGGTTGCAGATTCACGGAGCACCCTTATGGCCCTGTCCTTAAATTGGGCAAAGGTCAGGTCGGGGTTCTGAAAGAACAAGAGGCGCAGTTGGGCCCTGTGGGCGCTAGACAGCAGACCTTCTATGAATTGTTCTGTTAGCAGCTTATCCATTTCCTGCACACTGCCAGGGTCAGTTTGTTGAATAGCCCTCAAGGCTTCCTGCAGATTTAGGGCATAGTCTCTGATGCTGTCCTGTGCCCGCTGCTTACATCCATAGAACCTCATTTTAATCTCAGCGGAGGTACGGGTGTCAAAGGTACCCCGCAGCCGGGCCAGAATACCCTTCACGGTCCTTTTCTCCTCAGTGGGCCATGATTTTACCTCCCTTAGGGCTGCGCCAGTTATCTGCCCTGTCAATATGCTGACCTTCTGTTCCTCTGTCAGGGGGTAGACTTGGAACAAACTGTACAGCCTTTCCTTAAAGTCAGTTAGGGCATGGGGCTCCCCTGAGTACTTGGGCAGCCAGGCCGCTCCAGGGATGTAGGGCAGGGAAAAGGGCATCACCGCTGCTGCAGCCGCGTTGGTGGTAGTGGGCGCCTCTGTGTCCGACATCTTTCTCCCCCCTAGTTAAGCGTGGCCTACCTTCCGACGATCCTCTTCTGTAGGCCGCGGCTCCGCTGCTGCTGCTATGGACGAGGACCTGGCGTCGCGTCCTGATGACGTCAGCGTCGCTCTCTCTCCCTTCCAGGACCTTGCGCAGCGTCGGTGCGTGGGGCGGAGCTTCGGATGTCGCGCGGTTTTGACGTCCACGCCCCTCTTCTTCCCACGCGGCATCCTGAATATGGCGTCCGATGGCGGGAAGCAGCTGCGGATGGCGGGAAGACGGCAGAAGACGGCGGGAAACGGTCCAAGATGGCGTCTGATGGCTGGAATCGGCTCCGGATGGCGGAAAACGACTCCGGACGGCAGGAAACCTCTTTTCAGGTAAGTGCAAAGTCTCTTTCAGGCACGCAATACCCGTTTGTGGCGGGTTGGTTGCGATCCTGCCGACTACGCCAAAGCTGACTCGCCCCCTGGGCCGTGGGGCACTCGGATCCGGGCAATTAGGGAAACGGTGGGAGTAGTAGTGGCAACCCGGTTCCGTGGCTCAGGGTGGTCAGGCCAGTGGTAGTCCGTTATGTGCTATTGATAATGTCCGACTACGCCACCCGTGGATTTGCGGTCATTAGGTACCGCCACTGCAAGGCAGACCGCTGGGGCTGATGAGGTGTGCAGCTGAGATGGTGTGACTCCCCACGGGAAGAGTGCAGCCCCAGGGCAGTGTAGTGGATGGTGGGAGTGATGGTGGTGAGAGTCCCAGTACCGGTAGTGCTGGAGGCACGAAGGAGCACACAGACAATAGGTTGCAGTCCAGGGTCTTTACTGAAACAGGTAAACTGACCCAAAAACAGTCCCAGCTAGGAGGGGACCTGGATGTCTGAGAGCAACGGGGAAATTGGCCCTGGTCAGGGTGAGGGTGTAGGCCTACCGTGCTTTCTGCGCTCCTTCTGGCTATCTCCTCATTATAGGGTAACAGCCCACGTTTCTGAGCTCTCCGTGTATTCTCGTCTGTATGGCCTGCGACGTGGGTTCCTTTCTGCTCCCAGCCTGGTACGGCTTTACTGGTCCCTTCGGTTGTGGCAGGGCCTCCAGGCTTCTTAGGCCAAGGAATATACAGTCCCTTGCGGACTGGTTCTCTGTTGGGGGATGTGGAATCCTCCCAGCCTCAGACACCAAAGTCTGGTAAAGTCAGTCTCTTATCTGCCAAGACAGGCTCTCTTCGCCTCTTGTCTCTGGCTTGTGGCTCTCCTCCTGCCACACTTCCTCTTAGGTGCAGTGCAACTGTCTGTCCCTGCTCTGCTCCGGGACACGTCTCAGTGCTGAGACAGGCCATCAAGTTCTCTCTAACCCTGCCCCCAGCACCAGCTTTTATAGGGGCAGCCTGCTCCCCCTACTGGCCTGAGACAGGGGGCATTGCATGCTAATGTTCCCCTGACTAGAGAACCTCCCCCTTGCTCTCAGACACAGCTTTAATTACACTTGTGGCATCCAGGCCAGGGTGACACAGAGACATGCACCTATAAATTAGGCAAGTTCTCATCACTACAGGAATGCCAAACATGTGGCCCTAAATGTACTTTAGGCACATTGTGGGGCTCAGAAGGGAGGGAGGCATTTGGATTCGGGAGCACAACATTTTCTGAATTTCTTTTGGGGGGCAAGGGCCATTTCGCTTTTCCAGAGCCTTTGTGCTACCAATAACTTGGAAGTTCCTTATATTTTTAACAGATGACGGACCTGAGTGGGGACTAGCTTTTTTTGTGGATTGAGTTGAAACTTTTTTTGGGAACATTTTACATAACATTTATCCAGCGGTCTAGGCTGAGCACTTACATCGGGGTTTCCATCTAAATCTCCAAGTGATGTAATTCAGATGAAACCCTCGCGGGATCCATTCACTATAATGAGGCAGCAGAGTGATTCTGGACTCCGTCTGGCCTCTGTTTAGCGGTGTCCTTTTTTTCAAAAGTGCACAAAACTGTGGCCAATGGCACTTTTATCCACCTCTAAAAAACCTGACACCGTGGGATCACAGGCCAGACGGCATCCACAGTGCCTCCATCTGTCTCATTATAGGGAATCTTCCGTCATGGGTTCCGTTTGAATCACGTATTTCAGAGATTTACACTGAAACCCCGGTGTAAGTGCTCAGCGCAGAGCGCAGGATAAATGTGAGCAGAGCCTTACTGCGATCTATGGGAGACATAATAAACAAATCAGCAGCAGGTGAAGAATTGGTTTTATTTATTTTTACGCCGTTCCTCGTGCGGTATAAGTGATTAGACAACTTTATTCTTCGGGTCGGTGCGACTACGGAGATACCAGATTCATATTGGATTTTTATGATTGACAGCTGTCACACACTTAAGAAACGCTTTTTTTGCAAAATTTATAACAAGGAGAAAAATGGAGCCTTCAGAAGCTTAGAACGATAATTCAAATTTTATTACATATAAAGATTAAAATCAGAAACAAAAACCACCCATATAACATTTATGCACAAAAAAGTGATCAACACAGACCTCAAGCTGTGAGTAGCCAGTGGCGCAAATTACAATGTGGTATATTGAATAATGACTATGCCACAAGGGCGTAGTACATACTGATAGTATCTAATGAGTCCATAAGTTAAACCCTGAGCCAAAGGGAAGGTATAGTACCTAGTACATCTTGGTAGTTATCAATAGGCTCAAGGGAGAATACATATTAAATAATTGGACTCATGAACATACCCAGCAGTTGGAGATGGACGCCAATGGGACCGTCAACCTGGTGAGAAGATTCCCCACGTCCCCTAAGCACGTTTCGCTTGTGTAAATGACCGCTTCATCATGGGTCATTTATACAAGCGATGATGAAGCGGTCATTTATACAAGAGAAACATGCGTAGGGGACTCTTTTTACCAGGTTGACGGTCCCATTGTAATACCTAAGCTTGGAAAAAATTCCAAATACCACTTGTAATTATAAAATACCAATTCTTTATTAGCAACAAATAGTGATTAAAAGATCATTAGCAAATAGTCACAGAATTTTTTTTTTTAAATAATTTTCAAGAGGAAAAGGATAAGACAAAGAATCAGGCACGCAGGGACAGAATTGAGTGTCAATTTTCTAGTTATAATAGATGGTGACAATGAAACCTCCTATACTTGATAGAAACTGGTCATATAAAGAAATTCAAGAATTAGTAGATAACCAGAAGTGTCCATGAGTCAAATTGAATATGGCACACAATTATTATAGGCTAGCATGGAGATTAGAAATACTGACATTGTTGCAGGCACCAATCTAAATCATTAAGCTTACCCATCAAGAATGTAGCTCAGTTCTGTCCCGTGCCACCGATGACGCCCCGACGTGCGTTTCGCACACCCAGTGCTCTCAAGGGGAGTGTGTGATATAAGAAAGTATGCCTCGCCATATTTATATGCGACCCCATCTGGTACACGCCAATAGATGCGCCGCCTGTCAGCGCTGCACAGAAGATCCGGAAGTGCGGGCTCCGGCGCTCCTTTCCGCCACGCACTAGGGAAATCCCAGTTTGACGTCATATGTGCGTGCCGGAAATGACGGAGGCCTTTACCCGACACTGGACAGACTGTCGCAGTGCGCATGCGCCCGCCGGCGCCATTTTTAAGGAGCCCCATATATGTCCATAAGCACGGACAAAGAAGGATAAAGTGCCTATCCACTCGTGGAACCACGAGACAAACCATCAGAGGTATAACGGTCCCATTAGCATTTTGGTGGACAAAAGGGGCACTGTTCCCACTTTTGAACCTCTAATCATGTTTCTGATCCAAATGGGTTGTTGTATAATTTTTTTGCAAAATCTAGTTTTTGCATCGCCATATTTTGAGAGCTATAATTTTTCCATATTTCGGCTGAAATGTGATGGCTTGTTTTTTGCGGGACGAGTTGACTTTTTATTGGTATCATTTTTGGGTAAGTGACATTTTTTGATTGCTTTCTATTCCATTTCTTGGGAGGTAAAATGAACATAAAACAGCAATTCAGGATTTATTTTTTGAGTTTTTTTTTTATGCCGTTCTGCGTGTGGTAAGCGATAACGCAGCTTTATTCTTCAGGTCAGTACGATTACAGTGATACTACACTTATATAGTTTTTTTATGTTTTGGCGCTTTTACACAATAAAACTATTTTATAGAAAAAATCATCTTTTTTACATCGCTTTATTCTGAGAGCTATAACTTTTTTATTTTTCGGCTGATGGAGCTGTATGGCGTCTTTTTTTTTGCGGGACAAGATGATGTTTTCAGAGGTAACATTTTTATTTCCATTTGGCTTTTTGATCGCATTTTATTCTACTTTTTGTTTTGCGATATGATGAAAAAGCATAATTTTTGCTCCGCTTTTTATTTATTTTTTTAACGGTGTGCACAGACGGGGTTAATTAGTGTGACAGTTTTATAGATCGGGTTGTTCCGGATGCGGCGATACTAAATATGTGTACTTTTTTGTTTTTGAATAAATATACGGATTTATTGGTTTAATATTTTTTTATTTTGTGATTTTTTTTTAACAGTTTGAAAACATTTCTAGACTTTATTTTTACATTCTTACTTAGTCCTTGTATGGGACTTCAATTTTTATTTTTCTAATCACTGTTCTCATGCAATGCAATAGACAGATATTGCATTGCATGAGAGCTCAGCTGACAGTTTTACACTGTCATTATCTCTTGCTAGACTTCAGCTGCAGGCTGAGTCTAGCAGGACTAGAGATGAGCGTTGTTCTACTCGAACTGTTCGCCAATCTCAAATTCGAGCTGTTTTGGGCGGTGTTCGAGCCGTTCGGCGAACACGAACAATTTGAGAAAAATTCGGCTGTTCGAGGTTATGTTCGATAACTGTTCGTGCACCAAAATCATAACTGGATTTTTTCTCAGTAATGATGAAAATTAATGTTAATACGCAGTTTGAGTGTACAGCGGGGTGGGGGGAGGGGCAGGGGATGGATCTCTGCAGGAACAATGAAGATCTCCATTTTTTTTTTCTCTTTCCCGCATTTACAGTGGGGAGGTGCAATCTGTCAGCCTATCAGCAGCGCACACACGGAGCGAAGTGCTTTTTTTCACACAAGCAAGGGCATGTGTCATTGGCAGTGTATGTCACATGTCCTTGCCCTATAAGACCAAGCCATTTTCCCCGTCGCCACCATTTTCTCACTGCTGCAGCTGCGTGTTAGACGGCACCGCTGTTGCTGTGTGCGCTATACCTTGTTTATTTCAAGCCAATTTTCGCACAAATCTACAGATAGCTTGGGAGTAGGGAATAGTTGTGATTGCAGTCCTTTTAAGGACTAGGTTACAGCATTTCCTACGACTTTTATCAGGCAGGTCTGTGCTCTTAAATAGATAGATTGTGGGAGTAAAGACTAATTGTAATTGCAGTCCTTTTCAGGACTAGGTTACATCAGTTCCTATCAGTTTTTGCCAGGCAGGTCTGTGCCAGTGCTGTGCAAGTTTTTTTCACAGCATTTGGCTGAATCTAGCAAAGCTAATCCTTTTTGGCCTATTGCAGAGTGTGTTAGTCAGTGGAGTAGCCTATCTGTGTTGCAAGATATACCACCTGTGTATAGAATACCAATTTTTTTACTGCACCTAGTGAAGTAAAATCTTTTGGGCATAGCATCATTCTATTAGTCCATCTATACTGACCTCCATCAGGTTGCAAATTGAATATATTTTTTTTCTGCATCTAGCTCTGAAAAAATATTGGGCTTCTAGCTGTGTGTGGGACTTGTTGTATTAGTCCATCTATACTGACCTCCATCAGGTTGCAAACTGCATATATTTTTTTCTTCATCTACCTCTGAAAAAATATTGGGCTTCTAGCTGTGTGTGGGACTTGTTCTATTAATCCATCTATACAGACCTCCATCAGGTTGCAAACTGAATATATTATTTTCTGCATCTACCTCTGAAAAAATATTGGGCTTCTAGCTGTGTGTGGGACTTGTTGTATTAGTCCATCTATACTGACCTCCATCAGGTTGCAAACTGAATATATTTTTTTCTGCATCTACCTCTGAAAAAATATTGGGCTTCTAGCTGTGTGTGGGACTTGTTCTATTAATCCATCTATACAGACCTCCATCAGGTTGCAAACGGAATATATTTTTTTATGCATCTAGCTCTGAAAAAATATTTGGCCTTCTAGCAGTGTGTGGGACTTTCTCTATTAGTCCATCTATACTGACCTCCATCAGGTTGCAAACTGAATATATTTTTTTCTGCATCTACCTCTGAAAAAATATTGGGCTTCTAGCTGTGTGTGGGACTTGTTCTATTAATCCATCTATACAGACCTCCATCAGGTTGCAAACTGAATATATTTTTTTCTGCATCTAGCTCTGAAAAAATATTTGGCCTTCTAGCAGTGTGTGGGACTTTCTCTATTAGTCCATCTATACTGACCTCCATCAGGTTGCAAATTGAATATAATTTTTTTCTGCATCTAACCCAGCCAATAGTTTTGGCCTAATACCACAGTTTGGCCACTCAGCTCTGCTCGGTTCCCATCCATTGTTTTTTTGTGCAAACAACTCCAGAGTTGTTAATTAGTTAACCACCAAAATGAGTGGAAAAAGGCCTGCTGCTGGTGGAAAGGGGAATAGGCGTGTTGGGAAGGGGAAAAAAGGTTGTGTCCGTGGGGTAGGTGTTAAAGCAACAGTAACATCTGCAGAAGAAAGACCATCTTCCAGCCAAACTAAAATGTCTACTTCTTTTAGCGGACAATGTGATAAGATCCCTTTCTTACGGCCACGCCAATCGCTACAAATTCCAGATGAGGCACAAAAACAGCAGGTGCTTCAACGGATATCAAGTGCTCCTTTAAGTGGGCTCTCCTCCACATCAACTTCAACATCACAAATACTCCAGTCCTCAAAGGTGTCACCCCAATCGCACTTGCTTCCTCACAGCTCCCAAATCTCCAGCTGCCCATCTGAGTATGAGGTAGAACAGATGGTTGAGTCTGCAGAGCTGTTTACTCATACTATAGCCTGGGAATCAGAGGTCGACTCCAGCGCTTCTGTGAATCCAGACGAGGAAATGATCTGCACTGATGCCCAGAATCTTTATGAGTCGGATCCAGGACCAGACGCAGAAGGTTCTGACCATAATGTAGACCCTCATTCCCAAACTGTAACTCCTGTTGGTGGAGACAATGAGGAAGACGATGATAAGACTCAAATACCTGATTGGAGCGACAACTTTAGTTTTTTGTCAGGGCAGGAACAGGTTGGCTCTGAGGACAACGGGTGTGATAACGCACAGGGTGATGATGATGAGGTTGGAGATCCCACTTACTGTCAACCCACAGTCAGCCAAGAGATGAGGTCAGCAGAGGAGGTGGAGGAAGATGCTAGTGACGACGAGGTCAGGTTGCGCCTTCCTGGACAGAGACGTAGTACTGGAAGCACGTCAACAACTGCATCCTCAAACACAACTCTGCCTCTCACCACAAGTCGTGGTGGCTCTTCAGGTCGCATGGGTGCTAAGCCTTGCATAGCCTGGGCATTTTTTCAGATCGATAAAGATGACCCAACTCGTGTTATCTGTAACATTTGTCAGCAAAAGCTAAGTAGAGGCCAAAAAATACATAGTTTGAGTACTTCATGCATGAACCGGCACATGGACATGAAGCATAAGTTGCAGTGGGAAGCTCAGTGTGCTACAATGCGGCCTAGCCGGCCGGGCCAACCACCGTCTGCCATATCTTGTGCATCCGCGGCCTCTTCATCCTCTGTGACTGGGGGGACAGCAGTCACACCTGTTTTGGGGCACAGACCTGCCACCTCTTTACCCGCAACAGCCAGCGTGATTGGCAGGTCATCATTTTCTTTGGAGGTGGTAACACCCGCTGGTGTTGAGCGATGTCCGACATCGATAGCACCACCTTTGGATCAAGGCAACCTAACATGTCCGCCTGCATCTTCCTCACAGACCGGCAGTTTGCCGGGGACACCCTTATCAACCCCGTCTAAGCACAATAGCCAGCCCTCGGTCCCTCAGATGTGGACAAGTAAAAGACCATTTCCTCCTAGCCATGAGAAAGCTAAGAGGTTGAATTTCACCATCTGCAAGTTCTTGGCTACAGAAATGCTGCCTTTCCGCCTGGTGGACACAGAGGATTTTCGAGACCTTATGTCCGTCGCAGTGCCCCAGTACCAGATGCCCAGTCGGCACTACTTCTCAAAGAAAGGTGTGCCTGCGCTCCACCAGCATGTCGCACACAACATCACCGCTTCTTTGAGAAACTCTGTGTGTGACAGGGTGCATTTCACCACAGACACTTGGACGAGTAGGCATGGACAGGGGCGTTACATGTCGCTGACTGGGCACTGGGTAACTATGGTGACAGCAGGACAAGGGGCTGCTGTCCAAGTCTTGCCGTCCCCACGAGTTGTGCGTCAATCCTCTTTATGTCAAAGTTCCTCCACTGCTTCTGCCTCCTCAACCTCCTCTCGGTCTTCCACCTGCACCCAAAGCCTGTTTGGTCATGCCACAAGCTTTCTAACTGCGCAGAAGGGATCCTGCACACCTCCTTACTATGCTGGCAGTAGGGCTCAACGTCATCAGGCGGTTTTTACATTGAAATGTCTGGGAAATGTGAGTCACACAGCTGAGGAGTTGTGGTCAGCTCTGGAGAACCAATTTCATGAATGGTTGTCTCCACTGGACCTGAAACCAGGGAAGGCCGTGTGCGACAATGCTGCAAACCTGGGTGCGGCCCTTCGCCGGGGCAATGTCACACACGTGCCTTGTATGGCTCACGTGTTGAACCTGGTTGTCCAGCAATTTTTAGCCCACTATCCCAGACTAGATGGCCTTCTGCAGAGGGCACGGTCGCTGTGTGCTCACTTTCGCCGTTCGCATCCCGCAGCTCAGCGACTTACATCTCTACAGAAGTCATTGGGCCTGCCACTTCACCGGCTAAAATGCGATGTGCCTACCCGGTGGAATTCAACTCTGCACATGTTGCAGCGACTGTGGCAGCACCGACAAGCCCTGGTGCAATACGTTCTGACGTATAGCCTGGGCCAACGAGATCCAGAGGTGGGGCAAATCACGCTGGAGGAGTGGTCTCAGATCAGGGACCTATGCACCCTTCTGCACAGTTTTGAAATGGCGACGAAGATGTTTAGTGCTGACGATGCCATTATCAGCATGACTATTCCGGTGATTTACATGCTGGAGCACATGTTAAACAGAATTCGGAGTCAGGTGGTGGCACAAGAGGAGGTGGAGGAAGTAGAGGAGGAGGAGTTGTATGCGGAAGGGCTAACATCTGCAAGGTCCAGACGGTCGGCAGCACCAAGGCGGCAGGCATGTGAGGGTGGGGGAGATAGTTTTACCAGGGCGCATGGTAGCAGCCAAACTAGTGAGGAAGGTGCAGGAGCCCAGGAAGAAGTGGAGGACGAACTGATGGAAGACTCATCAGATGAGGGAGACCTTGATCACATTTCTGTTGTGCGAGGTTGGGGGGAGAGGACAGAGGAAGGAAGCATGATTGTTACCTCGCCACCAACACAACAGGGACTTGGTGCTCCTGGATGCTCAACACACATGAGTGCCTTTTTGCTGCACTACCTGCAACATGACCCTCGAATTGTGAGAATTAGAAATAATCCTGACTACTGGGTTGCCACACTGTTAGATCCCCGGTACAAAAGTAAATTTGCAGAAATTATTCCTGCCATAGAAAGGGATGCACGCATGCAGGAGTATCAGCAGAGACTGTTGCAGAATCTTACATGTGCTTTTCCACAAAATACCAGTGGAGCACGTAGTGAATCTCACAGTTCCAACTTGCCAACCGTGGGACCGTCAAGTGTTCAGCACTCAAACCGTAACAGAACCACAGTATCTGCTGGTAACATCAATTTTGCGGAATCATTTCACCACTTTTTTAGCCCATCCTTTGCAAGGCCACAGGAGACAAGAAGTCTGACACATAGTCAACGCCTAGAGACGATGGTACAGGAGTATCTCCAAGTAAACATTGAAGCCACGACTGTGTCACTGGACCCTTGCTCTTTTTGGGCTTCCAATCTGGATAAATGGCCGGAGCTAGCCACTTACGCCTTGGAGATCTTGTCATGCCCCGCAGCCAGCGTTCTGTCTGAACGTGTGTTCAGCGCTGCTGGTGGTGTGCTGACAGATAAGCGCACGTGGCTCTCCACTGATAATGTAGACAGACTCACGTTCATAAAGATGAACAAATCATGGATCCGAAACGACTTTTCTACCCCTGTGTCATCCTGGGGAGAGTAAAAGCTTGATGATTGGTTAAAATCACCCTACCAACCGTTTTAAGCTTTCAAATTACTAATCATGTTTATCTGTATCTTGGCTGGAAAATAATTTGGGCTTTGTAGCAGTGTGCAGCACTGATTCTATTAGGCCATCTATAATAAGCTCCAGCAGATTTAAAATTACTAATCATGTTTATCTGTATCTTGACTGGAAAATAATTTGGGCTTTGTAGCAGTGTGCAGCACTGATCCTATTAGGCCATCTATACTAAAGCTTCACCAGATTTAAAATTAATAATAATTTTTAGCTGCATCTAGCCCGGAAAATAATTTTGGGGCTCCGAGATGCGCAAAACACATAAGTGCCTTCTTGCTGCACTACCTGCAGCATGACCCTCATATTGTCAGAATTCGAAGTAATCATGACTACTGGGTTGCCACACTCTTAGATCCCCCAAACTTTTCGATCAACCTTTTCATTTTAATAAAGACCAAAAAAATGGTCATTTTTGAAATTATAAGCATTAGCAGGTTGTTAGAAACTGAAATCAAACAGTTTTCAACTCAAAACTTTATTCTAGGTGATGTTACATTTTCACATAGGACCCCTTGTTCGAAAGGAGCTTCTGAACTCTCTCGTCCATTGAATTTGTCAGGTTTTGGATGGTTTCTGCTTCAATTGTTTTGCATGAGGACAGAATACCCTCCCAGAGCTGTTGCTTAGATGTGAACTGCCTCCCGCCATCATAGACACTCCTTTTAATGATGCTCCAAAGGTTCTGAATGGGGTAGAGGTCAGGGGAGCATGGGGGTCACACCATAAGTTTGTCCCCTTTTATGCCCATATCAGCCAGAGATGCAGATGTTTTATGTGCAGCATGAGATGGTGCATTATCATTCAGAAAAATGATCTTGCTGTGAAATACACGGTTCTTCTTCTTGAACCATGGCAGGAAGTGCTGTTTGAGAAAATCCACATACATTATGGAGTTCATCTTTAGCGCCTTCAGGGATCCTAAAGGGGCCGACAATCTCTCTCCCCATGATTCCAGCCCAAAACATTACTCCACCTCCTCCTTGTTGGCGCTGTAGCCGTGTTTGCGTGGGGTGTCCATCAACCAGCCATCCTCCACTCCATCCATCTGGACCATCGAGCGCTGCACGGCACTCATCCGTGAACAAAACAGTTTTGAAATCAGTCTTCATGTAATGTTTGGCCCACTGGAGCCGTTTCTGCTTGTGTGAAGTGGATAGAGGAGGTCGACAGGATGGCGTATGCACAGCTGCAAACCTCTGAAGGACCCTGCATCTTGTTGTTCGGGGGACATTGGAGGCACAAGCAGCTTCAAAAACTTGTCTGCTGCTATGACAAGGCTTTTTTGCCGCTGCTCTTTCAACCTGACGTAATTGCCTGTAGGAAAGAGTCCTCAATTTGCCCTTATCAGCACGCACACGTGTGTACTGTGAATCAGCTACATACTTCTTGATTGCCAAGACACTTCATCCTGATCATCGCACAATGTTGATTGTAGTCATGCCTTGACCTAAACACTCCACAATTTGTTGCTTCTCAGCAGCCGACACATCCTTTTTCTTTCCCATTTTGGCAGAAAATGTAGGCTGCTTAATAATGTGAGACAGCCTTCTTAAGTAGTCTTGCCTTTCATTGGACACACCTGCCAAACTAATTAGCACATGTGTCTGCAATTGCTTACAGTGATATAAAGAGCCCTGACACACATCACCATCAATGAGTTTAACTGACAAACAAACAAATTCTTCCCTTATCACTCCTAAACACTTTTTGCATAATAATTTGGAACACAGTGTACATGTGCTTTTCCACAAAACACCAGTGGTTCACGTAGTGAATCTTACAGTTCTAACTTGCCAACCGTGGTCTGAATGGAGTTGTTCAATAAAGGGCCAAAAATTAAGATAACATAGATGGGAGAGGTCTCTATGAATAGGAATTCCTAAGTATTTGATACCCTGTGAGGGCCAGGCAAAGGGAAAGTTGGACTGGATGGAATCCTATATGGATTTGGGGAGGGAGACATCGAGGGCCTCAGACTTCGCTGCATTGATTTTAAAATTTGACCATGTAACAAAGTGATCTATTTCAGCCATAACAGCAGGGATGGATATATGTGATTGAGTGATATATACTAGGACATCATCAGCAAATAGAGAGCACTTGTACTCGGTGCCTCCCACCTCAATCCACCTAATATTGGGGTTATGGCGAATTGATGAGAGCAGGTGCTCCGTCACTAGGATGTATAAGAGAGGGGACAGAGAACATCCCTGCCTTGTCCCATTGGTGATTGTGAAAGGTGATGAAAATGTTCTGACGCGCCCCCTGGGCCTTGGGACACCCGGAGCCGGACCCTTTTTGGTGGATGCTGGTGGTTGTAGTCTCCGTGGCGGCAACCCGGTTCCGTGGCTCAGGGCGGTCAAACCAGTGGCGGAACTATTTATGTGGTTTTGATGTTTAAATGTCCGACTACGCCACCCGTGGATTGCGGTCAGAGTGAACCGCCGCTACAGGGCAGACCGCTGAGGCTGGTGTTGTGGGTGCAGCAGAGCGTAGCATAACTCCCCACGGGAGGAGTATAGCCTCAGGGCAGTGTATGCGGAGGATGGGGGTGATGGTGCAGGGCAGCAGCAGTAATGACACGGAGTCAGTGATGCAGTCCAGGGCCTTTACTCACAGTTCTTATTATCCAGACCACGTCTGCAGGTAACGGCTGCCCACGTCGTACTGTGCTCACCAGGTGAGGGGCTCAGACAACTCCCAGATAACTTTGGAGTGCTTCACAGGACCCCCTTTGTGTGTCCTTTGTCTGGCCTTTCTTACCAACCCTTCTGTCCGGATGCCTCGGGCCTCCTCTTGGTAAACTTGGCGCCAGTTTCCCTGACCCTATGTGGTGCCTTCCTAGCGGGTGTAGCGAGGGGCTGCGCCACATAAAATGTCACAGCCTCCTGTTTCTAGCTGAGGGTCGTTTCCTGCCTCCACTAGTTTCGGGGACCGGTCTCCCCCTTTGGCCTGACCCCTCCACGCAGGTGGATTCGGGCGTGCGGTGGCGACTCGCCCGTCCGCACCCCTGAGATCCCTTCATTCCTCGTTCCTGGAGCCTTCTCCACTCCTCTTCCTTCCTTCTCCCTCTTCCAGGCCTGGGCCTCTGTTACTAGGTCCGCCTCCGGAGCAGAGCTCATGCAGAGCCCCTGCTACCTGCCACTTCTGCTCAGACTTCTCTGCACTGAACTAAGATGGTGCCCACCTTTTATACTCCCTTCTCAATGCACCCAGGAACTGCTTCCTCCCTGCTCCTGCACTACAGGGTTCCCCTTCCTCAGTGTTCCCTCCCCCCACTCCAGCCAGGGACAGGGACTGTCGTGCCCATCTCAGGGGCATATTGGTCGCCCTGCCCCACGGCAATGTGGTGTAATGCATGCAGGTGTCGGGTCCTGATCCACACTACATCCTTACCTGAGAGTGAGATATCACACCTCTGGGTGAGGTGCAATACCTCTGTAGCAACCGAGCCCTCAGGGTGCTACAGTTCCATTTATCTTCAGCCTAGGTGACGTATTGCGATACAGGGCCGTGATTTTGGCTATAAAAGGGTCCCCTAGACCCCTACCCCAAGCTTTTTAAGAGAATCATATATGGCGTGCCAGGAGACTCTATGGAATGCTTTCTCAGCATCCAACGAGAGTATCTAATTACAAATTTTTAACTGCATCTAGCCCAGGAAATACTTTGTGCCTAGTAGCAGGGTCTGCTAGTCAGCGGATTATCCCGGCTGTTAAGCAAGCTACACCACCTGTAGTTTGGACACTTCATTTTTTCAAAGGAAATGCTTCGGGACCATGGGATACTCAGTGAAGAGCATCAGGAGGCACCCCAAGGCATAGGGGCTCGGACTGGCAGTAGGATGCCTTGCGGTGGACAGCCGAGCTCGATCCTTATAAAAGCTTTTTAACTGCAGCAGCTTTAGTGGACGCTACTGGAGCTGGAATTACGCGGCTGCTGGCATGAGACTTGCCCTCCAATAGATCCTTGCAAATGGATTTAAAGTGTATTTATTCAAATTAGAGAGACAATTTAAATTAAATAGCTTAGAGCTGCCTCCACCACAGGGGGGCTCGCTCGACCCACCAGCGGACAGGCACCAGTATTGGGAGAGGGGGGCTGGCCGTCAGGGTTCACCGCGGCTCTGGCACAAACCCGGCGACACGGAGGTGGCACGGGCAGGAGCGGACTGAACGTGTCGGCTTCTCACTTTTTGGATTTTAGAAGGGCATGACATGCCTATATCTGTGTCTCCCCCTCCTTTTACTCCTCCACCTCTTTTCTTTTCGCATGACTATATGTACTTGTCACTTTTCCATGTGTTAGTTGTGTCTTCTGAGCAGTTTGTCAGCTTTTGGACACCTTTGAAGGTGTTTTCTATGTGTTTCTATGTGTTTTTGTTTGCCTGCCATTGGTTTTAACGGTGTTCAAAGGTGTTCGACGAACAGTTCGACGAACAGTTCGGCGAACACACGGGTGTTCGACGAACCGAACCGAACTCGAACACTACGGGGGTGGCTCAACACTAAGCAGGACATCATGCATGGCAGACCCGGAGGCGGTCATGTGACCTCCGGCTGCCATGACAACGCAAGGTCCTATCAGGCATCATGGGGGCAATCGGAAAGGTGAGTGGACGACCCCCTCTCCTCTCACTATCGCCTAAATGCCGTGATCTCTATGGATCACAGCATCTAGAAGATAGCAAAGGGTTAACATCATTAGGACCTGATCCAATCAGGTCCCGATGATGTCCCCTGTTAGAGCGACTGCTCTGCACCGCACCCGCAGCACTTGCAGGACCCTGGGGGTCCTGGGCACTGCGGGACCACCGACCGTTTATAAACATCGGCGCTGCACAGAGCCCAGGCAGCGCCGACGTTTACATACAGTGAGCAGTTGGGAAGCGGTTAAAAAAAAAAAATTGTTGGCAAACCATTGCTTTTTCACTTTGAGAATGGTTAACTTCCTTCTGCTTCTTAAAAAAGCAGGATAATTTTTGGACTGTTAAAAAAAAAATAGTTAAAGTTGGTTAATAGTGATGAGCGAGCACTAAATTGCTCGGGTACTCGTTGCTCGGGTCGAGCAAATTGGAATACTCGAGTGCTCAGTCTGATTAACGAGCCAATTAAGTCAATAAGAAACTCAAGCATTTTTCCGGCGGCCCCCCCGAGACCTCCAGGGAGCCTAAAAATTACCCAAATTGATGGGAAGAGTGCTGAAATGATATGGGAACAACATGGGGAAGACCCCTGGAAGCATTTCTGACTCCCAGGTTACTGCTGTCAACAATGTTATCAGAGGTATTAGCCACTTTTACGGACTCACAATAAAACATACAAAAACAGAGCCAAAATGGATTTTCCTAGAAAAAATGTTAAGGAACATAATTTCCAGGATAATGATTTATACTGTATATAAGGCAAAAAAAAAATGCTCCTCCACACATTGGGCTATGTTCACATGTAGAGTTTTTGATGCGTTTTTGCACTTTTGCTTAGCTTTCAACATACACCTGCCAGACCTTAAAGGGAGTGTAATATCTGATACGTTCCCCAAAATTTCAGGATTATGACTGCAGTAATATGGGATCACGTGTGACGACCATGGTCTTTGGCTGTGGCTTTGTAGTATAGCATTGGTCACCAACCAAGTGTGAATAGGTTCAACAACAGGCAGCTGGCTGACTTTAAATGGAGTATATTTGGCACACTCCACAAAATGTCTATGTCTGATGATGGAAATTTTTCTCTGCTTCTACAATACAGCAATGTGAATAAAATAAAAAAACCTGTCTGTATTCTGCTAACAAGCAAATGTAGCAGTAAAATGGCGTACTATATTGCTTTTTAAGCTAGTGATCAGGATTGAGAGCAAATAAAATTAGCCCTGATATCTAGGGTTATGTAGATAACCCTAGTAATGATCTTTTCATTACTAGTAAACTCTCCTTCCTCGGCATCACAGAAACCTGGCACACCCCCTCTGACACAGCTTCTCTAGCTGCACTTTCCTATGGTGGATTCCATCTTTCCCACACATTCCGCTTCAGGGACAAGCATGGTGGAGGAGTTGATATCCTCCTGTCTGATAACTGCTCCTTCTCCCCAATTCCACCGCCACCCTCTATTACTTTCCCCTCTTTCAAGGCACACTGTGTGTGCATCTACTCCCCCTCCAACCTCCAACTGGCCATCATCTACTGCCCCCCAGGACCAGCCACCACTTTCTTCGACTACTTCACCACCTGGCTGCTTCATTTCCTTTCCCCTGATATTCCCACTATCATCATGGGCGACTTCAACATCCCAATCGACACTTCCCACTCATCTGTCTCTAAGCTTCTATCCCTCACTTCCTCCTTCAGCCTTGCTCAATGGTCTTCCGCAGCCACTCACAAAGATGGCCACACACTGAACCTCATATTCACCCGCTGCTGTTCCCTATCTAACCTCTCCAACTCACCTCTCCCTCTATCTGACCACAACCTACTCACATTCTCTTCACCCTTCTCTCCAGGTGCACAATCCCCACTCCACAAACTTGCATACCCTCGCAGAAATCTCAAATATCTCGACCTACACTCACTCTCTGAATTTCTTCTCCTTCTTACAGACATAAGCTCCTTACATGATACAGATGTTGCTGCCGTTTCATATAACACCACAACAGCTAAAGCCCTCAATTCGGTCGCCCCCCTCACACTTACCAAAGCTCGCACAATCAACAGGCAACCCTGGCACATCAGCCTGACTAAAGAACTGAGACGGACCTCCAGGGTAGCTGAGCGGAGATGGAAAAGGTCCCACTCCAACGAGCACTTCATCGCATTCAAACAATCCCTCACTACTTTCAAGTCCACACTCACTGCAACAAAACAAACCTACTTCTCATCTCTCATATGTTCCCTGTCACACAACCCTAAACAGCTATTCAACACTTTCAATTCTCTCCTCTGTCCCTCAGTGCCTCCTCCCTCTCCTCTCATTTCAGTCAAGGACTTTGCCTCATTCTTCAAGCAGAAGATTGATACCATCAGACAAAGATTTCACCTAAAGTCCCCACAGCCCCTTCTCCTATCTACTCAATCCTCCTCCAAAATCAGCTTCTCCGCCATTAAGGAAGATCAACTTTCCTCCTTACTCTCCAAGTCACACCTCACCACCTGTGATCTTGACCCTATCCCGTCCCACTTCATCCTTAACCTTACTACAGTCTTCATCCCAACTCTAACCCACCTTTTCAACCTGTCACTAGCAACTGGTGTCTTCCCCTAATGCTTCAAACATGCCTCAATCACACCCATCCTCCAAAACCCTCCCTTGACCCATCCTCTGTGTCTAGCTATCGCCCCATATTACTTCTCCCCTATGTCTCAAAACTACTCAAACAACACGTCCATTTTGAACTGTCCTCCCACCTCTCCTCCTGCTCCCTTTTTGACCCCTTACAATCTGGCTTCCGACCACACCATTCTACTGAAACTGCCCTGACTAAAGTCACCAACAACCTACTAACCGCCAAATCCAAGCGACACTATTCTGTCCTTCTCCTCCTGGACCTGTCATCTGCCTTCGACACAATGGACCATTCCCTCTTACTACAGACTCTCTCATCTCTTGGCATCAAAGACTTGGCCCTATCTTGGATCTCCTCATAATTAACAGGCAGGACCTTCAGTGTTTCTCACTCACACACCACCTCCTCTTCTTGCCCCCTATCTCTTGGTGTCCCCAAAGGTTCAGTCCTAGGACCTCTGCTCTTCTCAATCTACACACTCAGCCTGGGACAGCTCATAGAGTCCCACAGCTTTCAGTATCATCTCTATGCTGACGGCACACAGATTTACCTCTCTGGACTAGTGATGAGAGAGCATGCTCGCTACTGCTCGGCGCTCGCCAGAGCATCTCACTGCTCGAGATGCTCGGTGCTTGCCGAGTATTTCCGGGTTGCTCGGGCAGGAACTCGGGTCCCCTCCCTGCATGTTTGGCGCTCTTTAGAGAGCCAATGAACATGCAGGGATTGCCTGCCATGCACTATAATGCCGTAGCCATGTTGGTTGTGGGCATTACAGTGATTGGCTGGCCGCACAGCGTCATCAGGTGTATATCAGACCTGGCGCCGCCATGCTTGTCACAGTCACTCCGGAATCAGGCAGAGTAGGGAGAGGTGCTGCTGCGTCAGGGAGAGATTTGCTTGTGTATTAGGTAGTGTAGGGAGAGAAACTGTACATTACACATATCAATATTAAGAAATAGTCCTTCTGAAGACTAATCCATCTGCAGAGATATCAGGCAGGCAGTGTATATGGGCAGGCAGTGTATATAGCAGGCTGCAGTGCATATAGCACAAGAGGCTCCATTCCAATTCTGCCTTCTGCTGCTGTTAGATATTTCTAGACATAGGCCCAGGTCTCAGGGGCCAGGAATACTTTTCTTTGGATCTTAATCCTCATTATTTGCTTTAAAAGCAATCCAGAGAACACCGTTTTTCTGCGCCATTTGCTTGTTGGCACTGCAGAATACAGCCAGGTCCTTTCCATATTATAGCGCTAGAAATCCAGCTATTTAAAACTGTGTTTTCTGCGTCACACAGATCACATATACGTTGTCAGAAAATACTGCCATTTCTGGCCTCCATTAAAAATTTCTTTCAGTGTGTCAGTGAAGCAATTCACCGCAGTTTGCTGTTCAAACTACTTACCTACAGGCCAGGTATTTAAAACTCTGTTTTCTCCGTCACACGGATCACATATAAGTTCACTCCAAACTCAGTCATTTGTAGTGAGTGTGGAAGATACTGTCCTCCATTTAAAATGGGCAAGGTACGTGGCAAGGGACGGGGAACTGGACGTGATGGTGATAATGGTGCATGCAGAGGCTGAGGACAAGGCCGTGGGCAAGCCGAAATTCTACCACAACAAACACCGACATCATCTCGCCTGACCTTCCTGTCCCAATTTCTAGGGGACCGCAGCACACCACTATTGAACCCAGAGCAGTGTCAAAAGGTTGTTGGTTGGATAGCGGATAATGCTTCCAGTCACTTAGCCACCACCACCATCACCCTGTCTTCAACACGGTCAAGTTTCAGTAGCCGTGAGTCTGGACTGCATATTCCTCACCCTGATCCTCCTTCCTCCTACCATGCCGAGTGCCCAGAGACAACTGATCCCACACTTGGACACTCTGAAGAGCTGTTCACTTTTCCATTTATAGATTTGGGTCTCTCGCCCGGTCCACTTGAAGCAGGGCAAGAGGAGATCGCGTGTAGCAATGTCCAAATATTTGAGCAGCCACGGTCACACGAAGGCGACGGTGGGAAAGTTTCACAAGAGGTGGACTATGATGAGACACAATTGCCAGAAAGTCAGGAGGAGGACCAGGGTGCGGAAGTGGAAGACAAGGTGGTGGATGATATAGTAACTGACCCAACCTGGCAGGAGGACATGCAGAGCAAGGACAGAGGCACACATGGGGAGGGAGGCAGAGCACCCTAACAGGCAGGAAGAAGTAGTGTGGTGGCCTCAGACAGAAGGCAGGCAACCGTTCCCCGTAACACGAAGGAAGTTGCCAGTGCAACTGTTATGCCTTTCTGAGTCTGGTTGCTTTTTAAAGACTCTGCCGATAACCCCAAAAAGGCCATTTGCACCACCTGCCAGGCAAGCATCAGCAGGGGTGGCAAAACGACCAGCCTAACCACCACCAGCATGATCAGGCACATGGAAGCAAAGCACCCGACTTTGTGGGCCGAACCCCAGGGCCCAGGAACAGTGTCTGCTGGTGGCACTATTGCTTCTTCCGCTGTTGTGCATGCAAGCCAATCCCCTGTCCATGGTGCATGCAAAGATGCCTCCTGCCCTGCACCTGTCGTAGCACACTCTCAAGTAGCAGCATCAGGAAGCACGTCCATATCCTTGTCCCAACGCAGCATTCAGTTGTCAATACCCCAGTCCTTGAAACGCAAGCCAAATATGCAGCCAACGCCCCACAGGCCACACTACTGAATTCTCACATTTCACTACTGCTTGGGCTCGAAATGTGGCCTTTTAGGCTCATGGAGATGGAAGAATTCCGCAACCTGATGGCTGCTGATGTAGGCCCAACGGACACATGGTGTCATCCTGACACACGTGCTGGACACAGACAGATGTAATCTACCATCCAGGATCCCAGGAAAAGATGTGTGAATCTCAACTATTAAGCTAATTATGGACAAATGGACAATTACTCTAACTATTTAACTATTCTTTCTGTATTTTTTCCTATCATTGACTTCTATATCACGATATTCTTATAAAAAAATGTATCGATTTATTCTTTTATTGTCCATTAAAAAGAATAATTGCAGAAGGTACATACAATAGTTAAATAGTTAGAGTAATTGTCCATTTGTCCATAATTAGCTTAATAGTTGAGATTCACACATCTTTTCCTGGGATCCTGGATGGTAGATTACGTCTGTCTGTGTCCAGCACGTGTGTCAGGATGACACCATGTGTCCGTTGGGCCTACATCAGCAGCTGTATCACACACAGATCCTCCTTCTGTGTCCTGTGGCATGGCAAGAGTGCCCCCCCTGTCTCTAACATGAGCTTTTATAGGTATATGGCACCTGTTCTTCTAATTATGGTAGTGAACTAAAAATACACACACAAATAGCGCATGTCATCAAGAAACGATGGCTGATGCAATCTTATGTATGGTACAGAACTCAGAATTAAGAATAAAATCAATATCCATAATTAATATTTAACACTGTTCCAACGTCCTCCATGATTCCGCTGTGCCTTATAATTATTGGGTATCCAAGCTGTATACGTGGAATGAACTGGCTCTCTATGCCTTGGATGTCCGGGCCTGCCCTGCCTCCAGCGTTTTATCAGAGCGGGTTTTTAGTGCCGCTGGTGGAATTATAACAGATAAGTGCATCCGCCTGTTAACTAAAAATGCTGACAGGTTGACTCTTATAAAAATGAACAAGGACTGGATTGGGCCAGACTTCTCAACACCACCAAATGATAGCAGTGTAACATAAACTCAAATCCAGTGTCTTTTCTTGGGGGGTGTATTCCCATGCACCTTTTCACACCCAAACATGGGTATACGCTTCCTGATTTTGGCTATTTGCTCTTGTCCTCCTCCTTCTCCTCATCCTCCTCCACCAGGGTGACCGTGGTCCGTGATGCAGCACCCACATAATGTTTTTAAAGAGTGTCTATGATGCCCTTAAAATTTTTTTTTTATACAGTATGTTCATGTATACCCCCAGGGGTAAATGTTTGTCAGCCCATACACTTAGTGCATGGACATTACAAGTATAGGAGGCCCGCTCCTTTCTAATGGGAACATATTTTATGAGGCCCTCCTCCACGTCTCTTCCAAGGGACATTGAAGTGCCTCCAAATTTCTGTCAGCCTTTGCATTCACTGCATAGGCCAACACTATGGGAGACTCTCTCCTTTCTAATGGGAATTTGTCATTACTGTGGCCCTGCTCTATGTGTCTTTAAATTCTTAGTGGGGTTTTTCCTAAAATTGGTCAGCCGTTGGACTCACTGCATAGCCTATAACTGTATAGCAGACTCTCTCCTTTCTAATGGGAACATATCGTACCTTGTTACTGTGGCCCTGCTTTGTATGTCTTTAAATTCTTAGTGGGGTTTTTCCCAGATTTTGGCAGCCCTTGCAGTCACAGCATGGGCATTACCACTATAGGAGACCTGCTCCTTTATAATGGGAACATTTTTTTTACTGAGACCCTCCTCTATGTCTCTTCAAAGGGGTATTGGGTTGCGTCCAAATTTTTGGCAGCCCTTGCAATCACTGGATTCGCAATAACAGTATAGGAGACCCACTTGTTAATAATGGGAACAACAAAGCATAGCCGGCTGATGGCTCTCTAACAATAGCTAGGGCCGACTGCTGGCCTTTTAAGAATAGTAACGGCCGTCTGATGTCCCTGTAAAAATAGGCTTTGTGACTTTCAGAGTCCCTCCATCATAAATAAAACAGGATGTGTCTGATGATGTGTCACACACCACATTGCCAGATAAAGTTGCAAAATGTTAAAATGACATTTGTCTTAAAAAATAACGTAAAAAAAACAAAACAATAGGATCTTTCTTTAGTATAAAAAACAGCGTCACCAATTTAACCTCAATGTAATCACATTGTTCAGCTCATGCACCTCCTCCTCCATCGGACCACATCAGTCACAAGCTGACAGCACTGCAGCACTGCCTTGACCAAGCGGCAACAGGCTGTGCTGAAGATAACATGCTTAATGCTTAATTGACAAACCGCCCAGCGCTGCAGAGTGGTTGAAAGCTGTAACACAGCAGCCTGATCTGTGGCACTCACCGCTGAACATACAGCCAGTCATGGTCGTGTGTGACAATGGGTGGAACCTGGTGACGGAGAAATGACAGCCGGAGTAGATACGGTTTCCCTCTATGCCAGTCCTTGCACCGAGCTAAATACAACACTCAGCAAAAAAAGTTGTGGACTGGCTCCGTACCGTCCCTGGCCACATTCACCTGTCCACGTGTTTGTGGTTGGGCGGTCCTTCCCAGTAAGTGCACTGGGGAGGGCACGGGTAATGTTGTGGAACCCGTGCTTGTGGAAGGCGGAGATAATACCGGGAGAAATAGTGGCGGCTGAGGACCGAGTATGGACACCTGGCCGCCGCCGGCGTGAGGTTATGAAAAGCTTCCGCCTCCACAAGCTTAAATGGCCACATTTCAAGTGCAAAAAGCTGCCTAGAAATCTGGCAGTTATGTGTTGCTGCCTGTGGGTGGGTGGGTGGCTGCATACTTGCGATTGCATTCCAAGTAACAGAAAACTAAGCAGATGGTGGTCTCTATCATCATCATGGCCTCACCTCGGCACTATGAACTCTCCTGAAGGAGAAGCCAGGGCCTGCCAGAGGAGTCTCCAGTTCTCTGGTGGGTCCGTCCAACCCTGTCGAGAAGCAGCCCTGGCTAAGAAAAGTGTGGCGGAAGGTTACTGGACACTCTATGGTTTCGTTTTGGTATGCTTTATTGTGAATCCATAAAAGTGGTGTAATACTCTGACAACGTTGTTGACAGCAGTGACCTGGGAGTCAGAAATGCTTCCAGAGGTCTTCCCCATACTGTTCCCATGTCATTTGAGCACTGTTCCCATCGATTTGGGCAATTTTTAAACCCTCTGCAGACCGCCGGGGGGAGCCGCCTGAAAAATGCTCCAGTTTCCCATAGACTTACATTAGGCTCGTTACTCGGGTCGAGCACCCGAGTGTTCCAATTTGCTCAACCCGAGCAACGAGTACCCGAGAATTTTAGTGCTCGCTCATGAATACTCTGGACCTGATATCACCTCCTTACTAACTAGAATCCCACAATGTATGTTTGCTATCTCATCCATCTTCTCTGCTAGATTTCGGAAACTTAACATGGATAAAACTGAATTCATGATCTTTTCCCATCTCTTTCAGCCCCTCATCTGACCTATCCATCAAAATCAATGACTACTTACTCTCCCCAGTCCCGCAAGCTCGCTGCATCGGGGTAACCCTGGACTCTGCTCTCTCCTTCAAATCACATATTCAAGCCATTTCCACTTCCTGCCGACTCTAACTCAAAAACATCTCCCGGATCTGCACATTCCTCAATCACGAATCTGCAAAAACACTATTGCATGCCCTCATCATCTCCCGCTTCGACTACTGCAACCTTCTGCTTTGTGGCCTCCCCTCTAACACTCTCGCACCCCTCCAATCTATCCTAAACTCTGCTGCCGGACTAATCCATGTGTCCCCTCGCTATTCCCCGGCCTCTCCTCTCTGTCAATCCCTTCACTAGCTCCCCATTTACCAGAGACTCCAATTCAAAACCCTAACCATGGCATATAAAGCCATCTGCAACCTGTCTTCTCCATACATCTGTGACCTAGTCTCCCGGTACCTACACACAACCTACGATCCTCACAAGATCTCCTTCTCTACTCCCCTCTTATCTCCTCTTCCCACAACCGCATACATGATTTCTCCTGTGCATCCCCCCTACTCTGGAACTCTCTACCCCAAAACATCAGACTCTCGCCTACTGTGGAAACCTTCCAAAGGAACCTGAAGACCCACCTCTTCCGACAAGCCTACAACCTGCAGTAACCATCGCTCCACCACACTGCTGCACGACCAGCTCGACCCTCACCTACTGTATCCTCACCCATCCCCTGTAGATTGTGAGCCCTCGTGGGCAGGGTCCTCGCTCCACCATACCGCTGCACGACCAGCTCGACCCTCACCTACTGTATCCTCACCCATCCCCTGTAGATTGTGAGCCCTCACGGGCAGGGTCCTCGCTCCACCATATCACTGCACGACCAGCTCTACCCTCACCTACTGTATCCTCACCCATCCTTTGTAGACTGTGAGCCCTCGCGGGCAGGGTCCTCCTGTACCAGTTTGCCGTTGCGTTTTTGTCCAAGATTTTTGTAATTGTTTTTGTTATGTATACCCTCTTTTTCACATGTGAAGCGCCATGGAATAAATGGCGCTTTTATAATAATTAATAATAATAATAAATAATAATAATAATACTCTGACAACATGGTTCAAAGCAGTGACCTGGGAGTCAGAGATGCTTCCAGGGCTCTCCCCCATGTTGTTCCCATGTCATTTGAGCACTGTTCCCTTCCATTTGGGCAATTTTTAGGCCCTCTGGTGACTTCCAGGAGGGACAGCCGGAAAAATACTCCAGTTTCCCATTGACTTACATTGGGCTCGTTACTCGGGTTGAGCACCCGAGCATTACAATTTGCTCGACCCAAGCAACGGGCATCCAAGCATTTTAGTGTTTGCTCATCAATACCCACGTCATAATTTCTCTCATCCGAAGATAATTTCTTGTAAAAGAAAGTGCATGAATGCCATTTACCAGGGGACAGACCATGAGACAGCACAGCCCCAACCCTCACCCCCACCTCCGATGCATCAACTTCCACGATAAAAGATTGAGAAACATCATTCGGGTTGACTGAGTATACGTGCAGTGGCAAAACAACTCTTTAGAGAGAAAAAAACAAGCAATGTGAACTGAGGTCTAAGATGGTACACATGCAAGAAATAGGTGCATGTTCACACTAGCAAAAAGAAGCAAAACCTACAAAAGACAAAAAATATATCTCCTACCCTACCATCATTATATATAAATGTAAAGCAAAGTTGCATATTAAATATAGGGTACTTAGTGAACTATTTTGGATCAAAAAAAGTATACAAGCAGTCCCACCAGCGACAAGGTGACCCTAAATTGGAACGGTCCTACACTGTCTATATTAAAAACCTTACTGTATATCAAAGTTGAAGTAATGCATATAAAAGGGTAGACAAATAGGACCGTTTCCCAACTCCAGACCACCTAGGCCCGTGGTAAGCTACATATAAACTAATCAGCTCAACAAAGGGGATGCCACACCCTTAATTTGCACAGAATGCAAACAAGGCAAAAAACCAAGCAATGTGAACTGAGGTCTAAGATGGTACACATGCAGTTATATGTAGCTTACCACGGGCCTAGGTGGTCTGGAGTTGGGACCTGGTCCTATTTGTCTACCCTTTTATATGCATTACTTCAACTTTGATATACAGTAAGGTTTTTAATATAGACAGTGTAGGACCGTTCCAATTTAGGGTCACCTTGTCGCTGGTTGGACGGCTTGTATACTTTTTTTGATCAAAAATAGTTCACTAAGTACCCTATATTTAATATGCAACTTTGCTTTACATTTATATATAATGATGGTAGGGTATGAGATATATTTTTTGTCTTTTGTAGGTTTTGCTTCTTTTTGCTAGTGTGAACATGCTCCTGTTTCTTGCATGTGTACCATCTTCGACCTCAGTTCACATTGCTTGGTTTTTTGTCTTGTTTGCATGCTGTGCAAATTAAGGGTGTGGCATCCCCTTTGTTGAGCTGATTAGTATATATGTAGCTTACCATGGGCCTAGGTGGTCTGAAGTTGGGACCCGGTCCTATTTGTCTACCCTTTTATATGCATTACTTCAACTTTGATATACAGTAAGGTTTTTAATATAGACAGTGTAGGTACCGTCCCAATTTAGGGTCACCTTGTCGCTGGTGGGACGGCTTGTATACTTTTTTTGATCAAAAATAGTTCACTAAGTACCCTATATTTAATATGCAACTTTGCTTTACATTTATATATAATGATGGTAGGGTATGAGATATATTTTTTGTCTTTTGTAGGTTTTGCTTCTTTTTGCTAGTGTGAACATGCTCCTGTTTCTTGCATGTGTACCATCTTCGACCTCAGTTCACATTGCTTGTTTTTTTGTCTTGTTTGCATTCTGTGCAAATTAAGGGTGTGGCATCCCCTTTGTTGAGCTGATTAGTATATATGTAGCTTACCACGGGCCTAGGTGGTCTGAAGTTGGTACCCGGTCCTATTTGTCTACCCTTTTATATGCATTACTTCAACTTTGATATACAGTAAGGTTTTTAATAAAGACAGTGTAGGTACCGTCCCAATTTAGGGTCACCTTGTCGCTGGTGGGACGGCTTGTATACTTTTTTTGATCAAAAATAGTTCACTAAGTACCCTATATTTAATATGCAACTTTGCTTTACATTTATATATAATGATGGTAGGGTATGAGATATATTTTTTGCCTTTTGTAGGTTTTGCTTCTTTTTGCTAGTGTGAACATGCTCCTGTTTCTTGCATGTGTACCATCTTCAACCTCAGTTCACATTGCTTGTTTTTTTGTCTTGTTTGCATTCTGTGCAAATTAAGGGTGTGGCATCCCCTTTGTTGAGCTGATTAGTATATATGTAGCTTACCACGGGCCTAGGTGGTCTGAAGTTGGGACCCGGTCCTATTTGTCTACCCTTTTATATGCATTACTTCAACTTTGATATACAGTAAGGTTTTTAATATAGACAGTGTAGGTACCGTCCCAATTTAGGGTCACCTTGTCGCTGGTGGGACGGCTTGTATACTTTTTTTGATCAAAAATAGTTCACTAAGTACCCTATATTTAATATGCAACTTTGCTTTACATTTATATATAATGATGGTAGGGTATGAGATATATTTTTTGCCTTTTGTAGGTTTTGCTTCTTTTTGCTAGTGTGAACATGCTCCTGTTTCTTGCATGTGTACCATCTTCAACCTCAGTTCACATTGCTTGGTTTTTTGTCTTGTTTGCATTCTGTGCAAATTAAGGGTGTGGCATCCCCTTTGTTGAGCTGATTAGTATATATGTAGCTTACCACGGGCCTAGGTGGTCTGAAGTTGGGACCCGGTCCTATTTGTCTACCCTTTTATATGCATTACTTCAACTTTGATATACAGTAAGGTTTTTAATATAGACAGTGTAGGTACCGTCCCAATTTAGGGTCACCTTGTCGCTGGTGGGACGGCTTGTATACTTTTTTTGATCAAAAATAGTTCACTAAGTACCCTATATTTAATATGCAACTTTGCTTTACATTTATATATAATGATGGTAGGGTATGAGATATATTTTTTGTCTTTTGTAGGTTTTGCTTCTTTTTGCTAGTGTGAACATGCTCCTGTTTCTTGCATGTGTACCATCTTCGACCTCAGTTCACATTGCTTGGTTTTTTGTCTTGTTTGCATTCTGTGCAAATTAAGGGTGTGGCATCCCCTTTGTTGAGCTGATTAGTATATATGTAGCTTACCACGGGCCTAGGTGGTCTGAAGTTGGGACCCGGTCCTATTTGTCTACCCTTTTATATGCATTACTTCAACTTTGATATACAGTAAGGTTTTTAATATAGACAGTGTAGGTACCGTCCCAATTTAGGGTCACCTTGTCGCTGGTAAGACGGCTTGTATACTTTTTTTGATCAAAAATAGTTCACTAAGTACCCTATATTTAATATGCAACTTTGCTTTACATTTATATATAATGATGGTAGGGTATGAGATATATTTTTTGCCTTTTGTAGGTTTTGCTTCTTTTTGCTAGTGTGAACATGCTCCTGTTTCTTGCATGTGTACCATCTTCAACCTCAGTTCACATTGCTTGGTTTTTTGTCTTGTTTGCATTCTGTGCAAATTAAGGGTGTGGCATCCCCTTTGTTGAGCTGATTAGTATATATGTAGCTTACCACGGGCCTAGGTGGTCTGAAGTTGGGACCCGGTCCTATTTGTCTACCCTTTTATATGCATTACTTCAACTTTGATATACAGTAAGGTTTTTAATATAGACAGTGTAGGTACCGTCCCAATTTAGGGTCACCTTGTCGCTGGTGGGACGGCTTATATACTTTTTTTGATCAAAAATAGTTCACTAAGTACCCTATATTTAATATGCAACTTTGCTTTACATTTATATATAATGATGGTAGGGTATGAGATATATTTTTTGCCTTTTGTAGGTTTTGCTTCTTTTTGCTAGTGTGAACATGCTCCTGTTTCTTGCATGTGTACCATCTTCAACCTCAGTTCACATTGCTTGGTTTTTTGTCTTGTTTGCATTCTGTGCAAATTAAGGGTGTGGCATCCCCTTTGTTGAGCTGATTAGTATATATGTAGCTTACCACGGGCCTAGGTGGTCTGAAGTTGGGACCCGGTCCTATTTGTCTACCCTTTAATATGCATTACTTCAACTTTGATATACAGTAAGGTTTTTAATATAGACAGTGTAGGTACCGTCCCAATTTAGGGTCACCTTGTCGCTGGTGGGACGGCTTGTATACTTTTTTTGATCAAAAATAGTTCACTAAGTACCCTATATTTAATATGCAACTTTGCTTTACATTTATATATAATGATGGTAGGGTATGAGATATATTTTTTGTCTTTTGTAGGTTTTGCTTCTTTTTGCTAGTGTGAACATGCTCCTGTTTCTTGCATGTGTACCATCTTCGACCTCAATTCACATTGCTTGGTTTTTTGTCTTGTTTGCATTCTGTGCAAATTAAGGGCGTGGCATCCCCTTTGTTGAGCTGATTAGTATATATGTAGCTTACCACGGGCCTAGGTGGTCTGAAGTTGGGACCCGGTCCTATTTGTCTACCCTTTTATATGCATTACTTCAACTTTGATATACAGTAAGGTTTTTAATATAGACAGTGTAGGTACCGTCCCAATTTAGGGTCACCTTGTCGCTGGTGGGACCCCTTGTATACTTTTTTTGATCAAAAATAGTTCACTAAGTACCCTATATTTAATATGCAACTTTGCTTTACATTTATATATAATGATGGTAGGGTATGAGATATATTTTTTGTCTTTTTTAGGTTTTCCTCCCCTATCTGGTCTGGGACAGGAGGTGTTGCATGTTAAGTGCTTCTGACCAGGAAACTCCCACTTGCTCTCAGACGTGATATTTCTATCACTGTGGCAACCAGACCCCTGGGGTGCCACATATACCCATGTCTGGATGTGAAGAGATTCATGGGAATACACCTCCCAAGAAAAGACACTGGATTGGAGTTTATGTTATGCTACTATCAATCTGGTGGTGTTGAGAAGTCTGGCCCAATCCAGCCCTTATTAATTTTTATAAGATTCAGCCCGTCAGCATTTTCAGTTGACAGGCGGGTGTGTGGCACCCCTGAGGGTTTGGTCGCCACAGAGGTGTTGCATCTCAACCAGAGGTGTGGTATCTCACTCTCAGGTAAGGATGGAGTACAGCTCAGGACCCTAACACCTGCATCAAACACACCACTCCCGGCCAGCAGGAGGGGCAAGATGCCTCTGGTTCTTGCTGAGCCCCTTTCCTGACTGGAGTGGGGGGGAACCCAGAGAGGGGGGAACCATGTAGTGGGTGTGGGTGGAGGAAGTAGCTTAGGGGAGCAAATGGAAGAAAGGTATAGAGAAGCCATCTTGTTTTGTCAGTCCAGTCAGGACAGAGTTCAGTAATAGGAGGAGAGAGAGAGAACAGTCTACAGTGAGAGGAGTGGATCAGGGCTCTGCAGGAGCTCTGCTCGGGCGGAGGGCCTGAGGAGAGGCCCAGGACTGAAGAAAGAGGAGAGGGAGCAGGAATGCTCCAGGAACGGAAGAAGGGACCTCAGGGGTACGGGCAGTGCTGGAGGCCACCCGTATGCCCGAATCTACCAGGAGATGGAGGGGTCAGGCCACACAAAGGGGACGGTCCCTCAACTAGCAGAGAACTCTATGTCTTAACTAGAAACCAGAGGCTGTAGTATTTCAAGTCCAGCAGCCAACATTCCATATTAGTCTCACCAAGAAGATAGCTATATAGGACCCAGGGGACGGAACAGACGTCGCCCGACAAGACCCGCAGGTACCGGATTGGGACACTTGGTATGAGGTGCAGGGAGACGGCCAGAGAGAGGACTGAACCCCTCACTGAGTAAGAGCAGCAGGACGAGGGAAGTTACTTGGCGCCTGTAACTTGGACTGCAACAACCGTGAGTAAAGACCCTAAGGACTGCACTTCCTTGTCTCTGTGTTTCTTGCTGCGCCATCAGCCCCTACACTACAACGCCCAGCACAACCTACACCATCTACACTGCCCTGGAGCTAAGCTCTACCTGTGGAGAGCCACACCATCCCTGCTGCAGTAACATCAGCTCCAGAGGACTTCTCCGCAGCGGCAGCTCCCTTTAGCCGCATACCACAGGTGGCGTCACGAACTTTATAAACTATAATCCCCTGTAAATATTCCCCTATTGAATGACCGCCCTGGGTCACGGACCGGGTCACCGCCACTGTGACCTTTCCCTAAGCGACGACCGGCCCAGCTCCGAGTACCCCACGGCCCAGGGGGCACGTCAGATGTGCTTATCAGTTATAATGCCCCCAGCAGCACTGAAAACCCGCTCTGACAAAACACTAGTGGCAGAGCAGGCCAGGACCTCCAAGAAGTAGAAAGCCAGTTGATGCCACGTGTCCAGCTTGGATACCCAATAATTATAAGGTACAGAGGAATCACAGAGGATGTTGGTACAGTCGGCAAGGTACTCCTTCAGCATCTTGCAAAAATGTTCCCTTCCTTGTGAGAGTACTCTGCGCATCAGGGTCTGTGCGCTGAGAGGGTAACTGTCCCAGACCTTTGACAGTGTTTCCCTGCCTCCAACGAACTGTCTCCTCTGCCGCCAGTGTTTTCAGATGGGAATTTTTTTAATAATTAGGCAACAAGGGCCTTCAGGTACTGCAACATTTTGGTAGACCTCTCCGCCGAGGGAAGGAGAGATAGAAAGTTCTCCTTGTAAAGTGGGTCTAGAAGTGTGACCATCAAATAATAATGGTCACCCAAAATATGTTCAACTTGAGGGTCATGAGAAAGGAAGCAGAACATAAATTCAGCCATGTGTGCCAGACTGCTAACAGGCAAGACTCCCGTGTCCTCACCAAGAGGACAACTGACCATGCACTCTTACTCATCCTCCTCCTTTTGCTCCTCCTTCTGCTCAGGACATTAAAGCTGAACAGACGGTATGACAGTAGTATGGGTAGTACCTGCAGTCCTCAAAATTTTGTAGGACGGCACAGATGTCTGACATCCATGCCCACGCCTGAGCTCTTATGTGCGGAGGCTGACCTGAATACAGATGGGCGTGTTGAAGCTGGTACTCAATAACTGCCCTATGCTGCCCACAAATACTTCTCAACATGTGCAATATTGAGTTCAAATGCATGGTGACATCGCACACCAGTTGGTGAGCTGGAAGCTGCAAACGCTTCTAAAGCACAGCAAGGGCGGTGAAAGCTGTAGGTAACTTTCTAAATGGGCACACACGCGGCATACTTTGACAAGCAAGTCAGGCAGATCCAGATAGGTTTTGAGTGTAGTGAGTGACAGTCCAATTGCCCAATCAGGGCTGAGGTGTGCTGTTTTATCTATTATCTATTTATTTATTTAAGGTAGCTGGCCGGCTGTCAGCTGTAGCTCTGCTCAAGTGGTATGTGGTGCTTTTGTGCTTTGAGTTCTAGTATTCTGATTGCCTGACCTTGGATTTGCCTTTGACCATCCATTTGCCTAGCCCTCTTGTTCTAATCCACTGCCTTCTTAGAATTCTGACACCAGACTGTGACCTGACTACGCCTTTGCCTTACCCCTTTGTTTATAATGTACCCCACAGAATTTTGACCTTGGACTCCTTAACTTCACCACCTCAAGGCTAGTCTTTGAAGAGTGACTAGCATCACAAACACTTTGATATACCCTACAGAGGGATAATTTGTGCACCACTCTTTGTTAAAGAGTCACTTCTTTTTCTGTTTGCAGTACCTGCAAAACATGCATCTACTCCCAAAAAGGAAAACATGTGGACCCTTTTTGCAATTTAAGCAGCCTAAAAAATCTGATACTGCAGTGTTTTTAAATATTCTGTTGGTTACCACCTATTACCAACCATTTTACCCTATCCAGATCAGTTAAGGTCTTTTGGACTTTAATAAGGTTGTTTTTGCAGTAAATAGCTCACAAAGGGTTCAATGCAGCTCAATGAGACTTCAGAGTCTTATACACATATATACAGTTGTGCTCAAAAGCTTACAAACCCGGGCAGAATTTTTCCTTTCTTGACCTTGTTTCAGAGAATATGAATAATAATAAAAAAACCTTTTTCTCCACTCATAGTTATTGGTTGGGTGAAGCCATTTATTGTTAAACTACTGTGTTTTCTCTTTTTAAATCTTAATGACAACCAAAAACATCCAAATGACCCTGATCAAAAGTTCACATACCCCAGTTCTTAATATCGTGTATTGCCCCCTCTAACATCAATGACAGCTTGAAGTTTTTTGTGGTAGTTGTGGATGAGGTTCTTTATATTCTCAGATGGTAAAGCTGCTCATTCTTCTTGGCAAAAAGCCTCCACTTCCTGTAAATTCCTGGGCTATCTAGCATGAACTGCGTGCTAGAGATCTCCCCAGAGTGGCTCAATGATATTGAGGTCAGGAGATTGAGATGGCCACTCCAGAACCTAAACTTTGTTCTGCTGTAGCCAATGACAGGTCGACTTGGCACTGTGTCTTGGATCATTGTCATGTTGGAACGTCCAAGTATGTCCCATGCGCAGCTTCCGGACTGATAAGTGCAAATTTGCCTCCAGTATTTGCTGATAACATGCTGCATTCATCTTTCCTTCAATTTTTACCAAATTTCCTGTGCCTTTGTAGCTCACACATCCCCAAAACATCAGCGATCCACCTCCGTGCTTTACTGTAGGTATGGTGTTCCTTTCATCATAGGCCTTGTTGACCTCTCTCCAAATGTAAAGTTTATGGTTGTGCTCAAAAAGTTACATTTTGGTCTCATCACTCCAAATTACCTTGTTCCAGAACTTTTGAGGCTTGTCTCCGTGCTGTTTGGCATATTGTAGGAGAGATACTTTGTGGCATTTGCGCAGTAATGGCTTTCTTCTGGCGACTCGACCATGCAGCCTATTTTTCTTCAAGTGCCTCCCTATTGTGCAGCTTGAAACAGCCACACCACTAGTTTTAAGAGAGTCCTGAATTTAAGCTGATGTTATTTGTGGGCTTTTCTTTGCACCCCAAACAAATTTCCTGGCAGTTGTGGCTGAAATTTTTGTTGGTCTACCTGACTGTGGTTTGGCTTTTACAGAGCCTCTGATTTTCCATTTGTTAATTAAAATTTGAACTCTGCTGTGCTCTGCAATTCCTTGGATATATTTTTTTATCCCTTTCCTGTGTTAAACAGTTCAGCTACCTATTCCTGTAGATCCATTGACAATTCTTTTGCTTTCCCCATGACTCACAATGCAGAAACATCATTGAAAGATGCAAGAGTTTGTCTGGATCCCAGAAACTCACTCAGCTTTTATGCACACACACTGATTACAAGCAAACAGGCCACAGGTGAGGATGTTACCTTTAGTAGCCATTCAAACCCATTTGTGTCAAACTCTGTGGATATTATCAGGCCAAAATCACCAGGGTATGTGAACTTTTGATCAGGGTCATTTGGATGTTTTTGGTTGTCATTAAGATTTAAAAAGAGAAAACGCAGTAGTTTGACAATAAATGACTTCACCCAACCAATAACCATGAGTGGAGAAAAAGATTTTTTGTTATCATTCATATTCTTCACCACCCTGATCTCCTCACTATCCAACAACTCCAAAAAACTCTTCAACACCTTTCACTCCCGCCTCAGTCCTAAAGCCCAGGCCCCTATCATGGACATTTGTGCTGAGGACTTGGACTCCTACTTCAGAGAGAAAATAGACACTATCCGTCAGAAAATCAGCTCCCAGCCACCAAGTGCTGTGACTCCCATCCCTCCCCACATCCCCTCTGGATCACTCTCCACATTTGACCCAGTCACAGAAGAAGAAGTCTCCAGGCACCTCTCTTCTTCTCATCCCACTAAAGCACCACTGACCCGATCTCTTCACATCTACTCCAGTCTCTCTCTCCAGTCATCACTACTCACCTAACTAAAATCTTCAACCTCTCCCTCTCTTCTGGTATCTTACTCTCCTCCTTCAAACACTCCATCATTACTCCATTATTAAAAAAGCCCTTCCTTGACCCTTCCTGCACAAACAACTACAGACCAGCCTCCAATCTTCTCTTCATCTCTAAACTCTTGGAGCACCTGGTCTACTCCCGCCTTACCAGTTACCTCTCGACTCACTCTCTTCTAGACCCATAACAGTCCGGCTTCCGCCCCCTACATTCTACAGAAACTGCATTCATCAAAGTAACCAATGACCTTCTGACAGCAAAACATAATGGCAATCACTCTCTGCTCATTCTTCTTCACCTCTATGCAGTTTTCAACATCGTGGACCACCACCCCCTACCCTCTATGCTCCACTCAATCGGCATAAAGGACACTGCTCTCTCCTGGTTCTCCTCCTATCTATCAGTGTGTTCATTCACTGGCTCCACTTCTTCCCCCCTTCCTCTCACTATTGAGGTTCCTCAGGGTTCAGTCCTTGGCCCTCTTCTCTTCTCTCTCTACACAGCCCCAATTGGACAGACCATCAGCAAATTTAATTTTCAGTACCATCTTTATGCTGATGACACACAACTATACACCTCATTCCCTGACCTTACACCCACTATACTACAGAACACCAATGACTGTCTGTCCACAGTTTCTAACATCATGTCCGCTCTCTATCTGAAACTCAACCTTTCCAAAACTCAACTTCTTCTGCTCCTGCTGTCTACTCACCTCCCTAAATCTGACATCTCCCTCTCCGTATGTGGCACCACAATAATGCCGAGCCTGCAGGCGCGCTATCTGGGCGATGTGTTTGACATCAATCTTTCCTTCACCTTCCATATACAATCTCTTGCCCGCACCTGAAGAACAGCTCTAGAATCCGCCCCTTTCCCAACTTGGAAAAACAAAAACCCTCACTGTTGCCCTGATCCACTCCCGCCTTGACTACTGTAATTCTCTATTAATTGGCCTCCCCCTCACTCGACTTTCCTCTCTCCAGGGCAATCTATAAGCCAGGGTCATCTACTTGGCTAATCGTTACTCAGACTCCTCCGCTCTGTGCCAGTCATCGCACTGGCTGCCCATGAATTATAGGATCCAATTTAAATTCCTTGTTCTCACCCACAAAGCTCTTCACAGTGCGGTGTCACCTACATCTCTTCCCTCATTTCTGTTTATCAGCCTACCCGTTCTCTACGCTCCGCAAGCGACTTTCGACTAACATCCGCACTAACCCGTACCTCCCACTTCCGGCTTCAAGACTTCTCCCGAGCTGCACCTATTGTTTGGAATGCTCTACTCCAAGAAATTAGGATGAACCACAACTTATACAGTTTTAGGTGCTCCCTAAAAACACACCTGTTTAGGATGGCCTACCACGTTCCCTAATCAAAGTCCTTATATATTCTTATAGCCCATTCCGTATTTCTCCAAACATAAGTCACCACCGAACCCAAAAGCACTACAGATACTGCCTGGTGTCGAGTTCATGCAGCCTTTATCTGTCCCTCATCCCCTCAAGATGGCCGGACCATCATTGTAAATAAGCCCCTGTACTTTGTATAATCCCCCACCTCATTGTAGATTGTAAGCTCTTACGAGCAGGGTCGTCATTATTTTTGCTTTAGTTATTGTATCATCTTTAGCTGTTACTTATGAATGTTGAATATGAACCTCCGAATTGTACAGCGCTGCGGAATATGTTGACGCTATATAAATAAAGATTATTATTATTATTATTATATTCTCTGAAACAAGGCTAAGAAAACAAAAATTCTACAGGGTTATGTAAACTTTTGAGCACAACTGTATATCAGGCAACCAGAGGCTTTTTAATATTGCCACAAATTGAATTTTGGGGGGTAGCTCAGCAAAGCTGGCAAATTAAATATTTATATAATTCGCTCATCTCTTATATTAAGACCAGTAAGACGTGTTCCAAAATGCATAAATCACGGAGATCAGTTCTTTACTGAAATCAACAATTTAGTTCCAAACAAATCAAACATGGAACAATTTTTGCATTTCAGATATCTAGTTTTGATACAATTTGCATCTTTCCATTCCGCCATGATTTATTCTCCATCATTTTTTGTACAAAATAAAAACCTTTGCTCAAGTGCGAGGCACTTACTGCATTCTATATCCTGTACTAATATCGTTACAAATAAGATGGAATTTTTGAAAATTATTATACTGGTCGTAGACTTGATTTCAATATTGATAACATTCCCCGGATACATGTTCATATTAATTGTGAATATTCTGGATTGGAAAAAGAACAAAAGACTTAACATAAGTGATCA
The DNA here is from genome assembly GCF_046119375.1 of Phyllobates terribilis. NCBI lineage: Eukaryota > Metazoa > Chordata > Amphibia > Anura > Dendrobatidae > Phyllobates > Phyllobates terribilis. The sequence goes on from NW_027362766.1 coordinate 13,951,055, forward strand.
GCTCATCTCAGCAATTAGTGTAGCTATCCTTATTCACAGAACTTTTTATGCAATTGTTGAGTATATTGTGATTATTCATGGATCTTATACAATTACAGATAACAAGAGCAGTATTCATTTCTATCTGTTTCTAATATTTTGCACTTTGATCTTATCCACGTGGCTCGCCGTACACTTGTGCCTGAAGATTGTGAATGACAACCACCAATTTTACATTTCTATTCAGCAAAAGTTTCCCAAGATGTTTCCATTGATCTTCCTTTCATCTTTCGTTATCTCGGGTCTTATAAGTTCTCCTGCTAGACTGGAGTTGGCACGAATACAAGTTCTAAACTCAACAAATGCTCTACAGAATCCAAGTCTTATATCCTTAGGGTTATATTTCTCTCCATATATTGCGCTTTCTTTTTTGTGTCTTGTATTATTTTTCTGTTCTGCTCTGAACATAGTTTTATCTCTCCGTAGACATATTAAACAGATTAATAACAACCTTGGGGAATTTAGACCCGAGATTGTTGAGGCGCATGTAACTGCAATCAAGACAGTTATCTCTTTACTGGCTTTTAATCTTTTCCAATTTGTTTTACTAGTTATTTTTATGGCGTTTTATATATCTCGAAGGTGGATTCTTATTTTTCCCGCTCTTTTTGCATTGTGTCATATTCTCAGTGTACCAATATTAATATGTGGTAGCAGAAAGTTACAGAAAAATGTACAGTTTATTTATGTATTTTTTCACTCACTGCTCACTAATGGAAACTAGTTTACATATCCTGTACATTTTGAAGCTTTGAAGCTTATACATTTCTATATACATAAGACGCTTCATTACTGCCTGATCGGGACCTTTCAGATTGAACATGACTTCCAGGGTTTTTGTTCACCACTATTGCTTAAGGTGATCTTTGCCATTGTCCCATCCCCTGATGACGCTGCATATGCCGTGAAACATGTTGGGGGGACTTATGCTATGAGTACAGATTGTCCTATTCTGCTGATTGAATTATGGCCCCCCGGGGTGTCGCTAAGTGAATGTATATAAGTGTATATCACTATAATAATACTCAAGACAAAAAGGGGTTTTCTTGGGCTCTCCCCATTTTGTAAATACACATTTAATACACCCTTCTAGGGTCTTCCTCTCTCTTTGGTAACTGTTGCTTACGGTTAGAAAGAAAATTCCAAAGAACAAAAAATAGACAAGTCCCCTGTAAAGGCCAATTATGACTATAGTGTGCTATCATTGGATGCATCGGCAAAGAATTGATTATTCATTTAGAGCCATAGCCGAGCCATGAATGTCAATTATCAGGTAAAAGACAAAATCGACATGTTGAATCTAAGTCATTAGCTGAAAAACAAACTAACTGGCTGATTCATTGGCCAGTATTTGTATCATGTGTATGGCGGCCTTAATAATAGATACACTTTTCAACCCTAGAAACCTGACTTTCTAAAAAACTTTCTAAACAAAATGTATGCATCATCAAATCTTTTAAGACATAGGCTAAAGCAATCAAAAGCAATTCTTTTAAAAAAAAAGTCATCTATTATCATAATTTTGTCAACTATCAGCGTGTTTGGCTAGTAAAAGTCAAGAAATGAAAAATGATATACTTAGAGAATACTATAAAAAATTCTTTCAAGGAAATAATTTAGTAAATTGGTTTGTTACAGTACAACCAACTTTGTATAACTTTTTCATATTATAAAAATTTTCCATATTGGAAACCCAATAACATTAACTTTATCCCATTCCCACTGAAGCCAATTTCTGTTTTTCATATGATGTAACTGTGCGTCATAAGTCAGGAAGAACTTAATCTCCAAAACCAACTGTGAGGCAGTGACCGGGATCGTATATGAGGGACGTTATATCTCCCCCAGAATGTGTACAGAGACCTGTTAAACCCATTGGAGTGCATTGCAGTCACACACACAGCTGCGGCTGCAATGCAGGAATAAAGGTGAGCATTGACCTGGTCAGGCTATCTGGCTAAGGCAGATTAAGTAAAACCCGGCAGGGCCTTCTTTCTTGGAGGAGGCTACAGGAAGGCAGTGGGGCGGCCTCCTCCCTCCAACCCGGGTTTTCCAGTGGCTCTTGCCACAGGTCCTTTAAAAACCCTGCATTAAGGGTTAGTAAGGGTTAGTGTTGATCAACGTTGGTACCTGCTAGGAGCACAACAGGAAAGCTCAGCAGGACTGTGTGTGGCTAAACCCACGCCTGGGAAGGCTCTGCACCTGTCAGGCTGTGAGCGGCCGGCACGGCAGTTGCCCACGGCAACCATTGTGTATGGACTTTCTGTTAACCCGGCTGCGAACCGGAGGACTTTCTGTTTACCCGTGAGTTGCTGAAATAAAAGCTGTTTATGTTGGACTTGCTTGGGTCACTGCCTCAGTTACTGCACGGTGTGAACACCGCCGCCTTACAGTTTGGTGGAGAATGCGGGCATAGTGACTGAGGCATACCCCCACCGGCAGCTGCATGACCACAATCCGGCCTGCCACCTTTCAGTTCCACCCCATGGACAAAATGGAACTGTACAAGCAGCTGGTACTCACCCAACGCCAGCAGCAAAAAACAAACGAATTGTTGCTGCAACAGATTGCTGCCTGTGGGAGATGTCGACTGCACCAGTCCTGGAACGTCAAGAGGCCCGGGACAAGGTTCACTTAGCGTTGAGGATGATGGGACCAGAGGATGACGTGGAATCCTTCCTAACCATTTATGAGCGCACAGCGGAGTGGGAAAACCTAACGGCCGGCCAGTGGGCAGAAGTGGTGGCTCCGTTTCTGGTCAGCGATGCCCAAAAGGTCTACTTCGACCTCAGTCGGGAGGACGCCCAGGACTACCAGAGGCTCAAAGGTGAGATCCTTGTCCGGCTGGGGGTCAATACATACATGAGGGCTCAGCGTGTGTTTTCGTGGGCCTATGTGGAGACCCGACTCGCCCGGTCTCAGGCTTATTGTAGCGCCGGCGTCCCTGCCCTCTGCTAGGCAGGGACGCTGTTCCCCTCACCTCTCTGCTCCGTGCCCGGCGTCCTCCTCCCGCTCTGCTGGCAGCGCACGCTCCTTCCCGGCCACTGTGCTTAGGGCGCGCGCGCTCTCCCTCCCTCTTAAAGGGGCCGCGCGCGCCGTCCTAAGGAGTCCCCGGCCAATGGCCGGAGGACTTCACCATATATAAGGCACCTCCTCCAAAATGGAGGTGCCCGAGCAATGTTGTTGCACTGTTCACTACTCTGCTTCAGCCCTCAGGTCCCGTTGCCTGTTACCTGCCAGATACCTGCCAGATTCCTGTCAGCTTGCTGTCTTATTCCTGCCTGATTTTCTGCTACCTGCCTGCTAGCCTGAGGTCCGACGGTCTGCCTTACAACTCCTGTCAGTCTGTCTAAGGACCAGCTTGCCCGCTCACCTGGGAGCGCACATCAGCTACCTGCCTGCTTGCCTGAGGTCCGACGGTCTGCCTTCCAACTCCTGTCAGTCTGTCTATGGACCAGCTTGCCCGCTCACCTGGGAGCGCACATCTGCTACCTGCCTGCTAGCCTACCTGGAGGCTCCGCCGTCACGTGCTGTGACCACCTGCCTGTCCAGTGACTCCTGCCCGCTCACCTGGGAGCGCTCATCTGCTGCCTGTCTCCTAGCCTACCTGGAGGCTCTGCCGTCACGTGCTGTGACCACCCGCCTGTCCAGAGACTTCTGCCCGCTCACCTGGGAGCGCTCATCTGCTGCCTGTCTGTTGGTCTTCCTGGAGGCTCCGCCGTCACATGCCGTGACCACCCGTTTATCCAGAGACTCTCGCCCGCTCACCTGGGAGCGCTCATCTGCTGCCTGTCTGTTGGTCTTCCTGGAGGCTCCGCCGTCACATGCCGTGACCACCCGTTTATCCAGAGACTCTCGCCTGCTCACCTGGGAGCTCACGTCTACCATCAGCCGCCACAGGTCGTACCAACCCTTTACCCAGAGACTGCCCCGGTCACTTGCCGTGACCATCTGCCCGTTCATCCAGAGACTGCCCCGGTCACTTGCCGTGACCATCTGCCCGTTCATCCAGAGACTGCCCCGGTCACTTGCCGTGACCATCTGCCCGTTCATCCAGAGACTGCCCCGGTCACTTGCCGTGACCATCTGCCCGTTCATCCAGAGACTGCCCCGGTCACTTGCCGTGACCATCTGCCCGTTCATCCAGAGACTGCCCCGGTCACTTGCCGTGACCTCCTGCCCGTTCTTCCAGAGACTGTCCCGGTCATCTGCTGTGACTGCCTGCCTGGTCGCCACCCGCTCCCTTACAAGGACCGCCCCCTTGTATAGTAGCTCAGAGGTTCCGCCTCCCAGACCCGTTACACTTATGACCTCCTGCAGCTGGTAAAGAGGTGGCTCCAGCCTGAGACTTTGTCTTCAGCCCAGATGGTGGAGAGGGTGGTGGTTGACAGGCTGGTTAGGACTCTGCCGGCCGCTATCCAACATTGGGTGGGGCAAGGGGACCCCAGCACCCTCGACCAGGTGGTCAGTTTGATCGAGCGCTACTCGGCCACTCAGGACTTCATTCGAGACTCCGCCCCTCTCGGCTGTCACGCCGATCCCTGCCAACCCAGGAATTGGGAAAGGGTTCGCGTCCCTCTGCTGAGGACAGTCAGCACCATGCCCGTACTGAAGGGGTACCCCGGAGTGAGAGTGGCAGGAGACCGGTTCCCTCCCAAACTGTCATAAGGCCTAACAGTACCTCCACCCTTAGGTGCTGGCAGTGTCAGGGGCTGGGACATGTGGTTGCTAATTGTCCCCTGACTACGGAACCCATGGACTGCGGATATATCCGTCGGGTCTCAATGTATGCACAGACCGTCTGCACGGCGAGCGCCGACCCCCCGGACAGTGAACTCCAACAATGCCAGGTACTGGTTAATGGCTACCCCACGGAGGCCCTCCTGGACTCAGGGAGCCTCGTGACTTTGGTACATGGGTCGCTGGTGGCAGGAGACAACCCCAGTGGACGGCCAGTCGGGGTTGTGTGTATCCATGGGGACCTCCGAGAGTACCCAACTGCGGAGGTAGTTTTGTCCACGCCATGTGGAGATATAAAACATGTGGTGGGGCTGGTAAAAACTCTTCCCTATGGGACTGTGTTGGGAAGAGACTTGCCCCTGTTCTGGACCCTGTGGAAAAACAAAATCCACTCTCCCCCGGTAAAATGTATTACAGGTGCTGTACCCGACGAACCCGAGTCAGGGGAACCTGCCGTAGGGGTGTCCAACCTAGGGACAGAGTGTGACAACGATAGGTTTCCCTTAGAGGTGCTGGCAGGATAGGTCGAGGAAACCCCATCGATCCCTGAGCTGGAAGTGTCCCGTGACACGATTGGGATGGCCCAGCTACAGGATCCCACCCTGACTCAGGCGCGGGAAAGGGTGCTAGAGGTAAATGGCATAGTCCACATCCCAGTGCAGATACTGAATTTCCAAGCATGGTGGTCAACGGTGAGTTGCTATATAGGATAGATAAGATCAGGGACGACGTCGTGGAACAGTTGCTGGTACCTCAGTCGTACCGGCGGGTGGTTCTAGATTTGGCACACACGCACCTCCTGGGTGGACACTTAGGGGTAAAAAAGAACGTATCTTGCAGCGGTTCTTTTGGCCTGGGGTTTACGCGGAGGTCAAAAGGTACTGCGAATCCTGCCCCAAATGTCAGTTGACCACACCCATCGCAAGTTTCTGTAGCCCATTGGTACCCCTGCCAGTGATAGAGGTACCTTTTGAACGGATTGCAAAGGACTTGGTAGGGCCCATTGTAAAATCAACATATACCGGTGGTCGTCGACTATGCCACCCGGTACCCGGAGGCTATACCGCTACGCCACACCTCGGCAAAACTGATTGCATGGGAGCTGTTTGCCATGTTCTGTTGCCTTGGACTACCTAAGGAGATCCTGACGGATCAGGGGACCCCTTTTATGTTCAAAGTGACAAGGGAACTGTGCAAATTGCTAAAAATTTAAACAATTGCGAACCTCGGTGTACCACCCTCAAACCGACGGGCTAGTAGAACGGTTCAATAAAGCCCTCAAGTCCATGTTAAAAAAGGTGGTTTCTAAGGACGGAAGGGATTGGGACATGTTGCTACCCTATTTGATGTTCGCCGTCTGTGAGGTACCAAAGGCTTCCACAGGGTTCTCTCCCTTTGAGTTATTGTACGGCAGACACCCTAGGGGTCTGTTGGATGTAGCCAAAGAGACATGGGAACAAGAGCCGACTCCACATAGGAGTATAATTGAACACGTGGCTAGTATGCAGGACCGGATCGCGGCGGTCATGCCAATCGTGAAAGAACATCTGTTAGATGCCCAAGCAGCCCAGAGGCACACATATAATAAAAGAGCCAGAGTCAGGTCTTTTAACAAGGGCGATCGGGTGTTAGTACTGGTACCCACAGCCGAGAGTAAGCTCATGGCCAAGTGGAAAGGGCCATATGAGGTTCGAGAAAAAGTGGGGGAGGTAAATTACCGGGTGTATCAGCCCAGAAGGAGGAAACCTGAGCAGCTTTACCATGTAAACCTGCTAAAGCCTTGGAAAGATCGAGAGTGTTTAGTTACAGATGTCACCCCTGGCATATCGCCAGAGAGTTCTCTACCTTCAGCCAGGGAAGCGTCCGAGGGGGAGGTCAGGATAAGTGATGCCCTCACTAAACAACAGCGACGGGAGGCTCGCTCGCTGGTGCAGCACAATACTGATGTGTTCTCAGAGCTACCGGGTAGGACTACCGTTATCCAACATGACATTGTCACCGAACCTGGGGTAAGGGTGCGAATGAGACCGTAGCGGGTACCCGAAGCCCGGAGGCAAGCCATCACGGCTGAGGTAAAACAAATGCTTCAGTTAGGCGTCATAGAGAAATCACAGAGTGAGTGGGCTAGCCCCATCGTACTGATTTCGAAACCAGACGGATCGTTACGCTTCTGTAACGATTTCCGGAAATTGAATGAAGGGTCGAAGTTTGATCTTTATCCAATGCCCAGGGTGGATGAGCTGATTGAGAGACTGGGGCAGGCTCAGTACTTTACCACGCTCGATCTCACCAAGGGTTACTGGCAGGTACCTCTCACAAAATCGGTGAAGGAAAAGACCGCTTTCATAACTCCGGAGGGTCTATATCACTATGTGGTCTTACCTTTTGGGTTACATGGGGCCCTGGCTACATTCCAGAGGTTGATGGACATAGTGCTCAAGCCTCATCAGGAGTACGCGTCCGCGTATCTAGATGATATTATTATCTTTAGCACCGACTGGCATACGCACCTATCACAGGTACAAGCGGTGCTGGATTCTCTCAGAGCCGCGGGGTTAACGGCAAACCCCCAAAAATGTGCGATAGGGCTAGAAGAAGCCCGATATTTGGGCCGAGGAGCTATCAAGCCCCAAATCAATAACGTTGAGGCCATAAAAAACTGGCCTAAACCGTCAAGTACAAAGCAGGTGAGGGCGTTCCTTGGCATCCTTGGGTATTACCGCCGGTTTATACCTAATTTTGCTGGGCGAACGGCGGCACTGACCGATCTCTTGAATGGGAAAAAATTGGTAATGGTTCGGTGGAACCCTCAGGCAGAAGAAGCTTTTCAGTCCATGAAGTTGGCCCTGTGTGGACAGCCGGTCCTCATCAGCCCCAACTTTAAGGAAACCTTCATTGTGCAGACAGATGCCTCGGAGGTAGGCCTAGGGGAGGTATTGTCAGAAAAAGTGAATGGTGAAGAGCATCCTGTCACCTACTTAAGTAGAAAACTTGTCCGGGCAGAGAAAAACTATAGCGTGGTAGAGAAGGAGTGTTTGGCTATTAAGTGGGCCTTGGAATCGCTACGTTATTATTTACTCGGGCGTCAGTTCTGCTTGGTGACTCACCCTTGGTATGGATGAGGAATGCCAAGGAGAGGAATACGAGAGTCACCAGGTGGTTCCTATCACTGCAAAATTTCAGTTTCTCTGTAGAACATCGCTCTGGGAAGTCGCAGGGAAATGCGGATGCCCTGTCCCGGGCACCCTGTATGGTGACAAATGTTCAACCCCACAAGTTTGAACAGAGGGGGGGGATATGTGAGGGAGTGACCAGGATCGTATACGAGGGACGTTATATCTCCCCCAGAATGTGTACAGAGACCTATTAAAACCATTGGAGTGCATTGCAGTCACACACACACCTGCGGCTGCAATGCAGGAATGAAGGTGAGCATTGACCTGGTCAGACTACCTGGCTAAGGCAGATTAAGTAAAACCCGGCAGGGCCTTCATTTCTTGGAGGAGGTCACAGGAGGCCGTGGGGTGGCCTCCTCCCTCCAACCCGGGTTTTCCAGTGGCTCTTGCCACAGGTCATTTAAAACCCTGCACTAAGGAGTAGTGTTGTTCTATGCTGGAACCAGCTAGGAGCACAGCAGGGAAGCTCAGCAGGACTGTGTGTGGCTGAACCCATGCCTGGGAAGGCTCTGCACCTGTCAGGCTCTGAGCGGCCCGGCGCGGCCATTGCCCCCGGCAACCGTTGTTTAAAGACTCATGTTAGCCCGGCTGCGTACCGGAGGACTTTCTGTTTACCCGTGAGTTGCTGAATAAAAGCTGTTTATGTTGGACTTGCTTGGGTCACTGCCTCAGTTACTGCACGGTGTGAACACCGCCACCTTGCACAGCAAATGAAATTATAAAATACTATACCATAAGCAGATAATTATAATTCAATAGAATGTTATCAACCATTTAAAAAGATATTCCAGAAAATAGAAAATAGTACAGTAAAAATTTATATATAGTAATAATGTAAATGATTGTTTCGAATCATGAATGACTGAAGAACTTTCCTAGTAGTTCAAAACATTGGTTAGGTATGTTTTTTCTTCTTTTTTGGCAGATTTAGGCACTGGCTGCATCATCAACAAAAAAATCCAATATTGTCCAAGGGAGTTCGAGATGTATTTTGGGTTGTTGACTCATTTTCATTTAATAATTATGAGGGCCATAACACTGCCACTGGATAGAGATGAGCGGCTCAAGCAACAAGCAACAGTCAAATTTTCCATGAATTTAAAGTCCCTTACTATTTTATGGGGTTTCCCAAGACTCCAGATCGTAATAAACATAACATGTAAAAAAAAAAATGAAAAAAATCAGTATGCTCACCTCTGATCACCACTGCAGCCCCTTTGCTCCTCACCACCGTCTGTCTGGTGATTGCTGCATCTTCTGATTCCCTGATGTGTGTGCTGAAATATTTGATCTTTTCACACTGCATCGGATTTCCGGGTGTCATGGTGTCCATGAGGGTTCTGCAAGGGCATGGGAGGTTAATGTCGCACGCTGTGATATCATGACCTTCCAGGTACCAGTACATGACTCCTCTGGATTTCATTACACATGGGAATTCTGCAGAGTGCGTGGACCTGAAAGTCCCATCTCGATCGGTGGGAGATCAGAAGATGTGGCGAGGAACGGACAAGTGGTAGTAAGCAGATGAAAGGCTGAAGAGGTAAGCAGTTGAGTACAATGATTTTCTTATTTTACCTTTTGATGGCCCACTGTGGTGTAAAAAAATTGTCATCCAGCAGCCATTTTGCTGAATTCACACAACCTAATTACAAAAAAGTGAGTAGAATTAATTTCCTCTCAAATGTATTGACTCACCTATAGTACTTCAAGCTTCACAGTTATGAATAAAATGCCCATGTGATCTGTCAAGCGAAAAATTCCTCCAAGACGATGTGCAGGACTAAACAACAATTACCGGGAACAAGAAATAAGGGATATGTGAGTGGAATTTAATTCTACTCTCATATTGCAAAAATTAGCATGTGCTAAAATGCAACTGACTGCTCGCCAGTTTACTGAATCACAAAGGACTATGGAAAAGTTTATATATATATATATATATATATATATATATATATATATATATATATATATATACAGTTAGGTCAATATATATTTAGACAGAGACAACATTTTTCTAATTTTGGTTCTAGACATTACCACAATGAATTTTAAACAAAACAATTCAGATGCAGTTGAAGTTCAGACTTTCAGCTTTCATTTGAGGGTATCCACATTAAAATTGGATGAAGGGTTTAGGAGTTTCAGTTCCTTAACATGTGCCACCCTGTTTTTAAAAGGGACCAAAAGTAATTTGACAGATTAAATAATTGTTAATAAAATGTTCATTTCTAGTACTTGGTTGAAAACCCTTTGTTGGCAATGACTGCCTGAAGTCTTGAAGTCATGGACATCACCAGACGCTGTGTTTCCTCCTTTTTGATGCTCAGCCAGGCCTTCTCTGCGGTGGTTTTCAGTTGCTGTTTGTTTGTGGGCCTTTCTGTCTGAAGTTTAGTCTTTAACAAGTGAAATGCATGCTCAATTGGGTTGAGATCAGGTGACTGACTTGACCATTCAAGAATATTCCACTTCTTCGCTTTAATAAACTCCTGGGTTGCTTTGGCTTTATGTTTTGGGTCATTGTCCATCTGTAGTATGAAACGACGACCAATCAGTTTGGCTGCATTTGGCTGGATCTGAGCACACAGTATGGCTCTGAAGACATCAGAATTCATTCGGCTGCTTCTGTCCTGTGTCACATCATCAATAAACACTAGTGACCCAGTGCCACTGGCAGCCATGCATGCCCAAGCCATCACACTGCCTCCGCCGTGTTTTACAGATGATGTGGTATGCTTTGGATCATGAGCTGTACCACGCCTTCGCCATACTTTTCTCTTTCCATCATTCTGGTAGAGGTTGATCTTGGTTTCATCTGTCCAAAGAATGTTCTTCCAGAACTGTGCTGGCTTTTTTAGATGTTTTTTAGCAAAGTCCAGTCTAGGCTTTTTATTCTTGATGCTTATGAGTGGCTTGCACCGTGCAGTGAACCCTCTGTAGTTACTTTCATGCAGTCTTCTCTTTATGGTAGATTTGGATATTGATACGCCTACCTCCTGGAGAGTGTTGTTCACTTGGTTGGCTGTTGTGAAGGGGTTTCTCTTCACCATGGAGATTATTCTGCGATCATCCACCACTGTTGTCTTCCATGGGCGCCCAGGTCTTTTTTGCATTGATGAGTTCACCAGTGCTTTCTTTCTTTCTCAGGATGTACCAAACTGTAGATTTTGCCACTCCTAATATTGTAGCAATTTCTCGGATGTTTTTTTTCTGTTTTTACAGCTTAAGGATGGCTTGTTTCACCTGCATGGAGAGCTCCTTTGGCCGCATGTTTACTTCACAGCAAAACCTTCCAAATGCAAGCACCACACCTCAAATCAACTCCAGGCCTTTTATCTGCTTAATTGAGAATGACATACCGAAGGGATTGCCCACACCTGTCCATGAAATAGCCTTGGAGTCAATTGTCCAATTACTTTTGGTCCCTTTAAAAACAGGGTGGCACATGTTAAGGAGCTGAAACTTCATCCAATTTTAATGTGGATACCCTCAAATGAAAGCTGAAAGTCTGAACTTCAACTGCATCTGAATTGTTTTGTTTAAAATTCATTGTGGTAATGTCTAGAACCAAAATTAGAAAAATGTTGTCTCTGTCCAAATATATATGGACCTAACTGTATATATATATATATATATATATATATATATATATATATATATATATATTTAGATTTGAGAGTCCTCAGTGGTTGATACCTTTTAATGGCTAACTGAAAAGATGGTAACAGGCAGCAAGCTTTCGAGACCACTCAGGTCTCTTCATCAGGCATAATATAACAAAAAATCTGAAGAGTCACATATTTATACACAATAGGAAAAAGAAATAATGCAATAGATGAGACAGAATATAAATGGATGGTGACCTTTGACACTTTCAGAGCAGGAATGAATGTGTCACATGGATTTATGTCATTCTACATCAACTAAGGAATGTGCCCCTCAGACTTGTGAGGCCATCATAGCACTGGACCTAGTTACAGGACAATTAAACCTTCACACTTCCTCCTTATCTATTAACTGCTAAAATATTTATAGCCAGAACTGTTTATCTCTCCCATAATAACTCTGCTTTCCATCACCTGTCTCATCTATTGCATTATTTCTTTGTCCTATTGTGTATAAATATGTGACTCTTCAGATTTTGTGTTATACTATGCCTGATGAAGAAACTTGCATAGTCTCAAAAGCTTGCAACTTGTTACTATCTTTTTAGTTAGCCATTAAAAGGTATCAACCACTGAGGACTCTCAAATCAAAATATTTTTCTATCTACTGGCTAACACAGTACAAAAATATATATTTCCCTGTATATATTTATAAATATATATATATATATATATATATATATATATATACAGTATATATAAATAAATATTAATACTCACCTTACAACCCGCCTCTCCATCTCTTATGCTCTACACAATCTACCTTCTGGTCCTCAGTGTATCTTCTTATCACTGGCGTTGAGTGCTGAATCCCTGGGCCTCTTCATTTTAGACCACTGGCTTCCAACTCTGATGAGGTCTTGGGATGTTTTCTGTGGATCCATATGTGGCGCCCTGCTGTGCATTGGTGCCACAGATCCTAGAGGGGTGCATGGACGGATTCTTCCACAAGAGGCCCTCATAGCATACACATGTGGCACCCCAGGGGTCTGGTTGCCACGGTGATAGAAATATCACGTCTGAGAGCAAGTGGGAGGTTCCCTGGTCAGGAGCCCTTGAACATGCAACACCTCCTGTCCCAGACCAGATAGGGGAGGAATCTGCCCTATATAAACTGGATCTGGGGCGGGGTTAGAGTAGGAAAGGAGAGAAAGTGAAGCAGAGAGTGAGAGAGAGTGAAGTTCCAGACACAGGGGAAGCAACAGCTAGGAGCTCTGTAGGAGCAGGAGCTGAGTCTCAGGGACCGGAAGCAGATATTGCTCGTCCTGGATGAAGACACTACGACCGGACAACGGAGTCAGAGGCTGTGAGGATCTCTAAGTCCAGCAGCAGAAACCAGCCGGCAGGGGATTTCAGGTCCTCTGGCCATAGAAGCCCGGAGGCTCAGTCACGAGCAAGGGACCAGCATCGCCATCGAGGAGCGGAGGCTACCAGAAGGCTCCAAGTCACCAGCCATACGGGTGAGCACTACACGGTATACTCAGGGACGTGGACTACTTCCACTCGCTTACAGCAAGGTAGCCAGGAAGAGTGCAGACCGACGGGGAGGCCTACAACTCCACCTGGCCAGGGGAACTCCTGTTTGTTCACAGACTGACCAGGCCTCTTATGCTAGGCAGTACTCCTGGGAGGGTCTGCCTTATCATCATCAGTATAGACCTTTAACTGCACTGCAAAGACTCTGAGTCGTTCCTGCTTTACCCGTGCACCATCACTCCCATCATCCACACTCACTGCCCTGAGGCTATACTCCTCCCGTGGGGAGTTGTCCCATCCTCTGCTGCGCACACAACAGCAGCCTCAGCGGTCTGCCTCGCAGCGGCGGTACACCCTGACCACAATCCACGGGTGGCGTAGTCGGACATTAACCTAAAACATATAAAAGACTGCCACTGGTTTGACCACCCTGAGCCACGGGACCGGGTCACCGCCACGGAGACTACAACCCCCCAGAGACCCGGCTCCGGGTAACCCACACGCGTGCACACATGGCCCAGGGGGCGCGGCAACTTTGGCGTAGTCGGCAGGATTTCGTGCCCGCAACCACCGGGTACTGCGTGCCTTCAAAAGACTGTCATACCTGCCGTGGTGAAGTTTCCCGCCATCTGCAGCCGTTTTCCCGCCATCCGCAGTCGTTTTCCCGCCATTGGGCGCCATCTTGGGGACGCCGCGCGGGAAGAAGAGGGGCGTGGACGCAGAAAACGCGCGAGAGCTGAAGCCCCGCCCTACGTCTTGACGCTGCACAAGGTCCTGGAAGGAGCCCAGCGGACGAAGACTTCATCAGCACGCGACGCAAGGTCCTCAACCCCGACGATCGCTTGCGGAGCCGCGGCCTACGGAGGAAGAGCAACAAGAGGTAGGCCACGGTTAACTAGGGGGGCGGAAGATACCAGTAATGGAGGGAGCTCCCACCACCATCGCGGTGCTGCCGCAGTGATGCCACTCACAATGCCATATATCCCCCGAGCGGCATGGCTACCCCAGTACTCAGGGGAGTCACACACCCTAAGTGACTTTAACCGGTTCCCGACCGCCCACTGTAGATAAACGTCGGCGCTTGCCGGGCTCTGTGCAGTGCCGACGCTTAAAAACGGTGGGGGGTCTCGCAGTGCTCAGGACCCCCAGGGTCCTGCAAGCACTGCGATTCCGGTGCAGAGCGTTAGCTCTGACAGGGTACATCATCGGGACCTGATTAGATCAGGTCCCAGTGATGTTAACCCTTTGCTGTCTTCTATATGCTGTGATCTATAGTGATCACGGCATATAGGAGACAGCAGGAAGAGAGGGGGTCGTCCTACTTACCTCCGAAGACCTCCGTTTCGTTTGAGGACCTGGGGTTGCTATGGCAGCTGGAGGTCACATGACCGCCTCCAGCTCTGCCATATATGGTGTCCTTCCTGTCTGACTTCAGCCTGTATGTAGCTGAAGTCAGACAGGAGACTCTGACTGAAACAGTCAGTGAAGATCTCATATAATGTAATATATGTGTATTACATTACATGAGATCAGTGATCAGAAAAATAAAAATTAATGTCCCATACAGGGACTAAGTAAAAATGTAAAAAAAAGTTAAAAAAAAGTTTTTAAACTATTAAAAAAAAAAAATCACTAAATAAATAAAAATAAATAAATAAAATATTAAACCAATAAATCCGTAAATTATTACAAAACCAAAAAAAGTACACATATTTGGTATCGCCGCGTCCGAAACAACCCGAGCTATAAAACTGTCACACTAATTAACTCCTTCTGTGCACACCGTAATAAAAATAAATAAAAAACGAAGCAAAAAAATATGCTTTTTCATCATATCGCCAAACAAAAAGTGGAAAAAAATGCGATCAAAAAGCAGAATAGAAATAAAAATGGTACCACTGAAAACGTCATCTTGTTCCGCAAAAAAAAGCCGCCATACAGCTCCAGCCAAAAAATAAAAAAGTTATAGCGCTCAGAATAAAGCAATGCAAAAAAAATATTTTTTTTTCTATAAAATTGTTTTATTGTGTAAAAGCGCCAAAACATGAAAAAAATACAGTAAGTGTAGTATCGCTGTAAACGTACTGACCCGAAGAATAACGCTGCCTGATCACTTTTACCACACGCAGAACGGCATAAAAAAAACCTCAAAAAACAATTCCTGAAGTGTTTGTTTTTGTTAACTTTACCTCCCAAAAAACGGAATAGAAAGCGATCAAAAAATGTCACGTGCCCAAAAATGGTTCCAATAAAAATTTCAACTCGTCCCGCAAAAAACAAGCCATCACATGACTCTATCGGTCGAAATATGGAAAAATTATAGCTCTCAAAATATGGTGATGCAAAAACTAGATTTTGCAAAAAAAGCGTATTTTAGTGTGTGACAGCTGTCAGTCATAAAAACCCGATATCAATCTGGTATCTCTGTAATCGCACCGACCCGAAGAATAAAGTAATCTAATCAGTTATATCACACTAGGAACGGCATAAAAAATAAATAAAACAAATATTATTCACCTGCTACTGATTTGTTTATTATGTCTCCCAAAGATCCCAGTAAGGCTCTGCTCACATTTATCCTGTGCTCTGCGCTGAGCACTTACACCAGAGTTTCCGTGTAAATCTCTGAAATACGTGATTCAGCCAGAACCCATGATGGAAGATTCCCTGTAATGAGGCAGATATAGGCCACTGTGGATGCCGTCTAGCCTGGGATCCCACGGTGTCATTTGTTTTAGGCATGCATAAAAGTGCGGTTGGCCACAGTTTTGTGCACTTCTGAAAAAAAGGACACCACTAAACAGAGGCCAGACGGAGTCCAGAGTAACTCTGCTGCCTCATTACAGTGAATGGATCCTGCAGGGGTTTCATCTGAATTACATCACTTGGAAAATTAGATGGAAACCCCAATGTAAGTGCTCAGCCTAGAGCGCCGGATAAATGTTACGTAAAATGTTCCCAATAAAAGCTTCAACTCAGTCCTCAAAAAAAGCTAGTCCCCACTCAGGTCCATCATCTGTTAAAAATATAAGGGACTTCCAAGTTACTGGTAGCAGAAAGGCTCTGGAAAAGCAAAATGGTCCTTGCTCCCCAAAAGAAATTCAGAAAATTTTGTGCTCCCAAATCCAAATGCCTATTCTACAATAATTTGTTCTCCAATTGTCAAATAGCGCTCCTTCCCCCTCAAATCTCACCGTATGGCTAAGTGGTACGATACAGCCACATATGGGGTATTGACACTTTTAGAAGAAATTGTGTGACACATTTCGGCACCATTTTTACCCATTGCCCTGTGTGAAAATGTAAAATCTGAGGGTAAAACATTTTTTTGTGGTAAAAATATAATTATGCTTTTTTCACTGCCCAATGGTATAAATTTAAAAATTAAAAAATACTCACTACTTCCCTAGATGAATTCCTTGAGAGGTGTAGTTTACAAAATGGGGTCACTTGTGGGGGTTTCTGCTGTTTCGGCATGTCAGCGACTCTTCAAATGTGACATGGTGTCTGCTGCCTATCCCAGCCAACATAGCGCTCCTTTCTCTTCCGAACCCTGCCGTACACCAAAGCAGTGGTTTTCCCCCACATATGGGGTATCGGCGTACTCAGGAGAAATTGTACAACAAATTTCATGGTGCAATTTATCCTGTTACCCTTATGATAATGCAAAATTAGGGAATGAAAAACATTTTTTATGGGAAAAATGTGAAAATTTTATTTTTACGGCTCAATATTATAAACTTCTGTGAAGCAGCTGGGGGTGCAAGGTGCTCACCACACATCTAGATAAGTTCCCTAAGGGGTATAGTTTCCAAAATGGTAGCACTTGTGGGGGGTTTCCACTGTTTAGGCACATTAGGGGCTCCCCAAATGTGACACAGCGTCCGCTAATTATTCAAACAAATTTTACATTCAAAAAGTCAAATGGCGCTCCTTCCCTTTCAAACCCTGCCATGTGCCCAAACAGTAATTTGCCTCCACATGTGGGGTATCGGCGTGTTCAGGAGAAATTGCACAACAAATTTCATGGTGCAATTTATCCTGTTACCCTTATGATAATACAAAATTAGGGAATGAAAAACATTTTTTGAGGGAAAAATGTGAAAATTTTATTTTTACGGCTCAATATTATAAACTTCTGTGAAGCAGCTGGGGGTTCAAGGTGCTCACCACACATCTAGATAAGTTCCCTAAGGGGTCTAGTTTCCAAAATGGTGGCACTTGTGGGGGTTTTCCACTGTTTAGGCACATTAGGGGCTCCCCAAATGTGACATGGCGTCCGCTAATTATTCAAACAAATTTTACATTCAAGAAGTCAAATGGCGCTCCTTCCCTTTCAAACCCTGCCATGTGCCCAAACAGTAATTTGCCTCCACATATGGGGTATCAGCATGTTCAGGAGAAATTGCATAACAAATTTCATGGTGCAATTTATCCTATTACCCTTATGATAATGCAAAATTAAGGGATGAAAAACGGTTTTGTGGGAAAAATGTGAAAATTTTATTTTTACAGCTCAATATTATAAACTTCTGTGAAGCACCTTGGGGTTCAAGGTGCTCACCACACATCTAGATAAGTTCCCTAAGGGGTCTAGTTTCCAAAATGGTGTCACTTGTGGGGGGTTTCCACTGTTTAGGCACATCAGGAGCTCTCCAAACGCAACATGGCGTCCGCTAATTATTCAGACAAATTTTACATTCAAAAAGTCTAATGGTGCTCCTTCCCTTCCGAACCCTGCCGTGCGCCCAAACAGTGGTTTTCCCTCACATATGGGGTATCAGCACGCTCAAGAGAAATTGCACAAAAAAATTTGGGGTCCATTTTTTCATGTTACCCCTGTGAAAATAAAAAAATTGGGTCTAAAGTAACATTTTTGTGAAAAAAGTTAAATGTTAATTTTTTTCTTCCACATTCCAAAAATTCCTGTGAATCACCTGAAGGGTTAATAAAGTTCTTGAATGTGGTTTTGAGCACCTTGAGGGGTGCAGTTTTTAGAATGGTGTCACTTTTGGGTATTTTCTGTCATAAAGACCCCTCAAAGTGACTTCAAATGTGATGTGGTCCCTAAAAAAATGGTTTTGTAAATTTTGTTGGAAAAATGAGAAATCGCTGGTCAACTTTTAACCCTTATAGCTCCCTAACAAAAAAAAATTTGGGTTCCAAAATTGTGCTGATGTAAAGTAGACATGTGGGAAATGTTATTTATTAACTATTTTGTGTGACATATCTCTCTGATTTAAGGGCATGAAAATTCAAAGTTTGAAAATTGCAAAATTTTCAAAATTTTCGCCAAATTTCCAATTTTTTCACAAATAAACGCAAGTGATATCGAAGAAATTTTACCACTATCATGAAGTACAATATGTCACGAAAAAACAATCTCAGAATCAGGGGAATACGTTGAAGCGTTCCAGGGTAATTACTTCATAAACTGGCAGTGGTCAGAATTGAAAAAATTGGCCTGGTCACGAAGGCAAAAACAGGCTCTGGCGCGAAGTGGTTAAGGAAAGACTAAACAGCCTCTTCCAAGTATATCCCCTGACAGAAGAACAAAAAGTGAGCATCTTTGTGGGCCAGTTAATCGGAGCAGTCCAAAGGGAGGTAAAGTCCTGGCCACCACGGGAGAAGGGGACTGTTAGAGAAATACTGGCCCGTCTAAAGGACACTTTCGATACCCGCACCTCAGCAGAGATTAAACTAAGATTTTATGGGTGCAAGCAATGGGCACAGGAAAGTATAAAGGACTATGCTTTGAACTTGCAGGAGGCCCTGAGAGCCATTAAGCAGGCAGACCCTGACAGCGTGTGGAATGAAGATAAGTTGTTGACTGAACAATTCATAGAGGGTCTACTGTCCAATGCCCACCAAACCCAGTTGCGGGCAATGGCCCTACAGGACCCTGATTTAGATTTTGCACAGTTCAAGGACAGAGCCATCCGGGTGCTCCAAGAACCGGCACCGGGTGGCACTGTAACCCACAGGCGCCCCGCTATCACTTATCCCAAGGAAGCGGCGCCCTTGTCTGCAGGGCCAGTGGAAGCTGATGCGCAGGCTTTGGACAACAACCCGGCTACAGACCTGCACCATCAGGTCCAAGAGCTAACCAAAAGCATTGCCGCGCTAACCAGAACTGTGCAGTCTTTACAGGTCTCTCCTCCAGGAAAGATCCAGCTGGCTTCCGGACCGGAGGACGTCCCTTGGCGCCGACAGAGGAGGATCCCTTCGTCCAGAGGAAGACCCAGAGAGCGATACAACGAGGACGGACAACCCATCTGCCGCCGCTGCAATCAACCCGGACATATGGCAAGGTACTGTCATTTAAACGGCCACAATCTGGGGCAGAGGGCCAACCCCCAGGCATAAGATCATCAGGCCCATCGAACTGGCGTGATAAATACGTAGGGGGACGTCCGGTCTTGCCTGTGGTACTGGATGGCATTCCTATGAGTGCCCTACTAGACATCGGGTCACAGGTGACTACCATCCCTTATGTGCTCTTTAAGCGGTACTGGAATGACTCGGACATAACCCGCTACCCAGATGATGGTCAGCCCGTGCCGCAGGTGGGATTTAAAGAGGTGACCATTAAAATCGGTAAAGTTGAACTGGCGGCACAGGGACTGATTATTGTGGACATTGACCGTCGTGTGAGTCACCCTAAAATAACCTTGGATACTAACGTGATTGAAAATTGTCTTGCAGAGATAATTCTCATTTTACAGCAGGTTGCCATGAACGCCAGTTCCAGCCAGCAGCGTGTCCTACAAAAGGAGATCCGGGCGCTGATGAAACTGCAACAGGTGGAACTATCTGGTGGTGAGATTGGTAGCGTGAGAATGTGTGACCCGTTCCCTATTGCCATGCCCCCGAAAAGTGAGATGATGATATGGTGCCGGGCAGCTATTGGTCCAAGAGGTAGAGACTACCAAGCAATGGTCGAACCCCTCTACTCGGACAATAGGCCCACCATTTTGACAGCACGGGGGGTGGTCGATATACGCCATGGGAGAGTGCCCGTCCGCATCATAAATATCGGGGAGAGAGAAGTATACCTGCCCCGGTATGCCACGCTAGCCAAATTGTTCACCATAAACCAAAATTCTGTAAAGGCCGTTGAACCCTTGCCTCCGTCTCAACCAGAGGAAGGTAACGGCTCTAAGAAACAAATGGAAGACTGGTGTCAGCAGCTGCATTTGGGTACTGACTCCACTCCCGCACACCAAAAACAGGGAGTCTACCGGGTGGTGCAGGAGTACGAGAGAGTGTTTAGTAAACACCCGCTAGACTTTGGGCGAGTAAAGGGATTAGAACATCACATCCCCACAGGAGACCATCCACCCATAAAGGAAAGATACCGACATGTACCCCCTGCACACAATCAGCATGCAAAGGGGATGTTGCGAGACATGAAGGAGGCTGGGGTAATCAGGGACAGCTGTAGCCCCTGAGCAGCTCCACTAGTTCTAGTGAAAAAGAAAGACAACACCATAAGAATGTGTGTAGACTACAGAAAGGTCAACCGAATCACACACAAAGATGCGTACCCGTTACCTAGGATAGAAGAATCTTTAGCTGCATTAAAATCTGCTAACTTCTTCTCCACTTTGGATCTTACTAGCGGGTACTGGCAGGTTCCTGTAGAAGAGGCGGACAAGGAGAAGACCGTGTTTACCACCCCTATGGGTCTCAGCGAATTCAACTGTATGCCGTTCGGGTTCTGCAACGCACCGGGAACCTTCCAGCGGTTGATGGAATGCTGTCTGGGACACCGGAATTTCGAGACGGTCCTGTTATACCTGGACGATGTCATAGTTTTTTCCAAGACCTATGAGGACCATCTGAAACACCTGGCAGAAGTGTTTGACGCCCTGGCAAGCTACGGCCTAAAGGTGAAACCCTCCAAGTGTCATCTACTGAAACCAAAAGTACAGTACCTGGGAAACGTGGTGAGTGCTGACGGAGTGGCTCCCGACCCCGATAAGATCACCGTGATTAAGGACTGGCCAAGCCTCTCCAGCGTAAAGGAAGTGCGGCAGTTTCTCAGGTTGGTAGGCTACTACGGAAGATTCATTCCCGGTTTCACCAGAATGGCAGCTCCTATGCAGGACCTCCTGATAGGCTAGTCCAGGAAGGCCAAAAACCAGAAGCCACCCTTCAGGTGGGAAAAGCTGGAAGAGGAGTCCTTCCGCCAGCTGAAAATGGCCCTCAAAGGGTATGAAATCCTGGCATACCCTGACTACGGCCAGCCCTTTATCCTCCACACGGACGCAAGCAACATCGGGCTAGGAGCCGTACTGTCCCAGATCCAGCAGGGGAGAGAACGGGTAATCGCTTACGCCAGCCGGAAACTACGGCCCACAGAAAGGAACCCTGAGAATTATAGCTCCTTCAAGCTAGAGTTCCTGGCAGTGGTGTGGGCAGTGACTGAACGTTTCAAGCATTACCTTGCCTCTTCCAAGTTCACCGTGTACATGGATAACAACCCGTTGACACACCTGGACACTGCAAGGCTTGGTGCCCTGGAGCAGAGATGGATGGCCCGCCTGTCCAACTATGAATTCACCATCAAATACCGGGCGGGACGCTCAAATGCCAACGCGGATGCCCTGTCCAGAATGCCAAACTTACTGGACGGAGGAGAAGATCCAGAAGAACTAGAAGAGATCGAACTCCCTGCGTTCCACCTTCGTGGGATTACCCAGTATTCCCACTGCGTAACGGACAGGCGCTCTGCTACGTTCAATCCCTTACCCCACTACGGCTGGGCGGAGACGCAAGACAGTGACCCCGCAGTCCGAAATGCTGACACAAGCTGATTCCCGCCTTGACCCAGATGCTCCGGAGGAGACCAAGCAACTGTGGAAAGAGAAAAGTAAGCTGTTTCTTTACAAAGAGAAGCTGTGCCGGAGAGTGGTCAACTCCCGAACACATGAGCTGACCTGGCAGGTAGTGGTCCCGAGACGAGACGCGGCTATGGTCCTGGAGGCATACCACGACGGAGCAGGGCACTTCGGATGGAAGAAGCTGGAGTTCCTGTTGCGTGGACGGTTCTTCTGGGTAGGCATGAGAGGAGCCATCGAGAGATGGTGCAGAGACTGTGGCCCGTGCAACCTAAAAAGGAAGGACCGTGCCAGCCAGAAGACTCCTCAGCAGCCCATCATCACCAGGCAGCCACTGGAGCTGGTAGCTCTGGACCATGTGAAACTGGCTCCGAGCAGATCCGGGTACATCTACGCCCTCACCATCATAGATCACTACTCCCGGTTCCTGGTGGTGGTCCCTGTCAAAGACTTGACGGCTCAAACAGCAGCGAGAGCCTTTCAGCTGCACTTCTGCCGTCCACACGGGTATCCGGAACAAGTGTTGACTGACCAAGGACCAGCCTTCGAAGCGGAGGTCTTCCAGGAGTTCTGCAATCTGTATGGCTGCAGGAAGATAAGAACAACGCCCTATCACCCTCAGACCAACGGACTATGTGAAAAAATTAACCAGGTGGTGATAGACTTGCTAAAAACGTTGCCCCTGGAAGAACGTAATCTGTGGCCTGAGAAACTGCCTGATCTGGTGGACCCATATAACCACATCCTGGTAAGTTCCACCAACTGTACCCCAGCTTACCTAATGAGAGCAAGACCTGGTAAGCTGCCTATTGACCTGGATATGGGAGTCCTGACACCTGAGGACACCTCGCCAGAGGCAGACTGGGATACAGAACGGCAGCAGCAGTACCAGAAAGTACAAGAGAGCGTCGAGCAAAGTCTGTCTCAAGCAAGAGAAAGGCAAGAGAAGACTTATAACCAGCATGCTCCCGCTGTTCCCCTGGTACCTGGAGAGCAGGTCTTGAAGAGAAAGAGGCGGCTCCATAACTTGGATGACCAGTGGGAGAAAGAACCGTACACCGTACTGCCTTCACGCCATGAGAATCCAAAAGTCTGTATAATCAGTAAGGATGGAGGAGAAACCACAGCCATTATCTCCAGAGACCACCTGAAAAAGTGTCCCGAGCAGTTGCAAAGCACTGACGAAGATCAAGAGAACCCTCAACCCGCAGAGGAAAGGGAAGAAATGATCAGTACCATACTCAGAGACTTTCCCCGGTCCTGGACTCAAATCAACAACGCAGTCATGGTACCCGTCCTCACCTTTCTCCAGCCAGCCCCTCAAGGGCCTACAGAACAACAGGGAGTGTCGGAAGAGCAGCTGGCCCAGGAGGCTGAAGGATCCATACAAGCAGCTCAGGAGAATCAACCCTCTGCTAGTAGTGAGCCTGTCTTGCCCCTAGTAAGCCAAAGAGTACGCAGTAAGCTGCCAGGCCTACCCGCAACACCTCCTACACCCTGTAGTGCAGAGCCAGATAGTGGGTTACGTAGGTCCACCAGGAGCACTAGAGGACAGATGCCCGCTCGCTGGAGAATCTAGAATGTAATGTGGATTAACCTGTAAATTGCAAATGCTGAAAATGGTTTATGTTTTTGTTGCCTGTTTTGTAATTATGTTCCTCTAGTTACCCTGCAGGTTTATTTGGACTGTCAGGTTATGGACGCTGAATAACCAGAACTACATTGTAAATAGTTGCACTTGGTGCCTCTTGCGAAGACGGCCACAAAAGAAAAACCTGTCTGGCGTGGCCCCGTGTGGTCCAAAGTAGTTCGCTTCGCCTTGCAGCCACGCCCAGGGCCAACGTTTGGGGTTTGCTTTGGACAGGTCCCCGCACCATTGAAGACTTCACCTCATTGGGTGACATGGACACCCGGTCACGGACGCGCCGTGACCTCTAAAGACTAAACTTCTTGTACATATGTTGTTGTATTATTGTTTATACCCTGTTATGTATGTTTAAAAAAAATGTGTTTAGTCCCGGAGTACTAAATTTCACTAGGGGGGAATGTGGCACCCCAGGGTTCTGGTTGCCACGGTGATAGAAATATCACGTCTGAGAGCAAGTGGGAGGTTCCCTGGTCAGGAGCCCTTGAACATGCAACACCTCTTGTCCCAGACCAGATAGGGGAGGAATCTGCCCTATATAAACTGGATCTGGGGCGGGGTTAGAGTAGGAAAAGAAAGAAAGTGAAGCAGAGAGTGAGAGAGAGTGAAGTGCCAGACACAGGGGAACGGAGTCCAAGGCTGTGAGGATCTCTAAGTCCAACAGCAGAAACCAGCCGGCAGGGGAATCCAGGTCCTCTGGCCATAGAAGCCCGGAGGCTCAGTCACGAGCAAGGGACCAGCACCGCCATCGAGGAGCGGAGGCTGCCAGAAGGCCCCAAGTCACCAGCCATACGGGTGAGCACTACACGGTATACTCAGGGATGTGGGCTTCTTCCACTCGCTTACAGCAAGGTAGCCAGGAAGAGTGCAGACAGACGGGGAGGACTACAACTCCACCTGGCCAGGGGAACTCCTGTTTGTTCACAGACTGACCAGGCCTCTTATGCTAGCCAGTACTCCCGGGAGGGTCTGCCTTATCATCATCAGTAAAGACCCTTAACTGCACTGCAAAGACTCTGAGTCGTTCCTGCTTTACCCGTGCACCATCACTCCCATCATCCACACTCACTGCCCTGAGGCTATACTCCTCCCGTGGGGAGTTGTCCCATCTACTGCTGCGCGCACAACACCAGCCTCAGCGGTCTGCCTCGCAGCGGACATTAACCTAAAACATATAAAAGACTGCCACTTTGTTGACCACCCTGAGCCACGGGACCGGGTCGCCACCACGGAGACTACAACCCCCCAGAGACCCGGCTCCGGGTAACCCACACGCGTGCACAGACGGCCCAGGGGGCGCGTCACACACACCTCCACCTTCCACCTCAGACCACCAGAGGGAGCCCGTTAGGGATATAAATAGGGAAGGTGGAGCTAGGCAGTTGAGTCTAGTGAACAGTTTCCTCAGGGGACAGAGGTAGTTCCAGTCCCTCTAGAGAGAGTTCAGACTCAAGAAGCTCAGTCAGTGAGCCTAAGGCGTGCCGACGCCATAAGAGCGGTGAAGAGTAGCGAGGCCTACTGCCAGTGTGAAGCCTAGTGAGGGCCCCGAGCGTGACCGAAGGCAAGTGGAGTAAGCGAGCTACGTAGGGTGGGCAGAGGAGCTTAACTAGCTCACCCCACAACCATTTACCGGACACCGGGTACGCGTCTGCAGGGATCTCTAGGACCAGCAGAAACTACCGGGACCCCTGGTGAACTACATGTCCCAGGAACACCAGAAGCTGACCGTTATACCTGGGTCAGGAATCACAGAGGCCCAAGAGACCAGGAAGTGTGATCTCCAACGGAAGGCCCTACCACCAGGTCAGCAGGTGCAAGACAGAGAACAAGTTAGGCCTAGCTTCAGGCAGGTCATAAACTTAACAGGAAAAGGCAAGAAACAGGAGGCCCCACACGCGCTCATTGGGGAGAGTCCTGAAGTGCACCCTTCACCCTACTGTGCCCTGGATCGTGCCAGAAACACCACTAGTAAAGGTACTGAAGTGAAATGTCGTGTGTGTGCCTATTCTTCTTCTGACCCGGCTGGGTCCCCTCTGTCCTGCATCCCTTCTCCTATGCTGCCCTGAGGCCCCGCTCCACCTGTGGGGAGCCGCACCAACCAAGCTGCCGGACCACCGGCCTCAGAGGACTGTAGCAGCGCTGGTGATCCTCACCAGACACCACAGGTGGCGTCACACACTTTCCCTATCCCATACACCTTTCCCCAATTCCTTCTTCTTTTAAAGAGTGACCCCAGGGTATGGCCCCGGGAGCCGGCCACCGCGGCATCCCCCAAAACCAAACAGCAAGGTCCGGACGCCGAGTCCCCATCCCTTGGGCGTGTCATCTCTTCCTGGCGTCACAAACAGGATTCCATGCCCGCTGCAACGACGGAGTGTTGTGCCTGTTGCCACCGGGTACTGTGCGCCTTTAATCAGAACTGTGTATTTAACTGTAGCGAAGATCGCCGCCATTGTTGTGCCGCCGAGCGGGAAGAAGGGCGTAACCGCGGGAAACTGAGAGGCGCACCTGCTGAAGCGCGTGAAGCCCCGGACATGCCCCATGCCTCGACGTCAAACCAGGAAGCGCCAGGTCCTGGAAGGAGCGCCGGTGAACGCTCTGACATAGGACGCAAGCGACGCAAGGTCCTGAAGAAGACCGTCACCTGCGGAGCAGCGGCCTATCGGAAGAAAAGAAAAGAAAGTAGGCCACGGTTCGCTAGGGGGGCGCCAGAATGTCCGAAGAACAGCACAACGCCGGAGTACCGGTTAACCGCCCTGAAGTGCAACCCGCGCTCGGCGCCGAGCAGGCCGAAGCAGCCACTCCACCAGCAGGGCCTGTAACCCCTGTCATACCCATGGCCCTACCGTACATCCCTGGAGCGAAGTGGCTCCACCAGTACAGCGGCAAACCAGATACCCTGTCTGGACTTAACTGGAAAATATGCGGTATACTGGACATGTACTCTATGACAGGCAAGCATAGAGCCGCTGTTGTATTAGGACAATTGACTGGTGCTGCGGAGCGAGAAGTAGAAACCTGGTCAGCCGCAGACCAAGAGTCAGTGTCCGCAATCTTTAAAAAGTTACAGACTGTCTTTGAGAATCATACTGAGACAGACCTCCGGATGAGGTTCTACAACTGCTCTCAGCAACCGGAGGACAGTGTTCGGGACTATGCCTGGCGTTTACAAGGGGCCCTGTGAGCTCTGAAACAGGTTAGTCCAACCAGCATCGATAATGAAAATAAAATGCTGAAGGAACAGTTTATCCGGGGACTGAGGTCCCAAGAGGAGAGCAGGACTGTGCGTTGGTGGTCCCTGGATCATCCAGATGCCACCTTTGACACCCTTAAGGACATGGCTATAAAAGGGCTACAGCCCCTGGAAACAACTGCTATCCAATGTTACCAGGGTGGGGCCACTCCAGTGCCTGCAGCGTCCACCTTTTCCACGGTGGCTGCTGAAGCCAAGGTGCAAGCAACGTCCCCTAATGAGCTGGACAGCCTGCGCTCTGAAGTGCGTCAGTTGAGCAAAACCCTGACCACTGTACTGAGTGCCCTGCAGCTGTGGACGGAGCCCGAGGAGGAAGTAAGGATCCTGATAGCTGACTGCCCTGAGGATGTCCCCTGGATGAGAAGGAGGAAGAGGACAACGCCACCCCCTGGGAGGATTAGCAACCAACGCCGTCCACCGAGGGACCCTGTCTGCCACCTCTGCCACAAGACAGGTCACGCCGTCCAGAGCTGTCCTTTAAACGAGCAAACCCTGGGGCCGAAGGCTGACACCCTGGAGTAGACCCCCCATGCCCATCAAACTGGTACCACAGGTTCGTGGGAGGAAGACCTTTCCTGTCCATAGTGCTGGACGGCATCGCGACACCTGCTCTGCTGGACACAGGATCTCAGGTAACCATCATGCCTGATGTTCTCTACAAAAGGTTCTGGTCCATAGACGAACTTCACCCACCAGATCCAAATCTTTCAGTCTATGCCTCAAATGGC
The DNA here is from genome assembly GCF_046119375.1 of Phyllobates terribilis. Lineage (NCBI taxonomy): Eukaryota > Metazoa > Chordata > Amphibia > Anura > Dendrobatidae > Phyllobates > Phyllobates terribilis. The sequence continues at coordinate 13,978,620 of NW_027362766.1, forward strand.
CTCCCCCTTAACCTAGTCGGGGTTAAGGATGTGGCAGTAAAGGTGGGAAGAGTGGAACTGAAGGACCAGGGACTAATTGTAGTAGAGACTAATCCTGATGATACAGATTTGTATATGGTACTTGGCACAAATATTGTTAGTAACTGTTTGGGAGAATTGTTGTTCTTGCTCCAACAGATGGCTGACACTGCCAAACCAGGGCAGAGGAGGGTGCTCCAGAAAGAGATCCGAGCCCTTATGTACCAGCAACAGGTAAAGCTAACAGGCGGTGAAATTGGTAACGTACAGGTGACAGACCCGGTACCCATTGTGAGTCCCCCGATGAGTGAAATGCTGATTTGGTGTAGAGCAGCAATAGGTTTCAAAGGACGGAGCTACCAGGCGGTAGTAGAGCCCCTTAGCTCGGAACATAGACCTACACTCTTGACTGCCAGAGGGATAGTGGATGTAAGCAATGGGAGGGTGCCCGTACGCCTCCTAAACTATGGGGAGGACGAAGTTAGATTACCACGCTATGCCACTGTTGCCAAACTGTACACAGTAAATAACAACTTCATACACACGGCGGAGTCCTTAACCTCACCAGACGGAGTGGAGGATAATGACCCGGGAACCCAGGTGGAGGATTGGTGTCAACAGCTCCATGTTGGGACAGACACCACTCCTGCCCATCAGTAGCAGGGTGTACACTGGGTGGTTCAGGAATACGAGCAGGTATTCAGTAAACACCCACTTGACTTTGGGAGGATTAAAGGGGTACAACACCATATACCCACAGGTGACCATCTACCCATCAAAAAACGTTACAGGCCAATCCCACCAGCACACTACCAGAAGGCGAAGGAGATGTTACACGACATGAAGAAGGCAGGAGTAATAAGGGATAGTTGTAGTCCCTGGGCAGCTCCCCTGGTCCTGGTCAGGAAAAAGGATGGAAGCATGAGAATGTGTGTAGATTACAGACAAGTAAATCGCATTGCACATAAAGATGCATACCCTTTACCACGTATAGAGGAATCCCTGGCTGCCTTAAAGTCTGCAAATTACTTCTCCACCCTTGACCTCACTAGTGGGTACTGGCAAGTAGCTGTTGCTGAGGAGGATCGGGAGAAGACGGCCTTCACCACCCCGATGGGACTCTGCGAGTTCAACAGTATGCCGTTTGGACTCTGCAACGCCCCCGGAACATTCCAGAGATTGATGGAGTGCTGCCTGGGACACCGCAACTTCGAGACTGTACTACTATACCTGGACGATGTGATAGTGTACTCCAAAACGTATGAGGACCACTTGAAGCACCTGGTGGAGGTATTTGAGTCGCTGTCCCGGTATGGGATGAAGCTGAAGCCCTCAAAGTGCCACCTGCTCAAGCAAAAGGTACAGTACCTGGGGCACATCGTTAGTCCAGAGGGAGTAGCACCAGACCCAGAGAAGGTCACTTCCATCCAGAAATGGCCGGAGCCGAAGAGCCTCAAGGAGGTACGTCAGTTCCTGGGACTAGTCGGGTATTACCGGAGGTTTGTGAAGGACTATACCAATAAAGGGCGCCTTTGCAAGTTCTCCTGGTAGGACAGTCTGGGAGAGGCAGAAACCACCCGTTCCAGTGGGGTAAGGAGCAAGCTGAATCCTTTGAGGTGATGAAGGAGATCCTGACCGGCGCAGAGATCCTAGCCTACCCTGACTACAGCCTACCGTTCCTGCTGTACACTGATGCCAGCAATGAAGGATTAGGAGCTGTACTGAGTCAGAAGCAGAATGGCAAAGAGAAGGTGATCGCCTATTGTATGAAAGCAGGAAGTTCCGCCCGACTGAGAGGAACCCAGAGAACTATAGCAGCTTCAATTTGGAGTTCCTGGCCCTGGTCTGGGCCATCACCGAGAGGTTCAAGCACTACCTAGCCTCCAGTAAGTTCACTGCCTTCACTGATAACAACCCCTTGACTCATCTAGAAACAGCCAAGTTAGGAGCCATGGAGCAACGATGGATGGCTCGGCTGTCAAACTACCAATTCACTATTAAGTACCGGGTGGGCCGCAAGAACGCCAACGCCGATGCCCTGTCCAGGATGCCTCACCAGTTGGACACTGAAGAAGAAGTGGATGACTTGGAGGAGATTGAGCTACCTGCCTTCCACCATAATGGAGTGGTCCATGAGCAACGAGCCTCCAGGAAGCATCGCGGTAAGACGTAAAACCCCCTGCCTCACCACAGCTGGAAGGAGACCCAGGACAGCGACCCGGTTGTCAGCCGTATCAAAGAGCTGATAACCGAGGAAGGTTCCTCCCTGGAGAAGGACGCGTCTCTACAAGCCAAGCAGCTGTGGAATGAGAAGAGACGGCTGTTCATCTATAGAGAGAAGCTGTGCCGGAGGTACGTCAACCCCAAAACCCATGAGATGGTATGGCAGATAATGGTGCCCAAGACAGACATCCAGATGGTGTTGGAAGCCTACCACGATCAGGCGGGGCATTTTGGCTGGAAGAAGCTAGAAACCCTGCTGAAGTGTCGGTTTTATTGGGTAGGAATGCGCAGTTACATTGAGAGGTGGTGCTGGAATTGTGGATTCTGTAGCCTCAGAAGAAAAAACGACAGCAGCCTGAAGGCACCCCTGCAACCCATCAAGACGACTCGTCCCCTGGAGATCGTGGCCCTGGATCATGTCAAGCTGTCACCCAGCAGGTCAGGATATTCCTATGCCCTGACCATGGTGGATCACTACTCCCGGGTCCTGGTGGTCGCCCCCGTCAAGGATCTGATGGCAGAAACTGCGGCGAAGACATTTCAGGCGTACTTCTGCAGGCCCCATGGATGCCCGGATCAGGTGCTGACGGATCAAGGCCCAGCCTTTGAAGCCGAACTTTTCAAGGAGTTCTGCTATCTGTACCGGTGTAAAAAGATCCAGACTACACCGTACCACCCCCAAACCAATGGTCTCTGTGAAAAGATGAATAACATCGTCATTGACCTGCTGAAGACCTTACCACTAGAGGAGAGAAATCAGTGGCCAGACCTACTACCTAACCTGGTAGATCTGTACAACCACATACCTGTGAGTTCCACCAATTGTACTCCAGCATATCTCATGCGAGCCAGACACGGGAAGTTGCCCATGGACCTGGAGCTTGGTGTAGTAGAACCAGAAGCAGATATGTCCACTGAGGACTGGGACACGACCAGACAGGAGCAGTACAGAAGAGTACAGGCCTGTGTCGAAGACAGTCTCACTCGGGTAAGGGACAAGCAGGAAGCCCACTACAATAAAAGTGCGCCTGCAGAACCCTTCACACCAGGAGAAGTGGTGTTAAAGAGGAAAAGGAGAAACCGCAAACTTGATGACCAGTGGGAAAGAGAACCCTACACTGTGTTAAATTCAAGATTTGATAACAGGAAGACCTGTTTGATTAGCAAAGACGGAGGAATAACGACGGCAACGGTATCTAGAGACCATCTGAAGTTGTGTCCAGACCTACTAAAGCCCCAAGAAGAAGTGCCTCTCACCGTACCGGAGGAGCCTAAAGAAGCAGTACTCCATACTGACTTAGGAGATTTCCCGGCAGATTGTCCTCAACTAGGAGGAGCAGTAATAATACCTGTGATCCACTTCTTTCAACAGCCAGAAGACCCTCCACAGCTAGTAGAACCTGTAAGTGCTTCAGAAGAGCCTGCTCAAGAAGCATCCCCGGAAGAAGGATCCCCAGTTGGAGCAGAGCAAGAAGTCCCAGCCAATGGTACACTTGCCAGTCCCATAGAGAGGTTAAGGCAGTTTTACAATCTACCCACACGTAGAACTGACAAGGTAGCAGACGGTGCAGACCCAGATACCATCCACACTCCCGTACTACGTAGGTCGACACGTAGCACACGAGGTCAGACCCCTGTCAGATACAGAGAATAGAGAAGGAAACTCTGACAGTGTAAATAGTTGCCCTTGGGGTATTATATTGTGTATTTTCATGTATGAATTTCTTAACTTGTGTTTTGCTTTATAATGGACAATCTAAGTGATATGGACACTTCCCTTGTTATCTCTAGTTACCCGTAAGGGTACATAAAGAACTTTGTGGCTGAGGACTGTGTGCAGCCCAAAAACTGTTTGCTGTAAATAATTGCACTCCCTGGAGTGCCCCTCTAGGTGACCTCAGAACAAAAACCTGTCTGGCGTGGCAGAAGTGGAGGTCCAACTCAGGATCGCCAATCCCTGCAGCCACCCCAGGGCCTACGTGGAGGGTTTGCTTTGGACAGGTCCCTCAAGCTACCTTTAACCTGTGAGAAGGACACCCTGTTAGGGGACCTCACCGGAAGAGACTTGAATTCTGAGGTTGTTTATTGTATTGTACATATCTATTTATTATCACCAATGTTTTATATGTAACGTTCAAGCAAAGTGCCTCCCATAAAGGGAAGAGTTATTGTTGTCATCTGTTATAAAAATTACTTCAGTCCGGGAGTACTGAGCTTTACTAGGGGGGAATGTGGCGCCCTGCTGCGCATTGGTGCCACAGATCCCAGAGGGGTGCATGGACGGATTCCTTCACAAGAGGCCCTCATAGCATTCACACACCTCCACCTTCCACCTCAGACCAGCAGAGGGAGCCCGGATAGGGATATAAAAAGGGAAGGTGGAGCTAGGCAGTTAGTCAGTCTGCTGCAGCCAGAGAGGTTGTCAGGTCACTTCAGACTCAGGGAGCTCAGATTATTGAGCCTAGGGCGTGCCGACGCCAAAAGAGCTGCGAAGCGCAGTGTGCCTGCTGCAGTGTGAAGCCTAGTGAGGGCCCCGAGCATGGCCGAAGGCGAGTGGAAAGAGAGCAACATAGGGGGCAGAGGAGCTTAACCAGCTCACCCCAAAATCATTTACCGGACACTGCGTCCGCGCCTACAGTTGGCCTATATCCCCAGCAGGAATAACCGGAACCCCTGGAGAACTATACGTCCCAGGAACACCAAAATGCTGACTGTTATACCAGGGTCAGGAGTCACGGAGGCCCAAGAGACCAGGGAGTGTGATCTCCAACAGAAGGCCCTACCACCAGGTCAGCAGGTGCAAGACAGAGACCAAGTTAGGCCTAGCTCCAGGCAGGTCAAAAACTTATCAAAGAAAGGCAAAAAACAGTAGGCCCCACACCCGCTCACTGGGAAGAGTCCTGATATGCACCCTTCACCCTGAAGTACCCTGGACAGTGCCAGAAACAACACCAGTAAAGGTACTGAAGTGAACTGTTGTGTGTGTGCCTATTCTTCCTCTGACCCGGCTGGGTCACCTCTGTCCTGCATCCCTACACTTACACTGCCATGAGGCCCCGCTCCACCTGTGGGGAGCCGCACCAACTAAGCTGCCTGAACACCGGCCTCAGAGGACTGCTGCAGCGCTGGTGATCCTCACCAGACACCACAGGTGGTGTCACGAACTTTCCCTATCCTATATAATTTCCCCCCCATCTTTTAAGAGTGATCACAGGGTACGGGCCCGGGAGCCGACCACCGCGACATCCCCCAAGGTCAGGCAACAACAAGGCCCGGGCACCGAGTCGTCCCCATCCCCTGGGCTCTTCATTAGTCCTACCTAAATTTTACAAGTAAGTTGGCTGGAATGAAACCACCAAAAATATCCTTGTGGGTTTCAGAACAAATTTGTAGCAAATACATTTTTAATATCGATTCATTCTTTCATCATTGTTTTTTTTTATTAAACGGTGTTCAGACTCCAACACTTTGATTTGGCCAATTTTACATGGTGATAAGGCTGAAAAATCACATACAAATATTTGCACCAGTTTTTAGTGATATTTTTCAAGTGGACTCATAAGAAATGAAAAACTATAAAAAAAAAAAAAAAGGACTTAGGATCCAGATTCTTGAAAGCAATTATGCCAGTGTTGTGATTAGTGATGAGCGAGTATGTTTGGTCAACCCTTTCGGCGAGTATGCTCGGGTGAGTACCGAGTATCTTCAGCGTACTCGGTGATATGTTTGAATAACTCCCTTGTGCATGATTTGCGACTGTTTGACAGCTTTAATACATGTGAGGAATGAGAAAGAAAAAAGCATTCCTCACATGTATTAAAGCTATCAAACAGTCGTAGAGCATACTCGCTCATCACTAGTTGTGATGTAACTCTCTTTGAAAAATTGCAACATTTTTTGTTAATTTTTTTTTGCAAATTTTGGCATTTTCACAACTGTTTTGCCTACCTTTACCAAAAAGGGCTGATCTGGGGGGAGTGTCCAGCACACCTACTTCTGCATAGGGAGGTGAGCTGTGACCATGATCGTGCGTACAGCCCAGTGTGGATGTGGCGCCATCTGACATCGTGCACCTGTCCTGTTATGTGCGGATGACATTACACCTATACATACCTCCGCAACGTGTGCACAATTGTCAAGTTTCGACCAATTGTCCTAGTCTACTGATTAGACACACGAAACCTAATAACAGTGCTTGCGTCCCGACAGTTATTATGTGCAGATCTGACATCATCGGCATCGTTCACAGAAAAGCCCTTCAATTTTAAAGCAAAACAGGCAGTTTTGGAGTCTGTTTTCCTTTTTTTTAAGTCGAATATGGGAGTAGATCAAAAAAGTATAAAAAAAAGGAAAGAGGGGTATACTTCTCCTCTATTATTTTTGCTCCTAAATGTGACTCAAAGCAGCAAAAAAATCATTTCGGCCTTGTGAGCCTTTTATAGAACACTCGGCCACTGTTACAGATGTGACTGATGTACATAAGAGGCAGGTGATTGACAATGAGCTGTCCTAGAAGGTTGCCCTGATGAAGGTAGATGGGGAACACAAGCACCTTGGTAGCCCTCATGAAGGTAAATGGGGAACACAAGCACCTTAGTAGCCCTCATGAAGGTAGATGGGGAACACAAGCACCTTGGTAGCCCTCATGAAGGTAGATGGGGAACACAAGCACCTTGGTAGCCCTGATGAAGGTAGATGGGGAACATAAGCACCTAGGTTGCCCTGATGAAGGTAGATGGGGAACACAAGCACCTTGGTTGCCCTGATGAAGGTAGATGGGGAACACAAGCACCTTGATTGCCCTGATGAAGGTAGATGGGGAACACAAGCACCTTAGTAGCCCTCATGAAGGTAGATGGGGAACACAAGCACCTTGGTAGCCCTCATGAAGGTAGATGGGGAACACAAGCACCTTGGTAGCACTCATGAAGGTAGATGGGGAACACAAGCACCTTGGTTGCCCTGATGAAGGTAGATGGGGAACACAAGCACTTTGGTAGCCCTCATGAAGGTAGATGGGGAACACAAGAACCTTGGTAGCCCTCATGAAGGTAGATGGGGAACACAAGCACCTTGGTAGCCCTCATGAAGGTAGATGGGGAACACAAGCACCTTGTTAGCCCTGGCGAAGGTAGATGGGGAACACAAGCACCTTGGTAGCCCTGATGAAGGTAGATGGGGAACACAAGCACCTTGGTTGCCCTGATGAAGGTAGATGGGGAACACAAGCACCTTGGTTGCCCTGATGAAGGTAGATGGGGAACACAAGCACCTTGGTTGCCCTGATGAAGGTAGATGGGGAACACAAGCACCTTTGTTGCCCTGATGAAGATAGATGGGGAACACAAGCACCTTGGTTGCCCTGATGAAGGTAGATGGGGAACACAAGCACCTTGGTAGCCCTGATGAAGGTAGATGGGGAACACAACAACCTTGGTAGCCCTGATGAAGGTAGATGGGGAACACAAGCACCTTGGTAGCCCTCATGAAGGTAGATGGGGAACACAAACACCTTGGTAGCCCTGATGAAGGTAGATGGGGAACACAAGCACCTTGGTAGCCCTCATGAAGGTAGATGGGGAACACAAGCACTTTGGTTGCCCTGATGAAGGTAGATGGGGAACACAAGAACCTTGGTAGCCCTCATGAAGGTAAATGGGGAACACAAGCACCTTGATTGCCCTGATGAAGGTAGATGGGGAACACAAGCACCTTGCTTACAGAAAGGCTGTGGAACCAAGAACGTGACAACATCCTTTATCACAAGTGAATCTGCTTAACGCGTTGAGGGGAAACACAAGTGACTCCTGATCTGGGGTAATCACATTTCTGGGAGTTAATTGATCTGTGCAGTAACACAAGTCAACATTTTCCCAATACACATTTGCAAAGTGAACAATGCTTCACTTGTGGTGTAGGAGGATGAGGTAGGAATATTTCTATTCTTTGGAGGTAGACGTATACCGTGGCATCACACAGCAGAGGAGGCATCTCCACACAACAAAGTCAAAGTTATCCCAACGGGTAAAACTTCCACTTTGCCAACTTTGTTTTCTTTCTCAACAGAGCAGTCGCAAATTTCATAGAAATCCCAAAACGTATGTCATCAGATAAAATAACATGAATCAGTAAACTTTTATAATAACTAATGTGATACAGCAAGAGCAACTAAAGCGACTCAAGACGCAAAAATACAGCAAGTTCTGTAAAATAGTAAAAGAGAACAGGCCCAATGCATAATGCAAAGGAAGATGCTGGGTGTGTGGTCAGTACCAAAACCAGCATATACAGGTGCATCTCACTAAATTAGAATATCATCAAAAAGTTAATTTATTTCAGTTCGTCAATACAAAAATTGAAACTCATAGGCTGCGTACCCACTATGGGTTTTTTCAAGCGTTTTTGCCGCCGAATGACTAGATGACGTCACCGCAGGTCCTTTTAGACCACCGCGAGACACGGGAGACCGAACGCAGCGGAGAAAACACCGGGGGCCATCAGAAGGTGAGTATAATGTTTAATTTTTCTTTTTTTTACCATTCTTAATCTTTTTTTAACTATTACTTGGTCACACTATATAAGACCATGCCGCTTGCATGGATTTATATAGTGTGACCAAGTTGTCAAGCACTTTTCCAAGTCATTACACACAGAGTGATCTATTATATAGAGTCATTACACACAGAGGGATCTATTATATAGAGTCATTATACGCAGAGGGATCTATTATATAGAGTCATTACACACAGAGGGATCTATTATATAGAGTCATTACACACAGAGGGATCTATTATATAGAGTCATTACACACAGAGGGATCTATTATATAGAGTCATTACACACAGAGGGATCTATTATATAGAGCCATTACACACAGAGGGATCTATTATATAGAGTCATTACACGCAGAGGGATCTATTATATAGAGTCATTACACACAGAGGGATCTATTATATAGAGTCATTACACACAGAGGGATCTATTATATAGAGTCATTACACACAGAGTGATCTATTATATAGAGTCATTACACACAGAGCGATCTATTATATAGTCATTACACACAGAGGGATCTATTATATAGAGTCATCACACACAGAGGGATGTATTATATAGAGTCATTACACACAGAGGGATCTATTATATAGAGTCATTACACACAGAGGGATCTATTATATAGAGTCATTACACACAGAGGGATCTATTATATAGAGCCATTACACACAGAGCGATCTATTATATAGAGTCATCACACACAGAGGGATGTATTATATAGAGTCATTACACACAGAGGGATCTATTATATAGAGTCATTCCACACAGAGGAATCTATTATATAGAGTCATCACACACAGAGGGATGTATTATATAGAGTCATTACACACAGAGGGATCTATTATATAGAGTCATTCCACACAGAGGGATCTATTATATAGAGTCATCACACACAGAGGGATGTATTATATAGAGTCATCATACACAGAGGGATGTATTATATAGAGTCATTACACACAGAGGGATCTATTATATAGAGTCATTACACACAGAGCGATCTATTATATAGAGTCATCACACACAGAGGGATGTATTATATAGAATCATTACACGCAGAGGGATCAATTATATAGAGTCATTACACACAGAGTGATCTATTATATAGAGACATTACACACAGAGGGATCTATTATATAGAGTCATTACACACAGAGGGATCTATTTCAAGTGTTTATATCTGTTAATGTTGATGATTATGGCTTACAGCCAATGAAAACACAAAAGTCATTATCTCAGTAAATTAGAATACTTTATAACAACAGCTTGAAAAATGTTTTTACAATCCGAAATGTTGGCCTACTGAAATTTATGTTCAGTAAATGCCCTCAATACTTGGTCGGGCTCCTTTTGCATCAATTACTGCATCAATGCGGCAATGTGGCATGGAGGCGATCAGCCTGTGGCATGGAGGCGATCAGCCTGTGGCATGGAGGGATCAGCCTGTGGCATGGAGGCGATCAGCCTGTGGCCCTGCTGAGGTGTTATGGAAGCCCAGGTGGCTTTGATAGCAGCCTTCAGCTCGTCTGCATTGTTGGCTCTGGTGTCTCTAATCTTCCTCTTGACAATACCCCATAGATTCTCTATAATAGATTCTCTATGGGGTTAAGGTCAGGCGAGTTTGCTGACAATCAAGCACAGTGATCCTGTTGTGTGTAAACCAGGTATTGGTACTTTTGGCCGTGTGGACAGGGGCCAAGTCCTGCTGGAGAATGACATTTCCATCTCCAAAAAGCTTGTCGGCAGAGGGAAGCATGAAGAGCTGTAAAATGTCCTGGTAGGCGGCGGCGCTGACTTTGGTCTTGATAAAACACAGTGGACCTACACCAGCAGATGACATGGCCCCCCAAACCATCACTGATTGTGGAGACTTCATACTAGACCTCCAGCAGCTTGGATTGTGACCTCTCCACTCTTCCTCCAGACTCTGGGACCTTGTGGAGTATGTCAATGACTGCCTTCTGGACATCTGTCAAGTCAGCAGTCATCCCCATGACTGTGGATCCTACTGAAACAGACTAAGGGACCTTTTTAAATGCTTAGAAAGCCTTTGCATTTGTTTTTTGTTAATTATTTTAATTTACTGAGAAAATGTCTTTTGTGTTTTCATTGGCTGTAAGCCATAATCCTCAACATTAACAGAAATAAACACTTGGAATAGATCCCTCTGTTTGTAATGACTCTATTTAATATATGAGTTTAACTTTTTGTATTGAAAAACTAAAGTAAATTAACTTTTTGATGATATTCTAATTTAGTGAGATGCACCTGTACATACCAGCTCAATCAAACATAATCAAAAAGAGAAAGAGAGCTTGAATGGCAAAAAGGATCACGTTTTATTATTAGCAAAAGTTAATACAATACATCATAATAAATAACATTACCTATCTGTAACAACAAAGGTGCACAGTGCTAAGAGGCACAGTAGAGCATGACCACCTGATAACTGCCTGGTGAATAGAGGCAGTAGAGACTGAAAGAACAGCACGGCGTGCTATATATGCATAAAGGCACAAGTAGGCCAGTAAAAAAGGCATAAGCAAGCAGTACGTCAAAAACAGCCTTACCAAGGTCAGACCAGAAAAGCTGTAAAGTGCTGTGGGAGGAAGTGGTGGCAGAGAACGCCTCAGTGGTGGCAGGGGATGTCTCGACGCGCGTTTCACTGGGAACTATTGAGCTTTTTCATGAGTCTAGTGGGATGCCGCCTGCAAGGACCTTTATATATGCCCACAGTGCAGTCACATGTCTCATCACGTGACCACGAGTATTATGGATACTACGGCCGCATATCCGGCCTCAATGCTTTAACGGTGCATGCGCCTGGATTACTACCATCATCGCCACGTGGGCTCAGGCCATTACGCAAACTGCGCATGCGTGGGACTGTGCAGAGGGCACACGGATAGCCGGGCGCACGCCAGAAATGACCTCCATACACAACACAATCCACTATACCAACACCAATAATACCACATAAGAGGGAGAAATACCACCACACCATGACATGACTACATATTACCACCATATAGTGACAGAATAATAACACATACTGTTACATAGTAACATAATAACGTAGGTTGAATAAAGATACATCAAGTTCAACCTTCCTCCCCCAATTGTACTCCCTACACTAACACAACACTAACTAACTGGGACTAGCCCTCACCAATGTATTATTATTATTGTTATAATTATTATTGATGCACTATTACAATTAAACATGTACCCGTTTATAATTTTTTAATTAGTTTTAGATTTTGCATTACTCTTTTGATACTAATAATGGTATTTTTAAAATCCCTGTGCCTAAATCTGTTGATCCAGAAGAAGACAAAAACCCCAGGACACATTCAACCAATTTGCGTCACAGAGAAAAATTCCCTCTTGACCACGAGAAAAGGCGATCAGTTTCTGGGTGTTAATGGCATGTATATTTATATAAGTGTGGTAAGTGGGGGCGTCCTAAGCGGGTTGACATTTATTGACAGAGAATGAAAGAAGATTGTGGTCAGAGAGTGGGAGAGGGGAGTTAGTTAAATCATGCACGGAGCAGAGCCAGGAGAAGATCAGGTCCAGCGTGTTTCCATCTTTGTGAGTAGGAGAGTTGGTAATCTGTGAAAGGCCGAAGGAGGAGGTTAGAAATAAAAGGTGGGAGGCAGATGGGGAGAGTGGATTACTAATTAGGATGTTGAAGTCCTCCATGATGAGGGTGGGGATAGGATAGGAAGTGAGGAAGCCAGGTAGCAAAGTGATTCAAGAACAGACGGAAGGGGCCCGGAGGGCGATACACAGCCACCACTCACAGGGAGAAGGGCCAGTAGAGTCTGACAGTGTGGAACTCAAAAAAAAAGGAAAGATAAGTGAGGGTACTTTGGGGGATAGCCTGAAAGGTACATTTGGCTGATAGCAGCAGACCAACACCTCCACCTTGTCTGCTTTCAGTTCTGGGGGTATGTGAAAACTGCAGCCACCATACGAGAGAGCAGCATCAGAGTTGGCATCCAACTGCTAGATCCAGGTTTCAATAAGAGCCAGAAGGTTAATGTTATTTGAATGGAAAAAGTCATGGATGTAGGAGAGTTTGTTACATACTGACCAAGCATTTTAAAGGCCACAATTAAAAGAGACAGAAGGCATGCAGGGAATATTAATGAGATTAGAAGGGTTTCTGAGTGTAGCAGGAAAGGGGTTCGACTTACTATTACAAGAAGGGCCAGGGTTGGGAGAGATGTCTCCTGCGACCAGTAGAAGGAGGATAGAGAGAGAGTGAGCAGATGATTAAGTGATTTGTGAGAGCGTTACTGGTGTTGTATGGTGGGAGTATATGGATCTGTGCAGTTTAGGATTGTGAAAAGAGCGTGAGTGCTGTACATAGGAGAGGAGAGAGGGGCCAATATGGATGGAGTACAAAGAATGTGTGTAAGGACGGTGGATGTGAGTGAATGCAACAGCCAGAATATAAATGATACAAATACATATGGTGCTTATTTCTTGCAATGTAAATGTTGTGGAAGTAGGTTTCTTTGTATGCCTTACCTGTCTCCTGTCCTGGCTAACTGCCATGATTAACTGCAAGGCACTTTGAAAAATGGTACTTGGATAAAATGGAAATGAATGCCCCCTATATTCATAAATACTTCCCCAAAGCTGTGTCTGAATATATAGGAGAGTTTGCTCTTAGCTCGTCACCAATCAACTAGCTTAAAACAGTAGGAGGCAATAAATCCAGAGAGAAATAAACAAGCTTACAGACCAGCATGGATCATAAACTGAGAAAATCATCAGGGTACAAATTCAGTATGATAGATGACGTATATACCAATAATTCAGAGTTGCAGAGATGAGAATACACGCTTTACAGGGATGAATGAATCATAGAAATGAAGTAAACACCAATAACTCAGCGTTGCATTACACTTACCACACCTGATAATGTCTGAAGGACATTTACCGTAAATAGCACGCTTGGACTTTACTATTCCAACTTTGCTTTTGAGTTTGACAAGAGTGGGTATCAAAACTATCAGAAAATCTGATAAATCAAAATTATATAAATCTAAAACATCCCCTCAAAAGGAGACAAAATAGGTATTAAAAAGGGATCTGAGACAAAATGTGGAAAGACCCACGAATCGCTAGGAAATAAATTAGCATTATCCAGTAAACAAAACATTTATGAAGACACGAACCCAAATATTCACCGACCTATGTCATCGGAAATACAGACGCAACAAACCATGGGATTTTATGGAACTTTTGTATTGAATCCACTGCAGGTCCTATTGTCTGAAGTTAAGAAATATAATGGTGCCATGCACAATGTAGGATTACAAATAGAAAAATAAAGAAAAAATAAATTATAATTTTTTTTGGACAGATATGCTTTGCACTTTTAGAATCTACAAAGGAACGTGACAAGACTGCAAGTTACTCATGCAACTATGAACAGCCTGCATGGTCTAAACATGCTACCATGGCTTGCAGCGTCTCCAGACTTGTCTCCCATCAAGCACATCAGGGATGCCATTGGTCGGCAATTGCACAGTGAGTTGTCAGCAGCAGATATATGATGATTTTTGTGCCCAAGTACATTCAACGTGGCAGAAAATTCCTTAGACAACCATTAATAACCATTAGCCTCATGCTGTTGTAAGTTTATGGCATGGTGTTAAAGCTTCTGCTACTGCAATGTAGCCTGAGGAGAAGACAGAAGTGGTTTATTACCACTCCTATCTTCTATTTTACATTCTACAAATCTCTCAGTAAGCACTATGCAGTGAACAGAAGCTTCGGGGCATCTAGGACCAGAGAACATATGATCATCATCATGGGGAACAAATTTTGTAAAAAAAATAAAATCATGCATAAAACTTCAGAAAAAAAAATATAAAAATCAACAAAAAAAATATAAAACTTTTTTAGCATAAAATATATTTTATTACACACATTAAAAAATACACAAACTAAGTATCCACAGTACTGGAGAAATCATTTGACAGGTTATTTAGGTGAAACGTGAACAGTAAAAAAAAATATAAATAAATTACAAAACAAAAAATTACTTTTTCACAAAGAAAAATATATTAATTACTCAGTGACATACCCCGTGATATTAACGTTTGTTTGCTACAATGAAAACCATTGAATGAAAAGATTAAAAAAAAATAGTACTGAAAAGAAAAGAGTAAAAAACACCAAAAAAAATGGCCAGTCTTTAAGGCGCATTCCGGCCTGATCACAAAGGTGTTCTTGACTTGACATACATTCAAATTCCACCAAACTATCTAATCATGGAAACATATTTGCATTTCGCATATCCAGTTGTAGGATTTTGCATTTTCCGTTTCAGCTTCTCTTATGTGTGTGCAGAATAAAAGCTTTTCTTCAAGACTATATGCTTTCGATATAGCGTGCCGGTATTAATACCTATATGGCGTTTCTTAACATCATCATATTGGCTATAAATCTGATTTCTATATTAATAACGTTCCCTGGATTCATGTTCATATTGGTTGTGAATATTCTGGACTGGATCAAGAACAAAAAACTTGATATAAGTGATCAACTCATCTCCGGAATTAGTCTGTTTATCCTTATTCATAGAGTCCTTCAAGTAAGCCTTGACTTAGTTGTGATCACAGGATTCCATTCCCTTTTACAACAGTCCAAACACTCCATTAACATTTTGTACTTGTCTGTAATATTCTGCACGTTGCTCTTCTCCACATTCCTCGCCATTCACTTTTGCCTGAAGATTGTGAACAGCAACCACAAGGTTTACGCATATATTCAGCGTGGATTCCCCGAGATGTTCCCACGGATCCTTCTTCCATCTGTCTTTGCTTCCATTCTTATAAGTGCTCCCGCTGCGGTGAAATTGACGGAAATGCAACTTCAAAACTTGACGTATACTCTACCCGATCCAGGCAGCATATTCGTAGAACTTTTCCCTTACTTTACACCTTATGTTTTATTATCTTCTTTTTGCCTTTTTCTCTTTTTCGGTTCGGCTGTGAATATCATTTTATCTCTTCGTAGACATGTTGAGCAGATACATAATAACAGTGAAGAATTTAGATCTGGGATTGTTGAGGCTCACGTCACCGCAATGAAAAAAGTTATCTGCTTACTTGCTTTTAATATCTTCTATTACGCGTTACAGATTTTTATAGTTGTAATACATCTATCTCACCGGTGGCATCGGGTTTACCCTTCCCTTTATGCATTGTGTCATGTTCTCGGCTTAGTAATATTAATAAGAGGAAGCAGGAAATTACTGATAAAGCTACAATTTATTTGGCTTAATTGCTTTCACTTAGACAAGGCTCTGAATACAAATTCTGCAGCAAAATTTGGCAACTGAACACCCTCTGCTTGGTCTGAAAAAAATTACCCTTACGGAGTACCACATTTTCTATCTTGATTTCTTTTAGTGTTTCTTAAAGCCATAAAGTTGCCATTTGAAATGACTTTAGTTTTATGCCATGTCTGTGATCTGCTTTTTTTCAACAACATTAAACAACTGAATGAACATCCTCCGATCTCGGTGATTCCCTAATTTTTGCCAGGGATTGTACTCATAGTTAGTGTTGAGCGATACCTTCCGATATCGGGAAATATCGGATCGGATTGGATCGGACCGATACCGAAAAAGTATCGGATATCGCCGATTCCGATACCGGAAACCAATGCAAGTCAATGGGACAGAAATATCGGAATGAAAATAAACCCTTTCTTTCCTTGTAGGTTAATTCTACATGAAGGAAAACAACTAAGAATAATGTAGAATGTATTGGGGGAGGTGGGGGAGACAATAAAGGCAAAGAGGTTTAGCCCAATCAAATGGAATAGCAGGAATTAATATTTTTTTTTAAGACGTTCTGAGTTACAGAAATATTGACTATGTTAAGTATTTTTATATTTTGTCAGATATTTATGTTTCACTACTTCCATTCTCTTCACCTTCTTTTTTACTTCTCCCACACTTTCTCCTTCATCATCCTCAGCATCTTTTTCATCCTCTTCTTCTTCACCTTCTTCATCTTCTTCTTCTTCACCTTCTTCGTATTACTATTTTTTTTTACATTCTTCATATTCTACTTCTTCATCTTCTTCATATTCTTCTTCTTCATCATATTCTTATTTGTGGCAGGCATTCCTGTAGTTGTTATCTATAAAAGGTTGGACATTACACCTTTCGTTCTGCCCGTCGCAAAAGATTTACAACAGGATTTGTCCGCGTTCAGTTTGGCCTGCAGCAGCAGGTCTTTTCCAGGGGCACCACGAGGAGGAACGGACTCACCCCCATACACTGCTTAGTCATCTTCTGCTTATAATTTAGATATTATCTTTTGCTCTGATTTTTAGTCTTATGCTTAATGTTCTTCCGCTTTTTGTTCTGCAACTTCTTGTATTTCTGCTTCTTGGTTTTCTGTCTCTTGTTCTTCTGTATCTTGGTGCTTGTCTTCTCTTCTTTGTCCTCTTGGTCAACTTCTTCAGGGTCATCTTCTTGGTCTTCTTCGGGGTGGTCTTCAGGGTCGTCGTCTTCGGGGGTCCTCATCTTCGGGGTCCTCGTATTCTTCGGGTTGGTCTTCTGGGTCCTCATCTTCGGGGTCCTCGCCTTCTTCGGGGTGGTCTTCAGGGTCCTCGTCTTCTTTGGGGTGGTCTTCAGGGTCCTCATCTTCTTCAGGGTGGTCTTCAGGGTCCTCGTCTTCAGGGTCGTCGTCTTCGGGGTCCTCGTCTTCTTAGGATTGGTCTTCAGGGTCCTCGTCTTCAGGGTCCTCGTCAGGGAGATCTAGAGTGATTACCAAGAACCATTTCAAAAAGCTTGAACTTGGAAATGTAGCAGAAGGTACAAGAAAGCTGAGGAACTACCGAGGACCAGCTGACGGTACTGGAACCCGGATGGGTAGCAGAAGGTACAAGAGCCAATGGAACTGCCGAAGACCAGCTGACGGTACTGGAACTCGATTACTAAGCAGGAGGTACCTGTGCCAGAAAGCACTACCAAGGACCAGCAGACGTTGGTGGAACTTGGATACCGAGAAGGAGGCACCTAATCCAAAGGCACTGCCGAGAACCAGCTGACGGTACTGGAACCCGGATGGGTAGCAGAAGGTACCCATGTAAAAAAAAGTTCAAGGCCGCGAGCCGGCCGCAGTTACCAAAACCCACAGTCCTACAGGGGGTGCTTGTCCTATTGCCACTATGGAACCAGCCTTCATTGCCAGATCCCGCAGCCCACATAGAAATCACCTAAACTGCAGGCACCATAGAGTCGGCTAACCCGACCGCAACACGACAGGACAACGCATTGGAGGCAAAGTGACGTTGACACTACCCGGAAACAGCTGGCGTGCTGGAACCAGGCTGGGCAGGAGGGAGTACCCATGCCAAAGTCACTGCCGAGAACCATCTGACGGTACTGGAACCCGGATGGGTAGTAGAAGGTACAAGAGCAAATGGAACAACCGAGGTCCAGCTGACGGTACTGGAACCCGGATGGGTAGCAGAAGGTACAAGAGCCAATGGAACTGCCGAAGACCAGCTGACGGTACTGGAACTTGGTTACTAAGCAGGAGGTACCTGTGCCAGAAAGCACTACCAAGGACCAGCGGACGTTGGTGGAACTTGGATACCGAGAAGGAGGCACATAATCCAAAGGCACTGCCGAGAACCAGCTGGCGGTGCTGGAACCCAGGGTAAATACTAAAAACAGAGTGGAGCCAGAGGTGTAATTGGAGCAAGTTTTAAATCAGTAGTACAGTGGATGTGGACAAAGCAGGAGAATTTGCCGGACACACAGCAGGGGAACAGCTGACGTTACTGAACCCCAATAACACTGGAGCAAGCGTTGACTGTGTAGACGGCACTTCTGAGCAGCAACTAGCGGTATTGGAGCCCAGGGTAAATACTAAAAACAGAGGAGCCAGAGGTGTATTTGGAGGCGGTTTTAAATCAGCAGTACAGTGGATGTGGACAAAGCAGGAGAAATTGCCGTCCGCACAGCAGGGGAACAGCTGACGTTACCGAACCCCAATAACACGGCAGCAAGTGTTGACTGTGCAGACGGCACTTCCGAGCGCCAACTGGCGGTTTTGGAGCTCAGGGATAATACTGAAAACAGAGGAGCAAGAGGTGTATTTGGAGGAGGTTTTAAATCAGTAGTACAGTGGATGTGGACAGAGCAGGAGAAATTGCCGTCCGCAAAGCAGGGGAACAGCTGACGTTACTGAACCCCAATAACACGGCAGCAAGTGTTGACTGTGCAGACGGCACTTCCGAGCACCAACTGGCGGTGTTGGAGCTCAGGCATAATACTGAAAACAGAGGAGCCAGAGGTGTATTTGGAGGAGGTTTTAAATCAGTAATACAGTGGATGTGGACAGAGCAGGAGAAATTGCCGTCCGCACAGCAGGGGAACAGCTGACGTTACTGAACCCCAATAACATGGCAGCAAGTGTTGACTGTGCAGACGGCACTTCCGTGCGCCAACTGGCGATGTTGGAGCTCAGGGATAATACTGAAAACAGAGGAGCCAGAGGTGTAATTGAAGCAACTTTAAAATCTGTAGTAGTGAGAATGTGGACAGAGCAGGAGAAATTGCCGTCCGCACAGCAGGGGAACAGCTGACGTTACTGAACCCCAATGACACGGCAGCAAGTGTTGACTGTGCAGACGGCACTTCCGAGCGCCAACTGGCGGTGTTGGAGCTCAGGGATAATACTGAAAACAGAGGAGCCAGAGGTGTAATTGGAGCAACTTTAAAATCTGTAGTAGTGAGAATGTGGACAGAGCAGGAGAAATTGCCGTCCGCACAGTAGGGGAACAGCTGACGTTACTGAACCCCAATAACATGGCAGCAAGTGTTGACTGTGCAGACGGCACTTCCAAGCGCCAACTGGCGGTGTTGGAGCTCAGGGATTACAGTTCAGGTGGTAGAAACATGAACACAACAGGAGACCTGGATACTGTTGCCAACCAATTATTTATTCTGGAAGAGGACTGGCAAATTCATGAGAGATTCAGGCCTTGTTCATTTTGAGAAAAGTAAGCCGGTCAACGTTATCGGAGGATAGTCGCATGCGACGGTCTGTTAGTACACCACCTGCGGCACTAAAGACGCGTTCCAATAATACACTAGCAGCAGGGCAAGCTAGCACCTCCAATGCATACTGACTAAGCTCTGGCCATGTATCCAGCTTACAGACCCAAAACTTGAAGGGAGAAGAGCCGTCTGGGAGTACACTAAGAGGGCAAGACATGTAGTCTGTCACCATCTGACGGAAACGTTGCCTCCTGCTGACTGGAGCCGTCTGTGATGGTGTAGACATTTGTGGCGGCGGGGACACAAAACTTTGCCACATTTCAGCCATACTGGTCTTGCCTTGTGCTGAGGCGCTGCTTCTGCTCCCTCTTTGTGCAGAGCTTCCTCCACTGCCTCGACGCACTGAGCTGCTTTGTAAAGCACTAGCAGCACTGCTCTCGGTTGGAATGGAGAACATGATGGAATGCACCAGTGCGTCTTGGTACTCCCGCATTTTACGCTCCCGGTTCAACGGTGTTATGAGGCTTTGTAAGTTGTCCCGGTAGCGAGGATCTAGGAGGGTGGACACCCAATAATCAGCCGTGTTGAGAATGTGGGCGATGCGGCGGTCGTTTCTCAGGTACTGCAGCATGAAATCAACCATGTGCTGCAGACTGCCATCTGGCCAAGAAACGCTGTCCCCTGCTTGAGGCGTGATCTCTGCCTGCTCTGCATCACCCCACCCTCGCTCTAGATACTGACTACTAGAGCATTGTGTACCTCCCTCCTCTGGACAGATGTCTTCCTCATCCATTGACTCCTCCTCATCCTCCTCACAAAGTGTCCCCTGCCTAGGCCTTTGTGAGGAACCACGTTGCGCAGACTGTAGAGAAGCAGATGGCATTTATGACTCCTCATCCTCCACCTCTTCCAAAACCTCGTCCCTTAGTGCTTGCAGTGTTTTTTCAAGCAGGCAGATAAGGGGGATAGTCATGCTGACTAGTGCATCATCTGCACTCACCATCCGCATGGAATAATCGAAGGCACGCAAAACGTGGCAAATGTCCTTCATAAAGGCCCACTCAGTGGTGGTGAAGTGTGAACGGCGCGCACTGCGACTTGTTTGCGCCTGCTGCAGCTGGTACTCCATTGCTGCTGCCTGCTGCTCACACAACCTCTCCAACATATGTAACGTTGAATTCCACCTGGTGGGTAGGTCACATATGATGCGATGTTCCGGAAGACGTAATCGGCGCTGCAGAGCTGCAATGCGTGATCTTGCATTGCTGGAACGCCGCAAGTGAGCGCACTCTATGCGGACCTTGTGAAGCAGTGCATCAAGATCCGGATAGTCCCTCAAAAATCTCTGCACGACCAAGTTGAGCACATGTGCCAGACATGGGATGTGAGTGAGGTTGCCTAGGCCCAGAGCTGCCACCAGATTTCGGCCATTGTCACACACTACCATGCCTGGCTGGAGATTCGCTGGCACAAACCACACGTCGCTCTGCTGCTTGATGGCATTCCAGAGCTCCTGCGCTGTGTGGCTTCGATTCCCCAAAGAAATTAATTTTAATACGGCCTGTTGACGTTTGGCCACGGCTGTGCTCATATTGGTCACCATAACAGGTTCACGGGTCGATGTGGAGGTAGACCGTGACGGCTCCTGCAGCGCTGATTCAGAGGAACTGGAGTATGAGGAGGAGTCAATGTGTACAGACTGGATTCCTGCAATCCTTGGAGTTGGCAGAACACGTACAGCGCCACTCTCAAGATCTGTACCCGGCTCCACAACATTTACCCAATGGGCAGTGAGGGAAAGGTATCGTCCCTGTCCATGCTTACTGGTCCACGCATCGGTGGTCAGGTGGACCTTGCTACTGACGGCGTTTTGTAGCGCATGTTTAATTTTTCCCTCCACATGACGTTGCAGGGCAGGGACAGCTTGCCTGCTGAAATAAAAGCGGCTGGGCACGTTGTATTGTGGGACTGCCAATGCCATAAAGTTACGGAATGTGTCAGTCTCCACCAGCCTGAATGATAGCATTTCAAGGGCCAGTAGTTTAGCAATGCCAGCATTCAGAGCCTGTGCTCGGGGGTGGTTTGCCGAGTATGGGCGCCTTTTCTCCCATGCCTGTGTTAACGATGGCTGTAGACTGGCCTGGGAGTGTGAGGATGACTGGGAAAGTGGTGCTGTGGGTGGAATTACACTGTGTCTCTGTACAACAGTGCCAGAGATTCTTCCATGGCGATCCTGTGAGGAAGCCGAACCAGCTGTGTGTGAGCTGGAGGAAGAGGCTACAACACGAGCTGAAGAGGTGGTAGGTGGCGCTGTAGGTTGGCCTTGGTCTTCAGTGTGTTTTTGTAACTCCACCACTTGCTTGGTCCGCACATGTTTCCACATATTTGTGGTATTGAGGTTGCTGACACTTTTCCCTCTTTTCACCTTCTGATTACACAGCTTGCATTTGACAAAGCAAATGTCATCTGCAACTGTGTCAAAAAAGGACCAGGCACTGCAAGTCTTGGGAGTGCCCGCTTTGGATTTTGGAAGAGCCATGCTCCTAATGGGTGCCGAAGTGGAGGCTACAGGCAACCAAGTCTGCCCCCTCCCTCTCCCTCCTTTTTGGACTGTTCGGGGAATCTCTTCCTCAGAGCTGCTCCCACCACCTTCCTGTCCCTCACCCCATGATGGGTCAAGGACCTCATCATCTACACCACCCTCTTCAAACAACTGCTTCTCCTGGGTAGTCTCGACAGCACAGTACGCACCAGAAAGTGGCACCTGAGTCTCATCATCAGATGCGTACTGAGGTGTGCTGCTGACCATAGGCACTGGCCCACCCGCCTCTTCAGATTCAGAGAGACAAAACGGTTGCGCATCACTGCATACTACCTCTTCTTCAAATTCTCGAATTCTGCTTATCTGGCCCCCTCTTTCCAAGCCAAGAGATTCAGAGAACAGAAGCAGAGATTTACATAGTTACATAGTTACATAGTTTATAAGGCCGAAAAAAGACAAGCGTCCATCCAGTTCAGCCTATTTCTTGTGCACTGCAGCTATTCCGCAGCGTTGATCCAGGGGAAGGCAACAAAAAACCATGAGGTATAGGCCAATTTACATCATTGAGGAAAAATTCACTTCCCGACACCAATCTGGCAGTAAGATTAAATCCCTGGATTAATTAACTAAGCATAAGATGTCATTTTATTGTTCTCAAGAAAGGCGTCCAGGCCTCTCTTGAACTCTTTAAGTGAGTTGGACATCACCACTTCCTCTCCCAGAGAGTTCCAGAGTCTCACGGCTCTGACCGTAAAGAATCCCCTTCTATGCTGGTGCAGGAACCTCCTTTCCTCCAGACGCATAGTGTGCCCCCTCGTCTTTGTCACCATCCTTGGTATAAACAGGTCATGGGAGAGATCTCTGTACTGCCCCCTGATGTATTTATACATGTTTATGAGGTCTCCCCTAAGCCTTCTCTTTTCCAATGTAAATAGGCCTAATTTTGACAACCTCTCTGGGTATTCTAGTCCCTCCATCCCCTTTATTACCTTAGTCGCCCTCCTTTGTACCCTCTCTAGCTCCAATATGTCTTTCCTGAGCACCGGAGCCCAGAACTGTGCACAATATTCTAAGTGCGGCCTTACCAGCGCTTTATACAGAGGTAGAACAATGTTCTCATCATATGCCCCTATTCCTCTTCTGATGCATGCCATGACTCTATTTGCCTTCGCAGCTGCTGCCTGACACTGGGCACTCCAATTTAATTTCCTATTAACCAAGACGCCCAGGTCCTTCTCCATGTCAGATTTCCCCAACGGTTTCCCATTTAATATGTATGGGTGACTGCTGTTTTTCTTTCCCATGTGCATGACCTTACATTTATCGGCATTGAACCCCATTTGCCATTTTTTGGCCCAACTCCCCAATTTATCTAAATCCTCCTGTAGCTGTGCCCTGTCCTCATCTGTATTAACTACCTTACAAAGTTTAGTATCATCTGCAAATATTGCTATTTTACTATGCAACCCTTCCACTAGATCATTAATAAATATATTAAATAATATAGGGCCCAAGACAGACCCTTGAGGCACCCCGCTAGTAACCCTGACACACCCTGAGCTTACTCCATTGATAACCACCCTCTGCTTTCTATCACTCAGCCAGCTATTTACCCACTTGCACACATTATCCCCCAGACCAAGCATTCTCATTTTATATACCAACCTTTTGTGTGGCACGGTATCAAACGCTTTGGAGAAGTCAAGGTATACAACATCCACTGACTCTCCCCGGTCCAGCTGTGAGCTCACCTCCTCGTAGAAGGCCATCAGGAGCGATCCCTCATGAATCCATGTTGATATGGAGTTAGACAGTTATTATCATTAAGATATTCTACAATAGCATCTCTAAGAAATCCTTCAAACAATTTACCCACAACAGACGTTAAGCTGACTGGTCTATAGTTCCCAGGGTCACTTTTAGACCCCTTTTTGAATATTGGTGCCACATTTGCTTGGCGCCAGTCTAGTGGGACAGTCCCTGTCCATAAAGAGTGCTTGAATATAAGATACAGCGGTCTGTCTATCACATTACTTAATTCTTTTAGTACCCGGGGGTGTATGCCATCTGGGCCTGGTGACTTGTCTATTTTGATATTATTTAGGCGTTTCTGAACTTCCTCCTGGGTTAGGTGGGTGATATTTAGCGGAGGATTTACTTTATCACTCTGCATTTCCTCCGATAAATTGTTTTCTTTTGTGAAAACAGTGGAGAAGAAGCTATTGAGTAGGTTTGCTTTACCCTCATCGCCCTCTATGATTTTACCCAGGTTATTTTTCAATGGGCCAACTCCATCAGTTTTACTCCTTTTACTGTTTATATAGTTAAAGAACAGTTTGGGATTGGTTTTACTTTCCTTGGCAATTAGTCTCTCTGTCTCCTCTTTTGCTATTCTTATTTGTTTCTTACAGATTTTGTTTTTTTCCCTATAAGATATTAGCGCTTCCTCGCTGCCTTCTTGTTTAAGTTTACCGAAAGCCCTTTTTTTGTTTTTCATTGCCCTCTTGACTTCCTTATTTAGCCACATTGGCTTCCTCCTATTCCTAGCCCTTTTATTCCCATAAGGTATGGACCTTCTACAGTGACTATGTAGGACTGTTTTGAAAATGTCCCATTTTCTATCCGTGCTCCTATTACTAAAGATACTATCCCAGTCTATAAGGAGAAGGGCATCTCTTAGCTGATCAAACTTTGCCCTCCTGAAGTTCAGTGTTTTTGTGACTCCCTTGCTGGGCACCTACTGAAGCACATGTGGAATTGTATAATGTTGTGGTCACTATTTCCCAGGTGCCCCCCGACCTGCACCTCAGTTATTCTGTCTGGCCTGTTAGTTAATATTAAGTCTAGAAGGGCCGTCCCTCTAGTTGGTTCCTGCACAAGTTGTGACAAATAATTGTCTTTGATAATTGACAGAAACCTGTTTCCTTTCTGAGATCTACAGCTTTCGGTTTCCCAGTCTATATCGGGGTAGTTGAAGTCCCCCATAATAATCACCTCATTATTTTTTGCTACTTCGTCTATTTGTCTCATTAATAGACTTTCCGTGGCTTCTGCTATATTTGGTGGTTTATAACAGACTCCTATGATAATTTTATTATTGTTTTTTGCCCCATGTATCTCCACCCAGGGCTCTCTGACTGCCTGGGCAATTTGGCAGGTGGTGAAGAGACAGATGGATGCTCTTCAGTGCTCAGGACCTGAGAGGATCTGGAACTAATTGAAGTCGATGCGTTAGCTGCCATCCATCCGACAATGTCTTCAATTTGGTCCTCCCGCAGCAGTGGGGTACGGCTAGCTCCTACAAAGCTGCCTAGTGTAGAGTGCCCTAACAGCCTGGTGCACAGTGCCATAACAGCCTGGTGCACAGTGCCATAACAGCCTGGTGTAGGGTACCCTAACAGCCTGGTGCACAGTGCCATAACAGCCTGGTGTAGAGTGCCATAACAGCCTGGTGCACAGTGCCATAACAGCCTGGTGTAGAGTGCCATAGCAGCCTGGTGCACAGTGTCATAACAGCCTGGTGTAGAGTGCCATAACAGCCTGGTGCATAGTGCCATAACAGCCTGGTGTAGAGTGCCATAACAGCCTGGTGCACAGTGCCATAACAGCCTGGTGTAGAGTGCCATAGCAGCCTGGTGCACAGTGTCATAACAGCCTGGTGTAGAGTGCCATAACAGCCTGGTGTAGAGTGTGTAATGAATACGCCCGGACTGACTGGCGTGTGCATGTTTAGTGGTTCCACTGTGCCATGAACCGGAGAGTGCCTGGAGGGGCGTAACTAAGTATCTGCCCGATACCACCAAGGTGGCATACGACGCCAGTGCACCAGGGAGGAACCGAGCAGATGGACCAGGGTCTACTCCTGGTCAGCCTCCGGACACGGCTGTTGACCCACACCGGGGAATACAGGAACAGGCAGGCTAAAGCGCAGGCTGGGTAGGGTCCAGTACAGACTAGGAGACAAGTTCAGAGCCGCAGATGCGGTAATCAAGCAAAGTAAAGCGAAACCGCTGGTGCGGTAGACAAGGCTGAGCAGAGCGAAACCGCAGACGCGGTAGACAAGGCTGAGCAGAGCGAAACCGCAGACGCGGTAGACAAGGCTGAGCAGAACAAAACCGCAGATGTGGTAGACAAGGCTGAGCAGAGCAAAACCGCAGACGCGGTAGACAAGGCTGAGCAGAGCAAAACCGCAGATGCGGCAGACAAGGCTGAGCAGAGCGAAACCGCAGACGCGGTGGACAAGGATGAGCAGAGCAAAACCGCAGACACGGTGAACAAGACCGAGCAGAGCAAAACCGCAGACGCGGTAGACAAGGCTAAGCAGAGTAAAACCGCAGATGCGGTGGACAAGGCAGAGCAAAGCGAAACCGCAGATGCGGTGGACAAGGCTGAGCAGAGCAAAACCGCGGACGCGGTGGACAAGGCTGAGCAGGCAAGAACCGCCGAAGCGGTAAGTAAGACAGGACAGAGATAAATCGCCAAAGCGATAAACAAAGACAAAGCAAAGGGGACAGAGTCACACAGAACGGAAAGAAAGGCAGAACCAAATACACACAAGGTACTTGCAAAGAAGTAGCGAGAGGACTCCAACTCACAAATGGAAGTACAACGACAACGAGTAGAAGTTAGGTGCAGGTTCAGACTCTACAAAAAAAAGGGAACAAACAGACATAAAGACAAAACAGGTAAGAAGCTAGGAAACAGTTCAGACAAGAACAGTTACTGCAACAAAATGCAGGAACAAGCCTAGGTAAAGCCAAATGCTGGTTCAGCACTGCAGAAAAGGGAATAAACGGACATAAAGACAAAACAAGTAGGAAACTAGGAGACAGTTCAGACAAAAACAGTTACTGCAACAAAATGCAAGAAAGAGCCTAGGTAAAGCCAAGTGCTGGTTCAGACACTGCAGAAAAAAGTAACAAACGGACATAAAGATAAAACAGGTAGGAAGGCTAGGAGAGTGTTCAGACTGGCCTGGAAATACAGCCTCCAGGAAGGCGGACAGACAACAGGCTAGAGTGCACCGACAGGACGAAGTTCAAACACGGGAACTGATACCGTAAGGCAGGAAACATAGACAGGACCTGGCACGTCAGCGACCAGAAGCCAACTGACAGAACAAGATGCTCAGTCAAGGATTCCTAGGAGGAGCTGGGTTAAATACCAGGTGACAGACAGCAATAGGCTGAGGACGCATCAGGGGAGTGTCTGCAGCAGCTACAAGAAACAGGAAGTTCAGCGGGTGTCGCCCCAAGCAGCAAGAGCAGAGCAAAGCAGACAACATGGAAAGAAGCCAGAGTGGCAGTCTGGACTAGAGATGAAGTGCGCGTTCTTGCACAGTGGGAGATGGACCACTATGCAAGGACGCCGCCAGGTATGTTACAGTACCCCCCCCTTACGCCCCCTCTTCTTCAGGCCTGCCAGAATCTTCCGCAGTTAATTCGAGGGCCAAATACTTCACTTCAAGGAGATTACTTCTACTGTCCACAGGAAGAGACAAAACTGGTCTCATCTGGGTAGCTAGGATGCTACCTCCTATCCAGCCATCCTTAGAAACAGACGAAACGGGTGGAGTACCAGGAACAGCACACAAGGAAGTCTCTCTCCACATATTATCAAGTAGCACCCAGAGGGTACAGGAGACAACTGGAAGTCCTCCGCCGGATTGGAGGGGTGCAGAGTCTCGGGGTTAACCTCTGCTTCGGGGTACATCTTGTCAAGCTCACAGGAAGAAATGAGCGAGGTATCAGGTACAAGGTGAAGAAAAGTCACTGTCCCTTTGTTATCTGGTGGTACCCCGGAGGATTCAGGAAACAACTGGAGGTCCTCCGCTGGGTCGGAAGAGTGCAGAGACTCGGGGGCAACCTCTGCTTCGGAGTACACTAGGTCGGACTCACTGGACGAAGCGAGCAAGGTATCAGGTACTGAGTATAGGAAAGTCTCTGTCCATTCGATACCAGTTAGCACCCTGAAGGGTTCTGGAGACAACCGGAGGTCCTCTGCCTGGCAGGAGGGGTGTAGAGACTCGGGGGTAACCTCTGCTTCGGAGTACACTAGGTTGGACTCACTGGACGAAGCGGGCAAGGTATCAGGTACAAGGTGAAGAAAAGTCACTGTCTCTTTGTTATCTGATGGTACCCCGGAGGATTCAGGAAACAACTGGAGGTCCTCCGCCGGGTTTGAAGAGTGCAGAGACTCGGGGGTAACCTCTGCTTCGGAGTACACTAGGTCAGACTCACTGGATGAAGCGGGTGAGGTATCAGGTACTGAGTATAGGAAAGTCTCTGTCCATTTGCTACCAGGTAGCACCCCGAAGGGTTCTGGAGACAACTGGAGGTCCTCCGCCTGGCCGGAGGGGTGTAGAGACTCAGGGGTAACCTCTGCTTTGGAGTACACTAGGTCGAACTCACTGGACAAAGCGGGCAAGGTATCGGGTACAAGGTGAAGAAAAGTCAGTTTCTCTTTGTTATCTGATGGTACCCCGGAGGATTCAGGAAACAACTGGAGGTCCTCCGCCGGGTTTGAAGAGTGCAGAGACTCGGGGGTAACCTCTGCTTCGGAGTACACTAGGTCAGACTCACTGGATGAAGCGGGTGAGGTATCAGGTACTGAGTATAGGAAAGTCTCTGTCCATTTGCTACCAGGTAGCACCCCGAAGGGTTCTGGAGACAACTGGAGGTCCTCCGCCTGGCCGGAGGGGTGTAGAGACTCAGGGGTAACCTCTGCTTTGGAGTACACTAGGTCGGACTCACTGGACGAAGCGGGCAAGGTATCGGGTACAAGGTGAAGAAAAGTCAGTTTCTCTTTGTTATCTGATGGTACCCCGGAGGATTCAGGAAACAACTGGAGGTCCTCCGCCGGGTTTGAAGAGTGCAGAGACTCGGGGGTAACCTCTGCTTCGGAGTACACTAGGTCGGACTCACTGGACGAAGCGGGCGAGGTATCCGGTACAGAGTATAGGGAAGTGTCTGTCCATTCGCTACCAGGTAGCACCCCGAAGGGTTCTGGAGACAACTGGAAGTCCTCCACCTGGTTGGAGGGGTGTAGAGACTCAGGGGTAACCTCTGCTTCGGAGTACACTAGGTCGGACTCACTGGACGAAGCGGGCGAGGTATCAGGTACCGGGTGCAGGAAGTCCTCCTGTGTGGATTCTAGGTGGGCAGAAGTCTCTTCGGCCAAGAGAACTGGTATTCTACCCATGCACATCACCCGTCGGGGCTGCTCCGGGATACCGGGAAATGAAGCTTCAGCACGGACTTCAAGGTTGGGATCAGGAGGTCTTTGGGAGGACAGACCCTGGCGTGACGGCTTGCCTCTACGCCTAGCACGTCTGGACTGCCTCTTGAGGTTGGGAGAAGTATTCCGGAGAGCGTAGTCATCCTGTGTGGATTCTGGGTGGGCAGTAGTCTCTTCGGGCAGGGGGACTAGTGCGCTACCTACACACATTACCCATCGGGGCTGCTCCGGGATATTGGGAAGTGAAGTTTCAGCAAGAGTCTCCGGGTTAGGGTCATCGAAGACCATTAGAAAGGCCACCAGGAAGGCCTGAAGGTCCAGGAGGATAGGATCCTGTGTTTACCATAGGGGGTTGATCCATTCCAAGGCATCAACCGCTAGGTAAGACATCATGAATCCCACCTTAACCCGATCGGTGGGAAAACAAAGAGGGTAGAACTTGAAGTGTAGCAAGCATTGCTCCACAAATGCACGACTCAGTCTTGGATCCCCAGAGTACCGTGGCGGATCCGCAGGAAAGAGTGCTGATAGATCCATCTGGACGGGTGCGTAATTCGCCTGGAACTCAGCTGGTAGCAAAAAAAAAAAAAAAAAATTTCTTCTAGATGCAAGTATTCGCTAAAAAAGGTCTCAAAGGGCGAAGGCCGTGGGGCTCAACGGGAACCATGGCCTGAGCATGCTGTAATGCACACGCCCGGACTGATTGGCGTGTGCGTGTTTAGTGGTTCCACTGTGCCATGAGCCAGAGAGTGCCTGGAGGGGCGTAACTAAGTATCTGCCCAATCCGACCAAGGTCGCACGACGGCATACGACGCCAGTGCACCAGGGAAGAACTGAGCAGAGGGACCAGGGTCTACTCCAGGTCAGACTCCGGACACAGCTGTTGACTCACACCGGGGAATACAGGAACAGGCAGGCTAAGGCGCAGGCTGGGTAGGGTCCAGTACAGACTAGGAGACAAGTTCAGAGGCGCAGATGCGGTAATAAAGCAAAGTAAAGCGAAACCGCTGGTGCGGTAGACAAGGTTGAGCAGAGCGAAACCGCAGACGCGGTAGACAAGGCTGAGCAGAGCGAAACCGCAGACGCGGTAGACAAGGCTGAGCAGAGCAAAACCGCAGACGCGGTAGACAAAGCTGAGCAGAGCAAAACCGCAAACGCGATAGACAAGGCTGAGCAGAGCAAAACCGCAGACGTGGTAGACAAGGCTGAGCAGAGCGAAACCGCCGACGCGGTAGACAAGGCTGAGCAGAGCAAAACCGCAGACACGGTGAACAAGACTGAGCAGATCAAAACCGCAGACGCGGTAAATAGTGTTGAGCCACCCCCATAGTGTTCGGTTTCGGTTCGGTTCGTCGAACACCGGGATGTTCGAGGAACTGTTCGTTGAACTGTTCGTCGAACACCTTAGAACACCGTCGAACACCGTTAAAACCAATGGCAGGCAAACAAAAACACATAGAAACACATAGAAAACACATTCAAAGGTGTCCAAAAGCTGACAAACTGCTCAGAAGACACTCTCTTTAAAAAAGCCGGCCGGCAATTCAGCAGCGGCATACACCGGTACCCGACAATTTAGACAAGAAGGAATAGAGCATCACACATAGATTAGATAGATATAAACATGTCAGTCACACATATAAGAAGTACAGTGATAGTGTTGATTACTGTACTTGTCATTTAGTGATAAAATAATGGATTTATTAAAAAAAAAATTGGCGTGGGGTTCCCCGTAATTTTAGTCTCTAGCGGAGGTTAAGCAGACAGCTGGGGCAGCTGTTTGAAGCCTGGGAAGGGGGTAATACCCACGGAGCTTCCCAAGCTACTAATATCAGCCCCCAGCTGAATACCTAGCCTTTACTAGCTATTAAAATGGGGGACCCCCCCAAAAAAATGACGTGGGGTCCCCCCTATTTTAATAGCTAGCAAAGGCTAGGCAGACAGCTGGGGGCTGATATTAATAGCCCAGAAAGGGTGCCATGAATATTGGCCCCCTCCCAGGCTAGAAACACCAGCCGTCAGCCGCCCCAGAAATGACGCACCCATAGGATGCGCCAATTCTGGCACTTAGCCTCGCTCTTCCCACTGCCCTGTAGCGGTGGCAGTGGGGTAATAGGGCTGGGGTTGATGTCAGCTTATAATGCCAGCTGACATCAAGCCCAGGTTAGTAATGGAGAGGCGTCTATAAGACACCCCCATTACTAACCCCATAGTCAAAGTTAAAAAAAACACAAACACACAGAATAAAGTCCTTTAATTGAAATAAACACACAATTCTTTATTTGTTCTAAATTAAACCATACTTACCATCACGCCCATTCCAGCTGAAGCCAATGTCTTCTGCAATAAAAGAAAAATAATAAAGCAACCTCATCCTTACCTTTCCATGGTTCCCAGGACGGCTTCAGCTCTGCTACATCGAGATAACAGGCTGGAGCGCAGCAGAACGCTGCCATCCAGCCTGTCATCCCTTGCGCTCCTCAGTGTCTCTCTGTGACGGCATCCAGATGAGCCGAGGTCATGTCCAATGAACTCGGCTCACCTCATGCACGTCACTGACAGCGTGGGAAAATTCTCCTGCACTCAGCGCTTCAGCGTGAGAATTCTCCCACGCTGTCAGTGACGTGCATGAGGTGAGTTCATGTCCAATGATCTCAGCTCACCTCATGTACGTCACTGACAGCGTGAGAGAATTCTCCTGCTGAAGCACTGAGCGCAGGAGAATTCTCCCACGCTGTCAGTGACCTGCATGAGGTGAGCTGAGTTCATTGGACATGAACTCAGCTCATCTGGATGCCATCACAGCCAGACACTGAGGAGTGCAAGCATGCCTGCGCTTCTCAGTGTCTGCGGGATGACAGGCTGGATGGCAGCGTTCTGCAGGTCCAGCCTGTCATCTCGATGTAGCAGAGCTGAAGCTGTCCTGGGAACCATGGAAAGGTAAGGATGATGTTGGTTTATTATTTTTCTTTTATTGCAGGAGATTGTTGGCTTCAGCTGGAATGGGCGTGATGGTAAGTATAGTTTAATTTAGAACAATAAAGAATTGTGTGTTTATTTCAATTAAAGGACTTTATTCTGGGTGTTGTGTTTTTTTTTAAATACTTTACTAGAAATTCATGGCGGTCATGTCTAATATTGGCGTGACCCCATGAATTTCGGGCTTAGGGCCAGCTGATAATGCCAAGCTGGCCCTAACCCCTTTATTACCCAGTGAGCCACCGCACCAGGGCCCTGGATGAGTTGGGTACAGAGCCAGAAGATGGCGCTTCTATGAACGCGCCATTTTCCGGGGTGGCTGCGGACAGTAATTTGCAGCGGGGTGGGGGGGCAGAAAGCTTGGGCCTCCCTGCGCTGCAGATTCCAGCCCCCAGCTGCCTAGTTGTACCTGGCTGGACACAAAAATAGGGCGCATCCTATGGATGCACCATTTCTGGGGCGGCTGACGGCTGGTGTTTCTAGCCTGGGAGGGGGCCAATATTCATGGCACCCTTCCTGGGCTATTAATGTCAGCCCCCAGCTGTCTGCCTAGCCTTTGCTAGCTACTAAATTAGGGGGGACCCCACGTCATTTTTTTGGGGGGGGTCCCCCATTTTAATAGCTAGTAAAGGCTAGGTATTCAGCTGGGGGCTGATATTAGTAGCCTGGGAAGCTCCGTGGGTATTACCCCTTCCCAGGCTTCAAACATCTGCCCCAGATGTCTGCTTAACCTCCGCTAGAGCCTAAAATTATGGGGAACCCCACGCCAATTTTTTTAAAAATAAATCCTTTATTTTAACACTAAATGACAAGTACAGTAATCAACACTGTCACTGTACTTTTTATATATGTGACTGACATGTTTCTATCTATCTAATCTATGTGTGATTCTCTATTCCTTCTATTCTAAATTGTCGGGTACTGCTGCTGAATTGCCGGCCGGCTTTTTTAAAGAGACGGTGCATGAAAACACTAATATTTTTTTTAATAAATCCTTTACACTAAATGACAAGTACAGTAATCAACACTGTCACTGTACTTCTTATATATGTGGCTGACATGTTTCTATCTATCTAATCTATGTGTGAAGCTCTATTCTTTCGGTTCTAAATTGTCGGGTACCGGTGTATGCTGCTGCTGAATTGCCGGCTTTTCATGTTTCACTGTGAGCACTGTTCCCATCGATTTGGGCAATCACTGTAATGCCACAACCACCATGGCTGAGGCATTACAGTGAGTGGCAGACAATCCCTGCATGACTGTTGCTCTAAACAGCGCCAGACATGCAGGACACGCTTTTGGTGCACGAACAGTTATCGAACATAACCTTGAACAGCCGAATTTTTTGCAAATCGTTCGGGTTCATCGAACAACTCGAACACCGCCCAAAACAGCTTGAATTTAATTTTGGCGAACAGTTCTAGTCGAACACCGCTCATCTCTAGCGGTAAACAAGGCTAAGCAGAGTGAAACCGCAGATGTGGTGGACAAGGCTGAGCAAAGCGAAACCGCAGACGCGGTGGACAAAGCTGAGCAGAGCAAACCGCGGACGCGGTGGACAAGGCTGAGCAGGCAAGAACCGCCGAAGCGGTAAGTAAGACAGGACAGAGATAAATCGCCAAAGCGATAAACAAAGACAAAGCAAAGGGGACAGAGCTCTGTTCACACGGAACAGAAAGAAAGGCAGAACCAAATACACACAAGGTACTTGCAAAGAAGTAGCGAGAGGACTCCAACTCACAAATGGAAGTACAATAACAACGAGCAGAAGTTAGGTGCAGGTTCAGACTCTACAAAAAAGGGAACAAACAGACATAAAGACAAAACAGGTAAGAAGCTAGGAAACAGTTCAGACAAGAACAGTTACTGCAATAAAATGCAGGAACGAGCCTAGGTAAAGCCAAATGCTGGTTCAGACACAGCAGAAAAGGGAACAAATGGACATAAAGACAAAACAGGTAGGAAGGCTAGGAGAGTGTTCAGACTGGCCTGGAAATACAGCCTCCAGGAAGGCGGACAGACAACAGGCTAGAGTGCACAGACAGGACACAGTTCAGACATGGGAACTGATACCGTGAGGCAGGAAACATAGACAGGACCTGGCACGTCAGCGACCAGAAGCCAACTGACAGAACAAGATGCTCAGGCAAGGATTCCAAGGAGGAGCTGGGTAAAATACCAGGTGACTGACAGCAATAGGCTGAGGACGCATCAGGGGAGTGTCTGCAGCAGCTACAAGAAACAAGAAGTTCAGCGGGCGTCGCCCTAAGCAGCAAGAGCAGAGAAAAGCAGACAACATGGAAAGAAGCCAGAGTGGCAGTCTGGACTGGAGATCAAGTGCGCGTTCTTGCACAGTGGGAGATGGACCAATATGCAAGGACGCCGCCAGGTATGTTACAGAGTGCCATAACAGCCTGGTGCACAGTGCCCTAACAGCCTGGTGTAGATTATCATAACAGCTTGGTGTAGAGTACTCTAACAACCTGGTATAGAGTGCGCTAACAGCCTGGGACACAGTGCCATAATAGGCTTGCGCAGCCTGCCCTGACAACCTGGCATAGAGTGCCATAACAGCCTGGTGCACACTGGCATAAAAGCATGGTGTAGAGTGCCATAACAGCCTGGTACACAGTTCCCTAACAGCCTGATGTAGAGTGCCATAACAGCCTGGTGCACAGTGCCCTAACAGCCTGGTGTAGGCTGACATAATAGCCTTGAGCAGCGTGCCCTAACAGTCGGGTGTAGAGTGCCATAACTGCCTGGTGCACAGTGCCCTAACTGCCTGGTGTAGAGTGCCATAACATCCTGGTGCACAGTGACATAACAGCCTGGTGTAGAGTGCCATAACCGACTGGTGCAGAGTGCCCTAACAGCCTGGTGTAGAGTGCCATAACAGCCTGGTGCACAGTGACCTAACAGCCTGGTGTAGAGTGCCATAACTGCCTGGTACACAGTGCCCTAATAGCCTGGTGTAGAGTGCCATAACAGCCTGGTGCACAGTGCCATAACTGCCTGGTACAGAGTGCCATAACAGCCTGGTGCACAGTGCCATAACAGCCTGGTGCAGCGTGCCCTAACAGCCTGATGTAGAGCGCCATAACAGTCTGGTGTAGAATGCCATAACAGCCTGGTGAACAGTGCCCTAACAGCATGGTGTAGAGTGCCATAACAACCTGGTGCACAGTGCCCTAACGGCCTTGTGCAGAGTGCCATAACAGCCTGGTGCAGAGTGCCCTAAAAGCCTGTTGTACAGTGCCATAACAGCCTGGTGCACAGTGACCTAACAGCCTGGTGAAAAGTGAACCAACAGCCTGGTGCACAGTGCCATAACAGCATGGTGTAGAGTTCCATAACCGACTGGTGCACAGTGCCCTAACAGCCAGGTATAGAGAGCCATAACAGCCTGGTGCACAGTGACCTAACAGCCTGGTGTAGAGTGCCATAACCGCCTGGTGCACAGTGCCATAACAGCCTGGTGCACAGTGACCTAGCAGCCTGGTGTAGAGTGCCATAACAGCCTGGTGCACAGTGCCATAACAGCCTGGTGCAGAGTGCCATAACAGCCTGGTGCACAGTGCCATAACAGCATGGTGTAGAGTGCAATAACAGCTTGGTGCAGCGTGCCCTAACAGCCTGGTGTAGAGTGCCATAACAGACTGGTGCAGAGTGCCCTAAAAGCCTGGTGTAGAGTGCCATAACA
The DNA here is from genome assembly GCF_046119375.1 of Phyllobates terribilis. Taxonomy (NCBI): domain Eukaryota; kingdom Metazoa; phylum Chordata; class Amphibia; order Anura; family Dendrobatidae; genus Phyllobates; species Phyllobates terribilis. The sequence goes on from NW_027362766.1 coordinate 14,014,920, forward strand.
GCCTGGTGCACAGTGACCTAACAGTCTGGTGAACAGTGCCATAAAAGCATGGTGTAGAGTTCCATAACAGCCTGGTGCACACTGACCTAACAGCCTGGTGTAGAGTGCCATAACAGCCTGGTGCACAGTGACCTAACAGCATGGTGTAGAGTGCCATAACAGCCTGGTACACAGTGACCTAACAGCCTGGTGTAGAGTGCCATAACAGCCCGGTGCACAATGCCCTAACAGCCTGGTGTAGAGTGCCATAACAGCCTGGTGCAGAGTGCCATAACAGCCTGGTGCAGAGTGCCATAACAGCCCGGTGCAAAGTTCAATAACAGCCTGGGGCACAGTGCCATAATAGCCTTGTGCAGCATGCCCTAACAGTCTGGTGTAGAGTGCCATAACAGCCTGGTGCACAGAGCCATAACAGCATGGTGTAGAGTGCCATAACAGCCTGGTGCACAGTGCCCTAACAGCCTGGTGTAGAGTGCCATAACAGCCTGGTGCTCAGTGCTCTAACAGCCTGGGGTAGAGTGCAACTACAGCATGGGGCACAGTGCCATAAATACCTTGTGTAGAGTGCCATAACATCCTGGTGCACAATGCCCTAAATGCCTGGTGGAGAGTGCCATAACAGCTTGGTGCAGGATGCAATAACAGCCTTGTGCAGAGTGTCCTAACAGCCTGGTGTAGAGTGCCATAACAGTCTGGTGCAGAGTGCCATAACAGCCCAGTGCATAGTGCAATAACAGCCTGGGGCACAGTGCCTTGTGTAGAAAGCCAAAACAGCTTGATGCACAGTGCCTTATGTAGAATGCCAAAACAGCTTGATGCACATGGCCCTAAAAGCCTTGTGCAGAGTGCCATAACAGCCTGGCGCAGAGTGCCCTAAAAGCCTGTTGTAGAGTGACCTAACAGCATGGTGTAGAGTGCCATAACAGCCTGGTACACAGTGACCTAACAGCCTGGAGTAGAGTGCCATAACAGCCCGGTGCACAATGCCCTAACAGCCTGGTGTAGAGTGCCATAACAGCCTGGTGCAGTGTGCCATAACAGCCTGGTGCAGAGTGCCATAACAGCGCAGTGCATAGTTCAATAACAGCCTGGGGCACAGTGCCATAATAGCCTTGTGCGGCATGCCCTAACAGTCTGGTGTAGAGTGCCATAACAGCCTGATGCACAGTGCCATAACAGCCTGGTGTAGAGTGCCATAACAGCCTGGTGCTCAGTGCGCTAACAGCCTGGTGTAGAGTGCAACAACAGCCTGGGGCACAGTGCCATAAATGCCTTGTGTAGAGTGCCGTAACAGCCTGGTGCATATTGCCCTAAATGCCTGATGTAGACCCCATATCAGTTTGGTGCAGGATGCAATAACAGCCTTGTGCAGAGTGTCCTAACAGCCTGGTGTAGAGTACCCTAACAGCCTGGTGCACAGTGCCACAACAGACTGGTGCAGCGTGCCCTAACAGCCTGGTGTAGAGTGCCATAACAGCCTGGCGTAGAGTGCCATAACAGCCTGGTGTAGAGTACCCTAACAGCCTGGTGCACAGTGCCATAACAGCCTGGTGCAGCGTGCCCTAACAGCCTGGTGTAGAGTGCCATAACAGCCTGGTGTAGAGTGCCATAACAACCTGGTGCACAGTGACCTAACAGCCTTGTGTAGAATGCCAAAACAGCTTGATACACAGGGCCCTAAAAGTCTTGTGCAGTGTGCTATAACAGCCTGGTGTAGAGTGCCATAACAGTATAGTGCACATTACCCTAACAGCCTGATGTAGAGTGCCTTAAGAGCCTGCTGCACAGTGTTCTAATAGCCTGGTGTAGAGTGCCATAACAGCCTGGTGCACAGTGCCCTAACAGCATGGTGTAGAGTACCATTACAGCCTGGTGCACAGTGCCCTAACAGCCTGGTGCCGAGTACAATAACAGCCTGGGGCACAGTGGCATAATAGCCTGGTGCAGCGTGCCCTAACAGCCAGGTGTACAGTGACATAACAGCCTGGTGCAGAGTGCCCTAACAGCCTGGTGCACAGAGCCATAACAGCATGGTGCAGCGTGCCCTAACAGCCAGAAGTACAGTGACATAACAGCCTGGTGCAGCATGCCCTAACAGCCTGGTGTAAAGTGACATAACAGCATGGTGTAGAGTGCCATAACAGCCTGGTGAATAGTGCCCTAACAGCCTGGTGCACAGTGCCATAACAGCATGGTGTAGAGTGCCATAACAGCCTGGTGCACAGTGCCATAACAGCCTGGTGCACAGTGCCATAACAGCCTGGTGTAGAGTGACATAACAGCCTGGAGCACAGTGCCATAACAGCCTGGTGAAGAGTGCCATAACAGTCTGGTGCATAGTTCCCTAACAGCCTGGTGCACAGTGGCATAACAGCATGGTGTAAAGTTCCATAACAGCCTGGTGCACAGTGACCTAACAACCTCGTGTAGAGTGCCATAATAGCCTGTTGCACAGTGACCTAACAGCCTGGTGTAGAGTGCCATAACAGCCTGGTGCACAGTGACCTAACAGCCTGGTGTAAAGTGCCATAACAGCCTGGTGCAGAGTGCCATAACAGACTGGAGCAGAGTATTCTATTAGCCTGGTGAAGTGTGCTCTAACAGCTTGTTGTAGATTGCCCTAACAGCCTGGTGCACAGTGCCATAGCAACATAGTGTAGAGTGTCATAACAGCCTGGTGCACAGTGCCTTAACAGCCTGGTGTAGCGTTCATAACTGTCTGGTGCACAGTGCCCTAACAGCCTGGTGTAGAGTGCCAGAACAGCCTGATGCAGAGTTCAACAACAGCCTGGGACACAGTGACATAAAAGCCTGTAGCAGCGTGCCCTAACAGACTTGTGCAGAAAGCCATAACAGCCTGATGTAGAGTGCCATAACAGCCTCGTGCAAAGTGCCCTAACAGCCTGGTGTAGAGTGCCATAACAGCCAGATGCACAGTGCCATAACAGCCTGGTGCAGATTGCCATAACAGCTTGGTGCACAGTGCCATAATAGCATGGTGTAGAGGGCAATAAAATCCTGGTGCAGCGTGCCCTAACAGCCTGGTGTAGAGTGCCATAACAGCCTGGTGCAGAGTGCCCTAAAAGCCTGGTGTAGAGTGCCATAACAGCCTGGTGCACAGTGACCTAACAGCCTGGTGCACAGTGCCATAACAGCATGGTGTAGAGTTCCATAACAGCCTGGTGCACAGTGAATTAACAGCCTGGTGTAGACTGCCATAACAGCCTGGTGCACAGTGACCTAACAGCATGGTGTAGAGTGCCATAACAGCCAGGTACACAGTGACCTAACAGCCTGGTGTAGAGTGCCATAACAGTCTGGTGCACAATGCCCTAACAGCCTGGTGTAGAGTGCCATAACAGCCTGGTGCAGAGTGCCATAACAGCCTGGTGCAGAGTGCCATAACAGCCCGATGAAGAATGCAATAACAGCCTGGGGCACAGTGCCATAATAGCCTTGTGCAGCATGCCCTAACAGCCTGGTGTAGAGTGCCATAACAGCCTGGTGCACAATGCTCTAACAGCCTGGTGTAGAGTGTCATAACATTCTAGTGCACAGTGCCCTAACAGCCTGGTGTAGAGTGCCATAACAGCCTGGTGCACAATGCTCTAACAGCCTGGTGTAGAGTGCCATAACACTCTAGTGCACAGTGCCCTGAAAACCTGGCATAGAGTGCCATATCAGCCTGGTGCACAGTGCCATAAAAGCATGGTGTAGAGTGCCATAACAGCCTGGTACACAGTTCCCTAACAGCCTGATGTAGAGTGCCATAACAGCCTGGTGCACAGTGCCCTAACGGCCTGGTGTAGGCTGCCATAATAGCCTTGTGCAGCGTGCCCTATCAGCCGGGTGTAGAGTGCCATAACCGCCTGGTGCACAGTGCCCTAACAGCCTGGTGTAGAGTGCCATAACAGCCTGGTGCACAGTGACCTAACAGCCTGGTGTAGAGTCCCATAACCGCCTGGTGCACAGTGCCCTAATAGCCTGGTGTAGAGTGCCATAACAGCCTGGTGCACAGTGCCATAACTGCCTGGTACAGAGTGCCATAACAACCTCGTGCACAGTGCCATAACAGCCTGGTGCAGCGTGCCCTAACAGCCTGATGTAGAGCGCCATAACAGTCTGGTGTAGAGTGCCATAACAGCTTTGTGAACAGTGCCCTAACAGCATGGTGTAGAGTGCCATAACAACCTGGTGCACAGTGCCCTAACAGCCTTGTGTAGAATGCCAAAACAGCTTGATGCACAGGGCCCTAACAGCCTTGTTCAGAGTGCCATAACAGCCTGGTGCAGAGTGCCCTAAAAGCCTGTTGTAGAGTGCCATAACAGTCTGGTGCACAGTGACCTAACAGCCTGGTGAACAGTGACCCAACAGCCTGGTGCACAGTGCCATAACAGCATGGTGTAGAGTTCCATAACCGACTGGTGCACAGTGCCCTAACAGCCTGGTGTAGAGCGCCATAACAGCCTGATGTAGAGTGCCATAACAGCCTGGTGAACAGTGCCCTAACAGCATGGTGTAGAGTGCCATAACAACCTGGTGCACAGTGAGCTAACAGTCTGGTGTAGAGTGCCATAACAGCCTGGTGCACAATGCCATAACAGCCTGGTGTAGAGTGCCATGACAGCCTGGTGCAGAGTGCCATAACAGCCTGGTGCAGAGTGCCATAACAGCCCAGTGCATAGTGCAATAACAGCCTGGGGCACAGTGCCTTGTGTAGAATGCCAAAACAGCTTGATGCACAGTGCCTTATGTAGAATGCCAAAACAGCGTGATGCACAGGGCCCTAAAAGCCTGGTGCACAGTGCCATACCAGCCTGGTGCACAGTGCCATAACAGCATAGTGTAGAGTTCCATAACAGCCTGGTGCACAGTGACCTAACAGCCTGGTGAACAGTGACCCAACAGCCTGGTGCACAGTGCCATAACAGCATGGTGTAGAGTTCCATAACAGCCTGGTGCACAGTGACCTAACAGCCTGGTGTAGAGTGCCCTAACAGCCTGGTGCACAGTGAGCTAACAGCCTGGTGTAGAGTGCTATAACAGCCTGGTGCACAATACCCTAACAGCCTGGTGTAAAGTGCCATAACAGCCTGGTGCAGAGTGCCATAACAGCCTGGTGCAGAGTGCCATAACAGCCCAGTGCATAGTGCAATAACAGCCTGGGGCACAGTGCCATAATAGCCTTGTGGTGCAGCATCCCCTAACAGTCTGGTGTAGAGTGCCATAACAGCATGGTGTAGAGTGCCATAACAGCCTGGTGCACAGTGCCATAACAGCCTGGTGCTCAGTGCGCTAACAGCCTGGTGTAGAGTGCCATAACAGCCTGGGGCACAGTGCCATAAATGCCTTGTGTAGAGTGCCATAACAGCCTGGTGCACAGTGCCCTAAATACCTGGTGTAGACCCCATATCAGCTTGGTGCAGGATGCAATAACAGCCTTGTGCAGAGTGTCCTAACAGCCTGGTGGAGAGTACCCTAACAGCCTGGTGCACAGTGCCATAACAGCCTGGTGCAGCGTGCCCTAACAGCCTGGTGTAGAGTGCCATAACAGCCTGGTGTAGAGTGCCATAACAGCCTGGTGAACAGTGCCCTAACAGCATGGTGTAGAGTGCCATAACAACCTGGTGCACAGTGCCCTAACGGCCTTGTGAAAAATGCCAAAACAGCTTGATACACAGGGCCCTAAAAGTCTTGTGCAGAGTGCTATAACAGCCTGGTGTAGAGTGCCCTTAAAGGCTGGTTCAGAGCACCAAAACAGCCTGTTGCAGAGTGCCTTAACAGCCTGGTGCAGAGTGCCCTAACAGCCTGGTGTAGAGTGCCATAACAGTATAGTGCACATTACCCTAACAGCCTGATGTAGAGTGTTCTAATAGCCTGGTGTAGAGTGCCATAACAGCCTGGTGCACAGTTCCCTAACAGCCTGATGTAGAATGCCATAACAGCCTGGTGCACAGTGCTCTAACAGCCCGGAACACAGTGCCATAACAGCATGGTGTAGATTGCCATTACAGCCTGGTGCACAGTGCCCTAACAGCCTGGTGCCGAGTGCAATAACAGCCTGGGGCACAGTGGCATAATAGCCTGGTGCAGCGTGCCCTAACAGCCAGGCGTACAGTGACATAACAGCCTGGTGCAGCATGCCCTAACAGGCTGGTGTAGAGTGACATAACAGCATGGTGTAGAGTGTCATAACAGCCTGGTGAATAGTGCCCTAACAGCCTGGTGCACAGTGCCATAACAGCATGGTGTAGAGTGCCATAAGAGCCTGGTGCACAGTGCCCTAACAGCCTGGTGCACAGTGCCATAACAGCCTGATGCAGAGTGCCATAACAGCCTGGTGTAGAGTGCCATAACAGCCTGGTGAAGAGTGCCATAACACCCTGGTGCACATTGCCATAACAGCCTGGTGCACAGTGCCATAACAGCCTGGGGCACAGTGCCCTAACAGCCTGGTGAATAGTGCCCTAACAGCCTGGTGCACAGTGCCATAACAGCCTGGTGTAGAGTGCCATAACAGTCTGGAGCACAGTGATCTAACAACCTGGTGTAGAGTGACATAACCGCCTGGTGCACAGTGACCGAACAGCCTGGTGTAGAGTGCCATAACAGCCTGATGCACAGTGCCCTAACAGCCTGGTGCACAGTGCCATAACAGCCTGATGCAGAGTGCCATAACAGCCTGGTGTAGAGTGCCATAACAGCCTGGTGCACATTGCCATAACAGCCTGGTGCACAGTGCCATAACAGCCTGGGGCACAGTGCCCTAACAGCCTGGTGCAAAGTGCCATAACAGCCTGGTGCACAGTGCCATAACAGCCTGGTGAAGAGTTCCATAACAGCCTGGTGCACAGTGCCCTAACAGCATGGTGTAGAGCGCCATAACAGCCAGGTGCACAGTGACCTAACAACCTGGTGTAGAGTGCCATAATAGCCTGGTGCACAGTGACCTAACAGCCTGGTGTAGAGTGCCATAACAGCCTGGTGCAGAGTGCCATAACAGACTGGGGCAGAGAATTCTATTAGCCTGGTGAAGCGTGCTCTAACAGCTTGTTGTAGATTGCCCTAACAGCCTGGTGCACAGTGCCATAGCAACATATTGTAGAGTGTCATAACAGCCTGGTGCACAGTGCCCTAACAGCCTGGTGTAGCATGTCATAACAGCCTGGTGCACAGTGCCATAACAGCCTGGTGTAGAGTGCCATAACAGCCTGGTGCACAGTGCCCTAACAGCCTGGTGTAGAGTGCCATAACAGCCTGGTGCACAGTGCTGTAACAGCCTGGTGTAGAGTATCATAACAGCTTGGTATAGAGTACTCTAGCAGCGTGTTTTAGAGTGCCCTAACAGCCTGGGACACAGAGACATAATAGGCTTGTGCAGCGTGCCCTAACAACCTGGCGTAGAGTGCCATAACAGCCTCGTGCAAAGTGCCCTAACAGCCTGGTGTAGGCTGCCATAAACGCATGATGCACAGTGCCCTAACAGCCTCGTGTAGAGTGCCATAACCGTCTGGTGCACAGTGCCATAACAGCCAGGTGTAGAGTGCCATAACAGCCAGATGCACAGAGCCATAACAGCCTGGTGCAGAGTGCCATAACAGCTTGGTGCACAGTGCCATAATAGCATGGTGTAGAGGGCAATAAAATCCTGGTGCAGCGTGCCCTAACAGCCTGGTGTAGAGTGCCATAACAGCCTGGTGCACAGTGCCCTAAAAGTCTGGTGTAGAGTGCCTTAACTGCCTGGTGCACATTGACCTAACAGCCTGGTGCACAGTGCCATAACAGCATGGTGTAGAGTTCCATAACATCCTGGTGCACAGTGACCTAACAGCATGGTGTAGAGTGCCATAACAGCCAGGTACACAGTGACCTAACAGCCTGGTGTAGAGTGCCATAACAGTCTGGTGCACAATGCCCTAACAGCCTGGTGTAGAGTGTCATAACAGCCTGGTGTAGAGTGCCATAACAGCCTGGAGCAGAGTGCCATAACAGCCTGGTGCAGAGTGCCATAACAGCCTGGAGCAGAGTGCCATAACAGCCCGGTGTAGAGTGCCATAATAGCCTTGTGCAGCATGCCCTAACAGCCTGGTATAGAGTGCCATAACAGCCTGGATCAGAGTGCCATAACAGCCCGATGCAGAGTGCCATAACAGCCTGGTGCACAGTGCCATAACAGCATGGTGTAGAGTGCCATAACAGCCTGGTGCACAGTGCCATAAATGCCTTGTGTAGAGTGCCATAACAGCCTGGTGTAGAGTGCCATAACAGCCTGGTGCACAATGCTCTAACACCCTGGTGTAGAGTGCCATAACACTCTAGTGCACAGTGACCTAACAGCCTGGTGTAAAGCACCATAACAGCCTGGAGCAGAGTATTCTATTAGCCTGGTGAAGCGTGCTCTAACAGCATGTTATAGATTGCCCTAACAGCTTGTTGTAGATTGCCCTAACAGCCTGGTGCATAGTGCCATAGCAACATAGTGTAGAGTGTCATAACAGCCTGGTGCACAGTGCCCTAACAACCTGGTGTAGCATGTCATAACAGCCTGGTGCACAGTGCCATAACAGCCTGGTGTAGCATGTCATAACAGCCTGGTGCTCAGTTCCCTAACAGCCTGGTGTAGAGTGCCATAACAGCCTGGTGTAGCATGTCATAACAGCCTGGTGCTCAGTGCCCTAACAGCCTGGTGCACAGTGCCATAACAGCCTGGTGTAGCATGTCATAACAGCCTGGTGCTCAGTGCCATAACAGCCTGGTGCACAGTGCTTTAACAGCCTGGTGTAGAGTACCATAACAGCTTGGTGTAGAGTGCCCTAACAGCCTGGAACACAGTGCCATAATAGGCTTGTGCAGCGTGCCCTAACAACCTGGCGTAGAGTGCCATAACAGCCTGGTGCACAGTTCCCTAGCAGCCTGATGTAGATTGCCACAACAGAATCGTGCAAAGTGCCCTAACAGCCTGGTGCAGGCTGCCATAATAGCCTTGTGCAGAGTGCCCTAACAGCCTGGTGTAGAGTGCCATAACAGCCTGGTGCATAGTGCCATAACAGCATGGTGTATAGTGCCATAACCGCCTGATGCACAGTGCCCTAACAGCCTGGTGTAGAGTGCCATAACAGCCTGGTGCATAGTGCCATAACAGCATGGTGTAGAGTGCAATAACAGCCTGGTGCAGCATGCCCTAACAGCCTGGTGTAGAGTGCCATAACAGCCTTGTGCAGAATGCCCTAAATGCCTGGTGTAGAGTGCCATAACAGCCTGATGCACAGTGACCTAACAGCCTGGTGCACAGCGCCATAACAGCATGGTGTAGAGTTCCATAACTGCCTGGTGCACAGTGCCATAACAGCCTGGTGTAGAGTGCCATAACAGACTGGTGCACAATGCCCTAACCGCATGGTGTAGAGTGCCATAACAGCCTGGTGCAGAGTGCCATAACAGCCCGGTGCAGAGAGCAATAACAGCCTGGGGCACAGTGGCATAATAGCCTTGTACAACATTCCCTAACAGTCTGGTGTAGAGTGCCATAACAGCCTGGTGCACAGTGCCATAACAGCATGGTGTAGAGTGCCATAACAGCCTGGTGCTCAGTGCGCTAACAGCCTGGTGTAGAGTGCAACAACAGCCTGGGGCACAGTGGCATAATAGCCTTGTGCAACATACCCTAACAGTCTGGTGTAGAGTGCCATAACAGCCTGGAGCACAGTGCCATAGCAGCATGGTGTAGAGTGCCATAACAGCCTGGTGCACAGTGCCCTAAATGCCTGGTGTAGACTGCCATAACAGCCTGGAGCACAGTGCCATAACAGCTTGGTGCAGGATGCAATAACAGCCTGGTGCACAGTGCGATAACAGCCTGGTGCAGCGTGCCCTAACAGCCTGGTGTTGAGTGCCATAACAGCCTGGTGTAGAGTGCCATAACAGCCTGGTGAACAGTGCCCTAACAGCATGGTGTAGAGTGTCATAAAAACCTGGTGCACAGTGCCCTAACAGCCTTGTGTAGAATGCCAAAACAGGTTGATGCACAGTGCCCTAACAGCCTGGTGTAGAGTGCCCTTAAAGGCTGGTTCAGAGAACCAAAATAGCCTGTTGCAGAGTGCTATAACAGCCTGGTGCACAGTGCCCTAATAGCCTGGTGTAGAGTGCCATAACAGTCTAGTGCACAGTGCCCTAACAGCCTGGTGTAGAGTGCCATAATAGCCTTGTGCACAGTGCCCTAACAACCTGATGCAGAGTGCCATAACAGCCTGGTGCACAGTGTTCTAATAGCCTGGTGTAGAGTGCCATAACAGCCTTGTGCACAGTGCCCTAACAACCTGATGCAGAGTGCCATAACAGCCTGGTACACAGTGTTCTAATAGCCTGGTGTAGAGTGCCATAACAGCATTGTGTAGAGTGCCATAACAGCCTGGTGTACAGTGCCCTAACAGCCTGGTGCCGAGAGCAATAACAGCCTCGGGCACAGTGCCATAATAGCCAGGTGCATCGTGCCCTAACAGACAGGCGTATAGTGCCAAAACAGCCTGTTTCTGAGTGCCCTAACAGCCTGGTGCACAGTGCCATACCAGCATGGTGTAGAGTGCCATAACAGCCTGGTACACCGTGCCCTAACAGCCTGGTGCACAGTGCCCTTAACAGCATGGTGTAGAGTGCCATAACAGCCTGGTGCACAGTGCCCTAACAGCCTGGCACACAGTGCCATAACAGCATGGTGTAGAGTGCCATAACAGCCTGGTGAACAGTGCCCTAACAGCCTGGTGCAAAGTGCCATAACAGCATGCGGTAGAATGCCTTAACAGCCTGGTGCACAGTGCCCTAACAGCCTGGTGTAGAGTGCCATAACAGCCTGATGCACAGGGCCCTAAAAGCCTGGAGCAGAGTGCAATAACATCGTGGTGCATAATGCCATAACAGCCTGGTGTAGAGTGCCCTAACAGCCTGGTGCAGAGAGCCAAAACAGCCTGTTGCTGAGTTCCACAACAGCCTGGTGCACAGTGCCATAACAGCATGGTGTAGAGTGCAATAACAGGCTGGTGCACAGTGCCATAACAGCATGGTGTAGAGTGCCATTACTGCCTGGTGCAGCGTGCCCTAACTGCCTGGTGTAGAATGCCATAACAGCATGGTGTTGAGTGCCATAACAGCATGGTGTAGAGTGCCATAACAGCATTGTGTAGAATGCCATAACAGTCTGGTGCACAGTGCCATAGCAGCATGGTGTAGAGTTCCATCACAGGCTGGTGCACAGTGCCATAACAGCATGGTGTAGAGTGCCATAACTGCCTGGTGTAGCATGCCTTAACAGCCTGGTGTAGAATGTGTAACGGGTCTGGGAGGCGGAACCTCTGAGCTACTATACAAGGGGGCGGTCCTTGTAAGGGAGCGGGTGGCGACCAGGCAGGCAGTCACAGCAGGTGACCGGGACAGTCTCTAGAAGAACGGGCAGGAGGTCACGGCAAGTGACCGGGGCAGTCTCTGGATGAACGGGCAGATGGCCACGGCAAGTGACCGGGGCAGTCTCTGGGTGAACGGGCAGATGGTCACGGCAAGTGACCGGGGCAGTCTCTGGGTGAACGGGCAGATGGTCACGGCAAGTGACCGGGGCAGTCTCTGGGTAAAGGGTTGGTACGACCTGTGGCGGCTGATGGTAGACGTGAGCTCCCAGGTGAGCGGGCAGAAGTCTCTGGACAGGCGGGTGGTCACAGCATGTGACGGCGGAGCCTCCAGGTAGGCTAGCAGACAGGCAGCAGATGAGCGCTCCCAGGTGAGCGGGCAGGAGCCACTGGACAGGCAGGTGGCAGGAAATCAGGCAGGAATTAGACAGCAGACTGGCAGGAATCTGGCAGGTAACTGGCAACGGGACCTGAGGGCTGAAGCAGAGTAGTGAACAGTGCTACAACATTGCTCGGGCACCTCCATTTTGGAGGAGGTGCCTTTTATATGGGAGGTCCTCCGGCAATTGGCCGGGGATTCCTTAGGACGGCGCGCGGTCCCTTCAAGAGAGGGGGAGCGCGCGCGCGCGCGCCCTAAGCACACTGCCGGGGAAGGAGCGCGTGCCGGAAGCAGCGGGGAGAGCAGTGCTGGAGGACGCCGCGCCAGGAGCGGGGAGGTGAGAGGGACGGCGTCTCTGCCTAGAACGGGGCAGAGACGCCGATGCTACAGTACCCCCCCCTTTAGGCCCCCTCTTTTTTTGGCCAGAAAGAAATTTCTCAAGGAGAAGCGGGGCGTTGATGTTCTCCCTGGGTTCCCAATTTCTCTCCTCAGGACCAAACCCCTTCCAATCTACCAGAAAAAAGGTCTTTCCTCTTACCCTCTTGGAGGCCAGAATACTCTGTACCTCAAAGACGTCATCAGCGGAAACCGGAGCAGGAGGGGCACCTGGATTATTGGAAAAAGAGTTAAAGACAATGGGTTTGAGGAGAGACACATGGAAGGAGTTAGGAATCCGTAAGGTGGCCGGGAGTTTTAGTTTGTAGGCCACCGGATTTATTTGCCTGAGGATTTCGAATGGGCCGATGAAGCGAGGACCTAACTTGTAGGAGGGTATCTTGAGCCGTACATGTTTGGAGGAGAGCCAAACCTTGTCTCCCGGACGGAATTGAGGCGGATCCAGACGTCTCTTATCAGCAAATCTCTTCATCCGCTCGGAGGACAGAAGAAGTGCGGATCTAGTACTCTCCCAAATGGTAGAAAACTCGCTGACAAGAGACTGCGCGGCAGGGTTGTCCACAGAGGCGGAGACGGGAAACGGAATCCGGGGGTGCTGGCCAAAGACAACAAAGAACGGGGATTTGGAAGAGGACTCACTCTCGTGGTTATTGTAAGAGAACTCGGCCCAAGGGAGGAGGTCCACCCAATCAGAATGGTGGGCATTAACAAAGTGCCGGAGATAGCTGGTAAGGATCTGATTGATCCGCTCCACTTGACCATTGGACTGAGGGTGGTAAGCGGAGGAGAAGTCCAGGGTGACGTCCAGCAGTTTACATGTGGCTCTCCAGAAGCGCGAGGTGAACTGAACTCCTCGATCCGACACGATGTGGAGGGGTAGGCCATGAAGACGGAAGATATGGCGGATAAAGTCCTTAGCCAGCTCAGGTGCAGATGGAAGACCAGGCAGGGGAATGAAGTGGGCCATTTTAGAAAAGCGGTCAGCGACCACCCAAATGACAGTACACCCGGCAGAGACAGGAAGATCGGTAATGAAGTCCATAGCGATGTGTTGCCACGGGGCAACAGGTATGGGAAGCGGCAGGAGATGACCAGCTGGTAAGTGTCTGGGAACCTTGTTGCGGCCACAAGATGAACATGCAGAGACGAAGTCTACCACATCCTTACGCAGGGTAGGCCACCAGTAATGCCGGGAAATGAGTAGGAAGGTCTTTTTTTGGCCGGCATGGCCAGCAAGTTTAGAAGAATGACCCCAGTGAAGAACCTTCTCACGGTCAGGAGGCGCCACGAACGTCTTGCCGGGTGGAAGACGAGTCAAATCCAGGGGGGCCACATTCATCACCTTGGAGGGGTTGATAATGTGCATAGGCTCCTCCTCTTGGTCGGAGGACAGGAAGGATCGGGACAAGGCATCAGCTTTGACATTCTTGTCCGCCGGGCGGAAATGAAGGATGAAATCGAAGCGGGCAAAAAACAAAGACCACCGGGCCTGACGTGGATTAAGTCTCTGGGCATTTTGGAGATATGCCAGGTTTTTGTGATCCGTGTAGATGATCACCGGGTATAGAGCCCCTTCAAGCAGGTAACGCCACTCCTCCAGCGCCAATTTAACAGCTAACAGTTCTCGGTCTCCAATGGAGTAATTGCGCTCAGAGGAGGAGAAGATTTTAGAGAAGAAGCCGCAGGTTACCATTCTCCCGGAAGAAGACTTTTGGGTGAGCACCGCTCCGGCTCCAGAGGAGGAAGCATCAACCTCCAGGTAGAACTGTTTGTTGCAGTCTGGACAGTGCAGCACAGGGGCAGAGGAGAAGGCTTGCTTCAGGGAAAGGAAGGCCTCCTCAGCTTCGGGTGGCCATACCTTGGGATTTGCTCCCTTACGGGTGAGCGCAGATATGGGCGCAGTCCGAGACGAGAAGTGAGGAATGAAGAGACGATAGTAATTAGCGAAGCCCAGGAATCGCTGTATCGCCTTCAAGCCCTCCGGCCGGGGCCACTTTAGGACAGCAGAGAGCTTCTCGGGATCCATTCGCAAACCCGTCTGGGAGATAACGTAGCCCAGAAATGGAAGAGAGGTCTGCTCAAAAAGGCACTTCTCGTATTTAGCATAGAGGTGGTTCTGCCTGAGCCTCAGCAGGACCTGACGAACATCCCTCCGGTGTGAGGGAAGATCCGGAGAGAAGACCAAGATGTCGTCCAGGTATACCACCACGCAGGAGTAAAGAAGGTCACGGAAGATGTCGTTGACCAGTTCTTGGAAGACGGCGGGAGCATTGCAGAGACCGAAGGGCATCACACGGTACTCATAGTGTCCGTCATGGGTATTAAATGCCATTTTCCACTCGTCTCCCTGACGGATACGGACCAGGTTATACGCTCCACGTAGATCCAGCTTGGAAAAGATCCTGGCGCCTTTAAGGCGATCAAATAACTCGGAGATGAGCGGAAGGGGGTATTTATTTTTAACCGTGATCTGATTGAGTCCTCTATAGTCAATACAGGGGCGTAGCGAGCCATCCTTTTTTTTGACAAAGAAGAATCCGGCTCCAGCCGGGGAAGTAGACTTCCGGATGAATCCCCTGGCCAGATTCTCCTCTATGTACTCAGACATGGCCCGGGTTTCGGCCGCAGACAAGGGATAAATACGCCCACGGGGTGGAGTGGCGCCAGGAACCAGGTCAATCGGGCAATCATATGGCCTATGAGGTGGCAATGTCTCTGCTTCCTTCTTACCAAAGACGTCAGCATAGGTCCAGTAAGGAGCCGGAAGACCGGGTAAGTTAGCTGGGGTAGGTGGAGGACGAACCGGACGAACCGGAACCAGGCAGGTCTTATGGCAGTCCGGCCCCCACCGGAGTACTTCACCGGAATGCCAGTTCAACACGGGTTCGTGTGTTTGGAGCCAAGGTAGACCTAGCAATAGGGAGTGGGAGAGTCCGGGCAACACATGGAAGGAGATTACCTCAGAGTGCAGCATTCCCACCTGCAGGGTTATGGGTTCCATGGCGAGCAGGATGGTCACCGGAAGGAGTCTTCCATCCACTGAGGCGACCGACAAGGGTTCAGCCAGAGACTTGGTGGGAATACGGTATTTCTCAACCAGGGACTGGGAGATGAGGTTTCCAGCGGATCTAGAATCCAGGTGGGCGAGTTCAAAGTGACGGGTCTCTCCCCAGGAGATAGATACAGACAAAGTCAGGGTTGGAGAGGATTTATTTTTGTCTAGGGCGACCTCTCCGAGCGGTCCTAGACACTGGAGTTTCCCGGCCTCTCCGGGCAGGAACGAATCAAGTGCTCCTTACTGCCACAATAGAAGCAGCTCCCCTCGGCTCGGCGAGACTCCTGGCGAGATTTGACCATCTTGGTCTGGTCGACCTGCATGGGCTCGGGTGAGTGTGCCCGGGGAGTGACAGAAGAGGAGACAGGTTTCTGGAAAGTAGGAGCTAGGCTGGGAAACCTTCTCTCTCGGGTGGTCTCTTTCCTGCGTTCTTGAAACCGGATGTCAATCCGGGTAGCCAACGACACCAGGTCATCCAGGGTGGTAGAAATGTCCCGACCGGCGAGCTCATCTTTAATCCGACCGGAAAGGCCCTCCCAGAAGACGGACACCAGGGCCTCATTATCCCAGGCAAGCTCAGAAGCGAGGGTGCGGAACCGTATGGCATATTGGCCCACGGTTAGACTTCCTTGACGGAGACGTAGCAAAGAGGAGGCAGATGAGGTCTTTCGTCCCGGTTCATCGAAGACTCTCCGGAAAGCAATGAGGAAAGACGACAGGTCGGACACCAGGGGATCCCCTCTCTCCCACAGGGGGTTAAGCCATGCCAGTGCCTCCCCAGTGAGATGGGACATGATGAATGCCACTTTGGCCCGGTCGGAGATAAACTGGTGAGTCAAGAGTTCAAAGTGCAGGGTGCACTGGTTTATGAAGCCCCGAGCTTGAGCGGGGTCCCCTCCGAAGCGAGGAGGTGCAGACAGCCGGGGTCCGAGACAGGATGCCATGGTATTGGTGGGCAACGGTGCTGCCGGGGTGCGAGTCGTGACACTAGCTGTGGTTGCTGGTGGAGCAGACAGTGTGTCCAGGCGGGAGTTGACATTCCGCAGGTGGTTCAGGATGGACTCCTGCTGGGATCTCTGACGGGAGAGTTCATGGTATAGGTCAGAGAGCGAGGGAGCTTGGGTGCCACCGGGTTCCATGGCCCGAGCAAACTGTAACGGGTCTGGGAGGCGGAACCTCTGAGCTACTATACAAGGGGGCGGTCCTTGTAAGGGAGCGGGTGGCGACCAGGCAGGCAGTCACAGCAGGTGACCGGGACAGTCTCTAGAAGAACGGGCAGGAGGTCACGGCAAGTGACCGGGGCAGTCTCTGGATGAACGGGCAGATGGCCACGGCAAGTGACCGGGGCAGTCTCTGGGTGAACGGGCAGATGGTCACGGCAAGTGACCGGGGCAGTCTCTGGATGAACGGGCAGATGGTCACGGCAAGTGACCGGGGCAGTCTCTGGGTAAAGGGTTGGTACGACCTGTGGCGGCTGATGGTAGACGTGAGCTCCCAGGTGAGCGGGCAGAAGTCTCTGGACAGGCGGGTGGTCACAGCATGTGACGGCAGAGCCTCCAGGTAGGCTAGCAGACAGGCAGCAGATGAGCGCTCCCAGGTGAGCGGGCAGGAGCCACTGGACAGGCAGGTGGCAGGAAATCAGGCAGGAATTAGACAGCAGACTGGCAGGAATCTGGCAGGTAACTGGCAACGGGACCTGAGGGCTGAAGCAGAGTAGTGAACAGTGCTACAACATTGCTCGGGCACCTCCATTTTGGAGGAGGTGCCTTTTATATGGGAGGTCCTCCGGCAATTGGCCGGGGACTCCTTAGGACGGTGCGCGCGGTCCCTTTAAGAGAGGGGGAGCGCGCGCGCACGCGCCCTAAGCACACTGCCGGGGAAGGAGCGCGTGCCGGAAGCAGCGGGGAGAGCAGCGCTGGAGGACGCCGCGCCAGGAGCGGGGAGGTGAGAGGGACGGCGTCTCTGCCTAGAACGGGGCAGAGATGCCGATGCTACAGAATGCCATAACAGCATGGTGTAGAGTGCCATAACAGCCTGGTGCACAGTGCCCTAACAGCCTGGTGCACAGAGCCAAAACAGCAGGGTGTAGACTGCCATTACAGCCTGGTGCACATTGCCCTAACAGCCTGGTGTAGAGTGCCCTAACAGCCTGGTGCAGAGTGCCAAAACAGCCTGTTGCCGAGTTCCACAACAGCCTGGTGCACAGTGCCATAACAGCATGGTGTAGAGTGCCATAACAGGCTGGTGCACAGTTCCATAACAGCATGGTGCAGAGTGCCATATCTGCCTCGTGCAGCGTGCTCTAACTGCCTGGTGTAGAGTGTCCTAACAGCATGGTGTTGAGTGCCATAACAGCATGGTATAGAGTGCCATAACAGCATGGTGTAGAATGCCATAACAGTCTGGTGCAGAGTGCCATAACAGCATGGTGTAGAGTGCCATAACAGCCTGGTGCACAGTGCCCTAACAGCCTGGTGCACAGTGCCATAGCAGCATGCTGTAGAGTGCCATAACAGCCTGGTGCACAATGCCCTAACAGCCTGGTGCACAGTGCCATAACAGCATGGTGTAGAGTTCCATCACAGGCTGGTGCACACTGCCATAACAGCATGGTGTAGAGTGCCATAACTGCCTGGTGCAGCATGCCCTAACAGCCTGGTGTAGAGTGCCATAACAGCATGGTGTAGAGTGCCATAACAGCCTGGTGCACAGTGCCCTAACAGCCTGGTGCACAGTGCCAAAACATCATGGTGTAGAGTGCCATAACAGCCTGGTGCACAGTGCCCTAATAGCCCGGTGCACAGTGCCATAACAGCATGGTGTAGAATGCCATAACAGCCTGGTGCACAGTGCCCTAACAGCCTGGTGTATAGTGCGAAAACAGCCTGGTGCAGAGTGCCCTATCAGCCTGGTGTACAGTGCCATAAAAGCATGGTGCAAAGTGCCATAACAGCCTGGTGCACAGTGCCCTAACAGACTGGTGTAGAGTGCCATATCAGGCTGGTGCACAGTGCCATAACAGCATGGTGTAGAGTGCCATAACTGCATGGTGCAGCGTGCCCTAACTGCCGGGTGTAGAGTGCCATAACAACATGGTGTAGAGTGCCATAACAGCCTGGTGCAGAGTGCCCTAACAGCCTGGTGCACAGTGCCATAACAGCATGGTGTAGAGTGCCATAACAGCCTGGTGCACAGTGCCCTAACAGCCTGGTGCACAGTGCCATAACAGCATGCTGGAGAGTGCCATAACAGCCTGGTGCACAATGCCCTAACAGCCTGGTGCACAGTGCCAAAACAGCATGTTGTAGAGTTCCATCACAGGCTGGTGCACAGTGCCATAACAGCATGGTGTAGAGTGCCATAACTGCCTGGTGCAGCATGCCCTAACAGCCTGGTGTAGAGTGCCATAACAGCATGGTGTAGAGTGCCATAACAGCCTGGTGAACAGTGCCCTAAAAGCCTGGTGCACAGTGCCAAAACAGCATGGTGTAGAGTGCCATAACAGCCAGGTGCACAGTGCCCTAATAGCCTGGTGTAGAGTACCATAACAGTCTAGTGCACAATACCCTAACCGCCTGGTGTAGAGTGCCATAACAGCCTGGTGCAGAGTGCCATAACAGCCCGGTGCAGAGAGCAATAACAGCCTGGGGC
Organism: Phyllobates terribilis; assembly: GCF_046119375.1. Lineage (NCBI taxonomy): Eukaryota > Metazoa > Chordata > Amphibia > Anura > Dendrobatidae > Phyllobates > Phyllobates terribilis. The sequence continues at coordinate 14,033,794 of NW_027362766.1, forward strand.
ACAGTGGCATAATAGCCTTTTACAACATTCCCTAACAGTCTGGTGTAGAGTGCCATAACAGCCTGGTGCACAGTGCCATAACAGCATGGTGTAGTGTGCCATAACAGCCTGGTGCTCAGTGCGCTAACAGCCTGGTGTAGAGTGCAACAACAGCCTGGGGCACAGTGCCATAAATACCTTGTGTAGAGTGCCATAACAGCCTGGTGCACAGTGCCCTAAATGCCTGGTGTAGAGTGCCATAACAGCCTGGTGCACAGTGCCCTAAATGCCTGGTGTAGAGTGCCATAACAGCTTGGTGCAGGATGCAATAACAGCCTGGTGCACAGTGCCATAACAGCCTGGTGTAGAGTGCCATAACAGCCTGGTGAACAGTGCCCTAACAGCATGGTGTAGAGTGTCATAAAAACCTGGTGCACAGTGCCCTAACAGTATTGTGTAGAGTGCCAAAACAGGTCGATGCACAGTGCCCTAACAGCCTGGTGTAGAGTGCCCTTAAAGGCTGGTTCAGAGCAACAAAATAGTCTGTTGCAGAATGCCATAACAGCCTGGTGCACAGTGCCCTAATAGCCTGGTGTAGAGTGCCATAACAGTCTAGTGCACAGTGCCCTAACAGCCTGGTGTAGAGTGCCATAACAGTCTTGTGCACAGTGACCTAACAACCTGATGCAGAGTGCCATAACAGCCTGGTGCACAGTGCCCTAACAACCTGATGCAGAGTGCCATAACAACCTGGTGCACAGTGCCCTAACAGCCTGATGTAGAGTGCCATAACAGCCAGGTGCACAGTGCCCTAACAGCCTGGTGTAGAGTGCCATAACAGCATTGTGTAGAGTGCCATAACAGCCTGGTGTACAGTGCCCTAACAGCCTGGTGCCGAGAGCAATAACAGCCTCGGGCACAGTGCCATAATAGTCTGGTGCAGCGTGCTCTAACAGACAGGAGTATAGTGCCAAAACAGCCTGGTGCTGAATGCGCTAACAGCCTGGTGCACAGTGCCATACCAGCATGGTGTAGAGTGCCATAACAGCCTGGTGCAGCGTGCCATAACATCCTGGTGTAGAGTGCCATAACAGCATGGTGTAGAGTGCCATAACAGCCTGGTGAACAGTGCCCTAACAGCCTTGTGCACAGTGCCATAACAGCATGGTGTAGAGAGCCGTAACAGCCTGGTGCAGAGTGCCCTAACAGCCTGGTGCACAGTGCCATAACAGTATGGTGTAGAGTGCCATAACAGCCTGGTGCACAGTGCCCTAACAGCCTGGTGCAGAGTGCAATAACAGCCTGAGGCACAGTGCCATAATAGCCTTGTGTAGCGTGCCCTAACAACCTGGTGAAGAGTGCCATAACAGATTCTTGAACAGTACCATAAAAGTCTTGTGTAGAGTGCCATAACAGCCTGGTGCACAGTGCTCTAACAGCCTGGTGTAGAGCGCCATAACAGCCTGGTGTAGAGTGCCATAATATCCTGGTGCACAGTGCCCTAACAGCCTGGTGTAGAGTGTCATAACAGACTGGTGCACAGTGCCATAACAGCATGCTGTAGAGTGCCATAACAGGCTGATGCACAATGCCCTAACAGCCTGGTGCATAGTGCCATAATAGCATGGTGTAGAGTGCCATAACTGCCTGGTGCAGCATGCCCTAACAGCCTGGTGTAGAGTGCCATAACAGCATGGTGTAGAGTGCCATAACAGCCTGGTGCACAGTGCCATAACAGCCTGGTGCACAGTGCCAAAACAGCATGGTGTAGAGTGCCATAACAGCCTGTTGCACAGTGCCCTAATAGCCTGGTGTGCAATGCCATAACAGCATGCTGTAGAGTGCCCTAACAGCCTGGTGCACAGTGCCATAACTGCATGGTGTAGAATGCCATAACAGCCTGGTGCACAGTGCCCTAACAGCCTGATGTAGAGTGCCATAACAGCCTGGTTCAGTGGGACCTCACAACCTGGTGTAGAGTGCCATAACAGCATGGTGCACAGTGCCCTAACAGCCTGGTGTAGAGTGCCATAACAGCCTGGTTCAGTGGGACCTCACAGCCTGGTGCACAGTGCCATAACAGCATGGTGCAAAGTGCCATAACAGCCTGGTGCCCAGTGCCCTATCAGACTGGTGTAGAGTACCCTAACAGCCTAGTGCCGAGTGAAACAACAGCCTGGGGCACAGTGCCATAATAGCCTGTTGCAGTGTGTCCTAACAGCCTGGTGCGGAGTGCCATATCAGCCTGGTGAACAGTACCCTAACAGCCTGGTGCAGAGTGCCATAACAGCCTGGTGCAGAGTGCCCTAAAAGACTGGTGTAGAGTACCCTAACAGCCTGGTGCACAGTGCAATAACAGCCTGGGGCACAATAGCATAATATCATTGTGGAGCATGCCCTAACAGCATGGTGTAGAGTGCCATAACAGCCTGGTGCAGAGTGCCCTAACAGCCTGGTGTAGAGTGCCATAACAGCCTGGTGCAGAGTGCCCTAACAGCCTGGTGCTCAGTGCGCTAACAGCCTGTTGTAGAGTGCAACAACAGCCTGGGGCACAGTGCCATAAATGCCTTGTGTAGAGTGCCATAATAGCCTAGTGCACAGTGCCCTAACAGCCTGATGTATAGTGCCATAAGAGCCTGGTGCACAGTGCCCTAACAGCCTGGTGTAGAGTGCCATAACAGCCTGGTGCACAGTGCCCTAACAGCCTGGTGTAGAGTAAAATAACAGCCTGGTGCACAGTACCCTAACAGCCCGATGCAGAGTGCAATAACAGCCTGGGGCACAGTGCCATGATAGCCTTGGGCAGCGTGCCCTAACAGCATGGCGTAGAGTGCCATAACAGCCTGGTGCACAGTGACATAGCAGCATAGTATAGAGTGTCATAACAGTCTGGTGAACAGTGCCCTAACAACCTGGTGTAGAGTGCCATAACAGCCTAGTGCAGAGTGCCATAAAAGCATGGTGTAGAGTGTCATAACAGCCTGGTGCACAGTTCCTTAAAAGCCTGGTGTAGAGGGCCCTAACAGCCTGGTGCACAGGACCCTAACAGCCTGGTGTAGAGTGCCATAACAGCCTGGTGCTCAGTGACCTAACAGCCTGGTGTAGAGTGCCATAACAGCCTGGTGCACAGTGCCCTAACAGCCTGGTGTAGAGTGCCATAACAGCATGGTGCACAGTGCCCTAACAGCCTGGTGTAGAGTACCCTAACATCCTGGTGCCGAGTGCAACAACAGCTTGGAGCACAGTGCCATAATAGCCTATTGCAGCGTGTCCTAACAGCCTGGTGTAGAGTGCCATCACAACCTGGTGCACAGTGTCCTAACAGCCTGGTGTAGAGTGCCCTAATAGCCTAGTGCACAATGCCATAACAGCCTGGTGTATAGTGCCATAACAGCCTGGTGCACAGTGCCCTAACAGCCTGGCGTAGAGTGCCATAACAGCCTGAAGCAGAGTGCCAAAATAGCCTGTGCAGCGTGCCCTAACAGCCTGGTGCACAGTGCCATAGCATCATAGTATAGAGTGCCATAACAGCCTGGTGCACAGTTCCCTAACAACCTGGTGTAGAGTGCCATAACAGCTTGGTGCGGAATGCCCTAACAGCCTGGTGCAGAGTGCCATAACAGCCTGGTGCACAGTGCCCTAACAGCCTGGTGTAGGGTGCCATAACAGCACGGTGCACAGTGCCCTAACAGCCTGGTGCAGAGTGGAAAAACAGCTTGGGGCACAGTGCCATAATAGCCTGTTGCAGCGTGTTCTAACAGCCTGGTGCACAGTGCCCTAACAACCTGGTGTAGAGTGCCAAAAAAACCTTGTGCACAGTGCCCTAGCAGCCTGGTGTAGAGTACCCTAACAGCCTGGTGCAGAGTGGAAAAACAGCTTGGGGCACAGTGCCATAATAGCCTGTTGCAGCGTGTTCTAACAGCCTGGTGCACAGTGCCCTAACAACCTGGTGTAGAGTGCCAAACAAGCCTTGTGCACAGTGCCCTAGCAGCCTGGTGTAGAGTACCCTAACAGCCTGGTGCAGAGTGCAACAACAGCTTGGGGCACAGTGCCATGATAGTCAGTTGCAGCGTGCACAAACAGGCTGGTGTAGAGTGCCATAACAGCCTGGTGCACAGAGCCCTAAAGGCCTGGTGCACAATGCCATAACAGCATGGTGTAGAGTGCCATAACAGCCTGGTGCACAGTGCCATAGCAGCATAGAGTAGAATTCCAAAACAGCCTGGTGCACAGTGCCCTCACAGCCTGTTGTAACGTGCCATAACAGCCTGGTGCACAGTTCCATAACAGCCTGGTGTAGAGTGCCATAATAGCCTTGTGCACAGTGCCATAACAGCCTGGTGAAGAGTGCCATAACATCATGGTGAATAGTGCCCTAACAGCCTGGTGTAGAGTGACATAACAGCTTGGTGCAAAATGCAATAACATCCTTATGCAGAGTGCCCTAACAGCCTGGTGCAGAGTTCCAAAACAGTCTCTTGCAGAGTGCCATAACAGCCTGGTGCCCAGTGCCATAACTGCCTGGTGTAGAGTGCCAGAACAGCCTAGTGCACAGTGACCTAACAGCCTGGTGTAGAGTACCCTAACCGCCTGGTGCAGAGAGCAACAATAGCCTGGGGCACAGTGCCATAACAGACTGTTGCACAGTGCCCTAACAGCCTGGTGTAGAGTGCCATAACAGCCTGGTGCACAGTGCCATAGCAGCCTGATGTAGAGTGACATAACAGCCTGGTGAACAGTGCCCTAACAGCCTGGTGTAGAGTGCCATAACAGCTTGGTGCAGAGTGCCATAACAGCCCGGTGCAGAGTGTAATAACAGCCTGGTGTAGTGTACCCTAACAGCCTGGTGCAGAGTTCCAAAACAGCCTGTTGCACAGTGCCATAACAGCCTGGTGCCCAGTGCCCTAACATCCTGGTGTAGAGTGCCAGAACAGCCTAGTACACAGTGCCTAACAGCCTGGTATAGAGTCCCATAACAGCCCGGTGCAGAGTGCAAGAACAGCCTGGGGCACAATGAAATAATGGCTTGGTGCAACGTGCCCTAACAGCCTGGTGTAGAGTGCCATAACAGCCTGGTGCACAGTGCCCTAACGGCCTTGTGTAGATTGCCAAAACAGCCTGATGCACAGGGCCCTAAGAGCTTGGTGCAGATTGAAAAAACAGCCTGGTGCACAGTGCCCTAACAGCCAGGTGTAGAGTGTCCTTACAGCTAGGTGTGGAATGCAATAACAGCCTGGTGCACATTGCCCTAACAGCCTGGTGAAGAGTTCCATAACAGCCTGGTGCACAGTGCCCTAACAGCCTAGTGTAGAGTACCCTAACCGCCTGGTGCAGAGAGTAACAATAGCCTGTTGCACAGTGCCGTAACAGCCTGGTGCACAGTGCCAAAGCAGCATAGTGTAGAGTGTCATATCAGCCTGATGCACAGTGCCCTAACAGACTTGTGTAGAGTATCCTAACAGCCTGGTGCACATTGCCCTAACAGCCTGGCATAGAGTGCCATAACAGCCTGGGACACAGTGGCATAAAAGCCTGTAGCCGCGTGCCCTAACAGACTTGTGTAGAGTGCCATAACAGCCTGGTGCACAGTGCCATAACAGCCTGGTGTAGAGTGCCATAACAACATGGTTTAGAGTGCAATAACAGCCTGGTGCACAGTTCCCTAACAGCCTGGTGTAGAGTGCCATAACAGCCTGGTGCACAGTGCCATAACAGCCTGGTGTAGAGTGCCATAACAACATGGTTTAAAGTGCAATAACAGCCTGGTGCACAGTTCCCTAACAGTCTGGTGTAGAGTGCCATAGCAGCATAGTGTAGAGTGTCATTACAGCCTGGTGTAACATTCCATAACAGCCTGGTGCACAGTGCCCTAACAGCCTGGTGTAGATTGCCATAATAGCCTGGTGCACAGAGCCCTAACAGCCTGATGTAGAGTGCCATAACAGCTTGGTGCAGAATGCAATAACAGCCTGGTGCAGAGTGCCCTAAAAGCCTGGTGCACAGTGCCATAACAGCCTGGTGCCCAGTGCCATAGCTGCCTGGTGTAGAGTTCAATAACAGCCTGGGGCACATTGCCCATACAGCCTGGTGTAGAGTGCCAGAACAGCCTAGTGCAGAGTACAAAAACAGCATGGGGCACAGTGCCATAATAGCCTTGTGCAGCATGCCCTAACAGCCTGGTGTAGAGTGCCATACTAGCCTAGTGCACAGTGCCATAACATCATGGTGTAGAGTGTCATAACAACCTGGTGCACAGTTCCCTAACAGCCTGGTGTAGAGTGCCATAATAGCCTTGTGCAGCATGCCCTAACAGCCTGGTGTAGAGTACCCTTACAGCCTGGTGTAGAGTGCCATAACAGCCTAGTGCACAGTGCCATAACATCATGGAGTAGAGTGCCCTAACAGCCTGGTGTACAGTGCCCTAACAGCCTGGCATAGAGTGCCATAACAGCCTAGTGCATAGTGCCCTAAAAGCCTGGTGTAGAGTGCCATAACAGCCTGGTGCACAGTGCCCTAACGGCCTTGTGTAGATTGCCAAAACAGCCTGATGCACAGGGCCCTAAGAGCTTGGTGCAGATTGAAAAAACAGCCTGGTGCACAGTGCCCTAACAGCCAGGTGTAGAGTGTCCTTACAGCTAGGTGTGGAATGCAATAACAGCCTGGAGTAGAGTGCCATAACAGCCTGGTGTAGAGTGCCATAACAGCCTGGTGCACAGTGCCCTAACGGCCTTGTGTAGAGTTCCAAAACAGCCTGGTGCACAGGGCCCTAAAAGCCTAGTGCAGAGTGCAATAACAGCCTGGTGCAGCGTGCCCTAACAGCCGGGTGTAGAGTGCCTTAACAGCCTGGTGCAGAGCGCCAAAACAGCCTGTTGCAGAGTGCCATAACAGCCTGGTGCCCAGTGCCATAACTGCCTGGTGTAGAGTTCAATAACAGCATGGTACACAGTGCCCTAACAGGCTGGTGAAGAGTGTCATAACAGCCTAGTGCACAGTGCCTAACAGCCTGGTGTAGAGTGTCATAACAGCCTGTGGCACAGTGCCATGATAGCCTGTTGCAGCGTGCTCTAACAGCCTGGAGTAGAGTGCCATAACAGCCTGGAGCAGAGTGCCATAACAGCCTGGTGCACAGTGCCTTAACAGCCTGGTGCAGACTGCCCTAACAGCCTGGAACACAGTGCCCTAACAGCCTTGTGCAGCGTGCCATAACAGCATGGCGCAGAGTGCAATTACAACCTGGTGCAGCGTGCCCTAACAGCCTGGTGTAGAGTGGCATAACAGCCTGGTGTAGAGTACCATAACAGCCTGGTGCAGAGTTCCGAAACAGCCTGTTGCAGAGTTCCATAACAGCCTGGTGCCCAGTGTCCTAACAGCCTGGTGTAGAGTGCCATAACAGCCCGGTGCAGAGTGCAAGAACAGCCTGGGGCACAATGCCATAATAGCCTGGTGCAACGTGCCCTAACAGCCTGGTGTAGAGTACCCTAACAGTCTGGTGCACAGTGCCCTAACAGCCTGGTGTGGTGTAGAGTGCCAGAACAGCCTAGTGCACAGTGCCATAACAGCCTGGTGTAGAGTGCCATAACAGCCCGGTGCAGAGTACAATAACAGCCTGTGGCACAGTGCCATAATAGCCTTGTGCAGCATGCCCTAACAGCCTGGTGTAGATTGCCATAACAGCCTAGTGCACAGTGCCATAACATCATGGTGTATAGTGTCATAACAACCTGGTGCACAGTTCCCTAACAGCCTGGTGTAGAGTGCCATAACAGCCTGGTGCACAGTGCCCTAACAGCCTGGAATAGAGTGACATAACAGCCTAGTGCAAAGTGCCCTAAAAGCCTGGTGTAAAGTGCAATAACAACATGGTGCACAGTGCGTTCTGGTGTAGAGTGCAACAACAGCTTGTGGCACAGTGCCATAATATCCTGGTGCAACATGCCCTAACAGCCTGGTGTACAGTGCCATAACAGCCTCATGCAGAGTACCATAACAGCCTGGTATAGAGTGGCATAACAGCATAGTGTTGAGTGCCATAACAGCCTGGTGCACAGTGCCCTAACGGCCTTGTGTACAGTTCCAAAGCAGCCTTGTGCACAGGGCCCTAAAAGCCTAGTGCAGAGTTCAATAACAGACTGGTGCAGCGTGCCCTAACAGCCTGGTGTATAGTACCCTAACAGCCTGGTGCAGAGTGCCAAAACAGCCTGTTGCAGAGTGCCATAACAGCCTGGTGCCCAGTGCCATAACTGCCTGGTGTAGAGTTCAATAACAGCCTGGTGCACAGTGCCCTAACAGCCTGGTGTAGAGTGTCATAACAGCCTATTGCACAGTGCCCTAACAGCCTGGTGTAGAGTGCCCTAACAGCCTGGTGCACAGTGCCCTAGCAGCATGGTGTAGAGTGCCATAACAGCCTGGTGTAGAGTACCCTAACAGCCCGGTGAAGAGTGCAATAACATCCTGTGGCACAGTGCAATGATAGCCTGTTGCAGCGTGCCCTAACAGCCTGGAGTAGAGTGCCATAACAGCCTGGTGCAGAGTGCCATAACAGCCTAGTGCATAGTGCCCTAACAGCCTGGTGTAGAGTGCCATAACAGCTTGGTGTAGAGTGCCATAACAACTTGGTGTAGAGTGCCATAACAGCTTGGTGCACAGTGCCTTAACAGCCTGGTGCAGAGTGCCCTAACAGCCTGGTGCACAGTGCCATAAAAGCATGGCGTAGAGTGCCATTACAGCCTTGTGAAGCGAGCCCTAACTGCCTGGTGTATAGTAGCATAACAGCCTGGTGCAGCTTGCCCTAACAGCCTGGTGTATAGTAGCATAACAGCCTGGTGTAGAGTACCCTAACAGCCTGGTGCAGAGTTCCAAAACAGACTGTTGCAGAGTGCCATAACAGCCTGGTGCCCAGTGCCATAACTGCCTGGTGTAGAGTTCAATAACAGCCTGGTGCACAGTGTGCTAACAGCCTGGTGTAGAGTGCCAGAACAGCCTAGTGCACAGTGCCTAACAGCCTGGTGTAGAGTACCAGAACAGCCCGGTGCAGAGTGCAAGAACAGCCTGGGGCACAATGCCATAATAGCCTGGTGCAACGTGACCTAACAGCCTGGTGTAGAGTACCCTAACAGCCTGTTGCACAGTGCCCTAACAGCATGGTGTAGACTGCCATAACAGCCCGGTGCAGAGTGCAATAACAGCCTTGTGCACAGTGCCATAATAGCCTTTTGCAGCATGCCCTAACAGCCTGGAGTAGAGCGCCATAACAGCCTGGTGCAGAGTGCCATAACAGCCTAGTGCATAGTTCCCTAACAGCCTGGTGTACAGTGCCATAACAGCCTAGTGCACAGTGCCTTAACAGCCTGGTGCAGTGTGCCCTAACAGCCTGGTGCACAGTGCCCTAACAGCCTGGTGTAGAGTAGCATAACATCCTGGTGTAGAGTGCCCTAACAGCCTGGTGCACAGTGCCATAACAGCATGGCTTAGAGTGCCATTACAGCCTGGTGCAGAGTGCCCTAACAGCCTGGTGCACAGTGCCCTAACAGCCTGGTGTAGAGTAGCATAACATCCTGGTGTAGAGTGCCCTAACAGCCTGGTGCACAGTGCCATAACAGCATGACTTAGAGTGCCATTACAGCCTGGTGTATAGTAGCATAACAGCCTGGTGCACAGTGCCCTAACAGCCTGGTGTAGAGTAGCATAACAGCCTGGTGTAGAGTACCCTAACAGCCTGGTGCAGAGTTCCAAAACAGCCTGTTGCAGAGTGCCATAACAGCCTGGTGCCCAGTGCCATAACTGCCTGGTGTAGAGTTCAATAACAGCCTGGTGCACAGGGCCCTAACAGCCTGGTGTAGAGTGTCATAACAGCCTAGTGCACAGTGCCCTAACAGCCTGGTGTAGAGTCCCATAACAGCCTGGTGCACAGTGCCCTAACAGCATGGTGTAGAGTGCCATAACAGCCTGGTGTAGAGTACCCTAACAGCCCGGTGCAGAGTGCAATAACATCCTGTGGCACAGTGCCATGATAGCCTGTTGCAGCGTGCCTTAACAGCCTGGAGTAGAGTGCCATAACAGCCTTGTGCAGAGTGCCATAACAGCCTAGTGCATAGTGCCCTAACAGCCTGGTGTAGAGTGCCATAACAGCTTGGTGCACAGTGCCTTAACAGCCTGGTGCAGAGTGCCCTAACAGCCTGGTGCACAGTGCCATAACAGCCTGGTGCACAGTGCCATAACAGCATGGTGTAGATTGCCATTACAGCCTTGTGCAGCGTGCCCTAACAGCCTGGTGTAGATTTCCAAAACAGACTGTTGCAGAGTGCCATAACAGCCTGGTGCCCAGTGCCATAACTGCCTGGTGTAGAGTTCAATAAGAGCATGGTGCCCAGTGCCCTAACACCCTGGTGTAGAGTGCCAGAACAGCTTAGTGCACAGTGCCTAACAGCCTGGTGTAGAGTACCATAACAGCCCGGTGCAGAGTGCAAGAACAGCCTGGGGCACAATGCCATAATAGCCTGGTGCAACGTGCCCTAACAACCTGGTGTAGAGTACCCTAAAAGCCTGTTGCACAGTGCCCTAACAGCCTGGTGTAGACTGCCATAACATCCCGGTGCAGAGTGCAATAACAGCCTTGTGCACAGTGCCATAATAGCCTTGTGCAGCATGCCCTAACAGCCTGGTGCAGAGTGCCATAACAGCCTAGTGCATAGTTCCCTAACAGCCTGGTGTAGAGTGCCATAACAGCTTGGTGCACAGTGCCTTAGCAGCCTGGTGCAGAGTGCCCTAACAGCCTGGTGCACAGTGCCATAACAGCATGGCGTAGAGTGCCATTACAGCCTTGTGCAGCATGCCCTAACAGCCTGGAGTAGAGTGTCATAACAGCCTAGTGCACAGTGCCCTAACAGCCTGGTGTAGAGTCCCATAACAGCCTGGTGCACAGTGCCCTAACAGCATAGTGTAGAGTGCCATAACAGCCTGGTGTAGAGTACCCTAACAGCCCGGTGAAGAGTGCAATAACATCCTGTGGCACAGTGCCATGATAGCCTGTTGCAGCGTGCCCTAACAGCCTGGAGTAGAGTGCCATAACAGCCTTGTGCAGAGTGCCATAACAGCCTAGTGCATAGTGCCTTAACAGCCTGGTGCAGAGTGCCCTAACAGCCTGGTGCACAGTGCCATAACAGCCTGGTGCACAGTGCCATAATAGCATGGTGTAGAGTGCCATTACAGCCTTGTGCAGCGTGCCCTAACAGCCTGGTGTAGAGTACCCTAACAGCCTGGTGCAGATTTCCAAAACAGACTGTTGCAGAGTGCCATAACAGCCTGGTGCCCAGTGCCATAACTGCCTGGTGTAGAGTTCAATAACAGCATGGTGCCCAGTGCCCTAACACCCTGGTGTAGAGTGCCAGAACAGCCTAGTGCACAGTGCCTAACAGCCTGGTGTAGAGTACCATAACAGCCCGGTGCAGAGTGCAAGAACAGCCTGGGGCACAATGCCATAATAGCCTGGTGCAACGTGCCCTAACAACCTGGTGAAGAGTACCCTAACAGCCTGTTGCACAGTGCCCTAACAGCCTGGTGTAGACTGCCATAGCAGCCCGGTGCAGAGTGCAATAACAGCCTTGTGCACAGTGCCATAATAGCCTTGTGCAGCATGCCCTAACAGCCTGGTGTAGAGTGCCATAACAGCTTGGTGCACAGTGCCTTAACAGCCTGGTGCAGAGTGCCCTAACAGCCTGGTGCACAGTGCCATAACAGCATGGCGTAGAGTGCCATTACAGCCTTGTGCAGCATGCCCTAACAGCCTGGAGTAGAGCGTCATAACAGCCTGGTGCAGAGTGCCATAACAGCCTAGTGCATAGTTCCCTAACAGCCTGGTGTAGAGTGCCATAACAGCTTGGTGCACAGTGCCTTAACAGCCTGGAGCAGAGTGCCCTAACAGCCTGGTGCAGAGTGCCCTAACAGCCTGGTGCACAGTGCCATAACAGCATGGCGTAGAGTGCCATTACAGCCTTGTGCAGAATGCCCTAACAGCCTGGTGTAGAATAGCATAACAGCCTGGTGTAGAGTACCCTAACAGCCTGATGCAGAGTTCCAAAACAGACTGTTGCAGAGTGCCATAACAGCCTGGTGCCCAGTGCCATAAATGCCAGGTGTAGAGTTCCCTAACAGCCTGGTGCACAGTTTCCTAACAGCCTGGTGTAGAGTGCCATAATAGATTTGTGTAGCGTGCCCTAACAGCCTGGCGTAGAGTGCCATAACAGCCTAGTGCATAGTGCACTAACAGCCTGGTGTAGAGTGCCATAACAGCCTGGTGCACAGTGCACTAACAGCCTGGTGTAGAGTACCATAACAGCCTGGTGCACAGTGCGCTAACAGCCTGGTGTAGAGTACCTTAACAACCCGGTGCAGAGTGCAACAACAGCCTGGGGCACAGTGCCATAATATCCTGGTGCAATGTGCCCTAACAGCCTGGTGCAAAGTACCATAACAGCCTCGTGCAGAGTGCCATAACAGCCTGGTGTAGAGTAGCATAACAGCATAGTGTAGAGTGCCATAACAGCCTGGTGCACAGTGCCCTAACGGCCTTGTGTAGAATTCCAAAACAGCCTGGTGCACAGGGCCCTAAAAGCCTAGTGTAGAGTGCAATAACAGCCTGGTGCTGCGTGCCCTAACAGCCTGGCGTAGAGTGCCCTAAAAGCCTGGTGCAGAGTGCCAAAACAGCCTGTTGCAGAGTGCCATAACAGCCTGGTGCCCAGTGCCATAACTGCCTTGTGTAGAGTTCAATAACTGCCTGGTGCACAGAACCCTAACAGCCTGGTGTACAGTGTCATAACAGCCTAGTGCACAGTGCCCTAACAGCCTGTTGTAGAGTGCCATAACAGCCTGGTGCACAGTGCCATAACTGCCTGGTGTAGAGTGCCATAACAGCCTGGTGTATAGTACCCTAACAGCCCGGTGCAGAGTGCAATAACTGCCTGTGGCACAGTGCCATGATAGCCTGTTGCAGTGTGCCCTAACAGCCTGGCATAGAGTGCCATAACAGCCTGGTGCAGAGTGCCATAACAGCCTGGTGCAGAGTGCCCTAACAGCCTGGTGCATAGTGCGATAACAGCATGGTGTAGAGTGCCTTAACAGCCTGGTGCAGAGTGCCCTAACAGCCTGGTGCACAGTGCCATAACAGCCTGGTGCACAGTGCCATAACAGCATGGCGTAGAGTGCCATTACAGCCTTGTGCAGCGTGCCCTAACAGCCTGGTGTATAGTAGCATAACAGCCTGGTGTAGAGTACCCTAACAGCCTGGTGCAGAGTTCCAAAACTGACTGTTGCAGAGTGCCATAACAGCCTGGTGCCCAGTGCCATAACTGCCTCGTGTAGAGTTCAATAACAGCCTGGTGCACAGTGCACTAACAGCCTGGTGTAGAGTGGCAGAACAGCCTAGTGCACAGTGCCTAACAGCCTGGTGTAGAGTGCCATAACAGCCCAGTGCACAGTGCCATAACTGCCTGGTGTAGAGTTCAATAACAGCCTGGTGCACAGTGCCCTAACAGCCTGGTGTAGAGTGCCAGAACAGCCTAGTGCACAGTGCCTAACAGCCTGGTGTAGAGTGCCATAACAGCCCGGTGCAGAGTGCAAGAACAGCCTGGGGCACAATGCCATAATAGCCTGGTGCAACGTGCCCTAACAGCCTGGTGTAGAGTACCCTAACAGCCTGTTGCACAGTGCCCTAACAGCCTGGTGCAGAGTGCCATAACAGCCCGGTGCAGAGTGCAATAACAGCCTTGTGCACAGTGCCATAATAGCCTTGTGCAGCATGCCCTAACAGCCTGGAGTAGAGCGCCATAACAGCCTGTTGCAGAGTGCCCTAACAGCCTGGTGAAGAGTGCCCTAACAGCCTGGTGTAGAGTGCCATAACAGCTTGGTGCACAGTGCCTTAACAGCCTGGAGCAGAGTGCCCTAACAGCCTGGTGCAGAGTGCCCTAACAGCCTGGTGCACAGTGCCATAACAGCATGGCGTAGAGTGCCATAATAGCCTTGTGCAGCATGCCCTAACAGCCTGGTGTAGAGTGCCAGAACAGCCTTTTGCACAGTGCCCTAACAGCCTGTTGTAGAGTGCCATAACAGCCTGGTGTAGAGTGCCATAACAGCCTAGTGTAGAGTGCAAGAACAACCTGGGGCAGAGTGCCATAATAGCCCGGTGCAACGTGCCCTAACAGCCTGGTGTAGAGTACTCTAAAAGCCCGGCGCAGAGTGCAATAACAGCCTGGGGCACAGTGCCATAATAGCCTTGTGCAGCATGCCCTAACAGCCTGGTGTAGAGTGCCATAACAGCCTGGTGCACAGTGCCATAACAGCCTGGTGTAGTGTGTCATAACAGCCTGGTGCACAGTGCCCTAACAGCATGGCTTAGAGTGCCATTACAGCCTGGTGCAGAGTGCCCTAACAGCCTGGTGCACAGTGCCCTAACAGCCTGGTGTAGAGTAGCATAACAGCCTGGTGTAGAGTAGCATAACAGCCTGGTGTAGAGTGCCCTAACAGCCTGGTGTACAGTGCCATAACAGCATGGCTTAGAGTGCCATTACAGCCTGGTGCAGAGTGCCCTAACAGCCTGGTGCACAGTGCCCTAACAGCCTGGTGAAGAGTAGCATAACAGCCTGGTGTAGAGTACCCTAACAGCCTGGTGCAGAGTTCCAAAACAGCCTGTTGCAGAGTGCCATAACAGACTGGTGCCCAGTGCCATAACTGTCTGGTGTAGAGTTCAATAACAGCCTGGTGCACAGGGCCCTAACAGCCTGGTGTAGAGTGTCATAACAGCCTAGTGCACAGTGCCCTAACAGCCTGGTGTAGAGTGCCATAACAGCCTGGTGCACAGTGCCCTAACAGCATGGTGTAGAGTGCCCTAACAGCCTGGTATAGAGTACCCTAACAGCCCGGTGAAGAGTGCAATAACATCCTGTGGCACTGTGCCATGATAGCCTGTTGCAGCGTGCCCTAACAGCCTGGAGTAGAGTGCCATAACAGCCTTGTGCAGAGTGCCATAACAGCCTAGTGCATAGTGCCCTAACAGCCTGGTGTAGAGTGCCATAACAGCTTGGTGCACAGTGCCTTAACAGCCTGGTGCAGAGTGCCCTAACAGCCTGGTGCACAGTGCCATAACAGCATGGTGCACAGTGCCATAACAGCATGGTGTAGAGTGCCATTACAGCCTTGTGCAGCGTGCCCTAACAGCCTGGTGTAGAGTACCCTAACAGCCTGGTGCAGATTTCCAAAACAGACTGTTGCAGAGTGCCATAACAGCCTGGTGCCCAGTGCCATAACTGCCTGGTGTAGAGTTCAATAACAGCATGGTGCCCAGTGCCCTAACACCCTGGTGTAGAGTGCCAGAACAGCCTAGTGCACAGTGCCTAACAGCCTGGTGTAGAGTACCATAACAGCCCGGTGCAGAGTGCAAGAACAGCCTGGGGCACAATGCCATAATAGCCTGGTGCAACGTGCCCTAACAACCTGGTGTAGTGTACCCTAACAGCCTGTTGCACAGTGCCCTAACAGCCTGGTGTAGACTGCCATAACAGCCCGGTGCAGAGTGCAATAACAGCCTTGTGCACAGTGCCATAATAGCCTTGTGCAGCATGCCCTAACAGCCTGGTGCAGAGTGCCATAACAGCCTAGTGCATAGTTCCCTAACAGCCTGGTGTAGAGTGCCATAACAGCTTGGTGCACAGTGCCATTACAGCCTTGTGCAGCATGCCCTAACAGCCTGGAGTAGAGCGCCATAACAGCCTGGTGCAGAGTGCCATAACAGCCTAGTGCATAGTTCTCTAACAGCCTGGTGTAGAGTGCCATAACAGCTTGGTGCACAGTGCCTTAACAGCCTGGAGCAGAGTGCCCTAACAGCCTGGTGCAGAGTGCCCTAACAGCCTGCTGCACAGTGCCATAACAGCATGGCGTAGAGTGCCATTACAGCCTTGTGCAGAATGCCCTAACAGCCTGGTGTAGAGTAGCATAACAGCCTGGTGTAGAGTACCCTAACAGCCTGGTGCAGAGTTCCAAAACAGACTGTTGCAGAGTTCCATAACAGCCTGGTGCCCAGTGCCATAAATGCCAGGTGTAGAGTTCCATAACAGCCTGGTGCACAGTGCCCTAACAGGCTGGTGTAGAGTGCCATAATAGATTTGTGTAGCGTGCCCTAACAGCCTGGCGTAGAGTGCCATAACAGCCTAGTGCATAGTGCACTAACAGCCTGGTGTAGAGTGCCATAACAGCCTGGTGCACAGTGTGCTAACAGCCTGGTGTAGAGTACCTTAACAACCCGGTGCAGAGTGCAACAACAGCCTGGGGCACAGTGCCATAATATCCTGGTGCAACGTGCCCTAACAGCCTGGTGCAAAGTACCATAACAGCCTCGTGCAGAGTGCCATAACAGCCTGGTGTAGAGTGCCATAACAGCATAGTGTAGAGTGCCATAACAGCCTGGTGCACAGTGCCCTAACGGCCTTGTGTTGAATTTCAAAACAGCCTGGTGCACAGGGCCCTAAAAGCCTAGTGCAGAGTGCAATAACAGCCTGGTGCTGCGTGCCCTAACAGCCTGGCGTAGAGTGCCCTAAAAGCCTGGTGCAGAGTGCCATAACAGCCTGGTGCCCAGTGCCATAACTGCCTTGTGTAGAGTTCAATAACTGCCTGGTGCACAGAACCCTAACAGCCTGGTGTACAGTGTCATAACAGCCTAGTGCACAGTGCCCTAACAGCCTGTTGTAGAGTGCCATAACAGCCTGGTGCACAGTGCCATAACTGCCTGGTGTAGAGTGCCATAACAGCCTGGTGTAGAGTACCCTAACAGCCCGGTGTAGAGTACCCTAACAGCCCGGTGCAGAGTGCAATAACTGCCTGTGGCACAGTACCATGATAACCTGTTGCAGTGTGCCCTGACTGCCTGGCATAGAGTACCATAACAGCCTGGTGCAGAGTGCCCTAACAGCCTGGTGCATAGTGCGATAACAGCATGGTGTAGAGTGCCATAACAGCCTGGTGCAGAGTGCCCTAACAGCCTGGTGCACAGTGCCATAACAGCCTGGAGCACAGTGCCATAACAGCATGGCGTAGAGTGCCATTACAGCCTTGTGCAGCGTGCCCTAACAGCCTGGTGTATAATAGCATAACAGCCTGGTGTAGAGTACCCTAACAGCCTGGTGCAGAGTTCCAAAACTGACTGTTGCAGAGTGCCATAACAGCCTGGTGCCCAGTGCCATAACTGCCTGGTGTAGAGTTCAATAACAGCCTGGTGCACAGTGCCCTAACAGCCTGGTGTAGAGTGCCAGTACAGCCTAGTGCACAGTGCCTAACAGCCTGGTGTAGAGTTCAATAACAGCCTGGTGCACAGTGCCCTAACAGCCTGGTGTAGAGTGCCAGAACAGCCTAGTGCACAGTGCCTAACAGCCTGGTGTAGAGTGCCATAACAGCCCGGTGCAGAGTGCAAGAACAGCCTGGGGCACAATGCCATAATAGCCTGGTGCAACGTGCCCTAACAGCCTGGTGTAGAGTACCCTAACAGCCTGTTGCACAGTGCCCTAACAGCCTGGTGCAGAGTGCCATAACAGCCCGGTGCAGAGTGCAATAACAGCCTTGTGCACAGTGCCATAATAGCCTTGTGCAGCATGCCCTAACAGCCTGAAGTAGAGCGCCATAACAGCCTGGTGTAGAGTGCCATAACAGCCTAGTGCATAGTTCCCTAACAGCCTGGTGTAGAGTGCCATAACAGCTTGGTGCACAGTGCCTTAACAGCCTGGAGCAGAGTGCCCTAACAGCCTGGTGCAGAGTGCCCTAACAGCCTGGTGCACAGTGCCATAACAGCATGGCGTAGAGTGCCATTACAGCCTTGTGCAGCATGCCCTAACAGCCTGGTGTAGAGTAGCATAACAGCCTGGTGTAGAGTACCCTAACAGCCTGGTGCAGAGTTCCATAACAGACTGTTGCAGAGCGCCATAACAGCCTGGTGCCCAGTGCCATAACTGCCAGGTGTAGAGTTCAATAACAGCCTGGTGCACAGTGCCCTAACAGGCTGGTGTAGAGTGCCAGAACAGCCTAGTGCACAGTGCCTAACAGCCTGGTGTAGAGTGCCATAACAGCCCGGTGCAGAGTGCAAGAACAGCCTGGGGCACAATACCATAATAGCCTGGTGTAGAGTGCCCTAACAGCCTGGTGTAGAGTACCCTAACAGCCTGTTGCACAGTGCCCTAACAGCATGGTGTAGAGTGCCATAACAGCCCGGTGCAGAGTGCAATAACAGCCTTGTGCACAGTGCCATAATAGCCTTGTGCAGCATGCCCTAACAGCATGGTGTAGAGTGCCGTAACAGCATGGTGCACAGTGCCATAACATCATAGTGTAGAGTGTCATAACAGCCTGGTGCACAGTTCCCTAACAGCCTGGTGTAGAGTGCCATAATAGATTTGTGTAGCGTGCCCTAACAGCCTGGCGTAGAGTGCCATAACAGCCTAGTGCATAGTGCACTAACAGCCTGGTGTAGAGTGCCATAACAGCCTGGTGCACAGTGCGCTAACAGCCTGGTGTAGAGTACCTTAACAACCCGGTGCAGAGTGCAACAACAGCCTGGGGCACAGTGCCATAATATCCTGGTGCAACGTGCCCTAACAGCCTGGTGCAAAGTACCATAACAGCCTCGTGCAGAGTGCCATAACAGCCTGGTGTAGAGTGGCATAACAGCATAGTGTAGAGTGCCATAACAGCCTGGTGCACAGTGCCCTAACGGCCTTGTGTAGAATTCCAAAACAGCCTGGTGCACAGGGCCCTAAAAGCCTAGTGCAGAGTTCAATAACAGCCTGGTGCTGCGTGCCCTAACAGACTGGCGTAGAGTGCCCTAAAAGCCTGGTGCAGAGTGCCATAACAGCCTGTTGCAGAGTGCCATAACAGCCTGGTGCCCAGTGCCATAACTGCCTTGTGTAGAGTTCAATAACTGCCTGGTGCACAGAACCCTAACAGCCTGGTGTACAGTGTCATAACAGCCTAGTGCACAGTGCCCTAACAGCCTGTTGTAGAGTGCCATAACAGCCTGGTGCACAGTGCCATAACTGCCTGGTGTAGAGTGCCATAACAGCCTGGTGTAGAGTACCCTAACAGCCCGGTGCAGAGTGCAATAACTGCCTGTGGCACAGTGCCATGATAGCCTGTTGCAGTGTGCCCTAACAGCCTGGCATAGAGTGCCATAACAGCCTGGTGCAGAGTGCCATAACAGCCTGGTGCAGAGTGCCCTAACAGCCTGGTGCATAGTGCGATAACAGCATGGTGTAGAGTGCCATAACAGCCTGGTACAGAGTGCCCTAACAGCCTGGTGCACAGTGCCACAACAGCCTGGTGCACAGTGCCATAACAGCATGGCGTAGAGTGCCATTACAGCCTTGTGCAGCGTGCCCTAACAGCCTGGTGTATAGTAGCATAACAGCCTGGTGTAGAGTACCCTAACAGCCTGGTGCAGAGTTCCAAAACTGACTGTTGCAGAGTGCCATAACAGCCTGGTGCCCAGTGCCATAACTGCCTGGTGTAGAGTTCAATAACAGCCTGGTGCACAGTGCCCTAACAGCCTGGTGTAGAGTGCCAGAACAGCCTAGTGCACAGTGCCTAACAGCCTGGTGTAGAGTGCCATAACAGCCCAGTGCAGAGTGCAAGAACAGCCTGGGGCACAATGCCATAATAGCCTGGTGCAACGTGCCCTAACAGCCTGGTGTAGAGTACCCTAACAGCCTGTTGCACAGTGCCCTAACAGCCTGGTGCAGAGTGCCATAACAGCCCGGTGCAGAGTGCAATAACAGCCTTGTGCACAGTGCCATAATAGCCTTGTGCAGCATGCCCTAACAGCCTGTAGTAGAGCGCTATAACAGCCTGGTGCAGAGTGCCATAACAGCCTAGTGCATAGTTCCCTAACAGCCTGGTGTATAGTGCCATAACAGCTTGGTGCACAGTGCCTTAACAGCCTGGAGCAGAGTGCCCTAACAGCCTGGTGCAGAGTGCCCTAACAGCCTGGTGCACAGTGCCATAACAGCATGGCGTAGAGTGCCATTACAGCCTTGTGCAGCATGCCCTAACAGCCTGGTGTAGAGTAGCATAACAGCCTGGTGTAGAGTACCCTAACAGCCTGGTGCAGAGTTCCAAAACAGACTGTTGCAGAGTGCCATAACAGCCTGGTGCCCAGTGCCATAACTGCCTGGTGTAGAGTGCCATAACAGCCCGGTGCAGAGTGCAAGAACAGCCTGGGGCACAATGCCATAATAGCCTGGTGCAACGTGCCCTAACAGCCTGGTGTAGAGTACCCTAACAGCCTGTAGCACAGTGCCCTAACAGCCTGGTGCAGAGTGCCATAACAGCCCGGTGCAGAGTGCAATAACAGCCTTGTGCACAGTGCCATAATAGCCTTGTGCAGCATGCCCTAACAGCCTGGAGTAGAGCGCCATAACAGCCTGGTGCAGAGTGCCATAACAGCCTAGTGCATAGTTCCCTAACAGCCTGGTGTATAGTGCCATAACAGCTTGGTGCACAGTGCCTTAACAGCCTGGAGCAGAGTGCCCTAACAGCCTGGTGCAGAGTGCCCTAACAGCCTGGTGCACAGTGCCATAACAGCATGGCGTAGAGTGCCATTACAGCCTTGTGCAGCATGCCCTAACAGCCTGGTGTAGAGTAGCATAACAGTCTGGTGTAGAGTACCCTAACAGCCTGGTGCAGAGTTCCAAAACAGACTGTTGCAGAGTGCCATAACAGCCTGGTGCCCAGTGCCATAACTGCCTGGTGTAGAGTGCCATAACAGCCCGGTGCAGAGTGCAAGAACAGCCTGGGGCACAGTGCCATAATTGCCTTGTGCAGCAAGCCCTAACAGCCTGGTGTAGAGTGCCGTAACAGTCTGGTGCACAGTGCCATAACATCATGGTGTAGAGTGTCATAACAGCCTGGTGCACAGTTCCCCAACAGCCTGTTGTAGAGTGCCATAAAAGCCTTGTGTAGCGTGCCCTTACAGTCTGGTGTAGAGTGCCATAACAGTCTGGTTCACAGTGCCAAAATAGCCTTGTGCAGTATGCCCTAACAGCCTGGTGTAGAGTGCCGTAACAGCCTGTTGCACAGTTCCCTAACAGCCTGGTGTAGAGTGCCCTAACAGCCTGGTGTAGAGTACCCTAACAGCCCGGTGTAGAGTGCCATAACAGCCTGGTGCACATTGCCCTAACAGCCTGGTGTAGAGTGCCATAACAGCCTGGTGCACAGTGCTCTAATAGCCTGGCGTAGAGTGCCATAACAGCCTGGTGCACAGTGCCCTAACAGCCTGGTGTAGAGTGCCATAACAACCCGGTGCAGAGTGCAACAACAGCGTGGGGCACAGTGCCATAATATCCTGGTGTAACGTGCCCTAACAGCCTGGTGTAAAGTGCTATAACAGCCTCGTGTAGAGTGCCATAACAGCCTGGTGCACAGTGCGCTAACAGCCTGGTGTAGAGTACCCTAACAACCCGGTGCAGAGTGCAACAACAGCCTGGGGCACAGTGCCATAATATCCTGGTGCAACGTGCCCTAACAGCCTGGTGTAAAGTGCCATAACAGCCTCGTGCAGAGTGCAACAACAGCCTGGGGCACAGTGCCATAATATCCTGGTGCACAGTGCGCTAACAGCCTGGTGTAGAGTGCCATAACAGCCTGGTACAGGGTGCAAGAACAACCTGGGGCACAGTGCCATAATAGCCTGGTGCAACGTGCCCTAACAGCTTGGTGCACAGTGCGCTAACAACCTGGTGTAGAGTACCCTAAAAGCCCAGTGCAGAGTGCAATAACAGCCTGGGGCACAGCGCCATAATAGCCTTGTGCAGCATGCCCTAACAGTCTGGTGTAGAGTGCCATAACAGCCTGGTACACAGTGCCATGACAGCATGGTGTAGTGTGTCATAACAGCCTTGTGCACAGTTCCCTAACAGCCCGGTGTAGAGTGCCATAACAGCCTGGTGCACAGTGCCATAATAGCTTTGTGTAGCATGCCATAACAGCCTGGTGTAGAGTGCCATAACAGCCTGGTGAACAGTGCCTAACTGCCTGGTGTAGAGTACCCTAACAGCCCGGTGCAGAGTGCATCAACAGCCTGAGGCATAGTGCCATAATAGCCTGGTGCAACGTGCCCTAACAGCCAGGTGTAGAGTGCCATAACAGCCTGGTGCAGAGTGCCATAACAGCCTGGTGCACAGTGCCATAACATCATGGTGTAGAGTACCCTAACAGCCTGGTGCAGAGTGCCATAACAGCCTGGTGCACAGTGCGCTAACAGCCTGGTGTAGAGTGCCATAACATCATGGTGTAGAGTACCCTAACAACCCGGTGCAGAGTGCAACAACAGCCTGGGGCACAGTGCCATAATATCCTGGTGCAACGTGCCCTAACAGCCTGGTGTAAAGTGCCATAACAGCCTCGTGCAGAGTACCCTAACAGCCTGGTGCAGAGTGCCATAACAGCCTGGTGCACAGTGCGCTAACAGCCTGGTGTAGAGTGCCATAACAGCCTGGTGCAGGGTGCAAGAACAACCTGGGGCACAGTGCCATAATAGCCTGGTGCAACGTGCCCTAACAGCTTGGTGCACAGTGCGCTAACAACCTGGTGTAGAGTACCCTAAAAGCCCAGTGCAGAGTGCAATAACAGCCTGGGGCACAGCGCCATAATAGCCTTGTGCAGCATGCCATAACAGCCTGGTGTAGAATGCCATAACAGCCTGGTGTAGAATGCCATAATAGCTTTGTGTAGCATGCCATAACAGCCTGGTGTAGAGTGCCATAACAGCCTGGTGAACAGTGCCTAACTGCCTGGTGTAGAGTACCCTAACAGCCCGGTGCACAGTGCAACAACAGCCTGAGTCATAGTGCCATAATAGCCTGGTGCAACGTGCCCTAACAGTCAGGTGTAGAGTGCCATAACAGCCTGGTGCAGAGTGCCATAACAGCCTGGTGCACAGTGCCATAACATCATGGTGTAGAGTACCCTAACAGCCTGGTGCAGAGTGCAAGAACAACCTGGGGCACAGTGCCATAATAGCCTGGTGCAACGTGCCCTAACAGCCTGGTGTAGAGTACCCTAAAAGCCCGGTGCAGAGTGCAGTAACAGCCTGGGGCACAGTGCCATAATAGCCTTGTGCAGCATGCCCTAACAGCCTGGTGTAGAGTGCCATAGCAGCCTGGTGCACAGTGCCCTAACAGCCTGGTGTAGAGTGCCATAGCAGCCTGGTGCACAGTGCCCTAACAGCCTGGTGTAGAGTGCCATAATAGCCTTGTGCAGCATGCCCTAACAGCCTGGTGAAGAGTACCCCAACAGCCCGGTGCAGAGTGCAATAACAGCCTGTGGCACAGTGCCATGATAGCCTATTGCAGTGTGCCCTAGCAACCTGGTGCAGACTGCCCTAACAGCCTGGTGCACAGTGCCATAACATCATGGTGTAGAGTGCCATAACAGCCTGGTGCACAGTGCCCTAACAGCCTGGTGTAGAGTGGCATAACAGCCTGGTGCAGAGTGCCCTAAGAGCCTGGTGTAGAGTGCCATAACAGCCTGGTGTACAGTGCCCTAACAGCCTGGTGTAGAGTGCCATAACAGCCTGGTGCACATTGCCCTAACAGCCTGGTGCACAGTGCCATAACAGCCTGGCGTAGAGTGCCATAACAGCCTGGTGAACAGTGCCCTAACAGCCTGGTGTATAGTACCCTAACAGCCTGGTGCAAAGTTCAATAACAGTCTGGTCCACAGCGCCCCAACAGTCTGGTGCACAGTGCCATAACAGCCTGTTGCACAGTGCCATAGCAGCCTAGTGTAGAGTGTTATAACAGCCTGGTGCAATGTGCCCTAACAGCCTGGTGTAGCATGCCATAAAAGCATGGTGCACAGTGCCCTAACAGCCTGGTGTAGAGTGCCATAATAGCCTGTTGCACAGTGCCATAGCAGCATGGTGTAGAGTGCCATAACAGCCTGTTGCATAGTGTGCCATAGCAGCATAGTGTAGAGTGTCATAATAGCCTGGTGCACAGTGCCATAATAGCCTGGCATAGAGTGCCATAACAGCCTGGTGCCCAGTGCAGTAACAGCTTGGTGCATAGTACCATAACAGCCTTGTGCACAGTGCCCTAAAAGTCTGGTGTAGAGTGCCATAACAGCTTGGTGCAGAATGCAATAACAGCCTTGTGTAGAGTACCCTAATAGCCTGGTGCAGAGTGCCAAAACAGCCTGTTGCAGAGTGCCATATTAGCCTTGTGCCCAGTGCCATAACTGCCTGGTGTAGAGTTCAATAACAGCATGGTGCAAAGTGCCCTAACAGGCTGGTGTAGAGTGCCAGAACAGCCTTTTGCACAGTGCCCTAACAGCCTGTTGTAGAGTGCCATAACAGCCTGGTGCACAGTGCGCTAACAGCCTGGTGTAGATTACCCTAACAGCCTGGTGCAGAGTGCAAGAACAACCTGGGGCACAGTGCCATAATAGCCTGGTGCAACATGCCCTAACAGCCTGGTGTAGAGTACCCTAAAACCCCGGTGCAGAGTGCAATAACAGCCTGGGGCACAGTGCCATAATATCCTTGTGCAGCATGCCCTAACAGCCTGGTGTAGAGTGCCATAACAGCCTGGTGCAGAGTGCCGTAACAGCCTGGTGCAGAATGCCCTAACAGCCTGGTGCACAGTGCCATAACATCATGGTGTAGAGTGCCATAACAGCATGGTGTAGAGTGCCCTAACAGCCTGGTGTAGAGTGGCCTAACAGCCTGGTACAGAGTTCAATAACAGTCTGGTCCACAGTGACCCAACAGTCTGGTGCACAGTGCCATAACAGCATGGTGTAGAGTGCCATAACAGCCTGTTGCACAGTGCCATTGCAGCCTAGTGTAGAGTGTCATAATAGCCTGGTGCACAGTGCCATAAAAGCGTGGTGCACAGTGCCCTAACAGCCTGGTGTAGCATGCCATAAAAGCGTGGTGCACAGTGCCCTAACAGCCTGGTGTAGAGTGCCATAATAGCCTGTTCCACAGTGCCATAGCAGCATGGTGTAGAGTGCCATAACAGCCTGTTGCATAGTGTGCCATAGCAGCATAGTGTAGAGTGCCATAACAGCCTGGTGCACAGTGCCATAACAGCCTGGTGCATAGTGCCATAACAGCATGGTGCACAGTGTCCTAACAGCCTGGTGTAGAGTGCCATAACAGCTTGGTGCAGAATGCAATAACAGTCTGGTGCAGAGTGCACTAACAGCCTGGTGTAGAGTACCCTAACAGCCTGTTGTAGTGTGCTGTATTGGCCTTGTGCCCAGTGCCATAACTTCCTGGTGTAGAGTTCAATAACAGCCTGGTGCACAGTGCCCTAACAGGCTGGTGTAGAGTGCCAGAACAGCCTTTTGCACAGTGCCCTAACAGCCTGGTGTAGAGTGCCATAACAGCCTGTTGTAGAGTGCCATAACAGCCTGTTGTAGAGTGCCATAACAGCCTGGTGTAGAGTGCAAGAACAACCTGGGGCACAGTGCCATAATATCCCGGTGCAACGTGCCCTAACAGCCTGGTGTAGAGTACCCTAAAAGCCCGGCGCAGAGTGCAATA
This sequence comes from Phyllobates terribilis, assembly GCF_046119375.1. Lineage (NCBI taxonomy): Eukaryota > Metazoa > Chordata > Amphibia > Anura > Dendrobatidae > Phyllobates > Phyllobates terribilis. Next base: position 14,059,346 of record NW_027362766.1, read on the forward strand.
ACAGCCTGGGGCACAGTGCCATAATAGCCTTGTGCAGCATGCCCTAACAGCCTGGTGTAGAGTGCCATAACAGCCTGGTGCACAGTGCCATAACAGCCTGGTGTAGTGTGTCATAACAGCCTGGTGCACAGTTCCCTAACAGCCTGGTGTAGAGTGCCATAACAGCCTGGTGTAGAGTGCCATAATAGTGTAGCACCCTGAGGATTCGGCTGCTACAGGGGTATTGCACCTCAACCCAGAGGTGTGGTATTCCACTCCCGGGTAAGGATGGAGTGTGGAACTGAGCTAGTAGGCTGCATGCACTACATACATCCCATTTCCGGGGGACAGAACTACGGTACTCCCACCAGTATATGTGCAGGTACGACAGCGTCTGTCCCTGGCTGGAGTGGGAGGGGGGTGGAACATCCCAGTAGTGTAGGGCCAGATAGGGGGAGCAGTCTGGGTAAAGCTAGGAGCTCATTGGGTGCTGGTCACCTGGGCTCACACATAGAGGGAGTATAAAAGGTGGGCACCATCTTAGATCAGGGGGAGTTCAGCCTGAGGAGAAGCAGAGCAGAGGAGCTCAGCCAGGAGGGCTGACAGGGAGCTGTGGCTCCGGCTGGGCCCAGCTCCAGGGCTGAGCCTGCAGTGAAGCAGAAGAGGGAGAGAGGAGTCAGAAGGACCCAGAGAGAACGAGTCAGAAAGAACCCCAAGATCCCAGAATAAGGACAGAAGGGTGAAGGGTTGGCGGACAAGGGTACCGGATCCCAAGCTGGTGGAGGCAGAAGTAGACCTTAGCCAGGAACCGGAGGTCGTGGTCAGGATCTGCCGCGACCCTCACCAAATCCACTAGAAAGGCACACCAAGTATAGGGTCAGGGAGCCCAGAGGAGGCTTGACCACCAAGAGACCCGAGGGAGCCGGCCAAAAGTGGATCCCTGGTGGGAACGGCCAGAGGAAGGGAGAGTCAGAAAGGAGCTCAGGACCACGCTCCGGAATTGCCTGGGGGTTGGCCGAGTCCAGGACCTGGTGGACGCATCACGGCTCGGGTGGTCACTCAAGGCCAGAGTGACTAAAAGGATACCAGTAAGTAAAAACCCTGAACTGCATCTCCCGACTCTGAGTCTTCTTCTGCACCATCACAACCCCCATCATCCACACCTGCTGCCCTGAGGCCATACCCCTCCCGTTGGGGGTTATACCATCACTGCTGCACCTATACCACCGGCCTCAGCGGACTGCTCTGCAGCGGCGGCTTCAAAGCCGCACTCAACGGGTGGCGTAGTCGACACTTAACAACATCTACTGCCATAGACTGCCACTTAGTTTGACACCCTGGGCACGGACCGGGTCACCGCCACAAGGACTACTACCCCCATACAGATCCGGCTCCAGGTATCCCCTTGAACATGGCCCAGGGGGCGCGTCAATAGCTTTGTGTAGCGTGCCATAACAGCCTGGTGTAGAGTGCCATAACAGCCTGGTGCACAGTGCCTAACTGCCTGGTGTAGAGTACCCTAACAGCCCGATGCAGAGTGCAACAATACCCTGGGGCACAGTGCGATAATAGCCTGGTGCAACATGCCCTAACAGCCAGGTGTAGAGTGCCATAACAGCCTGATGCAGAGTGCCATAACAGCCTGATGCACAGGGCCCTAAAATCCTGGTTCAGAGTGCAATAACAGCCTGGTGCAGCATCTCCTAACAGCCTGGTGTAGAGTGCCCTAACAGCTTGGTGCAGAGTGACAAAACATCCTGTTGCAGAATGCCATAACAGCCTGGTGCCCAGTGCCATAAGTGACTGGAGGAGGATGTCGACTCAAGAAGTGAGGATGCCAGTGATGCTGACGTATGAGACACTTGGTGAACCGAGTCAAGTGCTAAGGACTCTCGACTGGAAACAGGTATCTCTGCCTGCGGACCAGGTAAGCCCATTTTAGTGGTATTCACCACCGAGAGGCAGTATGGAAGATGTTGCCTACTGGAAAGACTTGTTTTCATGCTTCAATTTTCCTTAAAAGACTTTGTAGAAACAAAGAACTGTTAAAGCCTAGTGAGAGAGAGAGCTGGTTGAAGACGTATGAAAAGCTCCAGCTGAAGAGATGCTGAGTGTTTTAATTGTGTTAGTTGTTTATTTCTTACAGACGTCCTACAAGTAAAAGGTTGTAAGAATAGATTGTTATCAATGTGTAACACGGGTACTTTAGATGCAGCGACACAGAAACACAGAGCAGCCAATACAGGGTTAATAAACAGGGGAAGTTTATAATAACAGGGTAAATCTCCACGCAGGGAGTAACAGGGGAAAATATGGGGGAAAAGGAGGGAAATAGCAGGTAAAAGTCTTTAACTGACAGTTCACAGTTTAACTAGATATAGCAGAGTCAAACCGGTTGTAAACGACAGTTTTTACACTTAGCTGACTCTTTTCCTCCACAAGGCAGTTGCCAGCTGAGGCCGGTTTTGATTTCTTCAGGCTTCCCTGCCCAAACAATGCTCCGTCTTCTGGCGGCAGCGGGCAGTCTCCGGTTTTACCAGCTGAGCCCCTAGTCCATAACGCGGCACCTCACGTGCTCGGCTCCACAGACTTTGCGTCTCTTCTCTAGTCGGCTCCTCCGGTTCACTGCACTCAGCTCTTGCTCCCAGTACTGCAGCCAGGAGCCTGGACCCTCTCACACTGCTCTACTGAGCAGGACCCAGCTCCGCTTTCCCGTGCAAATGTCCTCGTCTCTTCCTCTCTCTACCCACACCATCAGTTTCCTGGTCACCTGACCTCCCAGCTCTCACTCTGGACACGCCCCCAGCTTCCCAGTCACCTAACTCCTGTGCTCGCAGTCTGTCTTCCCCCTGCAACCAGAGGTATGGCCCTGGCAGTTCCAGATCCCTTGCTCTGAAAGTACTTACACCCCGGTCTTCCCCCTTACAAATGTTTATGAACGTTATACCAATTTGACAATGCCAATCTGTATATGAAGTTATTCAACTTTCACCACTGTCTCAGAATTGGTCAGATTGACCAATTAAGACTAATGTCGGGGTTTTCTTGTCTCCCGTTTCCAATCGAATTTCATACACTAGGCTGACATCAGCTTTCCTCCTTATGACTACATACACCTTGTCTTTACAGTACAAATAAAGTTTTCCTGGACCGCCTTTCTCACGTATGTTCTGGATTAGCAACCGGTTTCCCGATGACAATTTTGCTCCATGACATTTTCGATCATAGTACTCCTTACTCTCGCTCTTTCCTTGCGTAACCACTTTGGACACTATGTTATATACCTCTGCCATCCGTTCCTTCCATTTCCGAACGTACTCCGGATACGTTCTGTAAGTCTCTGACACCGAAGTATCAAACATGATGTCGATTGGCAGTCTTGGAAATCGTCCATACAATAGGGAAAAGGGTGAGTAACCCGTTGCATTGCTCTTTGTACACTTATAGGCATGTGCCACTTTTGAGAGAAAACTCTCCCAGTCTTTCTTCTCATCAGCTGTTATAGTGCGCAACATCGTCAATAATGTAATAATGTCCGGTTAAAACGTTCCACTTGTCCATTACCCTCTGGGTGATAGGGCGTTGTGTGGGATCTCTGAATTTTACAGTACTTTCCTGGCTTGGCAAAGAGCTGGTTCTCAAATTCTTTTCCTTGGTCATGGTGTAACCTCGTAGGGAACCCAAACCTCAAAGCAAAATCATTGAAGATCTTCTCTGCCGCTGTTCGACCTGACTTATTGGTGGTGGCATATGATTGAGCTAATCGAGTGAAATGGTCAGTCACCACCAAGATGTATTCGTAACCACTTGTGATGGATGAGCAAGTTCGCTACTGCTTGGTGCTTGCCGGAGCATCTCACTGCTCGAGACGCTCGACGCTCGCCGAGTATTTCCGGGGTTGCTCGGCGGGAGCTTGGGTCCCTGCCCTGCATGCTTGGCACATTTTAGAGTGCCAATCAACATGCAGGGATTGCCTGCCACTCACTGTAATGCCGTAGCCATGTTGGTTGTGGCATTACAGTGATTGGCTGGCCGCACAGCGTCATCAGGTCTATATCAGACCTGGCGCCGCCATGCTCGTCACAGTCACTCCGGAATCAGGCAGAGTAGGGAGAGGTGCTGCTGAGCTAGGGAGAGATTTGCTTGTGTATTAGATAGTGTAGGGATAAAAACCGTACATTACACATATCCATCTTAACAAACAGTCCTTCTGAGGACTAATCCATCTGCAGAGATATCAGGCATGCAGTGTATATAGACAGGCAGGCAGGGTATATAGCAGACTGCAGTGCATATAGCACAAGAGGCTCCATTCCAGTTCTGCCTTCTGCTGCTGTTAGATATTTCTATACAAAGGCCCAGGTCTCAGGGGCCAGGAATAATTTTTTTGGATCTTAATCCTCATTATTTGCTTAAAATGCAATCAAGAGAACACTGTGTTTCTGTGCCATTTGCTTGTTGGCACTGCAGAATACAGCCAGGTCCTTTCCATATTACAGAGCTAGAAATCCAGCTATTTAAAACTGTGTTTTCTCTGTCAAACGGATCACATATACAGTACGTTGTCAGAAAATACTGTCATTTCTGTCCTCCATTAAAAATTTATTTCAGTGTGTCAGTGAAGCAATTCCCACCAGTTTGCTGTTCAAACTACTTACCTACAGGCCAGGTATTTAAAACTCTGTTTTCTCCGTCACACGGATCACATATAAATTCGCTCCAAACTCAGTCATTTGTAGTGAGCGTGGAAGATATTGTCCTTCATTTAAAATGGGCAAGGCACGTGGCAAGTGATGGGAAACTGGACGTGATGGTAATGGTGCATGCAGAGGCTGAGGACAAGGCCGTGGGCAAGCCGAAATTGTGCCACAACAAACACCCACATCTTCTCGCCTGACCTTCCTGTCCCAATTCCTAGGGGACAGCAGCACACCACTATTGAACCTAGAGCAGTATCAAAAGGTTGTTGGTTGGATAGCGGATAATGCTTCCAGTCATGTAGCCACCACCACCACCACCCTGTCTTCCACATGGTCAAGTCTCAGTAGCCGTGAGTCTGGACCGCATATTCCTCACCCTGATCCTCCTTCCTCCCACTATGCCGAGTGCCCGGAGACAACTGATCCCACACTTGGACACTCTGAAGAGCTGTTCACTTTTCCATTTATAGATTAGGGCCTCTCGCCCTGTCCACTTGAAGTGGGGCAAGAGGAGATCGCGTGTAGCGATGCCCAAATATTTGAGCAGCCACGGTCATACGAAGTCGACGGTGGGAAAGTGTCACAAGAGGTGGACGATAATGAGACACAATTGCCAGAAAGTCAGGAGGAGGACCAGGGTGCGGAAGTGGAAGACGAGGTGGTGGATGATATGCTAACTGACCCAACCTGGCAGGAGGACATGCAGAGCGAGGACAGCAGCACACAGGGGGAGGGAGGCAGAGCAACCCAACAGGCAGCAAGAAGCAGTGTGGTGGCCGCAGACAGAAAGCAGGCAACCGTTCCCCGTAACACCAACATGAAGGAAGTTGCCAGTACAACTGTTAGGTCTTCCCCAGTCTGATTGTTTTTTAAAGACTCTGCCGATAACCCCAAAAAGGCCATTTGTACCACCTGCCAGGCCAGCATCAGCAGGGGTGGCAAAATGACCAGCCTGACCACCACCAGCATGATCAGGCACATGGCAGCAAAGCACCCGACTTTGTGGGCCGAACCCCATGGTCCAGGAACAGTGTCTGCAGGTGGCACCATTGCTTCTTCCGCTGTTGTGCATGACAAGCCAATACCCTATCCATGGTGAATGTGAAGAGACCTCCTGCCCTGCACCTGTCATTACGCAATCTCAAGTAGCAGCATCAGGAGCATGTACATGTCCTTGTCCCAGCGCAGTGTTCAGTTTTCCATACCCTAGTCCATGGAACGCAAGCGCAAATATGCAGCCAACACCCCACAGGCCACACTACTAAATTCTCACATTTCACGACTGCATGCGCTCGATATGTTGCCTTTTAGGCTTGTGGAGACAGAAGCATGATGGCGGCAGTCGTCCCTCGGTACTCGGTCCCCATCCGCCACTATTTCTCCCGGTGTGCCGTCCCCGCATTACACAAGCACATGTCCCAAAACATTAGCCGTGCCCTCAACAACGCAGTTACCGGGAAAGTCCACCTAACCACGGACACATGGACAAGTGCTTGTGGGCAGGGACGGTACATCTCGCTGATGGCACACTGGGTTAACATAGTGGAAGCCGGGACCCAGTCGGACATTGGGACGGAACATGTCCTCCGGACGCCAAGGATTGCGGGCCCTAGGTCAATCAGGGTTGCCCCCACGGTCTATAGCTCCTGCACCTGATGCTCCTCAGCCTCCTCCTCCTCTTCAGCCTCTATCTCCAAAATGACCACATCAGTCACAAGCTGGAAGCACTGCAGCACTGCCTCGGCCAAGCGGTTTCAGGCTGTGCTGAAGCTAATATGCTTAGGTGACAAACCGCACAATGCTGAAGAGTTGTGCACAGCTCTGAAAGAGCAGGCAGATCTGTGGCTCACACCACTGAACCTAAAGCCAGGCATGGTCGTGTGTGACAATGGCCGGAACCTGGTGGCGGCTCTGAGGCGAGGCAAGCTCATACACGTACCATGCCTGGCCCATGTGCTTAACCTCGTGGTTCAGCAGTTTCTCAAATCCTACCCGGAGCTGCCAGGTCTGCTTGATAAAGTATGCTGTCTGTGTGCCCATTTTAGAAAGTCAGCTACAGCTTCTGCCGCCCTTGCCGTGTTTCAGCAGCATTTTCAGCTTCTGGCTCACAGACTGGTGTGTGATGTCCCCACGTGATGGAACTCTACATGTTGGGAAGGATTTGTGAGCAGAAGAGGGCAGTTGTTGTGTACCAGCATCAACAAGGCCGTCGGTATTCAGTTCAGACTCCACACATAAGACCTCAGGAGTGGATGTGGATGTCAGACATATGTACCATTCTCCAAAACTTTGAGGACTCCACCAAGATGGTGAGCGGCGATGACGCCATAATTAGCGTCACCATCCAGCTTCTCTGTCTTCTGAAAGCTATCTGCTCACAATCAATGAGGATGCATTGCAGGCGGAGCACGATGAGATGGAGCAAGGAACCAAACAGGGTGATTATACACAGCCTAGCCTCATCTCTAGAGATGAGCGTTGTTCTACTCGAACTGTTCGCCAATCTCAAATTCGAGCTGTTTTGGGCGGTGTTCGAGCCGGTCGGCGAACACGAACAATTTGAGAAAAATTCGGCTGTTCGAGGTTATGTTCGATAACTGTTCGTGCACCAAAATCATAACTGGATTTTTTCTCAGTAATGATGAAAATTAATGTTAATACGCAGTTTGAGTGTACAGCGGGGCGGGGGGAGGGGCAGGGGATGGATCTCTGCAGGAACAATGAAGATCTCCATTTTTTTTTCTCTTTCCCGCATTTGCAGTGGGGAGGTGCAATCTGTCAGCCTATCAGCAGCGCACACACGGAGCGAAGTGCTTTTTTTCACACAAGCAAGGGCATGTGTCATTGGCAGTGTATGTCACATGTCCTTGCCCTATAAGACCAAGCCATTTTCCCCGTCGCCACCATTTTCTCACTGCTGCAGCTGCGTGTTAGACGGCACCGCTGTTGCTGTGTGCGCTATACCTTGTTAATTTCAAGCCAATTTTCGCACAAATCTACAGATAGCTTGGGAGTAGGGAATAGTTGTGATTGCAGTCCTTTTAAGGACTAGGTTACAGCATTTCCTACGACTTTTATCAGGCAGGTCTGTGCTCTTAAATAGATAGATTGTGGGAGTAAAGACTAATTGTAATTGGAGTCCTTTTCAGGACTAGGTTACATCAGTTCCTATCAGTTTTTGCCAGGCAGGTCTGTGCCAGTGCTGTGCAAGTTTTTTTCACAGCATTTGGCTGAATCTAGCAAAGCTAATCCTTTTTGGCCTATTGCAGAGTGTGTTAGTCAGTGGAGTAGCCTATCTGTGTTGCAAGATATACCACCTGTGTATAGAATACCAATTTTTTTACTGCACCTAGTGAAGTAAAATCTTTTGGGCATAGCATCATTCTATTAGTCCATCTATACTGACCTCCATCAGGTTGCAAACTAAATATAATTTTTTTCTGCATCTAGCTCTGAAAAAATATTTGGGCTTCTAGCAGTGTGTGGGACTTGGTCTATTAGTCCATCTATACTGACCTCCATCAGGTTGCAAATTAAAAATAATTTTTTTCTGCATCTAGCTCTGAAAAAATATTTGGCCTTCTAGCAGTGTGTGGGACTTGGTCTATTAGTCCATCTATACTGACCTCCATCAGGTTGCAAATTGAATAAAAAAAATTTCTGCATCTAGCTCTGAAAAAATATTTGGGCTTCTAGCGGTGTGTGGGACTTGGTCTATTAGTCCATCTATACTGACCTCCATCAGGTTGCAAATTAAAAATAATTTTTTTCTGCATCTAGCTCTGAAAAAATATTTGGGCTTCTAGCAGTGTGTGGGACTTGGTCTATTAGTCCATCTATACTGACCTCCATCAGGTTGCAAATTAAAAATAATTTTTTTCTGCATCTAGCTCTGAAAAAATATTTGGGCTTCTAGCAGTGTGTGGGACTTGGTCTATTAGTCCATCTATACTGACCTCCATCAGGTTGCAAATTAAAAATAATTTTTTTCTGCATCTAGCCCAGCCAATAGTTTTGGCCTAATACCACAGTTTGGCCACTCAGCTCTGCTCGGTTACCATCCATTGTTTTTTTGTGCAAACAACTCCAGAGTTGTGAATTAGTTAACCACCAAAATGAGTGGAAAAAGGCCTGCTGCTGGTGGAAAGGGGAATAGGCGTGTTGGGAAGGGGAAAAAAGGTTGTGTCCGTGGGGTAGGTGCAGAAGAAAGACCATCTTCCAGCCAAACTAAAATGTCTACTTCTTTTAGCGGACAATGTGATAAGATCCCTTTCTTACGGCCACGCCAATCGCTACAAATTCCAGATGAGGCACAAAAACAGCAGGTGCTTCAACGGATATCAAGTGCTCCTTTAAGTGGGCTCTCCTCCACATCAACTTCAACATCACAAATACTCCAGTCCTCAAAGGTGTCACCCAAATCGCACTTGCTTCCTCACAGCTCCCAAATCTCCAGCTGCCCGTCTGAGTATGAGGTAGAACAGATGGTTGAGTCTGCAGAGCTGTTTACTCATACTATAGCCTGGGAATCAGAGGTCGACTCCAGCGCTTCTGTGAATCCAGACGAGGAAATGATCTGCACTGATGCCCAGAATCTTTATGAGTCGGATCCAGGACCAGACGCAGAAGGTTCTGACCATAATGTAGACCCTCATTCCCAAACTGTAACTCCTGTTGGTGGAGACAATGAGGAAGACGATGATAAGACTCAAATACCTGATTGGAGCGACAACTTTAGTTTTTTGTCAGGGCAGGAACAGGTTGGCTCTGAGGACGACGGGTGTGATAACGCACAGGGTGATGATGATGAGGTCGGAGATCCCACTTACTGTCAACCCACAGTCAGCCAAGAGATGAGGTCAGCAGAGGAGGTGGAGGAAGATGCTAGTGACGACGAGGTCAGGTTGCGCCTTCCTGGACAGAGACGTAGTACTGGAAGCACGTCAACAACTGCATCCTCAAACACAACTCTGCCTCTCACCACAAGTCGTGGTGGCTCTTCAGGTCGCATGGGTGCTAAGCCTTGCATAGCCTGGGCATTTTTTCAGATCGATAAAGATGACCCAACTCGTGTTATCTGTAACATTTGTCAGCAAAAGCTAAGTAGAGGCCAAAAAATACATAGTTTGAGTACTTCATGCATGAACCGGCACATGGACATGAAGCATAAGTTGCAGTGGGAAGCTCAGTGTGCAACAATGCGGTCTAGCCGGCCGGGCCAACCACCGTCTGCCATATCTTGTGCATCCGCGGCCTCTTCATCCTCTGTGACTGGGGGGACAGCAGTCACACCTGTTTTGGGGCGCAGACCTGCCACCTCTTTACCCGCAACAGCCAGCGTGATTGGCAGGTCATCATTTTCTTTGGAGGTGGTAACACCAGCTGGTCTTGAGCGCTGTCCGACATCGATAGCACCACCTTTGGATCAAGGCAACCTAACATGTCCGCCTGCATCTTCCTCACAGACCGGCAGTTTGCCGGGGACACCCTTATCAACCCCGTCTAAGCACAATAGCCAGCCCTCGGTCCCTCAGATGTGGACAAGTAAAAGACCATTTCCTCCTAACCATGAGAAAACTAAGAGGTTGAATTTCACCATCTGCAAGCTCTTGGCTACAGAAATGCTGCCTTTCCGCCTGGTGGACACAGAGGATTTTCGAGACCTTATGTCCGTCGCAGTGCCCCAGTACCAGATGCCCAGTCGGCACTACTTCTCAAAGAAAGGTGTGCCTGCGCTCCACCAGCATGTCGCACACAACATCACCGCTTCTTTGAGAAACTCTGTGTGTGACAGGGTGCATTTCACCACAGACACTTGGACGAGTAGGCATGGACAGGGGCGTTACATGTCGCTGACTGGGCACTGGGTAACTATGGTGACAGCAGGACAAGGGGCTGCTGTCCAAGTCTTGCCGTCCCCACGAGTTGTGCGTCAATCCTCTTTATGTCATTTTTCCTCCACTGCTTCTGCCTCCTCAACCTCCTCTCGGTCTTCCACCTGCACCCAAAGGCTGTCTGGTCATGCCACAAGCTTTCTAACTGCGCAGAAGGGATCCTGCACACCTCCTTACTATGCTGGCAGTAGGGCTCAACGTCATCAGGCGGTTTTTACATTGAAATGTCTGGGAAATGTGAGTCACACAGCTGAGGAGTTGTGGTCAGCTCTGGAGAACCAATTTCATGAATGGTTGTCTCCACTGGACCTGAAACCAGGGAAGGCCGTGTGCGACAATGCTGCAAACCTGGGTGCGGCCCTTCGCCGGGGCAATGTCACACACGTGCCTTGTATGGCTCACGTGTTGAACCTGGTTGTCCAGCAATTTTTAGCCCACTATCCCAGACTAGATGGCCTTCTGCAGAGGGCACGGTCGCTGTGTGCTCACTTCCGCCGTTCGCATCCCGCAGCTCAGCGACTTACATCTCTACAGAAGTCGTTGGGTCTGCCACTTCACCGGCTAAAATGCGATGTGCCTACCCGGTGGAATTCAACTCTGCACATGTTGCAGCGACTGTGGCAGCACCGACAAGCCCTGGTGCAATACGTTCTGACGTATAGCCTGGGCCAACGAGATTCAGAGGTGGGGCAAATCACGCTGGAGGAGTGGTCTCAGATCAGGGACCTATGCACCCTTCTGCACAGTTTTGAAATGGCGACGAAGATGTTTAGTGCTGACGATGCCATTATCAGCATGACTATTCCGGTGATTTACATGCTGGAGCACATGTTAAACAGAATTTGGAGTCAGGTGGCGGCACAAGAGGAGGTGGAGGAAGTAGAGGAGGAGGAGTTGTATGCGGAAGGGCTAACATCTGCAAGGTCCAGACGGTCGGCAGCACCAAGGCGGCAGGCATGTGAGGGTGGGGGAGATGATTTTACCAGGGCGCATGGTAGCAGCCAAACTAGTGAGGAAGGTGCAGGAGCCCAGGAAGAAGTGGAGGACGAACTGATGGAAGACTCATCAGATGAGGGAGACCTTGATCACATTTCTGTTGTGCGAGGTTGGGGGGAGAGGACAGAGGAAGGAAGCATGATTGTTACCTCGCCACCAACACAACAGGGACTTGGTGCTCCTGGATGCGCAACACACATGAGTGCCTTCTTGCTGCACTACCTGCAACATGACCCTCGAATTGTGAGAATTAGAAATAATCCTGACTACTGGGTTGCCACACTGTTAGATCCCCGGTACAAAAGTAAATTTGCAGAAATTATTCCTGCCATAGAAAGGGATGCACGCATGCAGGAGTATCAGCAGAGACTGTTGCAGAATCTTACATGTGCTTTTCCACAAAACACCAGTGGTTCACGTAGTGAACATTACAGTTCTAACTTGCCAACCGTGGTCTGTATGGAATTGTTCAATAAAGGGCCCAAAATTAAGATAACATAGATGGGAGAGGTCTCTATGAATAGGAATTCCTAAGTATTTGATACCCTGTGAGGGCCAGGCAAAGGGAAAGTTGGACTGGATGGAATCCTATATGGATTTAGGGAGGGAGACATCGAGGGCCTCAGACTTCGCTGCATTGATTTTAAAATTTTACCATGTAACAAAGTGATCTATTTCAGCCATAACAGCAGGGATGGATATATGTGATTGAGTGATATATACTAGGACATCATCAGCAAATAGAGAGCACTTGTACTCGGTGCCTCCCACCTCAATCCACCTAATATTGGGGTTATGGCGAATTGATGAGAGCAGGTGCTCCGTCACTAGGATGTATAAGAGAGGGGACAGAGGACATCCCTGCCTTGTCCCATTGGTGATTGTGAAAGGTGATGAAAATGTTCTGACGCACCCCCTGGGCCTTGGGACACCCGGAGCCGGACCCTTTTTGGTGGATGCTGGTGGTTGTAGTCTTCGTGGCGGCGATCCGGTTCCGTGGCTCAGGGCGGTCAAACCAGTGGCGGAACTATTTATGTGGTTTTGATGTTTAAATGTCCGACTACGCCACCCGTGGATTGCGGTCAGAGTGAACCGCCGATACAGGGCAGACCGCTAAGGCTGGTGTTGTGGGTGCAGCAGAGCGTAGCATAACTCCCCACGGGAGGAGTATAGCCTCAGGGCAGTGTATGCGGAGGATGGGGGTGATGGTGCAGGGCAGCAGCAGTAACGACACGGAGTCAGTGATGCAGTTCAGGGCCTTTACTCACAGTTCTTATTATCCAGACCACGTCTGCAGGTAACGGCTGCCCACGTCGTACTGTGCTCACCAGGTGAGGGGCTCAGACAACTCCCAGATAACTTTGGAGCGCTTCACAGGACCCCCTTTGTGTGTCCTTTGTCTGGCCTTTCTTACCAACACTTCTGTCCGGCTGCCTCGGGCCTCCTCTTGGTAAACTTGGCGCCAGTTTCCCTGACCCTATGTGGTGCCTTCCTAGCGGGTGGAGCAAGGGGCTGCGCCACATAAAATGTCAGAGCCTCTGGTTTCTAGCTGAGGGTCGTTTCCTGCCTCCACTAGTTCGGGGACCGGTCTCCCCCTTTGGCCTGACCCCTCCACGCAGGTGGATTCGGGCGTGCGGTGGCGACTCGCCCGTCCGCACCCCTGGGATCCCTTCATTCCTCGTTCCTGGAGCCTTCTCCGCTCCTCTTCCTTCCTTCTCCCTCTTGCAGGCCTGGGCCTCTGTTACTAGGCCCGCCTCCGGAGCAGAGCTCATGCAGAGCCCCTGCTCCCTGCCACTTCTGCTCAGACTTCTCTGCACTGAACTAAGATGGTGCCCACCTTTTATACTCCCTTCTCAATGCACCCAGGAACTGCTTCCTCCCTGCTCCTGCACTGCAGGGTTCCCCTTCCTCAGTGTTCCCTCCCCCCACTCCAGCCAGGGACAGGGACTGTCGTGCCCATCTCAGGGGCATATTGGTCGCCCTGCCCCACGGCAATGTGGTGTAATGCATGCAGGTGTCGGGTCCTGATCCACACTCCATCCTTATCTGAGAGTGAGATATCACACCTCTGGGTGAGGTGCAATACGTCTGTAGCAACCGAGCCCTCGGTGCTACAGTTCCATTTATCTTCAGCCTAGGTGACGTATTGTGATACAGGGCCATGATTTTGGCTATAAAAGGGTCCTCTAGACCCCTACCCCAAGCTTTTTAAGAGAATCATATATGGCGTGCCAGGAGACTCTATGGAATGCTTTCTCAGCATCCAACGAGAGTATCTACTTACAAATTTTTAACTGCATCTAGCCCAGGAAATACTTTGTGCCTAGTAGCAGTGTCTACTAGTCAGCGGATTATCCCGGCTGTTAAGCAAGCTACACCACCTGTAGTTTGGACACTTAATTTTTTCAAAGGAAATGCTTCGGGACCACGGGATACTTAGTGAAGAGCATCAGGAGGCACCCCAAGGCATAGGGGCTGGGACTGGCACTAGGATGCCTTGCGGTGGACAGCCGAGCTCGATCCTTATAAAAGCTTTTTAACTGCAGCAGCTTTAGTGGACGCTACTGGAGCTGGAATTACGCGGCTGCTGGCATGAGACTTGCCCTCCAATAGATCCTTGTAAATGGATTTAAAGTGTATTCATTCAAATTAGAGGGACAATTTAAATTAAAAAGCTTAGAGCTGCCTCCACCACAGGGGGGCTCTCTCGACCCACCAGCGGACAGGCACCAGTATTGGGAGAGGGGGGCTGGCCGTCAGGGTTCACCGCGGCTCTGGCACAAACCCGGCGACACGGAGGTGGCACGGGCAGGAGCGGACTGAATGTGTCGGCTTCTCACTTTTTGGATTTTAGAAGGGCATGACATGCCTATATCTGTGTCTCCCCCTCCTTTTACTCCTCCACCTCTTTTCTTTTCGCATGACTATATGTACTTGTCACTTTTCCATGTGTTAGTTGTGTCTTCTGAGCAGTTTGTCAGCTTTTGGACACCTTTGAAGGTGTTTTCTATGTGTTTCTATGTGTTTTTGTTTGCCTGCCATTGGTTTTAACGGTGTTCGACGAACAGTTCGACGAACAGTTCGGCGAACACACGGGTGTTCGACGAACCGAACCGAACTCGAACACTACGGGGGTGGCTCAACACTACTCATCTCATCCCAACGTGGATTGGGTGACAATGAGGAAGAAGAGGAGGAGGAAGGACAGGAGCTAGTTTCATTCACTATAGACGGTACTACCTGCACAGCTGTCATACAGTCTGTTCAGCGTGGATGGCCAGAGGACACAGAGGAGGAGGAGGAGAGCATGGTCAGTCATCCTCTTGGGGAGGGCACGGAAGTCTTGCATGTTAGTAGTCTGGCATGCATGGCTGAGTTTGTTACGCTGCCTTTCCCATGACCCTCTCATTCTCAAAATTTTGGATGACAGTCATTAATGGTTGGTGACACTTCTAGACCCACGCTACAAGGAGAACTTTATATCTCTTTTTTACAGGGTGTTTATGATGCCCGTAAAAATTTTTTTTATATAGTATGTTCATGTATACCCCCCAGAGGTAAATGTTTGTCAGCCCATACACTTGTGCATGGGCATTACAAGTATAGGAGGCCCGCTCCTTCCTAATGGGAACATTTTTTTATGGCCCTCCTCCATGTCTCTTCCAAGGGGCATTGAAGTGGCTCCAAATTTTGGCAGCCCTTGCATTCACTGCATAGGCCAACACTATGGGAGACTCTCTCCTTTCTAATGGGAATTTGTCATTACTGTGGCCCTGCTCTATGTGTCTTTAATTTCTTAGTCGGGTTTTTCCTAAATTTGGTCAGCCATTGGACTCACTGCATACCCTATAACTGTATAACAGACTCTCTCCTTTCTAATGGGAACATGTTGTACCTTGTTACTGTGGCCCTGCTCTATGTGTCTTTAAATTCTTAGTGGGGTTTTTCCTAAAATTGGTCAGCGGTTGGACTCACTGCATACCCTATAACTGTATAACAGACTCTCTACTTTCTAATGGGAATTTGTCGTTACTGTGGCCCCGCTCTATGTGTCTTTAAATTCTTAGTGGGGTTTTTCCCAAACTTTGGCAGCCCTTGCAATCACAGCATGGGCATTACCACTATAGGAGACCCGCTCCTTTTTAATGGGAACATTTTTTTACTGAGACCCTCCTCTATGTCTCTTCAAAGGGGTATTGGGTTGTGTCCACAATTTTGGCAGCCCATGCAGTCACTGGATACGCAATAACAGTATAGGAGACCCACTTGTTAATAATGGGTGTAACATACCTGGCGGCGTCTTTGCATAGTGGTCCATCTCTCACTGTGCAAGAGCGCGCACTTGATCTCCAGTCCAGAATGTCTCTCTGGCTTCCCTCCATGCTGTCTGTTTGTGTCTGTTTCTGCTGCTTAAGGGCGGCGCCCGATCACTTCCTGCTTTTTGTACCTGCTGCCGGCACACCCCTTGTACGTCCTCAGCCTATTGCTGTCTGTCACCTGGTATTTAAACCAGCTGCTCCAATTAACCCATGCCTGAGCATTGTGTTTCATTCAGTGTGCTCTTTCACTCTGAATGTGCCAGGTCCCCTTCTGTGTTTGCTTGCCTGCCCTTCCTGGAGGCTGTATTTCCAGGCCTGTCTGAACACACTCCTTGCTGTTCGTTCTGCCTTCTAGGGGCCGCATACCTAGACCCGCTCCTGTATCTTGTCTGTCCTGTCTGAACATGCTCCTAGCCTGTTCCTCCCGCATTCTAGGGGCTGCATACCTAGACCCGCTCCTGTATCTTGCTACTGTGTCTGTATACTCTTCTAGCCTGTTTCCTGTGTTTCTCTATGTCCATACCTTTCCTTTTTCTGCAGAGTCTGAACTCGTACCTAACTCCTGCTCGTTGTCACTGTACTTCCGTTTGTGAGTTTGTGGTCCACTCGCTACTTCACTGCAAGTACCCTGTGGGTATCTGGTTCTGCCCTTCCTGTCTGTTCCGTGTGTACAGAGCCCTGTCCCCCCTGCTCTGCCTTTGCTGCGGTTCTAGCCTGCTCTGCCTTTGCTCACCACTCCGGCGGTTCTAGCCTGCTCTGCCTTTGCTCACCGCTCCGGCGGTTCTAGCCTGCTCTGCCTTTGCTCACTGCTCTGGCGTTTCTAGCCTGCTCTGCCTTTATTGACCGCTCCGGCGGTTCTAGCCTGCTCTGCCCTTGCTCACCGCTCCGGCGGTTCTAGCCTGCTCTGCCTTTGCTCACCGCTCCGGCGGTTCTAGCCTGCTCTGCCTTTGCTCACCGCTCCGGCGGTTCTAGCCTGCTCTGCCTTTGCTCACCGCTCCGGCGGTTCTAGCCTGCTCTGCCTTTGCTGACCGCTCCGGCGGTTCTAGCCTGCTCTGCCCTTGCTCACCGCTCCGGCGGTTCTAGCCTGCTCTGCCTTTGCTCACCGCTCCGGCGGTTCTAGCCTGCTCTGCCTTTGCTCACCGCTCCGGCGGTTCTAGCCTGCTCTGCCTTTGCTCACCACTCCGGCGGTTCTAGCCTGCTCTGCCTTTGCTCACCGCTTTGGCGGTTCTAGCCTGCTCTACTCTTGCTCACCGCTCCAGGCGGCCTCGTCCTGCTCTACTCTTGCTCACCGCTCCAGGCGGCCTCGTCCTGATCTACTCTTGCTCACCGCTCCAGGCGGCCTCGTCCTGCTCTACTCTTGCTCATCGCTCCAGGCGGCCTCGTCCTGCACTGCAGCACTGCCTCGGCCAAGCGGCAACAGGCTGTGCTGAAGCTAATATGCTTTGGTGACAAACCGCACAATGCTGAAGAGTTCTGCACAGCTCTGAAAGAGCAGGTAGATCTGTGGCTCACACCGCTGAACCTAAAGCCAGGCATGGTCGTGTGTGACAATGGCCGCAACCTGGTGGCAGCTCTGAGGCGAGGCGAGCTCATACACGTTCCATGCCTGGCCCATGTGCTTAACCTCGTGTTTCAGCGGTTTCTCAAATCCTACCCAGAGCTGCTTGTTAAAGTACGCTGCCTGTGTGCCCATTTTAGAAAGTCAGCTACAGCTTCCGCCGCCCTTGCCGTGTTTCAGCAGCATTTGTAGCTTCTGGCTCACAGACTGGTGTGTGATGTCCCCACGTGTTGGAACTCTACACTGCAGATGTTGGGAAGGATTTGTGAGCAGAAAAGGGCAGTTTTTGTGTACCAGCATCAACAAGGCCATCGGTATTCAGTTCAGACTCCACACATAAGACCTCAGGAGTGGACGTGGATGTCAGACATATGTACCATTCTCCAAAACTTTGAGAACTCCACAAAGATGGTGAGCAGCGATGACGCCATAATTAGCATCACCATCCCGCTTCCCTGTCTTCTGAAAGCTATCTGCTCACAATCAATGAGGATGCATTGCAGGCGGAGCACGATGAGATGAGCAAGAAACCATACAGTGTGATTACACACAGCCAAGCGTGTTGGAACTCTACACTGCAAGTGGCAACAGGCTGTGCTGAAGATAACATGCTTAATGCTTAATTGACAAATCGCCCAGCGCTGCAGAGTTGTTGAAAGCTGTAACACAGCAGCCTGATCTGTGGCTCTCACCCCTGAACATACAGCCAGGCATGGTCGTGTGTGACAATGGGTGGAACCTGGTGACGGAGAAATGACAGCCGGAGTAGATACGGTTTCCCTCTATGCCAGTCCTTTCACCAAGCTAAAGAATATGGCTGTGGTGAACTACAACTTCCACTGAGAAGCTGTTTCAGATTGAAAAACATTGTGCCCACCAGAGGATTTGATTCTAAGGGCTCACCTTTCTCCCCCACTCAAGAGCCCTCAGAATCAAATCCTCTGGTGGGCAAAATGTTTTTCATGATAGCAGCTGCAAAGTTAGCACTATCATGAACTCTCCTGAGGTACAAGCCAAGGCACACCAGAGGATTCTCTGGTGGGACCGTCCAACCCTGCCGAGAAGCAGTCCTGGCTAAGAAAAGTGTGGGGGAAGGTTCCTCGAGACTCTATGGCTGCTTTTTTAATGTGGATCAGACGTGCTTATGCATGTTATTTCCCATACCGCATTGGAGGTCAGGCCATTGCCCAACTCTGTAGTCATGAAATTAAATGCGCAAAGAAACATGTGTGTGTGTCAAAGCACCACCGACAACTGAGAGTTGATGTTGGATGGGCTGCCATTGCTTCTGCAACAAGCTGCATTAGAGGACTTCCTGGGAGAAACGACAACCAGAGTAGATACGGTTTCCCTCTGCGCCAGTCCTTTCACCGAGCTAAATACAACTCTCTGCAAAAACTGGTGCACTGGGGAGGGCACAGGTAATGTTTTGGGGCCCGTGCTTGTGGAAGGCGGAGACGACACTGGGAGAAACAGTGGCGGCTGGGGACCAAGTATGGACACCCGGCCGCCGCCGGCATGAGGTTATGAAAAGCTTTCGCCTCCACGACCTAAAAGGCAACATTTCAAGTGAAAACAGCTTTAGAGGACTTCCTGGGAGAAATGACAGCTGGGTAGATATGGTTTCCCAAGTCCTTTCACCAAGCTAAAGAATATGGCTGTGGTGAATTACAACTCAGCAAAATAAAGCTGTGGACTGGCTACTTACCGTCCCTGGCGACATTCACCTGTCTACGTGTTTGTGGTTAGGCGGTCCTTCCCAGTAAGTGCACTGGGGAGGGCACGGGTAATGTTGTGGGACCTGTGCGGAGGCAGAGACGACACCGGGAGAAACAGTGGCGGCTGGGGACCGAGTATGGACACCCGGCCGCCACTGGCATGAGGTTGTGAAAAGCTTCTGCCTCCACGAGCCTAAAAGGCCACATATCAAGTGCAAGCAGCTGTCAAAAATTTGGGAGCATAGTATTGCAGCCTGTGGGTGGGTGGCTGGCTGCATACTTGCGCTTGCATTCCAAAGAATGGGGTAGGGACAACTGAACGCTGCAGTGGGACACGGACGTGGGCGGTGATTGCTGCAAGTCTGCAATGACAGGTGCATGGCGGGAGGCATCCTCGCATGCGCCAAGGATCACTTATGATGGGCACACTTTTAGGCAGTGACCTGGGAGTCAGAAATGCTTTCAGAGGTGCTCCCCATGCTGTTCCCATGTCTTTTCAACACTGTACGCATGTGTCTGATGATGTGTCACACACCACATGGCGAGATAAGGTTCTAAAATGTTAAAATGACATTTCCAAATGAATGCATTTGTCTTTGTTGTCTTTTGCAATGCAAAAGTGCAAAAACGCATCAAAAACGCTACGTGTGAACATAGTCCAAGGTGTGGAGGAGTATATTTGGTTTTGGTTATTTATTTTGCCTTATATAGAAGTCATTACCCTGGAAAGGATGTTCCTTAACATATTTCCCAGGAAAATCCATTTTAGTTTTGTTTTTGTATGTTTTATTGTGAGTTCGTAAAAGTGGAGTAATACTCTGACAACGTTGTTGACAGCAGTGACCTGGAAGTCAGAAATGCTTCCAGGGTTCTTCCCCATGCTGTTCCCATGTCATTTGAGCACTGTTCCCATCGATTTGGGCAATTTTTAGGCCCTCTGCCGACCGCCGGGGGGAGTCGCCTGAAAAATGCTCGAGTTTCCCATAGACTTACATTGGGCTCATTGCTCGGGGTGAGCACACGAGTATTCCAATTTGCTCGACCCGAGCAATGAGCACCCCAACATTTTAGTGCTCGCTCATCACCAGTAACCACCCTTGTACGTCTCGAGATGTAGAAAGTCTATTGAGACCATCTGAAATGGATACGTAGTTTGGATGTTGCCCATAGGTGCCTGGGTTTATGTGTTGGGACATTTATCTTTCAGACACCCACAATCCCTTGTCACGTACCTCTCAATATCTCTCTGCATGTATGGCCAGAAGAAACGTTCACGGATCAAGTTGGTTGTCCTTTCCACTCCCAGGTGTCCCATGTTTTCATGAAGTTTTTTGAAGACCAACCTATGGAATACTCTGGGTAGTACCAACTGCCGGTTTTGCCCTCCTGTACGATACAGGATATGTGTTCACTGAAGAAGAGCTTCGTCCATTCTTTAATTATAACAGATACTGCTGGTGATTCATTTTCTCTCTCCCGTTTACTTGGAAAATGATTTTGGTCAACATAAAGTAGTATTCTACCAATTATCTGATCTTCCCGTTGTGCTCTACGGATTTTCTTATCCCACTTTTATGGTGCTTTCCACCGTCAACGGACACCACAATGGTGTGTCTTCCTCCTGATAAGCTTGTATTGCTTGGGTAGTGCTGTCAATTGCTTCCAGACTGACTTCCTCAGAGCATTCTTGCATGAACTCCTCAGGCTCTAGTGACATTCTTGACAATCCATCAGTATCCGCATTGTATTTTCCAGGCCTGTACTTGATGCTGAAATTAAAGTCAGCTAGTTCAGCGACCCATCTCTGACCCGTTGCATTCAGTTTGGCTGTAGTAAGGACATGTTAAAGGGTTGTTGACAGTGTATACCTCAAACTCCTTGCTGTAGTATAGATAATCTCTAAATCATTCAAAGATAGCCTATTTCAGTGCCAGGAACTCCAATTTTCCGGAATATAGATGGTAATTCTTCTCAGCGTCTGTCAATGTTCTAGAACCGTAACCGATGACTCTTAATTTTCCATCTTGATGCTGATACAGGGTAACTCCCAGTCCAACTTGAGAAGAGTCACAATGAAGAACAAATGGTAAATTGAAATCAGGATATCCCAAGATGGGTGGTTTTACCAGGTAGTCTACTAGTTCTTCCAATACCTTCTGGTGGTCTGCTGTCCAGAGAATGGGCTGTTGGAACGAAACGGCATTGTTTCTTTTAAGCCCTGTCCTACTCGAGTTCTTCTTTTTCTCCATGGGTGTTGTTATCTCTGTCGTCGTCCCCAAGAGGAGGTATAGTGGGGCGGAAATTCTGGAGAATTTCCAAATGTAAGTACGATAGTAGGAGAGGAATCCTATTATCTGCCTGAACTCCCCGATGGTAGAGGGCCGCTTGTCTTTTAAGGCCAGTACCGGAGCAATTTCTGCTGGGTCCATGGTATAGCCTTCTCTGGACACAATTTTCCCTAGAAATCGGACTTGCCTTTTGAACAGTTCACAGTACTTTGGGGTCAACTTAACTCCTTGTTGCTGATACCATTGTAATACAGTCCTCACGTATTCAACATGCTCCCGGAAGGTTTTGCTGTGTACCACATTGTTATGCAAGTACGGCTGGCAGATATCGTCCATCAGTCCTTCTAAACATGTCCCCATGCTCCTCTGGAATTCTGCTGGAGCTGAACTGAGCCCAAACCATATGCGGATCCACTCATATAATCTCCACGGTGTGATGAATGCTTTCAAGGGTCTACTGGACTCTTCGACAAACCCTTGGTGGTATGCCTTACCCTGATCGAGGACAGAGAACCAGGTACTTCCTGATAGGCTATCCAGCATATCTTGGATCTTTGGTATTGGGTGCCGATCAGGTACTGACTTTCGGTTTAGTTCCCGGTAATCACAGAAGAGTCTCTACGTACCGTCCTTCTTCCTAACACAAACAATAGGAGAGGAATAAGACAACTTTGACTTTTGGACCCAACCTCTGTTGATAAGGTCTTGTTAATACTCTTTCACTTTACGATGTAATGGTTTCGGCACAGAAATGTAACTTCTAGTTACTGGGGTCGTGTCTTTCAAATTGATTTTCAACTGCAACGATACGATGGGATACTGCGAATATCAGATTCATCTTTGGAGAATGAATGACACTTTTCTCTCAGCATCTGTTTTGCTACCGCTCGATCTTCAGCACACAAGTGTTCCAGGGGTACTGGGGGATCCCGGGACTCCGAGGTGGGTAGTGCAATTTCTTCCCTTGGGCAACTCCTGTTCCTTGGTGGGGAGACTGAATTCACTGTAGACTACTGGGCGGGTCTCACACCGGCTGGATATACCGTTTTAAAGGTTTCAATGTGACCTAACACAGTCTTTGGATCCAGTCTAATTTCGTGTTTCGTAGTGTTCAACACTGGTACTGTCACTCGAGCAAACCCACTAGTAGGAATTGTAAGCACAGTTTCACCTTGAACTAGGCCTACTGGAAGTTTTGAGGAATCTTTTGGCACAAACAGTCTTTTCTGGACTTTTCTTCCCGGTTCTACCCGGACTCCATATCTCACCCCCACCATTTGGTTTGCAGGGACGATGGCTGGGCGCCAGCCTACCTTGACTTCTTTTAGGTCCATTGTATCCTGTGCTTTCTTTACTCTATGAATCACAATTTCCACCATGGCGTTGGGTATGGCATGTGATGTCGCAATTGCATCCACCTCCAGCGGCCCTGACTTGTGTTTCGTGATGACCTCACTGATTACATTATATCCCAGGGTAGGATCCTCTGCCATGTTCTGATCACTGGTCACAAGAAAAGGTACCGAAAGCTCAAAGGTGTTGCTGTTCTTCGTGGCCCTCAGTTGGAAAGTCACTTCCACCCAGCCTATGAAAGGGATATCGGTCTGGTTGACGGCTTTGCCGTGGAGTTCCACTGGTCCTAAGAGTTCTTTTATCGACCGAAGGCAGGTAAGTGGCAGGTAGCGCCTTCTCCATTCTTCATTGAAAAGGCTCACTTGGGCTCTTGTGTTCCAGAGTGCTTTTACCAGGAGTCCATCTAGCTGGCACTGTGTAAAGCACCTATCACCTATTAGCCTGATGAGGGTATACTTACTGACCGAGGAATCCTCCTCCCAGGAGTACATCATTTGCCCTCCACACTGGGCATTAAGTAACTGATGCTCCTGTCTCTCTTGCAGCTGTTGTAGACGGGAACACACTTTGGGGACAGTACTGAAGCAGCCGTTTTCCCTCATGCGCCATTCTGGGGTTTGGTGAGATTTGGATTTGCTTCTGGGGCCTCATCCATGTCGCGGTTACCAGTCGCACCACACTGTCAACCTCCTGTTTTTTAACCCAAATGACCGTGACCATTGGCATTGCTTGGCATAATGTCCTTCCTCATCACATCTTAGATAGTGGACACACACCGTACTCTGATTTGATGAACGACACGCTTCACAAGCCGGGTATCTTCTGTTTTGGAACCCATTCCTGGGTCTGAGGGATACAAGTTCTGGCCTGGAACAAATCAACTTTTGCTGCTAGTGAATTTTCTTTAGGGCTGGTCCCCTTTAACTTGTGTAGCAGAGTTGAGTTGAGGTGCTGTGCTGCTGTGTTTTTCCAGACACTTTTCCTTTTCTCCTTCTACACGCTAATTCCCGCTCAGGACTCTCCGTACGGGCCACCAATGTTATACGCATGTCGCTAGGTTCAGATAAGGGTGAGACAGGTTACATGAATTCTTTGGAATCCTGGGGGAACCGTTACTCAGGGCGACCATAGACCATGTGCTGCAGCTTCTTTCAGGCACACAGGGGTATTGACCCTCAGACACAGACACGTAGGTTGTTTCACTAGCTAACCATACACACTTGACAAGGGTCCTCATAAACAGTAGAACAGTAGCATTTAATAAGAAGCCGCACAGCCAGTGCAATTAAGTCTTATCAGCAACAGGCTCCAGTGACAAACAGTACAGTTTCCTTAGCAGCACAGCAGTTCACAGTTTTCCCAGTAGTACAGGACAGCACAGTTCTAATGCAAAGGCACATTAATGAACACAGCATTATTTACAGCACAGTGAGATGATGGAGGGGGGAGGGTTTGCTGAGGGAGATGATCCCTGTGACACCATTTATTACAGTCCTTATCTTTCTGATTGACAATACTCTGCACTGCTAGTTCAGGAACTCTACCTGACCTGTGCTTAGCTTCACTCCTGACTTGAATCCTTTTCACTTGCAGGGGCGCTTCTGTGAGATACAGAACACACACACCACCTTTCTCTTCAGCTCCAGCCAGACAGTAAACAACTTCTCCACAATCCCCCTGGGGCTCTGTTAAAGCCCTCCCTGTAACTGTGTTAACCCCTCTAGTTGCTGGATGCTACTGGAGCACAACACTTCTGCATGTCACATTCTTACGATAGGTGATAACTTGTTTTCAGTAGACAAACCCTTCAACCAAGATATCACCAAGATTAAGAGCTAAAAATGTAGCGTCACACAGATTTTAAATTTCAACATATGACCACTCCATGTTAACACCATGTGAACTAAACTACTGTGTTCCATAGCTAGATAGATAATATAGTTGCTTTAAGACTTCCAGTAACCATCAACATCATTTATTCAGCTGGCACGCTTGTTGGAGTTCAAAATTTAAATGTTATCAAATTTCTAAATTCTGAAAAAATATTTGCATGTTATATATCCAATAGTGATATTTTGCATCTTTCCATTTCAGATTTATATTCTTTCATTTTACAAAGTGTGCAGGACGCAAATGTTTGCTCATAGCGATCGGATTCAAAATTTTGGTAGATACGGCACGCGATGCAACATAACTGGAAAGAATAGAAAGTCCTACCTGGAGTCAGTGTAGCTATATTGAGAGTCAGGTCCGAACGCAATAAAAATCGCGTAAGTGGATATGTTGCGGCAAGTCCGGGGTGAATATGTCCCGTTTTCTTGTCCGGTACAGAAGGTGAATGAGCAGTCTGCAGTGGTGAATTATGGAAAGCTGTAGGAAATCAAAAATGGATATTTCTCACTTTCTTCTCCGGTGCATGAGGTCATATCGATATTCATGCTACAGTTACTTCATTTTTTAATTGCTTGCTTCTAAAATCATGTTATTATTACTCCTTGCATAGCATACATTCTCTTATTCTTTTCTCCTGCTTCACATGCAATTTTCTCACAAGAAACCTTTTCTCTCAAGAACATTCTATGAGACACCCTGCTCCTGTTATCTAACTAGTCTGAGCCGGGATGTACGACCTTGTAACTTTCCATCACGTGCAGAACTAACGATAATATGACCATATGTGTGTTTCCGTAATAATTGTACTAACATTGGTTTAAGCCTGTAGTATGGCTGTAGGTGATTTGCTATTGATATACTCAAAACAATATATAATGCTAAGTAAAATAAATGGGATTAGAGATTCTCTGAATCCTCCCATACAGAGCTCTGTCTCTGTCTGGTTCCCTGATTGCAATCAACCTTGTAACATAATAATTTGACACTCACTTGGTCAACCGTGAAGGGTCATTGCTGCCCTCCCTCAACAGATGAGCAGGCTGCAGCAGTGAATAACAGTCCACGTGGTGCAGAGACAGTGTGCCGACCGGTCATACCTACGCTGCTTCCAATGATAAAGTGCTAGGCTCTCTGTGTCTGAGTGATGTCACTGGGGCTATGGGCTTTTCTCTCTGCAAGAGAATGCCCCTAGCGCTATCTGACGCATTTCTGAGGATACGGCCTTCTTCATCAGTGATTACAAACACATAGAGTGTCATTGCACTTTTAAGTTGGTGTCTGTTGTGATTGGTCTACAGCAGAATGATTAAATAATAATAGTAAATAATTAAAAACAAAAAGTTCAATTTCGTTATTTAAAAAATGAGGATTTAATGAATTAATTTTAAAAATCTATCTGCTTTCCACTTTTGACATCTGGTTAATATAATTTCCTCCCCTCCAGGGCTTATTAACATTCTCTATCCCCCAAAAGGTAGTGCCTGCTAATTTTCCATTATGTGTCATTTTATAATGCAGGGATAAAGGGTAGCCTATAAATCGTCTCTTAATATTATTTGCATGTTCTTTCATTCTTATTTTTAATTCTCTTTTGGTTCTTTTTATATACTGCTTGTCGCAAGTAGTGATGAGAAAACATGCTCGCCACTACTCGGTACTCGCCCGAGCATCACGGTGCTCGACAAGCCTGGCTCTCGGCGAGTATTTCGAGGGTTGCTCGGGTGGGAGCTCGGGTCCCCGCCCCGCATGTTTGGCACTCTTTAGAGAGCCAATGAACATGCAGCGATTGCTTGCCATGTACTGTAATGCCGTAGCCATGTTGGTTGTGGGCATAACTGTGATTAACTGGCCGCACAGCGTCATCAGGTCTATATGAGACCTGGTGCCGCTATGCTCGTCACAGTCTACCCCGGAATCAGGCAAAGTAGGGAGAGGTGCTGTGCATCAGGGAGAGATTTGCTTGTTTATAGTTAGTAAAAGTATTCCACAGCATATCTATATATCCATCTGAACTAACAGTCCTTCTGAGGACTAATCCAGCTGCATATATTCAGTGGTGATAGCAGGAGTTAGGCAGGCAGGCTGTATATGTGCCAGACTGCAGTTCATACAGCACAAGAGGGTCCATTGCACCTTCTTACTGATCCTGCTGTGACAGATATTTGTAGACATAGCCCCAGATATCAGGGGCCAGGGCTAATTTTTTTTTATCTTAATCCTGATTATTTGCTTAAAAAGCAATCCAGAGTACACCATTTTTCTGCTCCATTTGCTTGTTGCCGCTGCAGAATACAGCCGGATCTTTTCCATATTACAGCAATAAAAATCCAGAAATTTGTAGTGAACGTGGAAAATATTGGCCCTCCATTTACAGTTTGTTGCACTGTGTCAGTGAAGCTATTCACATGGGTCGCTGTGAAGAATAGTAACTTATAGGCCCACTATTTAAAACCGTGATTGTCCGTCAGATGTATCACATAAAACTGCAGTCCAAATTCAGCCATTTCTGGCCTCCATCTACATTTGGTTGCAGTGTGTCAGTGAAGCTATTCACACGAGGTCTCTGTGAAGAATAGTAACCTCCAGGCCCGCTATTTAAAATCATGGTTCTCTGTCAGACGTATCACATATAACTGCTGTTCAAATCCAGCCATTTGTAGTGAACGTGGAAAATATAGTTCTCCATTTATAATGGGCTAGGTACGTTGGTAAGGAACAGGGAAGTGTATGTGTTGGTGATGGTGCATGCAGAGGCCGAGGGCAAGCTGAAATTGTGGCACAACAAATACCCACATCTTGTGGACCTTCCTGACCCAATTACTAGGGGACCGAAGAACACGACTATTAAACACAGAGCAGTGTCAAAAGGTTGTTGGTTGGATAGCTGATAATGCTTCCAGTCCCTTTGCCATCACCACCACCACACTGTCTTCCACACGGTCAAGTCTCAGTAGCTGTGAGTCTGGACCACATAATTCTCAGCTTGATCCTCCTTCCTCCCACCATGCCGAGTGCCCGAAGACAACTCATCCCACACTTGGACACTCAGAAGAGCTGTTCACTTTTCCATTTATAGATTCGGGCCTCTCGCCCGGCCAGCTTCAAGCGGGTCAAGAGGAGAACGCAAGTAGCAATTCCCAAATATTTGAGCAACAGTGGGAAAGTGCAATTACTATCTTAAGAGGTGGATGATGATGAGACACATTTGCCAGAAAGTTAGGAGGAGGACCAGGGTGCGGAAATGGAAGACGAGGTGGTGGACTATATAGTAAATGACCCAACCTGGCAGGGAGACATGCAGAGTGAGGACAGCCGCACTCAGGGCAGGAAGAAGCAGTGTGGTGGTCGCAGACACAAGGCGGGAAAGCGTTCCCCGGAACACCAACACAACTGAATTTGCCAGTACTACTATTAGGTCTTCCTGAGCCTGGTTGCTTTTTAAAGACTGTTCAGATAACCCCAAAAAGGCCATTTGCACCACCTGCTAGGCCAGCATCAGCAGGGGTAGCAAAACTAGCAGCCTGACTACTAGAGATAAGCGTTGTTCTACTCGAACTGTTCGCCAATCTCAAATTCGAGCGGTTTTGGGCGGTGTTCGAGCCGTTCGGCGAACACGAAAGATTTGAGAGAAATTCGGCTGTTCGAGGTTATGTTCGATAACTGTTCGTGCACCAAAATCATAACTGGATTTTTTCTCAGTAATGATGAAAATTAATGTTAATACGCAGTTTGAGTGTACAGCGGGGCGGGGGGAGGGGCAGGGGATGGATCTCTGCAGGAATAATGAAGATCTCCATTTTTTTTCCTCTTTCCCGCATTTACAGTGGGGAGGTGCAATCTGTCAGCCTATCAGCAGCGCACACACGGAGCGAAGTGCTTTTTTTCACACAAGCAAGGGCATGTGTCATTGGCAGTGTATGTCACATGTCCTTGCCCTATAAGACCAAGCCATTTTCCCCGTCGCCACCATTTTCTCACTGCTGCAGCTGCGTGTTAGACGGCACCGCTGTTGCTGTGTGCGCTATACCTTGTTAATTTCAAGCCAATTTTCGCACAAATCTACAGATAGCTTGGGAGTAGGGAATAGTTGTGATTGCAGTCCTTTTAAGGACTAGGTTACAGCATTTCCTACGACTTTTATCAGGCAGGTCTGTGCTCTTAAATAGATAGATTGTGGGAGTAAAGACTAATTGTAATTGCAGTCCTTTTCAGGACTAGGTTACATCAGTTCCTATCAGTTTTTGCCAGGCAAGTCTGTGCCAGTGCTGTGCAAGTTTTTTTCACAGCATTTGGCTGAATCTAGCAAAGCTAATCCTTTTTGGCCTATTGCAGAGTGTGTTAGTCAGTGGAGTAGCCTATCTGTGTTGCAAGATATACCACCTGTGTATAGAATACCAATTTTTTTACTGCACCTAGTGAAGTAAAATCTTTTGGGCATAGCATCATTCTATTAGTCCATCTATACTGACCTCCATCAGGTTGCAAATTAAAACTAATTTTTATCTGCATCTGACGCGCCCCTGGGCCTGTGTCGCGCTGCGTTGCGCACGCGGGAGCTTACCCGGAGCCGGATCTGTTTAGGGTTGTAGTCTCGTGGCGGTGACCCGGTCCGTGCCCAGGGAGTCAAACTGGACGGCAGTCTGTTAGCGGTAGAAAATGGTTGATGACTACGCCACCCGTTGAATGCAGCCAGGGGGCTGCTGCTGCAGGGCAGACCGCTGAGGCCGGTGGAAGGATGGTGCAGCGTGATAGTATAACCCCCAACGGGAGGGGTATGGCCTCAGGGCAGCCGACGTGGATGATGGGGGTAGCAGGAACCACTCAGAGACGGTATGGTAGCGTTCAGGGTCTTTACTGGTAACAACGATAGACCCTCCCGGAGTACTTGCTAGCGAACGGGGCCTGGTCAGTCCTTGAGCAGATGGGATCTCCCCTGGCCAGGCGTAGTTGTAGGCCTCCCAAACTGACTGTACTCTTCTGGCTACCTTGCTAGAAGCTGATGTAAGTAGCCCACGTCCATGAGTGTACCGTGTGGTGCTCACCCGTATGGCCGGTGACTCGGGGCCTTCTAATGGCTTCCGCTCCACGATGGCGGTGCTGGTCCCACGCGTGTGACCGGGCCTTCGGGCTTCTGGGCCAGGGGACCTGAAATCCCCTGCCTGACGGATTCTGCTGCTGGGTAGAAGTTAGTCCCCACAGCCTCAGACTCCGGGTCCGGTAAAGAATCTTCTTAGTCAGGGCGAGCTCTTTAGCTGCCAGCCCCTGACTCCTTGTGACTCTGCTGCTTCCTATGCTGCTCTTGTCTCTACTCTTCCTGGACTCCAGGCTCAGGCCCCAGGACAGGGCCTGCCTGTGGAGCAGAGCCCATAGAGCAGCTCTGCTCCCTGTCTTCTCCTCTCAGAACTCCCTACTCTGCCTCAGCCCCAGGTTTATATAGGGGAAGTCCTTCCCCTCCCAAGACTGGGCAGGAGGTGTGGCATGCACAGGATCCCCTCCCACCTGCTCTCAGACGTAATATCTCTATCACTGTGGCAACCAGACCCCTGGGGTGTCACACATCTACAGTACCTCTGAAAAAATATTTGGGCTTCTAGCTGTGTGTGGGACTTGTTGTATTAGTCCATCTATACTGACCTCCATCAGGTTGCAAACTGAATATATTTTTTTCTGCATCTACCTCTGAAAAAATATTTGGCCTTCTAGTAGTGTGTCGGACTTTCTCTATTAGTCCATCTATACTGACCTCCATCAGGTTGCAAATTAAAAATAATTTTTATCTGCATCTACAGTACCTCTGAAAAAATATTTGGGCTTCTAGCTGTGTGCGGGACTTGTTGTATTAGTCCATCTATACTGACCTCCATCAGGTTGCAAACTGAATATATTTTTTTCTGCATCTAGCTCTGAAAAAATATTTGGCCTTCTAGCAGTGTGTGGGACTTTCTCTATTAGTCCATCTATACTGACCTCCATCAGGTTGCAAATTAAAAATAATTTATATCTGCATCTAGCTCTGAAAAAATATTTGGCCTTCTAGCAGTGTGTGGGACTTTCTCTATTAGTCCATCTATACTGACCTTCATCAGGTTGCAAATTAAAAATAATTTTTATCTGCATCTACCTCTGAAAAAATATTTGGGCTTCTAGCTGTGTGTGGGACTTGTTCTATTAGTCCATCTATACTGACCTCCATCAGGTTGCAAACTGAATATAATTTTTTTCTGCATCTACCTCTGAAAAAATATTTGGGCTTCTAGCTGTGTGTGGGACTTTCTCTATTAGTCCATCTATACGGACCTCCATCAGGTTGCAAATCAAAAATAATTTTTTGTCTGCATCTAGCTCTGAAAAAATATTTGGCCTTCTAGCAGTGTGTGGGACTTGGTCTATTAGTCCATCTATACAGACCTCCATCAGGTTGCAAACTGAATATATTTTTTTTCTGCATCTACCTCTGAAAAAATATTGGGCTTCTAGCTGTGTGTGGGACTTGTTCTATTAATCCATCTATACAGACCTCCATCAGGTTGCAAACTGAATATATTTTTTTCTGCATCTACCTCTGAAAAAATATTTGGGCTTCTAGCTGTGTGTGGGACTTGTTCTATTAATCCATCTATACTGACCTCCATCAGGTTGCAAACTGAATATAATTTTTTTCTGCATCTAGCTCTGAAAAAATATTTGGCCTTCTAGCAGTGTGTGGGACTTTCTCTATTAGTCCATCTATACTGACCTCCATCAGGTTGCAAATTAAAAATAATTTATATCTGCATCTACCTCTGAAAAATTATTTGGGCTTCTAGCTGTGTGTGGGACTTGTTCTATTAGTCCATCTATACTGACCTCCATCAGGTTGCAAATTGAATATAATTTTTTTCTGCATCTAGCTCTGAAAACATATTTCGGCTACTAGCAGTGTGTGGGACTTGGTCTATTAGTCCATCTATACTGACCTCCATCAGGTTGCAAATTGAATATAATTTTTTTCTGCATCTAGCTCTGAAAAAATATTTGGCCTTCTAGCAGTGTGTGGGACTTTCTCTATTAGTCCATCTATACTGACCTCCATCAGGTTGCAAATTAAAAATAATTTTTATCTGCATCTAGCTCTGAAAAAATATTTGGCCTTCTAGCAGTGTGTGGGATTTTCTCTATTAGTCCATTTATACTGACCTTCATCAGGTTGCAAATTAAAAATAATTTTTATCTGCATCTACCTCTGAAAAAATATTTGGGCTTCTAGCTGTGTGTGGGACTTGTTCTATTAGTCCATCTATACTGACCTCCATCAGGTTGCAAACTGAATATAATTTTTTTCTGCATCTACCTCTGAAAAAATATTTTGGGCTTCTAGATGTGTGTGGGACTTTCTCTATTAGTCCATCTATACGGACCTCCATCAGGTTGCAAATCAAAAATAATTTTTTGTCTGCATCTAGCTCTGAAAAAATATTTGGCCTTCTAGCAGTGTATGGGATTTGTTCTATTAGTCCATCTATACAGACCTCCATCAGGTTGCAAACTGAATATATTTTTTTTCTGCATCTACCTCTGAAAAAATATTGGGCTTCTAGCTGTGTGTGGGACTTGTTCTATTAATCCATCTATACAGACCTCCATCAGGTTGCAAACTGAATATAACTTTTTTCTGCATCTACCTCTGAAAAAATATTTGGGCTTCTAGCAGTGTGTGGGTCTTGTTCTATTAGTCCATCTATACTGACCTCCATCAGGTTGCAAACTGAATATAATTTTTTTCTGCATCTAGCTCTGAAAAAATATTTGGCCTTCTAGCAGTGTGTGGGACTTTCTCTATTAGTCCATCTATACTGACCTCCATCAGGTTGCAAATTAAAAATAATTTTTATCTGCATCTACCTCTGAAAAAATATTTGGGCTTCTAGCTGTGTGTGGGACTTGTTCTATTAGTCCATCTATACTGACCTCCATCAGGTTGCAAACTGAATATAATTTTTTTCTGCATCTACCTCTGAAAATATATTTGGGCTTCTAGCTGTGTGTGGGACTTTCTCTATTAGTCCATCTATACGGACCTCCATCAGGTTGCAAATCAAAAATAATTTTTTGTCTGCATCTAGCTCTGAAAAAATATTTGGCCTTCTAGCAGTGTGTGGGATTTGTTCTATTAGTCCATCTATACAGACCTCCATCAGGTTGCAAACTGAATATATTTTTTTTCTGCATCTACCTCTGAAAAAATATTGGGCTTCTAGCTGTGTGTGGGACTTGTTCTATTAATGCATCTATACAGACCTCCATCAGGTTGCAAACTGAATATAACTTTTTTCTGCATCTACCTCTGAAAAAATATTTGGGCTTCTAGCTGTGTGTGGGACTTGTTCTATTAGTCCATCTATACTGACCTCCATCAGGTTGCAAACTGAATATAATTTTTTTCTGCATCTAGCTCTGAAAAAATATTTGGCCTTCTAGCAGTGTGTGGGACTTTCTCTATTAGTCCATCTATACTGACCTCCATCAGGTTGCAAATTAAAAAAAATTTATATCTGCATCTACCTCTGAAAAATTATTTGGGCTTCTAGCTGTGTGTGGGACTTGTTCTATTAGTCCATCTATACTGACCTCCATCAGGTTGCAAACTGAATATATTTTTTTTCTGCATCTGCCTCTGAAAAAATATTGGGCTTCTAGCTGTGTGTGGGACTTGTTCTATTAATCCATCTATACAGACCTCCATCAGGTTGCAAACTGAATATAATTTTTTTCTGCATCTAGCTCTGAAAAAATATTTGGCCTTCTAGCAGTGTGTGGGACTTTCTCTATTAGTCCATCTATACTGACCTCCATCAGGTTGCAAATTAAAAATAATTTTTATCTGCATCTACCTCTGAAAAAATATTTGGGCTTCTAGCTGTGTGTGGGACTTGTTCTATTAGTCCATCTATACTGACCTCCATCAGGTTGCAAACTGAATATAATTTTTTTCTGCATCTAGCTCTGAAAAAATATTTGGCCTTCTAGCAGTATGTGGGACTTTCTCTATTAGTCCATCTATACTGACCTCCATCAGGTTGCGAATTAAAAATAATTTTTATCTGCATCTACCTCTGAAAAAATATTTGGGCTTCTAGCAGTGTGAGGGACTTGTTCTATTAGTCCATCTATACTGACCTCCATCAGGTTGCAAACTGAATATAATTTTTTTCTGCATCTAGCTCTGAAAAAATATTTGGCCTTCTAGCAGTGTGTGGGACTTGTTCTATTAATCCATCTATACAGACCTCCATCAGGTTGCAAACTGAATATAATTTTTTTCTGCATCTACCTCTGAAAAAATATTTGGGCTTCTAGCTGTGTGTGGCACTTTCTCTATTAGTCCATCTATACTGAGCTCCATCAGGTTGCAAATTAAAAATAATTTTTTGTCTGCATCTAACTCTGAAAAAATATTTGGGCTTCTAGCTGTTTGTGGGACTTGTTCTATTAGTCCATCTATACTGACCTCCATCAGGTTGCAAACTGAATATATTTTTTTTCTGCATCTGCCTCTGAAAAAATATTGGGCTTCTAGCTGTGTGTGGGACTTGTTCTATTAATCCATCTATACAGACCTCCATCAGGTTGCAAACTGAATATAATTTTTTTCTGCATCTAGCTCTGAAAAAATATTTGGCCTTCTAGCAGTGTGTGGGACTTTCTCTATTAGTCCATCTATACTGACCTCCATCAGGTTGCAAATTAAAAATAATTTTTATCTGCATCTACCTCTGAAAAAATATTTGGGCTTCTAGCTGTGTGTGGGACTTGTTCTATTAGTCCATCTATACTGACCTCCATCAGGTTGCAAACTGAATATAATTTTTTTCGGCATCTAGCTCTGAAAAAATATTTGGCCTTCTAGCAGTGTGTGGGACTTTCTCTATTAGTCCATCTATACTGACCTCCATCAGGTTGCAAATTAAAAATAATTTTTATCTGCATCTACCTCTGAAAAAATATTTGGGCTTCTAGCAGTGTGAGGGACTTGTTCTATTAGTCCATCTATACTGACCTCCATCAGGTTGCAAACTGAATATAATTTTTTTCTGCATCTAGCTCTGAAAAAATATTTGGCCTTCTAGCAGTGTGTGGGACTTGTTCTATTAATCCATCTATACAGACCTCCATCAGGTTGCAAACTGAATATTATTTTTTTCTGCATCTAGCTCTGAAAAAATATTTGGCCTTCTAGCAGTGTGTGGGACTTTCTCTATTAGTCCATCTATACTGACCTCCATCAGGTTGCAAATTAAAAATAATTTTTATCTGCATCCAGCTCTGAAAAAATATTTGGCCTTCTAGCAGTGTGTGGGACTTTCTCTATTAGTCCATCTATACTGACCTTCATCAGGTTGCAAATTAAAAATAATTTTTATCTGCATCTACCTCTGAAAAAATATTTGGGCTTCTAGCTGTGTGTGGGACTTGTTCTATTAGTCCATCTATACTGACCTCCATCAGGTTGCAAACTGAATATAATTTTTTTCTGCATCTACCTCTGAAAATATATTTGGGCTTCTAGCTGTGTGTGGGACTTTCTCTATTAGTCCATCTATACGGACCTCCATCAGGTTGCAAATCAAAAATAATTTTTTGTCTGCATCTTGCTCTGAAAAAATATTTGGCCTTCTAGCAGTGTGTGGGATTTGTTCTATTAGTCCATCTATACAGACCTCCATCAGGTTGCAAACTGAATATATTTTTTTTCTGCATCTACCTCTGAAAAAATATTGGGCTTCTAGCTGTGTGTGGGACTTGTTCTATTAATGCATCTATACAGACCTCCATCAGGTTGCAAACTGAATATAACTTTTTTCTGCATCTACCTCTGAAAAAATATTTGGGCTTCTAGCTGTGTGTGGGACTTGTTCTATTAGTCCATCTATACTGACCTCCATCAGGTTGCAAACTGAATATAATTTTTTTCTGCATCTAGCTCTGAAAAAATATTTGGCCTTCTAGCAGTGTGTGGGACTTTCTCTATTAGTCCATCTATACTGACCTCCATCAGGTTGCAAATTAAAAAAAATTTATATCTGCATCTACCTCTGAAAAATTATTTGGGCTTCTAGCTGTGTGTGGGACTTGTTCTATTAGTCCATCTATACTGACCTCCATCAGGTTGCAAACTGAATATATTTTTTTTCTGCATCTGCCTCTGAAAAAATATTGGGCTTCTAGCTGTGTGTGGGACTTGTTCTATTAATCCATCTATACAGACCTCCATCAGGTTGCAAACTGAATATAATTTTTTTCTGCATCTAGCTCTGAAAAAATATTTGGCCTTCTAGCAGTGTGTGGGACTTTCTCTATTAGTCCATCTATACTGACCTCCATCAGGTTGCAAATTAAAAATAATTTTTATCTGCATCTACCTCTGAAAAAATATTTGGGCTTCTAGCTGTGTGTGGGACTTGTTCTATTAGTCCATCTATACTGACCTCCATCAGGTTGCAAACTGAATATAATTTTTTTCTGCATCTAGCTCTGAAAAAATATTTGGCCTTCTAGCAGTGTGTGGGACTTTCTCTATTAGTCCATCTATACTGACCTCCATCAGGTTGCAAATTAAAAATAATTTTTATCTGCATCTACCTCTGAAAAAATATTTGGGCTTCTAGCAGTGTGAGGGACTTGTTCTATTAGTCCATCTATACTGACCTCCATCAGGTTGCAAACTGAATATAATTTTTTTCTGCATCTAGCTCTGAAAAAATATTTGGCCTTCTAGCAGTGTGTGGGACTTGTTCTATTAATCCATCTATACAGACCTCCATCAGGTTGCAAACTGAATATAATTTTTTTCTGCATCTACCTCTGAAAAAATATTTGGGCTTCTAGCTGTGTGTGGGACTTTCTCTATTAGTCCATCTATACTGACCTCCATCAGGTTGCAAATTAAAAATAATTTTTTGTCTGCATCTAACTCTGAAAAAATATTTGGGCTTCTAGCTGTTTGTGGGACTTGTTCTATTAGTCCATCTATACTGACCTCCATCAGGTTGCAAACTGAATATATTTTTTTTCTGCATCTGCCTCTGAAAAAATATTGGGCTTCTAGCTGTGTGTGGGACTTGTTCTATTAATCCATCTATACAGACCTCCATCAGGTTGCAAACTGAATATAATTTTTTTCTGCATCTAGCTCTGAAAAAATATTTGGCCTTCTAGCAGTGTGTGGGCCTTTCTCTATTAGTCCATCTATACTGACCTCCATCAGGTTGCAAATTAAAAATAATTTTTATCTGCATCTACCTCTGAAAAAATATTTGGGCTTCTAGCTGTGTGTGGGACTTGTTCTATTAGTCCATCTATACTGACCTCCATCAGGTTGCAAACTGAATATAATTTTTTTCTGCATCTAGCTCTGAAAAAATATTTGGCCTTCTAGCAGTGTGTGGGACTTTCTCTATTAGTCCATCTATACTGACCTCCATCAGGTTGCAAATTAAAAATAATTTTTATCTGCATCTACCTCTGAAAAAATATTTGGGCTTCTAGCAGTGTGAGGGACTTGTTCTATTAGTCCATCTATACTGACCTCCATCAGGTTGCAAACTGAATATAATTTTTTTCTGCATCTAGCTCTGAAAAAATATTTGGCCTTCTAGCAGTGTGTGGGACTTGTTCTATTAATCCATCTATACAGACCTCCATCAGGTTGCAAACTGAATATAATTTTTTTCTGCATCTTCCTCTGAAAAAATATTTGGGCTTCTAGCTGTGTGTGGGACTTTCTCTATTAGTCCATCTATACTGACCTCCATCAGGTTGCAAATTAAAAATAATTTTTTGTCTGCATCTAACTCTGAAAAAATATTTGGGCTTCTAGCTGTTTGTGGGACTTGTTCTATTAGTCCATCTATACTGACCTCCATCAGGTTGCTAACTGAATATAATTTTTTTCTGCATCTAGCTCTGAAAAAATATTTGGCCTTCTAGCAGTGTGTGGGACTTTCTCTATTAGTCCATCTATACTGACCTCCATCAGGTTGCAAATTAAAAATAATTTTTATCTGCATCCAGCTCTGAAAAAATATTTGGCCTTCTAGCAGTGTGTGGGACTTTCTCTATTAGTCCATCTATACTGACCTCCATCAGGTTGCAAATTAAAAATAATTTTTATCTGCATCCAGCTCTGAAAAAATATTTGGCCTTCTAGCAGTGTGTGGGACTTTCTCTATTAGTCCATCTATACTGACCTCCATCAGGTTGCAAATTAAAAATAATTTTTTGTCTGCATCTAGCTCTGAAAAAATATTTGGCCTTCTAGCAGTGTGTGGGACTTTCTCTATTAGTCCATCTATACTGACCTCCATCAGGTTGCAAACTGAATATAATTTTTTTCTGCATCTACCTCTGAAAAAATAATTGGGCTTCTAGCTGTGTGTGGGACTTGTTCTATTAGTCCATCTATACTGACCTCCATCAGGTTGCAAACTGAATATATTTTTTTTCTGCATCTACCTCTGAAAAATATTGGGCTTCTAGCAGTGTGTGGGACTTGTTCTATTAGTCCATCTATACTGACCTCCATCAGGTTGCAAACTGAATATAATTTTTTTATGCCTCTAGCTCTGAAAAAATATTTGGCCTTCTAGCAGTGTGTGGGACTTTCTCTATTAGTCCATCTATACTGACCTCCATCAGGTTGCAAATTAAAAATAATTTTTATCTGCATTTACCTTTGAAAAAATATTTGGGCTTCTAGCTGTGTGTGGGACTTGTTCTATTAGTCCATCTATACTGACCTCCATCAGGTTGCAAACTGAATATAATTTTTTTCTGCATCTAGCTCTGAAAAAATATTTGGCCTTCTAGCAGTGTGTGGGACTTGTTCTATTAGTCCATCTATACTGACCTCCATCAGGTTGCAAACTGAATATAATTTTTTTCTGCATCTAGCTCTGAAAAAATATTTGGCCTTCTAGCAGTGTGTGGGACTTGGTCTATTAGTTCATCTATACTGACCTCCATCAGGTTGCAAATTAAAAATAATTTTTATCTGCATCTAGCTCTGAAAAAATATTTGGGCTTCTAGCAGTGTGTGGGACTCATTGTATTAGGCCATCTATACCAAGCTCCACCAGCTTTGAAATTAATAATAATTTTTAGCTGCATCTAGCCCTGAAAATAATTTTTCCCAATAGTGGTAGCAATAGAAATATGGGGCGCGCGCCTGGCTAACAAAAATATACGCTTCATAACACAAAACACCAGCCTAGCGCACTGCATTAATAAGATGGCATCATCGTCTCTCCCAGTGCTAGGCCTACTACGCAGGCTAGCATTACTGTGCCTAAAACACAATGTATGGGTCCGCGCTAGCCACTATGCTGAGGGGTATAAAGCTGCTGCTAACGCTTTATAACAATTCAATTGGCAGATTTTCACAGAGCTCTTCCACAACGCCCACCCATCGGGCAACAGTTGCCCACCCTCCCTATGGGATCTAGTGGCGAATAGTTGATGCCATTAATCAGAGCGTCAGTTGCCCCGTCAACGTGGCAAGCATACGGTAAGACAATGGAAGAGTGGACACGACTAGCAGCAGGCAGACGGGTTGACCAATGTGAACAAGCCAGATCACAAGTCACCATAGAATTTCTCCACCAGCTAATGATGAGGGGCATATCAGGGGCGTCAGCGCAGCGGTGTCTGACCGGAGTAGCATTTCACTTCCAACTACTGAATTGGGGAGATGTGACAAAGATTCATCATCAGACAATCCATAAAAGGGTGGAAAAGGGGTCAGTCAAGTCAGGAATGTAGACGTCCCGTCCCGTGTCACTAAAACTGATTTCTCACATCTTATCCCTAACACCATTAACATGACACTCACAATTTGAAGCAACACTAATGTCTACTGCATTTGTGATCGCCTTCTTCGGGGCGCTATGTATAAGCGAATTAGTCCCTCAATCCAAAATTACCACCAGTGGAGGCTTATTACACCAGGACGTAGTCATAGCCAATAATGCAATACGTCTACGCATACACCAATCGAAAACGGTTCCAGCGGGCAGGGGTACTTGGGTACTTCTACAACCCACAAACGGTACACTGAGTCGGGTAACAATAGTAAAAACATATCTAACCATCAGATCACAAAGTAATTTCTTCCTATCACACATTGATGGAACGCCATTATCAAGATACCTGTTCCAAGCTATATTTAATAAATGCATAACATCGGCAGGGAACCACCCCAAAGATTACGGGACACACTCATTCCGCATAGGTGCGGCCACGGAAGCAGCAAGAGCAGGACTGTCAGAAACGGAAGTTCTGAGGATAGGGAGATGGCGATCCACGTGTTTGGCGAGATACATAAGACCGGACTTGTTATCCTAACGTGGTTTGTTTCTTTTACAGGTGACGCTAAGCCAACAGTGTGAGTGATAGGCCACTCGTATATATATTGGGCACAAAAAAGGGCGAAAGTCCGCCCAGGTGGGAGGAAATTAGAGTTTCATAACACATATTTCAACTGGAGAGGTATTAGAGGCCTGCTATGGCCACAGGTACTAATGGAGGTAATCAAGGTAGGGAGAGAGGCAAGAGGTCCGGTCATCTTAGTTATACAGGCCGGGGGAAACAACCTAGGTCATCACAAGAGCGCATAACTAATGGCAATAATGAAACTAGACACTGAGCGCTTCAGAGAATTTTTCACAAAATTAGCTATAGTATGGTCAGAGATTGTGCTGATAGCGGTATGGCAAGGTGCGCGAAACATCACGGCCATCGAATGGACAAGGCGGGTAATAAATATTCGGATGGCAAAATTTAGAAGAGACAGAGGCGGTGTAGTGATACGACACCGACAACTGGAAGGAGATAAAGCAGGCCTCATACGGCCCGACGGTGTTCACTTAATAGATATTGGACTGGACATATTCCTGTCAGGACTCCAGGACGGAGTGGAACAAGCGTTAAGAGTGATGGGTGGGGGTCAGAGTCCTGCATATGAGTACGCTGGATCCTCCGTGGCCTGGAAATAGAAAGGACATGTTGGAGAGTTACACTTGTTGGCCAACTTGCCGGAGTGGGGACCCAGGGCATGCTGCAACAAGCTGAATTATTTTAGAAATAAAATGCCTTTCTAATGGAATGAGTATAAAGAGTTAATAAAGCTGTGACCGATCCTCACCCATCCAGTTGTAAGAGTTACATTATTGTATTGTCCATGAAAGGGGGGCGGTAGGGGGGCTGAGCGTCTGGGTTTGGTTGGGGGTCCCCACAGTCTGCCTAGGCTAGATTCATTTAAAAATTCTTATTAGATACACAGGCGGTGCAGCTTGCTTCGCAGCTGGGCTACTACGCCCAAAGTATTGCCTAGGCTAGAAGCAGTTAAAAATTCTACGCTGACTAGCAGACACTGAAGATTTGGAGCAGACCTCTGAGTAAACAGCTCTTCAGACTCAACCATCTGTGTTACCCCAAGCCATAGTGTATGTAGTTTCTTACAGTTAAAAGGGGGGGGTGCGACCCAACCCACCTGGAATTGACGATGCCAACGTCACGTAAGACACAGCAAGGGGACTCCCAAAATTGTGGCACAGACACCACTTAACCCTAGAACGCATACCTGTGGCCTCGCAGGCCCGCCCAGTTAATTGTTTTCTATTTTCTGCAAGATTACTTTAGTTAGAATTTTGAAACTCTAGGTATTCTTCATGTATATAGTTGTTTGTCATTTGAGTTTGAGTTATTCCATGTTATTTGCACACGGGCCTAAAGGGCCCCAGGTATGTGAAAGTGTAGATTTTTATGGTCATGCGTTCTAGGGTTAAGTGGCATCAATTACCCCACTGTTGCTTAAAACGGTTGGTGAGGTGATTTTACCAAATCCCCAAGCTTTTAGTCTCCCAAGGATGACACAGGGGTAGAAATGTCCTTGCGAATCCATGATTTGTTCATCTTTATGAACGTGAGTCTGTCTACATTCTCAGTGGACAGCCGTGTGCGCTTATCTGTCAGCACACCACCAGCAGCGCTGAACACACGTTCAGACAGAACGCTGGCTGCATGGCATGACAAGATCTCCAAGGCGTGGGTGGCGAGCTCCGGTGATTTTTCCAGATTGAAATACCAAAATGAGCAAGGGTCCAGTGACGCAGTCATGGCTTCGATGTTCACTTGGAGATTCTCCTGTACCATCGTCTCTAGGCATTGACTATGTGTCAGACTTCTTGTCTCCTGTGGCCTTGCAAAGGATGGTCTAAAAAAGTGGTGAAACGATTCCACAAAATTGCTGTTACCAGCAGATACTGTGTTACTGTTGCTGTTTGAGTGATGAAGACTCGACAGTCCCACCGTTGGCAAGTTAGAACTGTGAGATTCACTACGTGCACCACTGGTGTTTTGTGGAAAAGCACATGTAAGATTCTGCAACAGCGTCTGCAGATACTCCTGCATTCGTCAATACCTTTTTATGGCAGGAATTATTTCGGCAAATATACTTTTGTACCGGGGATCTAAGAGTGTGGCAACCCAGTAGTCGGGATTACTTCGAATTCTGACAATCCGGGGGTCATGTTGCAGGTAGTGCAGCAAGAAGGCACTCATGTGTCTTGCGCATCCAGAAGGACCAAGTCCTTGTTGTGTTGGTAGCGAGGTAAGAATCATGCTTCCTTCCTCTGCCCTCTCCCCCCAACCTCGCACAACAGAAATGTGATCAAGGTCTCCCTCATCTGATGAGTCTTCCATGCCCATCGCCAGTTCGTCCTCCACTTCTTCCTCGGCTCCTGCACCTTCCTCAACAGTTTGGCTGCTACCATGCGCCCTGGTTAATCCCTCTCCCCCACCCTCCCATGCCTGCCGCCTTGGTGCTGCCAACCGTCTGGACCTTGTAGATGTTATCCCTTCCACATACGACTCCTCCTCTACTTCCTCCACCTCCTCTTGTCCCACCACCTGACTCTGAATTCTGTTTAATGTGTACTCCAGCATGTAAATCACCGGAATAGTCATGCTGATAATGGCATCGTCGTCAGCACTAAACATCTTCGTCGCCATTTCAAAACTGTGCAGAAGGGTGTGTGGTGCCCCTGAGGGTTCAGTCACCACAGAGTTACTGCATCTCACCCAGAGGTGTGGTATCTCACCCTCAGGTAAGGAAGGCGTATGGCTCGGGACCCTAACTCCTGCATCCAACACATACCTGCAGTGGGGGTAGGGCGAGATTGCTCCTAAGGGAGAGCACAGTCCCAGGTCCCTAGCTGGTTTGAGGGTCCTATGTAGTGGGTGCTTAGGGGAGCAGCTTAGGGGAGCACATGACAAGGAGAGTATAAATAGCAAGCCATCTTAGAAAGAGCAAGCCAGACAGAGGAGGAAAAGTGACAGGAGCAGAGACTAGGCATGAGCTCTGCTCCGGAGGCGGGCCTAGCCTGGGAGGCCCAGGACTGAAGGAGAGAAGAGAGGAGTGGGAGCTGGAAGGCTCCAGGAACCGAAGGGACCCTACGGCTACGGACCATGCAGAAGGCCACCCGTACTCCCGCTGCTACCAGGAGGTAGAGGGGTCAGGCCAGATAAGGGGAACCGGTCCCTCAACTAGCGGAGAAACAGCAAGGCTCAACTAGAAACCGGAGGCTGCTGCATTTCATGTACTGCAGGCCAAAGTCCACACCAGTCTCACTAAGAAGGTAGCCACATAGGACCCAGGGGACAGAACACACGTCACCCGCCAAGGCCCGAGGATACCGGATAGAAGTGTCACTGGGTGTGAGGTGCAGGGAGAAGGCCAGAGAAAGGACACACAGAAGGGGGTCCTGCTAAGTACTCCGGAGCTATCTGGGGGTGGACTGAGCCCCTCACTGAGTATGCACAGCACGACGGGGGAGATTGCTCTGATACCTGTAATCTGGACTACAACAACTGTGAGTAATATCTTGAGACGGCATCACACGGACTCTGTGTTCATTACTGACTCCCTGCACTACAACCACCATCATCCACCCACACTGCCCTGAAGCTACACTCTTCCTGTGGTGAGTAATAATACCGTTGCTGCAAAACCACCAGCTTCAGAGGA
Source organism: Phyllobates terribilis (assembly GCF_046119375.1). Lineage (NCBI taxonomy): Eukaryota > Metazoa > Chordata > Amphibia > Anura > Dendrobatidae > Phyllobates > Phyllobates terribilis. The sequence continues at coordinate 14,103,104 of NW_027362766.1, forward strand.
CTGTTCCGCAGCGGCGGCCCCTTTGGCCGCACTCCACAGGTGACGTAGTCAGACATTATAAAATCCATATATACAAATTACCCTTGGATTGACCGCCCTGGGTCACGGACTGGGTCACCGCCACAGTGACTACAACCCCCAGCGTCTACCGGCCCGGCTCAGGGTACCCCATGGCCCAGGGGGCGCGTCAACTTCATAGGTCCCTGATCTGAGACCACTCCTGCAGCGTGATTTGCCCCACCTCTGGATCTCGTTGGCCCAGGCTATACGTCAGAACGTATTGCACCAGGGCTTGTCGGTGCTGCCACAGTCGCTGCAACATGTGCAGAGTTGAATTCCACCGTGTCGGCACATCGCATTTCAGCCGGTGAACTGGCAGGCCCAACGACTTCTGTAGAGATGTAAGTCATTGAACTGCGGGATGCGAACGGCGGAAGTGAGCACACAGCGACCGTGCCCTCTGCAGAAGGCCATCTAGTCCGGGATAGTGGGCTAAAAATTGCTGGACAATCAGGTTCAACACGTGAGCCATACAAGGCACGTGTGTGACATTGCCCCGGTGAAGGGCCGCACCCATGTTTGCAGCATTGTAGCACAGTGAGCTTCCCAGTGCAACTTATGCTTCATATCCATGTGACGGTACCTGCATGAAGTACTCAAACTATGGATTTTTTGGCCTCTACTTAGCTTTTGCTGACAAATATTACAGATAACACGAGTTGGGTCATCCTTATCGATCTGAATAAATGCCCAGGCTATGCAAGGCTTAGAGCCCATGTGACCTGAAGAGCCACTACGACTTGTGGTCAGAGGCAGAGTTGTGGTTGAGGATGCAGTTGTTGACGTGCTTCCAGTACTCCGTCTCTGTTAAGGAAGGCGCAACCTAACCTCGTCGTCAATAGCATCTGTGATGCCCCGCTGCACTTGGTATCACAGATCCTAGAAGAGTGCATTGATGGAATCCTCCACAAGAGGCCCCCATAAACATTCACACATCTCCACCTTCCACCTCAGACCAGCAGAGGGAGCCCGTTAGGGATATAAATAGGGAAGGTGGAGCTAGGCAGTTCAGTTCCTCTGAAGAGTTCCTGCAGTAGAGAAGCCTAAGAGAGGTCAGTCTGCAGTGGAGCTCAGTCTAGTCTAGAGAACACAGCTAATAGTTCAGCAGTGGAGCACGAGGCTCCTGCTTGCTAGATTCAGGGAGCCCAGATAGAGCTTAAGGTGTGCCGGTGCCGTAAGATCAGTGAAGCGCGGCAAGCTGCCGTTAGTGTGTATAGCCTAGTGAGGGCCCGAGTAGGCCGAAGGCGAGTGGCGAGTTAGTACATAAGGGGCAGAGGAGCTTAACCAGCTCACCCCGAAGCATTTACCGGACACAGGATCCGAGCTTACCGGTATCTCTATGACCCAGTAAGGCATAACCGGAATCCCTGGAGAACTACAAGTCCCAGGATCGCTAAGGTGCTGATATGTAACAGAGCCAGGAGACGCTTAGGCCCCGCATACTGGGAGCGTGAACTCCAAGAGAAGGCCCTACCACAAGGTCAGCCAGCGCAGGACAGAGACAAAGTTAGGCCTAGCTCCAGGCAGGTCAGAAACTTACTACGCAGAGGCAAGAAACAGGAGGCCCTACACCCGCTCATTGGGGAGGATCCTGATATGCACCCTTCACCCTACAGTGCTCCGGGATGTGCCTGAATTTCCACCAGTAAAAGGTACTGAAGTGACTACCGTGTCCGTTCACGTTCTTCCTCTGACCCAGCTGGGTCTCGCCTGTCCTGCATTCCCCCTGCATACGCTGCCCTGAGACCTAGCTCCACCTGTGGGGAGCTATACCATCGAGCTGCCTTATCACCGGCCTCAGTGGACTGCTGCAGCGCTGGTGCTTGTCACCAGATACCACAGGTGGCGTCATGAACTCTTATAAAATTAACAATTATCCACCCTTTTAAAGAAAGACCCCAGGGTACGGGCCAGGGAGCCGACCACCGCGACATCCCCAAGGCCAGGCAAATGCCCGGGTACCGAGTCATCCCCATCCCCAGGGCTAGTCACATCCTCCTCCACCTCCTCTGCTGACCTCATCGACTGGCTGACTGTGGGTTGACAGTAAGTGGGATCTCCAACCTCGTCATCATCACCCTGTGTGTTATCACACCCGTCGTCCTCAGAGCCAACCTCTTCCTGCCCTGACCGAAAAGTCAAGTTGTCCCTCCAATCAGGTATTTGAGTCTCATCATCGTCTTCATCATTATCTCCACCAACAGGAGTTACAGTTTGGGAACAAGGGTCTACATTATGCTCAGAACCTTCTTCATCTGGTCCTGGATCCGACTTATAAAGATTCTGGGCATCAGATCAGATCATTTCCTCATCTGGATTAACAGAAGCTCTGGAGCAGACCTCCGTTTCCCAGGCTATAGTATGAGTAAACAGCTGTGCAGACTCAACCATCTGTGTTACCCCATACTCAGACGGGCAGCTGGAGACTTGGGAGCTGTGAGGAAGCAAGTGCGATTGGGGTGACACCTCTGAGGACTGGAGTATTTGTGATGTTGAAATTGAGGTGATGGAGAGCCCACTTGAAGGAGCGCTTGATATCCGATGAAGCACCTGCTGTTTTTGTGCCTCATCTAGAATTTGTAGCGATGGGCGTGTCCGTAAGAATGGGATCGTATCACATTGTCCACGAAAAGAAGTCGACATCTTAGTTTGGCTGGAAGATGGTCTTTCTTCTGCAGATGTTACTCCCCCCCACCGTGGGGGGCCTCGACCCACCGGCGGACAGGCACCAGTATTGGGATAGGGGGGCTGGCCGTCAGGGTCCACCGCGGCTTTGGCACAAACCCGGCGACACAGAGGTGGCACGGGCAGGAACGGACTGGCCGTGTCGGCTTCTCACTTTTTGGATTTTAGAAGGGCATGACATGCCTATATCTGTGTCTCCCCCTCCTTTTACTCCTCCACCTCTTTTCTTTTTGCATGACTATATGTACTTGTCACTTTTCCATGTGTTAGTTGTGTCTTCTGAGCAGTTTGTCAGCTTTTGGACACCTTTGAAGGTGTTTTCTATGTGTTTCTATGTGTTTTTGTTTGCCTGCCATTGGTTTTAACGGTGTTCGAAGGTGTTCGACGAACAGTTCGACGAACAGTTCGGCGAACACACGGGTGTTCGACGAACCGAACCGAACTCGAACACTACGGGGGTGGCTCAACACTACACGACTATTAAACACAGAGCAGTGTCAAAAGGTTGTTGGTTGGATAGCAGATAATGCTTCCAGTCCCTTTGCCATCACGATCACCACCCTGTCTTCCACACGGTCAAGTCTCAGTAGCTGTGAGTCTGGACCGCATAATTCTCAGCTTGATCCTCCTTCCTCCCACCATGCCGAGTGCCCGAAGACAACTCATCCCACACTTGGACACTCAGAAAAGCTGTTCACTTTTCCATTTATAGATTCGGGCCTCTCGCCCGGCCAGCTTCAAGCGGGTCAAGAGGAGAACGCGAGTAGCGATTCAGAAATATTTGAGCAGCCACGGTCACATGAAGGCAAAGGTGGGAAAGTGCAATTACTTTCTCAAGAGGTGGATGATGATGAGACACATTTGCCAGAAAGTTAGGAGGAGGACCAGGGTGCGGAAATGGAAGACGAGGTGGTGGACTATATAGTAACTGACCCAACCTAGCAGGGAGACATGCAGAGTGAGAACAGCCGCACACAGGGAGAGTGAGGCAGGAAGAAGCAGTGCGTGGCCGCAGACACAAGGCGGGAGAGCGTTCCCTGGAACACCAACACAACTGAATTTGCCAGTTGAACTATTAGGTCTTCCTGAGACTGGTTGCTTTTTAAAGACTATTCAGATAACCCCAAAAAGGCCATTTGCACCACCTGCTAGGCCAGCATCAGCAGGGGTAGCAAAACTAGCAGCCTGACTACCACCAGAATGATCAGGCACATGGCAGCAAAGCACCCGACTAAGTGGGCCGAACCCCAGGGTCCAGAAACAGTGTCTGCGGATAACAACACTGCTTCTTCTGCTGTTTTGCGTGCACGCCAATCCGCTGTCCATGGCGCATGCAAAGATGCCTCCTGACCTGCACCTTTCGTTGCACACTCTCAACTAGCACCATCAGCAAACACTTCCACATCCTTGTCCCAGTGCAGGGTTTTGTTGTCCCTACCCCAGTCCGCGGAACGCAAGCGTAAATATGCAGCCAACACCCTACAGGTCACACTCCTAAATTCACACATTTCGCGAATGCTTGCACTCGAAATGTTGCCTTTTATGCTCATGGAGATGGAAGCTTCCGCAAGCTGAAGGCAGCAGCCGTCCCTCGGTACTCGGTCCCCAGCCGCCACTATTTTGCCCTGTGTGCCTTCCCTGCATTACACAAGCACCTGTCCCTTAACAACGCAGTTACTGGAAAAGTCCTCCTAACCACGGACACGTGGACAAGTGCTTGTGGGTAGGGACGGTACATCTCGGTGACGGCACACTGGGTTAATAAAGTGGAAGCCGGGACCCAGTCGGACCTTGGGACAGAACGCGTCCTCCTGACGCTGAGGATTGCGGGTCCTAGGTCAATCAGGGTTGCCCGCACATTCTACAGCTCCTGCACCTCATTCTCCTCCTCTTCAGCCTCCATCTCCGAAATGACCACATCAGTCACAAGCTGGAAGCACTGCAGCACTGTCTCAGCCAAGCGGCAACAGGCTGTGCTGAAGCTACTATGCTTAGGCGAAAAACCGCACAATGCTGAAAAGTTGTGAACAGCTCTGAAAGAGCAGGCAGATCTGAGGCTGACACCTCTGAACCTACAGCCAAGCATGGTCGTGTGTGACAATGGCAGGATCCTGGTGGTGGTTCTGAAGTGAGGTGACCTCACACACGTACCATGCCTGGCCCATGTGCTTAACCTCGTGGTTCAGCGGTTTCTCAAAACCTACCCGAATCTGCTGGATCTGCTTGTCAAAGTACGGCGCATGTGTGCCCATCTTAGAAAGTCACCTACATCTTCCGCCGCCCTTGCCTTGCTTCAGCAGCGTTTGCAGCTTCCAGCACACCAACTTGTGTGCGATGTCCCTGACGCGCCCCCATGGCCGTGGGGTACTCGGCAGCCGGGCCTCTGGTTGCCGGGGTATATCACTAGAGATGAGCGTTGTTCTACTCGAACTGTTCGCCAATCTCAAATTCGAGCTGTTTTGGGCGGTGTTCGAGCCGGTCGGCGAACACGAACAATTTGAGAAAAATTCGGCTGTTCGAGGTTATGTTCGATAACTGTTCGTGCACCAAAATCATAACTGGATTTTTTCTCAGTAATGATGAAAATTAATGTTAATACGCAGTTTGAGTGTACAGCGGGGCGGGGGGAGGGGCAGGGGATGGATCTCTGCAGGAACAATGAAGATCTCCATTTTTTTTTCTCTTTCCCGCATTTGCAGTGGGGAGGTGCAATCTGTCAGCCTATCAGCAGCGCACACACGGAGCGAAGTGCTTTTTTTCACACAAGCAAGGGCATGTGTGATTGGCAGTGTATGTCACATGTCCTTGCCCTATAAGACCAAGCCATTTTCCCCGTAGCCACCATTTTCTCACTGCTGCAGCTGCGTGTTAGACGGCACCGCTGTTGCTGTGTGCGCTATACCTTGTTAATTTCAAGCCAATTTTCGCACAAATATACAGATAGCTTGGGAGTAGGGAATAGTTGTGATTGCAGTCCTTTTAAGGACTAGGTTACAGCATTTCCTACGACTTTTATCAGGCAGGTCTGTGCTCTTAAATAGATAGATTGTGGGAGTAAAGACTAATTGTAATTGGAGTCCTTTTCAGGACTAGGTTACATCAGTTCCTATCAGTTTTTGCCAGGCAGGTCTGTGCCAGTGCTGTGCAAGTTTTTTTCACAGCATTTGGCTGAATCTAGCAAAGCTAATCCTTTTTGGCCTATTGCAGAGTGTGTTAGTCAGTGGAGTAGCCTATCTGTGTTGCAAGATATACCACCTGTGTATAGAATACCAATTTTTTTACTGCACCTAGTGAAGTAAAATCTTTTGGGCATAGCATCATTCTATTAGTCCATCTATACTGACCTCCATCAGGTTGCAAACTGAATATAATTTTTTTCTGCATCTAGCTCTGAAAAAATATTTGGGCTTCTAGCAGTGTGTGGGACTTGGTCTATTAGTCCATCTATACTGACCTCCATCAGGTTGCAAATTAAAAATAATTTTTTTCTTCATTTAGCTCTGAAAAAATATTTGGGCTTCTAGCAGTGTGTGGGACTTGTTCTATTAGTCCTTCTATACTGACCTCCAGCAGGTTGCAAATTGAATATAATTTTTTTCTTCATTTATCTCTGAAAAAATATTTGGGCTTCTAGCAGCGTGTGGGATTGTTCTATTAGTCCATCTATACTGACCTCCATCAGGTTGCAAATTAAAAATAATTTTTTTCTGCATCTAGCTCTGAAAAAATATTTGGGCTTCTAGCAGTGTGTGGGACTTGGTCTATTAATCCATCTATACTGACCTCCATCAGGTTGCAAATTAAAAATTATTTTTTTCTGCATCTAGCTCTGAAAAAATATTTGGGCTTCTAGCAGTGTGTGGGACTTGGTCTATTAGTCCATCTATACTGACCTCCATCAGGTTGCAAATTGAATAAAAAAATTTTCTGCATCTAGCTCTGAAAAAATATTTGGGCTTCTAGCGGTGTGTGGGACTTGGTCTATTAGTCCATCTATACTGACCTCCATCAGGTTGCAAATTAAAAATAATTTTTTTCTGCATCTAGCTCTGAAAAAATATTTGGGCTTCTAGCAGTGTGTGGGACTTGGTCTATTAGTCCATCTATACTGACCTCCATCAGGTTGCAAATTAAAAATAATTTTTTTCTTCATTTAGCTCTGAAAAAATATTTGGGCTTCTAGCAGTGTGTGGGACTTGTTCTATTAGTCCTTCTATACTGACCTCCAGCAGGTTGCAAATTGAATATAATTTTTTTCTGCATCTAGCTCTGAAAAAATATTTGGGCTTCTAGCGGTGTGTGGGACTTGGTCTATTAGTCCATCTATACTGACCTCCATCAGGTTGCAAATTAAAAATAATTTTTTTCTGCATCTAGCTCTGAAAAAATATTTGGGCTTCTAGCAGTGTGTGGGACTTGGTCTATTAGTCCATCTATACTGACCTCCATCAGGTTGCAAATTGAATAAAAAAATTTTCTGCATCTAGCTCTGAAAAAATATTTGGGCTTCTAGCGGTGTGTGGGACTTGGTCTATTAGTCCATCTATACTGACCTCCATCAGGTTGCAAATTAAAAATAATTTTTTTCTGCATCTAGCTCTGAAAAAATATTTGGGCTTCTAGCAGTGTGTGGGACTTGGTCTATTAGTCCATCTATACTGACCTCCATCAGGTTGCAAATTAAAAATAATTTTTTTCTTCATTTAGCTCTGAAAAAATATTTGGGCTTCTAGCAGTGTGTGGGACTTGTTCTATTAGTCCTTCTATACTGACCTCCAGCAGGTTGCAAATTGAATATAATTTTTTTCTGCATCTAGCTCTGAAAAAATATTTGGGCTTCTAGCGGTGTGTGGGACTTGGTCTATTAGTCCATCTATACTGACCTCCATCAGGTTGCAAATTAAAAATCATTTTTTTCTGCATCTAGCTCTGAAAAAATATTTGGGCTTCTAGCAGTGTGTGGGACTTGGTCTATTAGTCCATCTATACTGACCTCCATCAGGTTGCAAATTGAATAAAAAAATTTTCTGCATCTAGCTCTGAAAAAATATTTGGGCTTCTAGCGGTGTGTGGGACTTGGTCTATTAGTCCATCTATACTGACCTCCATCAGGTTAAAAATTAAAAATAATTTTTTTCTGCATCTAGCTCTGAAAAAATATTTGGGCTTCTAGCAGTGTGTGGGACTTGGTCTATTAGTCCATCTATACTGACCTCCATCAGGTTGCAAATTAAAAATAATTTTTTTCTTCATTTAGCTCTGAAAAAATATTTGGGCTTCTAGCAGTGTGTGGGACTTGTTCTATTAGTCCTTCTATACTGACCTCCAGCAGGTTGCAAATTGAATATAATTTTTTTCTGCATCTAGCTCTGAAAAAATATTTGGGCTTCTAGCGGTGTGTGGGACTTGGTCTATTAGTCCATCTATACTGACCTCCATCAGGTTGCAAATTGAATAAAAAAAATTTCTGCATCTAGCTCTGAAAAAATATTTGGGCTTCTAGCGGTGTGTGGGACTTGGTCTATTAGTCCATCTATACTGACCTCCATCAGGTTGCAAATTAAAAATAATTTTTTTCTGCATCTAACCCAGCCAATAGTTTTGGCCTAATACCACAGTTTGGCCACTCAGCTCTGCTCGGTTACCATCCATTGTTTTTTTGTGCAAACAACTCCAGAGTTGTGAATTAGTTAACCACCAAAATGAGTGGAAAAAGGCCTGCTGCTGGTGGAAAGGGGAATAGGCGTGTTGGGAAGGGGAAAAAAGGTTGTGTCCGTGGGGTAGGTGCAGAAGAAAGACCATCTTCCAGCCAAACTAAAATGTCTACTTCTTTTAGCGGACAATGTGATAAGATCCCTTTCTTACGGCCACGCCAATCGCTACAAATTCCAGATGAGGCACAAAAACAGCAGGTGCTTCAACGGATATCAAGTGCTCCTTTAAGTGGGCTCTCCTCCACATCAACTTCAACATCACAAATACTCCAGTCCTCAAAGGTGTCACCCAAATCGCACTTGCTTCCTCACAGCTCCCAAATCTCCAGCTGCCCGTCTGAGTATGAGGTAGAACAGATGGTTGAGTCTGCAGAGCTGTTTACTCATACTATAGCCTGGGAATCAGAGGTCGACTCCAGCGCTTCTGTGAATCCAGACGAGGAAATGATCTGCACTGATGCCCAGAATCTTTATGAGTCGGATCCAGGACCAGACGCAGAAAGTTCTGACCATAATGTAGACCCTTATTCCCAAACTGTAACTCCTGTTGGTGGAGACAATGAGGAAGACGATGATAAGACTCAAATACCTGATTGGAGCGACAACTTTAGTTTTTTGTCAGGGCAGGAACAGGTTGGCTCTGAGGACGACGGGTGTGATAACGCACAGGGTGATGATGATGAGGTCGGAGATCCCACTTACTGTCAACCCACAGTCAGCCAAGAGATGAGGTCAGCAGAGGAGGTGGAGGAAGATGCTAGTGACGACGAGGTCAGGTTGCGCCTTCCTGGACAGAGACGTAGTACTGGAAGCACGTCAACAACTGCATCCTCAAACACAACTCTGCCTCTCACCACAAGTCGTGGTGGCTCTTCAGGTCGCATGGGTGCTAAGCCTTGCATAGCCTGGGCATTTTTTCAGATCGATAAAGATGACCCAACTCGTGTTATCTGTAACATTTGTCAGCAAAAGCTAAGTAGAGGCCAAAAAATACATAGTTTGAGTACTTCATGCATGAACCGGCACATGGACATGAAGCATAAGTTGCAGTGGGAAGCTCAGTGTGCTACAATGCGGTCTAGCCGGCCGGGCCAACCACCGTCTGCCATATCTTGTGCATCCGCGGCCTCTTCATCCTCTGTGACTGGGGGGACAGCAGTCACACCTGTTTTGGGGCGCAGACCTGCCACCTCTTTACCCGCAACAGCCAGCGTGATTGGCAGGTCATCATTTTCTTTGGAGGTGGTAACACCAGCTGGTCTTGAGCGCTGTCCAACATCGATAGCACCACCTTTGGATCAAGGCAACCTAACATGTCCGCCTGCATCTTCCTCACAGACCGGCAGTTTGCCGGGGACACCCTTATCAACCCCGTCTAAGCACAATAGCCAGCCCTCGGTCCCTCAGATGTGGACAAGTAAAAGACCATTTCCTCCTAGCCATGAGAAAGCTAAGAGGTTGAATTTCACCATCTGCAAGCTCTTGGCTACAGAAATGCTGCCTTTCCGCCTGGTGGACACAGAGGATTTTCGAGACCTTATGTCCGTCGCAGTGCCCCAGTACCAGATGCCCAGTCGGCACTACTTCTCAAAGAAAGGTGTGCCTGCGCTCCACCACCATGTCGCACACAACATCACCGCTTCTTTGAGAAACTCTGTGTGTGACAGGGTGCATTTCACCACAGACACTTGGACGAGTAGGCATGGACAGGGGCGTTACATGTCGCTGACTGGGCACTGGGTAACTATGGTGACAGCAGGACAAGGGACTGCTGTCCAAGTCTTGCCGTCCCCACGAGTTGTGCGTCAATCCTCTTTATGTCATTTTTCCTCCACTGCTTCTGCCTCCTCAACCTCCTCTCGGTCTTCCACCTGCACCCAAAGCCTGTCTGGTCATGCCACAAGCTTTCTAACTGCGCAGAAGGGATCCTGCACACCTCCTTACTATGCTGGCAGTAGGGCTCAACGTCATCAGGCGGTTTTTACATTGAAATGTCTGGGAAATGTGAGTCACACAGCTGAGGAGTTGTGGTCAGCTCTGGAGAACCAATTTCATGAATGGTTGTCTCCACTGGACCTGAAACCAGGGAAGGCCGTGTGCGACAATGCTGCAAACCTGGGTGCGGCCCTTCGCCGGGGCAATGTCACACACATGCCTTCTATGGCTCACGTGTTGAACCTGGTTGTCCAGCAATTTTTAGCCCACTATCCCAGACTAGATGGCCTTCTGCAGAGGGCACGGTCGCTGTGTGCTCACTTCCGCCGTTCGCATCCCGCAGCTCAGCGACTTACATCTCTACAGAAGTCGTTGGGCCTGCCACTTCACCGGCTAAAATGCGATGTGCCTACCCGGTGGAATTCAACTCTGCACATGTTGCAGCGACTGTGGCAGCACCGACAAGCCCTGGTGCAATACGTTCTGACGTATAGCCTGGGCCAACGAGATTCAGAGGTGGGGCAAATCACGCTGGAGGAGTGGTCTCAGATCAGGGACCTATGCACCCTTCTGCACAGTTTTGAAATGGCGACGAAGATGTTTAGTGCTGACGATGCCATTATCAGCATGACTATTCCGGTGATTTACATGCTGGAGCACATGTTAAACAGAATTCGGAGTCAGGTGGTGGCACAAGAGGAGGTGGAGGAAGTAGAGGAGGAGGAGTTGTATGCGGAAGGGCTAACATCTGCAAGGTCCAGACGGTCGGCAGCACCAGGGCGGCAGGCATGTGAGGGTGGGGGAGATGATTTTACCAGGGCGCATGGTAGCAGCCAAACTAGTGAGGAAGGTGCAGGAGCCCAGGAAGAAGTGGAGGACGAACTGATGGAAGACTCATCAGATGAGGGAGACCTTGATCACATTTCTGTTGTGCGAGGTTGGGGGGAGAGGACAGAGGAAGGAAGCATGATTGTTACCTCGCCACCAACACAACAGGGACTTGGTGCTCCTGGATGCGCAACACACATGAGTGCCTTCTTGCTGCACTACCTGCAACATGACCCTCGAATTGTGAGAATTAGAAATAATCCTGACTACTGGGTTGCCACACTGTTAGATCCCCGGTACAAAATTAAATTTGCAGAAATTATTCCTGCCATAGAAAGGGATGCACGCATGCAGGAGTATCAGCAGAGACTGTTGCAGAATCTTACATGTGCTTTTCCACAAAATACCAGTGGTGCACGTAGTGAATCTCACAGTTCCAACTTGCCAACCGTGGGACCGTCAAGTGTTCAGCACTCAAACCGTAACAGAACCACAGTATCTGCTGGTAACATCAATTTTGCGGAATCATTTCACCACTTTTTTAGCCCATCCTTTGCAAGGCCACAGGAGACAAGAAGTCTGACACATAGTCAACGCCTAGAGACGATGGTACAGGAGTATCTCCAAGTAAACATTGAAGCCACGACTGTGTCACTGGACCCTTGCTCTTTTTGGGCTTCCAATCTGGATAAATGGCCGGAGCTAGCCACTTACGCCTTGGAGATCTTGTCATGCCCCGCAGCCAGCGTTCTGTCTGAACGTGTGTTCAGCGCTGCTGGTGGTGTGCTGACAGATAAGCGCACGCGGCTCTCCACTGATAATGTAGACAGACTCACGTTCATAAAGATGAACAAATCATGGATCCGAAATGACTTTTCTACCCCTGTGTCATCCTGGGGAGAGTAAAAGCTTGATGATTGGTTAAAATCACCTTACCAACCGTTTTAAGCTTTCAAATTACTAATCATGTTTATCTGTATCTTGACTGGAAAATAATTTGGGCTTTGTAGCAGTGTGCAGCACTGATCCTATTAGGCCATCTATAATAAGCTTCACCAGATTTAAAATTAAAAATAATTTTTAGCTGCATCTAGCCCGGAAAATAATTTTGGGGCTCCGAGATGCGCAAGACACATAAGTGCCTTCTTGCTGCACTACCTGCAGCATGACCCTCATATTGTCAGAATTCGAAGTAATCATGACTACTGGGTTGCCACACTCTTAGATCCCCCAAACTTTTCGATCAACCTTTTCATTTTAATAAAGACCAAAAAAATGGTCATTTTTGAAATTATAAGCATTAGCAGGTTGTTAGAAACTGAAATCAAACAGTTTTCAACTCAAAACTTTATTCTAGGTGATGTTACATTTTCACATAGGACCCCTTGTTCGAAAGGAGCTTCTGAACTCTCTCGTCCATTGAATTTGTCAGGTTTTGGATGGTTTCTGCTTCAATTGTTTTGCATGAGGACAGAATACCCTCCCAGAGCTGTTGCTTAGATGTGAACTGCCTCCCGCCATCATAGACACTCCTTTTAATGATGCTCCAAAGGTTCTGAATGGGGTAGAGGTCAGGGGAGCATGGGGGTCACACCATAAGTTCGTCCCCTTTTATGCCCATATCAGCCAGAGATGCAGATGTTTTATGTGCAGCATGAGATGGTGCATTATCATGCAGAAAAATGATCTTGCTGTGAAATACATGGTTCTTCTTCTTGAACCATGGCAGGAAGTGCTGTTTGAGAAAATCCACATACATTATGGAGTTCATCTTTAGCGCCTTCAGGGATCCTAAAGGGGCCAACAATCTCTCTCCCCATGATTCCAGCCCAAAACATTACTCCACCTCCTCCTTGTTGGCGCTGTAGCCGTGTTTGCGTGGGGTGTCCATCAACCACCCATCCTCCACTCCATTCATCTGGACCATCGAGCGCTGCACGGCACTCATCCGTGAGCAAAACAGTTTTGAAATCAGTCTTCATGTAATGTTTGGCCCACTGGAGCCGTTTCTGCTTGTGTGAAGTGGATAGAGGAGGTCGACAGGATGGCGTATGCACAGCTGCAAACCTCTGAAGGACCCTGCATCTTGTTGTTCGGGGGACGTTGGAGGCACAAGCAGCTTCAAAAACTTGTCTGCTGCTATGACAAGGCTTTTTTGCCGCTGCTCTTTCAACCTGACGTAATTGCCTGTAGGAAAGAGTCCTCAATTTGCCCTTATCAGCACGCACACGTGTGTACTGTGAATCAGCTACATACTTCTTGATTGCCAAGACACTTCATCCTGATCATCGCACAATGTTGATTGTAGTCATGCCTTGACCTAAACACTCCACAATTTGTTGCTTCTCAGCAGCCGACACATCCTTTTTCTTTCCCATTTTGGCAGAAAATGTAGGCTGCTTAATAATGTGAGAGAGCCTTCTTAAGTAGTCTTGCCTTTCATTGGACACACCTGCCAAACTAATTAGCACAGGTGTCTGCAATTGCTTACAGTGATATAAAGAGCCCTGACACACATCACCATCAATGAGTTTAACTGACAAACAAACAAATTCTTCCCTTATCACTCCTAAACACTTTTTGCATAATAATTTGGAACGCGGTGTACATGTGCTTTTCCACAAAACACCAGTAGTTCACGTAGTGAATCTTACAGTTCTAACTTGCCAACCGTGGTCTGTATGGAATTGTTCAATAAAGGGCCCAAAATTAAGATAACATAGATGGGAGAGGTCTCTATGAATAGGAATGCCTAAGTATTTGATACCCTGTGAGGGCCAGGCAAAGGGAAAGTTGGACTGGATGGAATCCTATATGGATTTAGGGAGGGAGACATCGAGGGCCTCAGACTTCGCTGCATTGATTTTAAAATTTTACCATGTAACAAAGTGATCTATTTCAGCCATAACAGCAGGGATGGATATATGTGATTGAGTGATATATACTAGGACATCATCAGCAAATAGAGAGCACTTGTACTCGGTGCCTCCCACCTCAATCCACCTAATATTGGGGTTATGGCGAATTGATGAGAGCAGGTGCTCCGTCACTAGGATGTATAAGAGAGGGGACAGAGGACATCCCTGCCTTGTCCCATTGGTGATTGTGAAAGGTGATGAAAATGTTCTGACGCACCCCCTGGGCCTTGGGACACCCGGAGCCGGACCCTTCTTGGTGGATGCTGGTGGTTGTAGTCTTCGTGGCGGCGATCCGGTTCCGTGGCTCAGGGCGGTCAAACCAGTGGCGGAACTATTTATGTGGTTTTGATGTTTAAATGTCCGACTACGCCACCCGTGGATTGCGGTCAGAGTGAACCGCCGCTACAGGGCAGACCGCTAAGGCTGGTGTTGTGGGTGCAGCAGAGCGTAGCATAACTCCCCACGGGAGGAGTATAGCCTCAGGGCAGTGTATGCGGAGGATGGGGGTGATGGTGCAGGGCAGCAGCAGTAACGACACGGAGTCAGTGATGCAGTTCAGGGCCTTTACTCACAGTTCTTATTATCCAGACCACGTCTGCAGGTAACGGCTGCCCACGTCGTACTGTGCTCACCAGGTGAGGGGCTCAGACAACTCCCAGATAACTTTGGAGCGCTTCACAGGACCCCCTTTGTGTGTCCTTTGTCTGGCCTTTCTTACCAACACTTCTGTCCGGCTGCCTCGGGCCTCCTCTTGGTAAACTTGGCGCCAGTTTCCCTGACCCTATGTGGTGCCTTCCTAGCGGGTGGAGCAAGGGGCTGCGCCACATAAAATGTCAGAGCCTCCGGTTTCTAGCTGAGGGTCGTTTCCTGCCTCCACTAGTTCGGGGACCGGTCTCCCCCTTTGGCCTGACCCCTCCACGCAGGTGGATTCGGGCGTGCGGTGGCGACTCGCCCGTCCGCACCCCTGGGATCCCTTCATTCCTCGTTCCTGGAGCCTTCTCCGCTCCTCTTCCTTCCTTCTCCCTCTTGCAGGCCTGGGCCTCTGTTACTAGGCCCGCCTCCGGAGCAGAGCTCATGCAGAGCCCCTGCTCCCTGCCACTTCTGCTCAGACTTCTCTGCACTGAACTAAGATGGTGCCCACCTTTTATACTCCCTTCTCAATGCACCCAGGAACTGCTTCCTCCCTGCTCCTGCACTGCAGGGTTCCCCTTCCTCAGTGTTCCCTCCCCCCACTCCAGCCAGGGACAGGGACTGTCGTGCCCATCTCAGGGGCATATTGGTCGCCCTGCCCCACGGCAATGTGGTGTAATGCATGCAGGTGTCGGGTCCTGATCCACACTCCATCCTTATCTGAGAGTGAGATATCACACCTCTGGGTGAGGTGCAATACGTCTGTAGCAACCGAGCCCTCGGTGCTACAGTTCCATTTATCTTCAGCCTAGGTGACGTATTGTGATACAGGGCCGTGATTTTGGCTATAAAAGGGTCCCCTAGACCCCTACCCCAAGCTTTTTAAGAGAATCATATATGGCGTGCCAGGAGACTCTATGGAATGCTTTCTCAGCATCCAACGAGAGTATCTACTTACAAATTTTTAACTGCATCTAGCCCAGGAAATACTTTGTGCCTAGTAGCAGTGTCTGCTAGTCAGCGGATTATCCCGGCTGTTAAGCAAGCTACACCACCTGTAGTTTGGACACTTAATTTTTTCAAAGGAAATGCTTCGGGACCACGGGATACTTAGTGAAGAGCATCAGGAGGCACCCCAAGGCATAGGGGCTGGGACTGGCACTAGGATGCCTTGCGGTGGACAGCCGAGCTCGATCCTTATAAAAGCTTTTTAACTGCAGCAGCTTTAGTGGACGCTACTGGAGCTGGAATTACGCGGCTGCTGGCATGAGACTTGCCCTCCAATAGATCCTTGTAAATGGATTTAAAGTGTATTCATTCAAATTAGAGGGACAATTTAAATTAAAAAGCTTAGAGCTGCCTCCACCACAGGGGGGCTCTCTCGACCCACCAGCGGACAGGCACCAGTATTGGGAGAGGGGGGCTGGCCGTCAGGGTTCACCGCGGCTCTGGCACAAACCCGGCGACACGGAGGTGGCACGGGCAGGAGCGGACTGGCCGTCTCGGCTTCTCACTTTTTGGATTTTAGAAGGGCATGACATGCCTATATCTGTGTCTCCCCCTCCTTTTACTCATCCACCTCTTTTCTTTTCACATGACTATATGTACTTGTCACTTTTCCATGTGTTAGTTGTGTCTTCTGAGCAGTTTGTCAGCTTTTGGACACCTTTGAAGGTGTTTTCTATGTGTTTCTATGTGTTTTTGTTTGCCTGCCATTGGTTTTAACGGTGTTCGAAGGTGTTCGACGAACAGTTCGACGAACAGTTCGGCGAACACACGGGTGTTCGACGAACCGAACCGAACTCGAACACTACGGGGGTGGTTCAACACTATATATCACGGTGGCTGGCCCGGTCCGTGACCCAGGGCGGTCAGTGAAATGAGGAAACTTCTATTATTTGGGGTTTTTGGAATTATTTGTGACGCCACCTGTGTTGTCTGGTGAGGATCACCAGCGCTGCAACAGTCATCTGAGGCAGATGTTAGGGCAGCAAATGATGGGACAGCTCCCACAGGTGGAGCAGGCCTCAGGGAAGTGTAGGGGATGTACTGGATGGTGGTGCAGGGGAGAGACGGCAGGGCGGTCCCGGAGGAAGGATGGACACTCACACAGGGGTAAGCTTCTGTACCTTTACTGGTGATGCTGCAGGCACGGTCCAGGGTACTCCAGGTGAAGGGCACACTTCTGGACTCTCCCCAGTGAGCAGGTATAGGGCCTCCTGATCCGTTGCTTTACTCTCTAGGCTTCTGGCCTGCCTGGAGCTGGGCCTAGCTTGGTTATTGTCTCTCTCTGCACCTGCTGACCTGGTGGTAGGGCGTTCTCTTTGGAGATCACTCTCCCTGGACACTGGGACCTCTGTGACTCATAGCCCTGGTACTTTAGTCAGTGTTTGGTGAACCTGGGACCTGTAGTCCTCCAGGAGTTCCGGTGGTTCCTACTGGGTGTAAAGGGTACCTGTATGCGCGGACCCGGTGTCCGGTATATATATCGGGGTGAGATTACTATGCTCCTCTGCCCCCTAAGTTCCACTCTCCTTTTTTCCTCTTCTCCTTGCCGTCGACCACACTCGGGGCCCTCACTACTTGTCAGCTGGTGTGCTGCGTCTTCACCGCTCTCTGAGCTTTGGCACACTCTCCGCTCACTCTGAGCTGTGTTCCTCTCTGAACACTGAACTGAAACTAAGACTAGACTGAGCTGCCTGGCTCCACCCTCCCTATATATGTCCCTAATGGGCTCCCTCTGCTGGTCTGAGGTGAAAGGTGGAGGTGTGTGAATGTGTGAGGGCCTCTTGTGGAGAAGTCCATCCATGCACCCTTCTGGGTTCTGTGGAAGCAATGCGCAGCAGGGCGCCACATCCCCACGCGGTGGAACTCTACATTGCAGATGTTGGGAAGGATTTGTGAGCAGAAGAGGGCAGTTGTTGACTACCTGCATCAGCACAGCCATCAGTAGTCAGGTCAGACTCCACACATAAGACCTCAGGAGTGGACATGGATGTCAGACATCTGCACCATCCTCCAAAACTTTGGGGACTCCACCAAGATGGTGAGCGACGATGATGCCATAATTAGCATCACTATCCCACATCTCTGTCTTCCGAAACCCTCTCTGCTCACAATTAAAGAGGATGCATTGTAGGCGGAGCTTGACGAGATGGAGCATGGAACCATACAGGGTGATTCCACACAGCCCAGCCTCATTGCATCCCAATGTGGATTGGGTGACAATGAGGAAGAGGAGGAGGAGGAAGAGCAGGAGCTAGTTTCTTGCACTATAGACGGCACTACCTGCACAACTGTCATACCGTTTGTTCAGCGTGGATGGCCAAAGGACAGGGAGGAGGAGAAGGAGAAGGAGGAGGAGGCTGAGGAGGAGAACATGGTCAGTCATCCTCTAGCTGAGGACACAGAAGTCTTGCCTGTTAACAGTCTGGCACACATGGCTGAGTATATGTTACGCTGCTTTTCCCGTGAATCTCTCTTTGTCGAAATTTTGGGTGACAGTCATTACTGGTTGGTGACACTTCTAGACCCACGCTTCAAGGAGAACTTTATATCTCTTATTCCTGTGGATAAAATGGGGCAGTACCACAAGGCCCTTGTTGTGGAATTATTAAAAAAAATCCCATCTAAAAATGCTGGCGGCAGAGGTCACAGTTCATTGGGCAACCAAGGAGTACAGGCGAGATAGACACAAATCCAATCCAGCAGAGGCAAGGAAACATTGTCAAAGTTCTTGAACAGTTTTCTCAGACCTTCTCATCGCACAGGCCCTGAGGTGCGGGGTACTCTCCCAAGGAGGGAAAAGTTTGGGAAGATGCTGAGGGAGTACCTTGCCGATTGTACCAACGTCCTCCGTGATTCCTCTTTGCCTTATAATTATTGGGAATCCAAGCTGGATACGTGGCATGAACTGGCTCTATACGCCTTGGAGGTCCTGGCCTGCCCTGCCGCCAGCGTTTTGTCAGAGCCGCTGCTTCAGACCAATCACAACGGACACCAACTTATAAGTGCAATGACACTCTATGTGTTTGTAATCCCTGACGAAGGAGGTCATATCCTCAGAAATGCGTCGGATAGCGCTAGAGGCATCCTTTTGCAGAGAAGAAAGCCCATAGTCCCAGTGACGTTACTCAGACACAGAGCACTTAGCACTTTATCATTGGACCAGCGTAGGTATGACCGGCCTGCACACCGTCTCTGCACCACGTGGACTGTTCTGTTATTCACCGCTGCAGCCTGCTCATCTACCTCATGCACCTGAGAAGAAAGCGGGACATATCCATTTTTGACTTCCAACAGCTTTTCATACTCAGCGCTGCAGACTGCTCATTCATCTTCTGCACCAGAGAAGAAAACGGGACATATCCACCCTGGATTTTCAGCAACATATCCACCTTGGATATCATTTACGGGATTTTGGTTGTGTTGGACTCTCCATATAGCTACACCAACTCCAGGTAGGACTTTCTATTCTTTCCTGTTACGTTGCAGCCCGTACGGTATCTACCATTTTTTTTGCATTGTATTCAGCACATGGGCAATCAGTGCTTCTGGAATGCAGCTCATCTTCAACTGATCATCACCTTAAACAGTAGCGCTATTTCATATACCTTTTTGTATCTAAAGTAATAAACAATTGTCTACAGTACCTTGAAAAATTATTCTTCCCCTGTTAACTTTTCCACATTTTGTCACTTTACACCCACAAACTTAAATGTATTTATTAGGATTTCTAATTATTTTAAAAATATAAACCTGAGAATTGTGACGTGCATTTGTATTCAGCCCCATGTGGTCTCATACCCCTAAAAAAATCCTGAGTGACCAATTGCCTTCAAAAGTTACATAATTAGTAAATCGAGTCCACTAATTTATTCTCAGTTTAACTACAGCTGTTCTGATAAGGCCTAGGAGGTTTGAATAAGAATATTAGGGATCAAACAACATCATGAAAACCAAGGAACACACCAGACAGGTCAGGGATAAAGTTGTAGAGAAGAGTAAAGCAGGGTAAGGTTTAAAAAAAAATAGCCCAAGCTCTGAGCATCTCACAGAGCACTGTTCAATCCATCATCCAAAAATGGAAGGAGTATGGCACAAGTGAAAGCCTACCAAGACATGGCCATCCACCTAAACTGACATCCCAAGCAAGGAGAGCACTAATTAGAGAAGCATCAAAGAGGCCCAAACTCACTCTGGAGGAGCTTCAGATCTGCAGCCCAGGTGATAAAATCTGTCCACAGGACGATTATTCGCATATTCCACAAATCTGGCCTCTATGGGAGAGTGGCAAGAAGAAAGTTATTTTTGAAAGCAAGTCATAAGAATTCCCATTTACAGTTTGAAAAAAAGCCATGTAGGGGACCGAGCCAGCTTGTGGAGGAATGTGCTCTGGTCAGATTAGACCAATGTAGAACGTTAGGTGTGGTAGAAAACAAAAACTGCACATCCCCCTGAAAACACCATCCCCACCGTCAAGCATAGTGAAGGCAACATCATGCTATGGGAATGCTCTTCTTCAGCAGGGACAGGGAAGCTGGTCAGAGTTGATGAGAAGATGGAAGGAGTAAATACAGGGCGATCCTGGAGGAATACCTGTTAGAGGCTGCAAAAGACCTGAGACTGGGCCTAGTTGTTTCATCTTCCAGCAGGACAATGACCCTAAGACTCCTGCCAGAGCTACAATGGAGGGTTTAGATGAAACCATATTCATGCGTGTGAATGGCCCATTCACAGTCCAGACCTAAACCCCATTAGGAATCTGTGACAAGACTTAAACATTACTGTTCACAGACACCTCCACCCAACCTCACACATCTCCACCCAGTCCCCCCGGAAATGTAAAGTGCTAAAAATAAAAATTATCATTATTAATATATTTTTTTAAGTGAAATGAGTCAGAATTGAAAGGTAAAACCAATAAACGTATAAAATGAACATTTTTTTCAATGAACCTGGTGCCTAGCAATAGTGGAAGAGTGTGACTACACCAATTTCTTTAGTTATAATATCACATGACATTAATAACAATGTAAATGAAACCATGACAACATCAATAATAGATACAAAGTCAAGGCTCTAAGGGTGCAGGTAATGTTTTTGCCCTAAGTCACATGTAAATTATGGACATTGGTCCTTCATCTGACACATGGACTGAATTCTGCATTCAAATTCCATCAAACTATCCAAATGTGGAAATAGATTTACATTTCCTATATCCAATGGGATACTTTGCATCTTTCCATGTCAGCTATATAGTATGTTTCTCCGTTACAGCAGAACACGAGCATTTCTTCAAGACGAGTAGTCATCGAGGTCTTTACTGACTTCTAGGCAGCTGATTTACACTATAAAAATATCAAGATGGCAACAATTAACGATATCACCCCATTGGTTGTAGGCTTGATGTCCATAGCCATAACATTCCCCGGATACACGTTCATATTAGTGGTGAATATTTTGGACTGGATGAAGAATAGAAGACTTGAAATAAGTGATAAACTCCTCTCTGGAATTAGTCTATGTATCCTTATTCACCGATTTCTTCACGCAAGTGTTGACTTCATTCAATTCTCGATAGGATTCTTTGTCATTAAACAGACCGCGCTGTGGACAAATCTACTATATCTGTCATCAGTATTCTGCACTTTGCTCTTCTCCATGTGGCTCGCCATTTACTTTTGCCTGAAGATCGTGAGTATTAACAACCAACTCTACATCAATATTCAGCGTGGATTCCCCAAGATGTTTCCATGGATCTTCCTTTCTTCGGTCTTGGCTTCTATTCTTATAAGTGTTCCTGCTTCACTGGGTTTAACACAAAGTCACTTTACAAACTCAACAGATGTTTTACTGATTTCAGGACAATCAATATTACAACTTGCATGTTATTTCATACCTTATATTGTTTTTTCGTTTTTATGTATCTTGTTGTTTTTCGGTTCGGCTGTGAATATCATTTTTTCTCTTCGTAGACACGTTAGACACATACATGATAACGATGCAGGATTTGGAGCTGAGGTTGTTGAGGCTCATGTTGCTGCCATGAAAACAGTCATCTCTTTACTCGCTTTTAACATATTTTATTACTCTTTAATTACCTCTTTAGTTGCAATGAATTTAATGAAAGCTTGGACTCCCGTCTTTTCTTACCTGTATCCTTTGTGCCATATTCTCGGTGTGCCAATATTAATACGAGGAAGCAGCAAATTGTGGAAAAAGGTTCATTCTATTTGGCTTTATTGCTGGTAATTCTATTGCATAATATGGCAAGAGAGTAGACAAATGTAGTCATGGTTTACCTCTACATTTTGGATGCCTGTGATTTGGTTGTGCGTTTAAAGGGAACCGGTCAGGTCCCCCGTGCCCTCCAACCCAGCGGCATTCACCTATGTATGAGTAAATTCCCTGCCTAACCAGCACTCTATAACGTTATTGCGTGAAAGCAAGGTATAAAAAAGCATCTACAATGCTGGCCAAAAGTATTGGCACCCCTGCAATTCTGTCAGATAATACTCAGTTTCTTCCTGTAAATGATTGCAATCACAAATTCTTTGTTCTTATTCTCTTCATTTAATTTGCTTGCAAGGAAAAAACACAAAAGAGAATGAAGCAAAAATCAAATCATTGATTATTTCACACAAAACTCCAAAACTGGGCCGGACAAAAGTATTGGCACCCTCAGCCTAATACTTGGTTGCACAACCTTTAGCCCAAATAACTGCAAACAACCGCTTCCGGTAACCATCAATGAGTTTCTTACAATGCTCTGCTGGAATTGTAGACCATTCTTCTTTGGCAAACTGCTCCAGGTCCCTGATATTTGAAGGGTGCCTTCTCCAAACTGCCATTTTGAGATCTCTCCACAGGTGTTCTATGGGATTCAGGTCTGGACTCATTGCTGGCCACCTTAGAAGTCTCCAGTGCTTTCTCTCAAACCATTTTATAGTGCTTTTGGAAGTGTGTTTTGGGTCATTGTCCTGCTGGAAGACCCATGACCTTTGAGGGAGACCCAGCTTTCTCACACTGGGCCCTACATTATGCTGCAAAATTTGTTGGCAGTCTTCAGACTTCATAATGCCATGCACACGGTGAAGCAGTCCAGTGACAGAGGCAGCAAAGCAACCCCAAAACATCAGGGAACCTCCGCCATGTTTGACTGTAGGGACTGTGTTCTTTTCTTTGAATGCCTCTTTTTTTTTCCTGTACACTCTATGTTGATGCTTTTTCCCAAAAAGCTCTACTTTTGTCTCATCTGACCAGAGAACATTCTTCCAAAACGTTTTAGGCTTTCTCAGGTAAGTTTTGGCAAACTCCAGCCTGGCTTTTTTATGTCTCGGGGTAAGAAGTGGGGTCTTCCTGGGTATCCTACCATACAGTCCCTTTTCATTCAGACGCCAACGGATAGTATGGGTTGACACTGTTGTACCCTCGGACTGCAGGGCAGCTTGAACTTGTTTGGATGTTAGTCGAGGTTCTTTATCCACCATCCGCACAATCTTGCGTTGAAATCTCTCATCAATTTTTCTTTTCCGTCCACATCTAGGGAGGTTAGCCACAGTGCCATGGGCTTTACACTTCTTGATGACACTGCGCACAGAAGACACAGGAACATTCAGGTCTTTGGAGATGGACTTGTAGCCTTGAGATTGCTCATGCTTGCACATAATTTGGTTTCTCAAGTCCTCAGACAGTTCTTTGGTCTTCTTTCTTTTCTCCATGCTCAATGTGGTACGCACAAGGACACAGGACAGATGTTGAGTCAACTTTAATCCATGTTAACTGGCTGCAAGTGTGATTTAGTTATTGCCAGCACCTGTTAGGTGCCACAGGTAAGTTACAGGTGCTGTTAATTACACAAATTACAGAAGCATCACATGATTTTTCAAACAGTGCCAATACTTTGTCCACCCCCTTTTTTAGGTTTGGTGTGGAATTGTATCCAATTTGGCTTTACTACAATTATTTTTGTGTTTTTTCATTGAAGTCAAATTAAATGAAGAGAATAATACCAAAGAATTTGTGATTGCAATCATTTTCAGGAAGAAACTGAGTATTATCTGACAGAATTGCAGGGGTGCCAATACTTTTGGCCACCACTGTATAGTGTCCCTGTTTCCTATTGTTGTGCCCCTGAGGATTCAGTTGCCGCAGAGGTACTGCACCTCACCCAGAGGTGTGGTGTCCCCTTCTCTCAGGTAAGGAGGGAGTGCTGCCCGGAACCCCAACACCTGCATCCAACACTGCACTGCTCCAGGCCGGCTGGAAGGGCAAGACGCAATGTATGTTTCTGCTGAGCCCTGACCCTGGCTGGAGTGGGGTGAACCCAAAGGTAGGGGGAACCAGTAGTGGGTGTGGGTGGAGGAAGCACTATGAGGGAGCACCATAGTAGTAGGTATATAAATAGGGAAGCCATCTTAAGGTGGCAGTTCAGACAGTGAGGACAGTTCAGAAGAACAGGCTGGGAGCAGAGTCTCAGTAGGAGCTCTGCTCCACAAGTAGGGCCTAGTGTCAGAGGCCCAGTAGGGGATCAGGGAGTAGGCTATGTTCTAAGAAGTGATCCTAGGGGGTACGGCGAGTGCAGGAAGGCACCCGTACGCCCCACACCTGTCAGAAGACAGAGGGATCATAAGCTGCATTCTAATCCCCAGGAGGGTCAAGTAGGTACATGATCCGACGCACAGGAGGGACTTCAGAGCACCCGAGCAGGATTCAGAGTGGGCAGCGCAGAGCAGGAGGGAGAAAGACCCAGTGTGAAGTTGGTCTAGAGAGGAACACAGGAAAGTGGGGTTCTGTCAGGTATTCCCAAATTACCTGAGGAAGAACTGAACCCCTGCCAGGTGAACGCAGTGCGACGCGGGAGGCTGTAAGCTGACAGGTCACACTGAGGAACTAAAGAACTGTGAGTAAAGACACGGATGACTGCACCGCACCGCCTCTGTCCATTATTTCATCCGTGACATCTTTCCCCCTGCACTACAACGCCCAGCGCACCTTACACATTCTACACTGCCCTGGAGCAAGCTCTTCCTGTGGAGAGCCACACCATCCCTGCTGCCGCAACACCAGCTCCAGAGGACTGCTCCGCAGCGGCGGCTCTCTGTAGCCGCAATCCACGGGTGGCGAACACTTTAAATCCCTTATAAATATTCCCCCTTTTTACTGACCGCCCTGGGTCATGGACCGGGCAAGCTACCGTGATATCCTCCGGCAACCAGAGGCCCGGCTGCAAGTACCCCACGGCCCAGGGGGCGCGTCATCTTCTGGCGTCACGAACAGGATGTGTGACCAGCCCGTACTGGCGGGTGAAGTGTGCCTAGAGAACTGTGTTATGTTACTGAATGTGGCACATGCCCCAGAAGAACGGGCGCCATTATGTGGTTGATCAAAGACAACAATATGGTACCTCCCATCGTGGGCCGGGTCCCAGAATGGCGACAAAAGCATACCCTGCCCCTTGCAACTGTGATTGTCCGCATCGATGTGTCCATCAATACAGGGAGGATGTCGCAAGGAGTGACCGACAGCAGATTGCCATGGGACCGCCCCCGAAAGGGGAGGGGAGGAAGAGAGAAGGAATGGAGACAGGGTGTGGTCTTAACCAGGCTAGACAAACCGCACCTGCCAGCTGGCCTGCAGCGACAAGAGACCCCCCTCACCCTGGGGGGAGAAATATTTAAACTGTCCCCCGAGGATGCCGAGTTCCTCCAAGCTGAGGTGCAGGAGCTGAGCCGCAATGTCAAGGAGGAAGAGGACATGCCCCTGCAGCCTGAGGCTGATGACCCGGCTGGGTCAGCCAACAAAAGTCAGCCATACCCCTGGCGGGGACCCCACTATTAGTCCAGCAGGTGGGACTAGCTGTAAATAGTCGCCCGGAAGGGTGCAATAGCTAGAGTTTGCAATAATGTTTTCTTAGAGTGTGTATTTCTATGGCTTGCAGTGTGTGTTTATAGGATTAACCGCCAGGGTATATAGAGTCCAGGCTGGGGACTGTGAACAGCCAGAGACTGACTTTGTAAATAGTTCTGCACTTCTTAAAGTGCTTCCTATTGGTTTTATATTAGTAACCATGACCACAGAACAAAAACCAGTTTGGTGTGACGGAAGCCGTGGTCCTGCACCAGGATCGTCTATGCCCTGCAGCCACGTCCAGGGCCTACGTTGGGGGTTTGCGGACGGGTCCCTCATGCTGCTACTTGTTGCACCTGTTCAAAGTAAAATGGACACCCGGTTACAGTATGAACTGTAACCTATTATAAGAGACGTTTATGAAAAATGTTTTATAATGTGTGATAAATGTTACCTGTTACGTTAAAGTTAAGTGCCTCCCATAAAGGGAAGAAATGTTTTATAATCTTATATGCGAATGCATTCTTAAAATTTTGCATGTCAATTTATCCTGTTTTACTCTGTTCCAGCCCGCGGACGTGCTGTGTTTTATCAGTGGGGAGTGTGGCGCCCCTGAAGGTTCAGTCGCCACAGAGGTACTGCATCTCACCCAGAGGTGTGGTGTCTCCTTCTCTCAGGTAAGGAGGGAGTGCTGCCCGGAACCTCAACACCTGCATCCAACACTACACTGCTCCAGGCCGGCTGGAAGGGCAAGACGCAATGTATGTTTCTCCTGAGCCCTGACCCTGGCTGGAGTGGGGGGAACCCAAAGGTAGGGGAAAACAGTAGTGGGTGTGGGTGGAGGAAGCAGTTTGAGGGAGCATCATAGTAGTAGGTATATAAATAGGGAAGCCATCTTAGGGTGGCAGTTCAGACAGTGAGGACAGTTCAGAAGAACAGGCTGGGAGCAGGGTCTCAGTAGGAGCTCTGCTCCACAAGTAGGGCCTAGTGTCAGAGGCCCAGGAGGGGAGCAGGGAGTAGGCTCCGTTCTAAGAAGGGATCCTAGGGGGTATGACGAGTGCAGGAAGGCACCCGTACGCCCTGCACCTGTCAGAAGACAGGGGGATTGTAAGCCACATTCTAATCCCCAGGAGGGTCAAGTAGGTCCTTGATCCGACGCACAGGAGGGACTTCAGAGTACCCGAGCAGGATTGAGAGTGGGCAGCGCAGAGCAGGAGGGAGAAAGACCCAGTGTGAAGTCGGTCTAGAGAGGAACACAGGAAAGTGGGGTTCTGTCAGGCATTCCCAAATTACCTGAGGAAGAACTGAACCCCTGGCGGGTGAACGCAGCGCGACGCGGGAGGCTGTAAGCTGACAGTGCACCCTGAGGAACTAATGAACTGTGAGTAAAGACACGGATGACTGCACCGCACCGCCTCTCTCCATTATTTCGTCCGCGACATCTTTCCCCCTGCACTACAATGCCCAGCGCACCTTACACATTCTACACTGCCCTGGAGCAAGCTCTTCCTGTGGAGAGCCACAACATCCCTGCTGCCGCAACACCAGCTCCAGAGGACTGCTCCGCAGCGGCGGCTCCCTCTAGCCGCAATCCACGGGTGGCGAACACTTTAAATCCCTTATAAATATTCCCCCTTTTTACTGACCGCCCTGGGTCACGGACCGGGCCAGCTACCGTGATATCCCCCGGCAACCAGAGGCCCGGCTGCAAGTACCCCACGGCCCAGGGGGCGCGTCAATATGCTAATGAGGGATTTGACTAGTCGATGGGGAATGCATTATGTCATATTTTTGCTGTACCAATATTAATACGAGGAAGCAGCAAATTACAGAAAAAGACACATTTTATTTGGCTTGATTTACCCCTAAGTCTCTTGCAGATCGGTCCGAGGATGGACTGTAATGCACGGACTGGTGACAGCTCTCCAGTCCCGAGTGTCACAACCTTATAGACATGTATGAAGATGTGACCCTTGGGTCAGGAGGACAGCGGCCAGTTCATGCATTGTGCTCTGAAATATAAACTTTTGTTTTTATTTATTATTATGCTTTGCTTATAAAGAGTCCATATTCTGCAGCGCCTTACAGATATTAAAAGGGACTGTCCCCATTGGGATTCACAATCTATCATTATGTCTTTGGAGTGTGGGAGGAAACCGGAGAACCCGGACGAAACCTACGCAAACACGGGGAGAACATACAAGCTCCTTGTAGATGTTGTCCTTGATGGGATTTTAACTTAGGATAGTGCTAACCACTGAGGCACCATGCCACCCAAGCATGAATATTTTGCATTTGGGGCAAAAATAAAACTATGAGATATAGAAAAATTTAGTTTAAACCTAATGTTGCCCATCCAAAGCTGATGGGTAAATAAATAAAATACTTTGACTTGAGGTCTTGTTACATTTCAAGTTTAGCTATTAAACCATTAATTCTATGGTGCTGTACATGTAAAAAGGGTTTACATATAAAATACATATATAAAATATAGTCAACGAACTAACAGTTTGCCTTGAAAAATGACCATTAAACATACCAGTTGAAAATGCTTAGGCCAGTGCTGTTTTTTTAGGATATCCTGTGTTTTTTTATGTTTATGGTTTCTTTTTTTCTGTTTTTATCTTCTCCACAATTTAACAGTGACACGATGGGACTAAGGCTATACGCTCAAACGGATAGGTCCATTACTCTTCTGTGTGGACGATGCATAAGTAATGCTGTTTTTTACTAGTCTACAATAAATGTGAAGTTTTATGGCTTTAAGTAGTTTTTCAACTCTGGACTTTCCTGACATAAATGCCAGTAACAAGCGACATAGGGGGAGAGAGCTACCCCTCAAGGGCTTAAAATCTATAGGATAATAGGGAAGTTAACAGTAGGTTGTGGGGGGGCTTGCAGCAGTTCCGGTGGTAGCGAGTGACATGCAAGGTGTAGGAAAGACTGAGTGAAACACGAAGGGAAGGGGAAAAGGGAGCCCAGAAAGTAGGGAAATGGGGAAGTGGAGACCTCCTAGGCTGATCTGAATCACCATGTCTCCACTAATATCCCTAAATTGGTTCCTCACCAATCGCCGCACAGGAACCATTCCCTGTATATCCTTAGCGCTTGGCCCTAGATAGGGAAGGGGGATGAGCGCTAGTCAGTCCCCACTAAACACTAGAGACAGAAAGGGAAGACAGACACGGGGAAGTAGCTTAGCTTGAGTTGACTTCAGAGAGATTGAAACACGTCCTCTCAGGTCCAGGAGGAAGTAAGCAGACTGCAACAGCTCAAAGCCTTTACAAGGGGTCACATGTGAATATCACCGGCACCTCCCTCTGGCAACTGCCAGTATTTAAACACCCAGCCAGGGTGTCAATTAGCCAGAGAGAGGTAGCCACTGGGTCCTAGAGTAAGACAGCTAAGAAAATGTCTGTAATGACAAACGAAGAGATCTTCTGCAACCAACTGCAGGGAGACTATCACTTCTGACACAGCCGGGACACTACCCCCTTTCTACAAGTGGCTTCTGGACACTCAGGACCAGGTTTATCAGGATAAGAGGCATCAAATGAACGAACCAACCTGGGAGCGTTCACGTCTGATGCTGAAACCCACATCCTCTCTTCTGGACTATAACCCTTCCAGTGCATCAAGTATTGTTGGGAACAACTTTGGAGATGAGAATCTACAACTCAAGAAGTTCCACATATTTATTGAGTAAGGACCTGTGGAAAACATTGTAGACCTGAGGAAGTTCAAGACGACACGCTGCTGGGTTAATGACGGCGGTTATTTTATAGGGACCAATAAACCTAGGTCCCAGCTTCCAAGAAGGAACTTTCAATCTTATATTCCTGGTAGACAACAACACAAAGTTATTCACATTCAGGTCTGGACCTGGCAAGCGTTTTGTCAGCCATATGTTTATACCTGTCTCCCATGATCTTTAAATTACTTAGGACCCCCCACCACACACAGGAGAGCGACGAAAGCAAAACGTTTCTCCTCAGAAACTCCCGAAGCTCCTCCCCCACTAAAGGTACTAAATTGCGGGTGGTAACCATATGCACCAAAAAAAGTGACCTGCCAGTGGATTCTTGGCGATGATTATTAATGGCGAATTCTGCCAGCAGTAAGTAGAATGCCCAATCCTCCTGATTTTCAGAGACAAAACACCTGAGGTAGGTCTCCAAATTCTGATTCACACGCTCGGTCTGTCCATTCGACTGAGGGTGGAAGGCAGAGGAAAAGGACAGCTGCACCCCTAGACAAGAACAGAATGCCTTCCAGAACTTGGAAACAAACTGGGTCCCCCGATCTGACACCACATCGGAGGGAACCCCATGAATCTTCACAATCTCATTTATGAACACCTGAGCAAGTGTCTTGGCGTTTGGAAGTGCACATAATGTGACAAAGTTAACCATTTTACTGAACCTATCTACTACCACCAAAACCACCAGTAGGTCAGTAATAAAATCCATGGACAAGTGTGTCCATCGCCTACTAGGGATAGGTAGCAGAAGAAGAGTACTAGACAGACGGACCCCGAGGCAACACAGCCCCAACCCCCACATTTGACACATCAACTTCCACAATAAAGGGTTGGGAAACATTGGGCTGACACAGTATAGGTGCAGTGGCAAAATAATTATTTAAGGCAAAAAAAGCCAGGAGGGAGGCATCCGATCATTTGGAAAAATCAGACCCCTTCTTAGTCATGTCAGTAAGGAGTTTCACTACCACCGAGTAATTTTGGATGAAATTCCTGTAAAAATTAGTAAAGCCCAGAAAACGTTGTAGGGCCTTCAGGTTCTCGGGACGTTCCCAGTCAAGGACTGCACGGATCTTCTCAGGATCTATCTGAAAACCAGAAGATGACAACAAGTACCCCAAAAACTGCACCTCCTGAACGATGAAAACACATTTTTTCTGTTTGGCAAAAAGTTTGTTATCCCTTAATATCTGGAGCCCCTGTTTAACATGCCCCCGATGGGTCTCAAAATCAGGTGAGTAAACCAAAATATCGCCCAGATAGACCACCACAAACCTGCCCACCAAATGATGGAAAATATAATTTATGAAATGCTGGAACACCGCAGGTGCATTGCTCAAACCAAAAGGCATAACCTGTAGTGCTAAGATGTTAATGGCCATCAGGAATCCATATTGGTAGCCTGTCTTTAAAGAACCTTTTAAGATAATTCACAGTAACAATTATATTAGACAGTAATAGCTTAGTTTATACTAGCTTTGCATTTTCTGTAGTTTCCCCAGCACCTGGATCAATGTTTAGTGGGAAAGTGCATATTTATGTTATCATCCAATTGGTGCATAGTTTCGGCATCCATGTTTGGTGAGAAATTATGATGAGTACGGTTCCTGGTGAAGTTTTCTTTCTTCCTGTGTAGTGTGCAGTGTAAGTACTTTACCTTTGTGATTTTATTATGCAAAAGTGTACTCAATATCACACTATTTCCTATTTTCTGTAATCATTTAATTATAATAAAAATTAATCGCCTTTTTTAAAGCCGTTTCCGAGCCCTTTAAAAACTTGGCAAAACAAACCAAACTCTCGAAATGCCCTTCAGGGGTATTGAACGCTATTTTCCATTCGTCCCCTTCTCTGATTCTAACCAGATTGTAGGCTTCCCTTAAATCCAACTTGGAGAACACCTTAGCTCCTACAACCTGGCTGAACAAATCAGGAATCAGAGGAAGAGGGTATGGATCACGGATGGTAATTTGATTTAATTTCCAGAAATCTAAACAGGGACGTAGACCACCATCTTTTTTCTTCACAAAGAAGAACCCTGCCGCCACAGGCGAAGATGAGGGCCTGATGTGTCCGTTCTCCAGACTTTCGTAATTAAATCCTTCATGGCTTGTGACTCGCCCCCTGGGCCGCGTTTTGCGCACGTGTGTGGGCTACCCGGAACCAGGTCTCTGGGGAGTTGTAGTCTCCGTGGGGGCGACCCGGTCCCGTGGCTCAGGGTGGTCAAACCAGTGGCAGTCTTTTATGGGTTTTAGGTTAATTGTCCGACTACGCCAACCATGGATTGCGGTCAGTGCGGACCGCCGCTGCAAGGCAGACCGCTGGGGCTGATGGTGTATGCAGCTGAGGTAATGTGACTCCCCACGGGAAGAGTGCAGCCCCAGGGCAGAGAATGTGGATGATGGGAGTGATGGTGCACGGGCGTCCCAGCACTAGTAGTGCTGGTGCGGCGATGAAGCTCAGAGACGTGGGGTTGCAGTTCAAGTTCTTTACTCACAGTTCTTTATGTCCCAAGTCATTCCGCGGGCAATGACTGCCCAAGCCGTGCTGCGTCCACCAGGTGGGGGGGGCTCGGTCAGCCCCCAGGTAATTCCAGAGTGTGACACAGGACTCCCTTCTACTCCTTTCTCTGGCCATGCCCCACCAGTGACACTACGTCTGTCCAGCTCCCGCGGGCCTTCTCTTGGGAGGGCTTCGTGCTCACGTCCCTGACCCTATGTGGTATGCCTTTCTAGTAGGTGTAGTGAGGGGTCGCACCAAGATATGATCGCGACCGCCGGTCCTTGGGTGAGGATTAGTTGCCTCCACCAACTTGGGATCCGGTACCCTGTTCTGCCAACCCGTCACCCGCAATCTCCTGGGCCTTTGGGGTTCCCTCTGCCTTCTTGTCTCTGGGCCTCTCTTGGTGTTCTGTTCCTTTCTTCCTTTCCTTTCTGTTCCCGTTCCTTGCTGTTTCTGTTCCTCTCCTCTGGCTCTGGTCTTCACTCTAGGCCTGCCTCGTGGAGCTGGGCCCAGACTGAGCTGCAGCTCCCTGTCAGCCCTCTATGGCTGAACTCCTCTCCTCTCCGCACTGACTGTCTGAACTTCTCTTCTTTCAGTGCTGGCTAGCCTCACAGGCTAGGCCTGCCTCCGGAGCAGAGCTCCACAGAGGCCCTGCTCTGTCACTTCCTCTCTCAGACTGAACTCTCTTCTAAGATGGTGAACACCTTATATGCCTCCCTCTCTGTGCATGAGCCGAGGTGACTTGCAACCAATGGGCTCCTACCTATGCCCAGAAACCCAACCCCTATCTGCTCCTACATCACTGGGTTTTCCTCCCCCCTCCCCACTCCAGCCACGGACAGATGCTGTCGTGCCTGCACTTCTGTCTAGTGGGAGCACCGTTGAGCTGTGCCTCGGAAATGGGGTGTGTGTGATGCATGCAGCCTACCGAGTCTCGGTCCACACTCCATCCTTACCCGGGAGTGGGATATCACACCTCTGGTTTGAGGTGCAATACCCCTGTAGCAGCCGAACCCTCGGGGCGCTACACTTGTCTCTCAGGGCCAGAAAGATTATACAGTCTGGACTTTGGTAGTTTAGCTCTGGGGGTCAGGTTAATAGAATAGTCATAAGCACGATGAGGAGGCAAATCCTGACACCCCTGCTCAGAAAAAACGTCCTCAAAACCAGACAGAAAAGGAGGTAATATTTCCGGAGCGACAGTAGCAAGGGGAATATCTAAACAGTTCTCAAGCAGTAATCTCCCCATTCAATAATCTCCCCGGCTTCCCAATCCACCAACGGATTATGTTTCACCAGCCAGGGAAGACCCAAAACAATCGGGGTAGGAAGATTGTCCAGAACATAGCAAGGGATTATCTCACAATGAACCGACCCCACCCTCAGTTTTACATCATGTACAATGTGAGTAAATGCTTTCTGTGTAAGTGGCGCCAAGTCGATGGCGAAGATGGAAATAAAGTAAAGCAAGCAAGATCATGAGTTTTCACAAACTTAGCATCAACCATTCTGACTCCGGCTCCACTGTCAACAAACACAGACATTTTCTCGGTTTTGCACTTAGCACCACCTCTGCTGCCAGGACAAACTGGGAACTGCAGGTTGCCAACAAATGTACCCCTTGTTTATCCAACTCCAGACTACCAAGCATTAATCGAGTCTCCTTTTGTTTAGGAATTGAAAGACAGGTCCGAATAAAATGTCCCTTTTTCCCACAAAAAAAATACGCCTTGTTTCTTACGAATCTCTGGGGAGATGTATGATGCAGAGACACCCCCTAACTCCATGGGTTCCTCCACCTCCCCCAACACTGGTTCACAGCCAGACCGCTCCCCCGGCAGAGGTACACAACCCCAACAAGAAGACCCCGGAGAAGGTGGTCTCACTAGTCTATCCCGAAGGCTTCTATCAAGACGTATGGTCAATGAAATGGCAGTCTCCAAGGACTGAGGGGTTTCATACACTGCCAAGGCATCTTTCAAACTTTCAGTAAGACCCTCACAAGATTGACTTTTAAGGGCTGAGTCATTCCATTTGGAATCCGTTGTCCATCTACGGAATTCAGAACTGTACGTCTCCACTGACCTATTCCCCTGCT
The DNA here is from genome assembly GCF_046119375.1 of Phyllobates terribilis. Taxonomy (NCBI): domain Eukaryota; kingdom Metazoa; phylum Chordata; class Amphibia; order Anura; family Dendrobatidae; genus Phyllobates; species Phyllobates terribilis. The sequence continues at coordinate 14,137,085 of NW_027362766.1, forward strand.
GAAGGCGACGTAGCCTAGACTCAATTAAGTCGACTCGGTCAGAGTCATCATAGATGAGGGCCAGAGCCCTGAAAAAACCCTCTACAGACTGGAAAAAAACTGAATCCTGTGGTAACGAGAATGCCCACGAGATCACAATTCCAACCCGTTACTAATCATTTCCGGAGGAGTAAGGATGAAGTTTAAAATACAGTTTACAGGCCTCCTTTAATACAAAAAACTTGTCCCTACCTCCTGAAAACCTGTCCGGGAGGGCAACTTTGGGTTCAGGTTGGACAGGCCTACCTGCAGAGACCCCTGCATTAGCAACCTGTAGCCGCTGATGCTGCTGCTGAACCTCACAATGGAGGCCAGTCACTTCCAGAGACAGACTGCGCAGCTGCTCTGTGAGCTCTGCAACTGAACCCATACCCAAGGGAGAAAGGAAAAAAAACAACTGCACAAGAAAAAAAAACCACACAATTAAACACAAGTGTCAGGTTTTTTTTCTTCATGTGCATGGCGGGTGATAATGTTACTAGTGATGAGCGAGCACTAAAATGCTCGGGTACTCGTTGTTTGAGTCGAGCAAATTGGAATGGCGGCTCCCCCCGGCGGTCTGTAGAGGACCTAAAAATTGCCCAAATCGATCAGGGCTCAAATGACATGGGAACACCATGGGGAAGACCCCTGGAAGCATTTTTGACTCCCAGGTAACTGCTGCAAACAATGTTGTCAGAGTATTACTCCACTTTTCCGGACTCACAATAAAACATACCAAAACTAAACCAAAATGGATTTTCCTGGGAAATATATTATGGAACATCCTTTCCAGGGTAATGACTTGTATAGAAGGCAAAATAAATAACTAAAACCAAAAATGCTCCTCCACACCTTGGGCTATGTTCACACGTAGCATTTTTGAATAGACAATTTCTGTTTCTTTTATGAAGGAGGGATTGTGAAAGTCACAAACACTATTTTTACAGCCTTACTATTCTTAAAGGGTCAGCAGTCGGCTATGCTTTGTTGTTCCCATTATTAACGAGCGGGTCTCCCATACTGTTCTTGCGTATGCAGTGACTGGAATGGCTGCCAAAAATTTGGAGGAACTCCAATGTCCCTTGCAAGAGACTTAGAGGTCGGAGGGCCTCCTGAAAACAATGTTCCCATTATTAGTAAGTGTGTCTCCAATACGGTTTGCCTATGCAGTGAAGCAACGGTTGCCAAAAATTTGGAGGAACTCCAATGCCCCTTGCAAGAGACGCAGATATGTTGATATGGTACATATGGTGGTGATATGGTGGTGGAGGATGAGGATGCGAAAAAGGAGGGCAAGAGCAAATTGACAAAATCAGGAAGCGTATACCCATTGTAACATACCTGGCGGCGTCCTTGCATGGTGGTCCATCTCCCACTGTGCAAGAGCGCGCACTTGATCTCCAGTCCAGAATGTCTCTCTGGCTTCCCTCCTTGCTGTCTGTTTGTCTGTTTTGGCTGCATAGGGCGACGCCCGCTGAACTTCCTGTTTCTTGTACCTGCTGCGGACACGCCCCTGTTGCAACTTCAGCCTATTGCTGTCCATCTTTGGGTATTTATACCACCTTCTTCCTCAAGATGGCGCCTGAGCATTGTGTCCTGTCAGTCGGCTTTTTGTCTCTGACATGCCAGGTCCTATCCTGTTTTCCTGCCTGTTTTCCAGTTCTGTGTCTGAACTGTGGTCTGTTCTTGTGAACACGCTTCTTGCCTGTTCTTTCGCCTTCTAAGGGCCGTATTCCTAGATCTGCCTGTCTGTGCCTTGCGGTATCTGTTCCCGTCTGAACAGAGTCCTGTTTGTGTCTCTGCCTTGCGGTATCTGTTCCCGTCTGAACAGAGTCCTGTTTGTGTCCCTGCCTTGCGGTATCTGTTCCTGTCTGAACTGAGTCTTGTCTATGTCTCCTGCCTTGCGGTGTCAGTTCCCGTGTCTGAACTGAGTCCTGTCTGTGTACTCTTGCCTGCTGCCTTTCCTGGAGGCTGTATTTCCAGGCCTGTCTGAACACGCTCCTAGCCTGTTCCTCCCGCCTTCTAGGGGCCGATTACCTAGATCCGTTCCTGTATCTTGTCTGTCCTGTCTGAACACGCTCCTTGCCTGTTCGTCCCGCCTCTCTGGGGGCCGTATTCCCAGACCCGCTCCTGTATCCCGCTGCAGTGTCGGTCTCTTTCGTACACTCAGTTCCAGTCTGAACTCTCTACTATCCTTTACCTGTTTTGCCTCTATGTCCGTTCCTTTCCTTTTTCTGCAGAGTCTGAACTCGTACCTAACTCCTGCTTGTTGTCTCTGTACTCCCGTTTGTGAGTTTGTGGTCCACTTGCTACTTCACTGCAAATACCCTGTGGGTATCTGGCTCTGCCTTTCCCTTCCTGTCTGTTCCGTGTGAACAGAGCCCTGTCCGTCCTGCTCTGACTCCTTGCTCACTGCTCCGGCAGCCTTGCTCCGCTCTGACCCTTTTGCTCACTGCTCCGGCAGCCTTGCTCCGCTCTGACCCTTTTGTTCACTGCTCCGGCAGTCCTGTCCTGCCCTGCTTCTGCCCACTGCTCCGGCAGTCCTGTCCTGCCCTGCTTCTGCCCGCTGCTCCGGCAGTCCTGTCCTGCCCTGCTTCTGCCCGCTGCTCCGGCAGTCCTGTCCTGCCCTGCTTCTGCCCGCTGCTCCGGCAGTCCTGTCCTGCCCTGCTTCTGCCCGCTGCTCCGGCAGTCCTGTCCTGCCCTGCTTCTGCCCGCTGCTCCGGCAGTCCTGTCCTGCCCTGCTTCTGCCCGCTGCTCCGGCAGTCCTGTCCTGCCCTGCTTCTGCCCGCTGCTCCGGCAGTCCTGTCCTGCCCTGCTTCTGCCCGCTGCTCCGGCAGTCCTGTCCTGCCCTGCTTGTGCTCGCTGCTCCTGCAGCCCCGTCCTGCTCTGTTCTTGCCCACCGCTTTGGGCGTTCCCTCTCTGCTGTGGTTGTCTACCGCATCTGCGGTTCTGTGACCCAGTCTGTACTGGGTCTTAACCTTTCTGTGCTCCAGCCCGTCCTTTCGGCCAGTACCTCCCTGCCTGCATACTCGCCTGTATCCACCCATCTGCATACCTGCCGTGTTTGCTTACATCCACCAGTCTGTGCCAGCCTAACCTGCCTGTTCCAGTAATCCCAGTGTGGGTCAACCCCCGTGTCCGGAGTTTGACCTGGAGTAGCACCTGGTCCCTCTGCCCGGTTTCTCCCTGGTGCACTGGCGTCGTATGCCGTCGTGCCACCTTGGTCGGATCGGGCAGATACTTAGTCACGCCCCTCCAGGCACTCTCCGGTCCATGGTCCAGTGGAACCACAACACCCGCACACGCCAGTCAGTTCGGGCGTGTGCATAACAGCATGCTCAGGCCATGGTTCCCGTTGAGCCCCACGGCCTTCGCTCTCTGAGAAGTTTTCCAGCGAATACATGCATTAAAAATAAATAAATAAAATTTATTTATTTTTTCTCAGCTGAGTTCCAGGCGAATTACGCACCCGTCCAGATGGATCTATATGCTCTCGTTCCTGCGGATCCGCCATGTTACTATGGGGATCCAAGACAAAGTCGTGCATTTGTGGAGCAATGCATGCTACACTTCAAGTTCTACCCTCTATGTTTTCCCACCGATCGGGTTAAGGTGGCATTCATTATGTCTTACCTGGCGGGTGATGCCTTGGAATGGATCAACCCCCTATATGAAACACAGGATCCGATCCTCCTGGACCTAATGGCCTTCCTGGTGGCCTTTCTAATGGTCTTCGATGATCCTAACCCGGAGGCTCCTGCTGAAGCTTCACCTCCAAATATCCCGGAGCAGCCCCGATGGGTAATGTGTGTGGGTAGCGCAATAGTCCTCCAGCCCAATGAGACTACTGCCCACCCAGAATCCTCACAGGGTGACTACGCTTTCCGGAATACTTCTCCCAACCTCAAGAGGCAGTCCAGACGTGCTAGACGTAGAGGCAAGCCGTCACGCCAGGGTCTGTCCTCCCTGAGACCTCCTGACCCCAACCTTGAAGTCCCTACTGAAGCTTTATCTCCCTGTATCCCGGAGAAGCCCCAACGGGTAATGTGCGTGGGTAGTGCTCCGGTTCTCCTGCCCGAAGAGACTTCTGCCCATCCAGACTCCACACAGGAGAACTTCCTGCACCCGGCATCAGATGCTTCACCCACTTTAACCGGTGTGCATGTCCAAGGATGCTCCAAAGCTGTGGTTACCTCTGAGTTTGTGCACCTCTACTACCTGGCGGAGGACCCCCTGTTGCCTCCTGAATCCTGCGGGATACCACTCGATGACAAATGGAGAGAGACTTCTCTACACTCGGTACTCGATACTTTGTCCGCTTCGTCCTGTGAGCCTGACAATGGGTACCCCAAAGTGGTAGTTACCCCCGAGTCTCTACACCCCTCCGACCAGGCGGAGGACCTCCAGTTGTCTCCAGAACCCTTCGGGGTGCTACCTGGTAGCGAAAGGACAGAGACTCTCCTATACTCTGTACCTGATACCTCGCTCGCTTCGTCCAGTGAGTCCAACCTAGTGTACTCCGAAGCAGAGGTTACTCCCGAGTCTCTACACCCCTCCGACCAGGCGGAGGACCTCCAGTTGTCTCCAGAACCCTTCGGGGTGCCACCTGGTGGTGAATGGACAGAGACTTTCCTATATCCTGGATCTGATACCTCGCTTGCTTCGTCCAGTGAGTCCGACCTTGTGTACTCTGAAGCAGAGGTTACCCTTGAGTCTCTACACCCCTCTGACCAGGCGGAGGACCTCCAGTTGTCTCCAGAACCCTTCGGGGTGCCACCTGGTGGTGAATGGACAGAGACTTTCCTATACTCGGTACCCGATACCTCGCCTGCTTCCTCCAGTGAGTCCGACCTAGTGTACTCTGAAGCAGATGTTTTCTCTGAGCCTCTGCACTCTTCTGACCCGGCGGAGGACCTCCAGTTGTTTCCTGAATTCTCCGGGGTACCACCAGATAATAAAGAGACAGTGACTTTTCCTCATTATGTACCTGATAACCCGTCTATTTCTTCCTGTGAGCTTGACAAGATGTACCTCGAAGCAGAGATTACCCCCAAGTCTCTGTCCCCCTCCAACCCGGTGAGGGACTTCCAGTTGTCTCCTGTACCCTCTGGGGTGCCACCTGAAAATATGTGGAGAGAGACTTCCTTGTGTGCTGTTCCTGGTACTCCACCCGTTTCGTCTGTTGCTAAGGATGGCTGGATAGGAGGTAGCATCCTAGCTAACCAGATGAGATCAATTTTTCCTGTGGACAGTGGAAGTGATCTCCTTGAAGTAAACGACTGGTCCTCGAATTCCCTGCGGAAGATTCTGGCAGGCCTGAAGAAGAGGGGGCGTAAGGGGGGGGGTACTGTAACATACCTGGCGGCGTCCTTGCATGGTGGTCCATCTCCCACTGTGCAAGAGCGCGCACTTGATCTCCAGTCCAGAATGTCTCTCTGGCTTCCCTCCTTGCTGTCTGTTTGTCTGTTTTGGCTGCATAGGGCGACGCCCGCTGAACTTCCTGTTTCTTGTACCTGCTGCGGACACGCCCCTGTTGCACCTTCAGTCTATTGCTGTCCATCTTTTGGTATTTATACCACCTTCTTCCTCAAGATGGCGCCTGAGCATTGTGTCCTGTCAGTCGGCTTTTTGTCTCTGACATGCCAGGTCCTATCCTGTTTTCCTGCCTGTTTTCCAGTTCTGTGTCTGAACTGTGGTCTGTTCTTGTGAACACGCTTCTTGCCTGTTCTTTCGCCTTCTAAGGGCCGTATTCCTAGATCTGCCTCTCTGTGCCTTGCGGTATCTGTTCCCGTCTGAACAGAGTCCTGTTTGTGTCTCTGCCTTGCGGTATCTGTTCCCGTCTGAACAGAGTCCTGTTTGTGTCCCTGCCTTGCGGTATCTGTTCCTGTCTGAACTGAGTCCTGTCTATGTCTCCTGCCTTGCGGTGTCAGTTCCCGTGTCTGAACTGAGTCCTGTCTGTGTACTCTTGCCTGCTGCCTTTCCTGGAGGCTGTATTTCCAGGCCTGTCTGAACACGCTCCTAGCCTGTTCCTCCCGCCTTCTAGGGGCCGATTACCTAGATCCGTTCCTGTATCTTGTCTGTCCTGTCTGAACACGCTCCTTGCCTGTTCGTCCCGCCTCTCTGGGGGCCGTATTCCCAGACCCGCTCCTGTATCCCGCTGCAGTGTCGGTCTCTTTCGTACACTCAGTTCCAGTCTGAACTCTCTGCTATCCTTTACCTGTTTTGCCTCTATGTCCGTTCCTTTCCTTTTTCTGCAGAGTCTGAACTCATACCTAACTCCTGCTTGTTGTCTCTGTACTCCCGTTTGTGAGTTTGTGGTCCACTTGCTACTTCACTGCAAATACCCTGTGGGTATCTGGCTCTGCCTTTCCCTTCCTGTCTGTTCCGTGTGAACAGAGCCCTGTCCGTCCTGCTCTGACTCCTTGCTCACTGCTCCGGCAGCCTTGCTCCGCTCTGACCCTTTTGCTCACTGCTCCGGCAGCCTTGCTCCGCTCTGACCCTTTTGTTCACTGCTCCGGCAGTCCTGTCCTGCCCTGCTTCTGCCCACTGCTCCGGCAGTCCTGTCCTGCCCTGCTTCTGCCCGCTGCTCCGGCAGTCCTGTCCTGCCCTGCTTCTGCCCGCTGCTCCGGCAGTCCTGTCCTGCCCTGCTTCTGCCCGCTGCTCCGGCAGTCCTGTCCTGCCCTGCTTCTGCCCGCTGCTCCGGCAGTCCTGTCCTGCCCTGCTTCTGCCCGCTGCTCCGGCAGTCCTGTCCTGCCCTGCTTCTGCCCGCTGCTCCGGCAGTCCTGTCCTGCCCTGCTTCTGCCCACTGCTCCGGCAGTCCTGTCCTGCCCTGCTTCTGCCCGCTGCTCCGGCAGTCCTGTCCTGCTTGTGCTCGTTGCTCCTGCAGCCCCGTCCTGCTCTGTTCTTGCCCACCGCTTTGGGCGTTCCCTCTCTGCTGTGGTTGTCTACCGCATCTGCGGTTCTGTGACCCAGTCTGTACTGGGTCTTAACCTTTCTGTGCTCCAGCCCGTCCTTTCGGCCAGTACCTCCCTGCCTGCATACTCGCCTGTATCCACCCATCTGCATACCTGCCGTGTTTGCTTACATCCACCAGTCTGTGCCAGCCTAACCTGCCTGTTCCAGTAATCCCAGTGTGGGTCAACCCCCGTGTCCGGAGTTTGACCTGGAGTAGCACCTGGTCCCTCTGCCCGGTTTCTCCCTGGTGCACTGGCGTCGTATGCCGTCGTGCCACCTTGGTCGGATCGGGCAGATACTTAGTCACGCCCCTCCAGGCACTCTCCGGTCCATGGTCCAGTGGAACCACAACACCCGCACACGCCAGTCAGTCCGGGCGTGTGCATAACACCCATGTCTGGGTGTGAAGTAATAGGTGCATGAGAATAGAGTTAGACCTCCCAAAAAAAAGACACTGTATTTGAGTTTATGTTACGCTGTTATCATTTGGTGGTGTTGAGAAGTCTGGCCCAATCCAGCCCTTGTTCATTTTTATAAGAGTCAGCCTGTCAGCATTTTCAGTTGACAGGCTGATGGGCCTATCATTATAATTCCACTGGCGGCACTAAAAACCCGCTCTGACAAAACCCAAGTGGCAGGGCAGGCCAGGACCTCCAAGGCATAGAGAGCCAGTTCATCCCACGTGTCCAGCTTGGATACCCAATAATTATAAGGCACAGACGAATCATGAAGGACGTTAGTACGATTGGCAAGGTATTCCCTCAGCATCTTCTGCAACTTTTCCCTCCTTGAGAGATTACCACGCGCATCAGGGCTTGTAGGATGGGAGGGTCTGAGAAAACTGTCCTAGAACTTTGACAGTGTTCCTCTGCCTCTGCTCGATTGCATTTGTGTCTCTCTCGCCTGTACTCCTTGGTTGTCCAACGAATTGTGACCTCTGCTGCCAGCATTTTCAGATGAGAATTTTTTAAATAATTCTGCAACAAAGGCCTTCTCGTACTGCACCATTTTATTAAGCTTGTTCTGCAAGGGATTAAGAGACAGAAAGTTCTTGTGGCGTGGGTCTAGAATTGTCACCAACCAATAATGACTATCACCTAAAATTTGGACAACGTGAGGGTCACGGGAAAGGCAGCGTAACATAAACTCAGCCATGTGTGCCAGACTGCAAAGAGGCAAGACTTTCATGTTCTCACCAAGAGGATGACTGACCATGCTCTCTACCTCCTCCTCCTCCTCTTTCTCCTCCTCCCTGTCCTCAGGCCATCCATGCTGAACAGACGGTATGACAGTTATGCAGGTAGTACCGTCTATAGAGCAGGAAACTAGCTCCTGTTTTTCCTCCTCCTCCTCTTCCTCATTGTCACCCAATCCACATTGGGATGTGATGAGGCTGGGCTGTGTGGAATCACCCTGTATGGTTCCTTGCTCTATCTTATCGTGCTCCTCCTGCAATGCATCCTCTTTATTTGTGAGTTGAGAGCATTTGAGAATACAGAGAAGCGGGATGGTGACGCTAATAATGGCATCATCGCCGCTCACCATTTTGGTGGAGTCCTCAACGTTTTGGAGGATGGTACATATGTCTGACATCCACGTCCACTCCTGAGGTCTTATGTGTGGAGTATGACCTGAATACCAACGGCCTTGTTGGTAGTCAAAACTGCCCTCTTCTGCTCACAAATCCTTCTCAACATGTGCAATGTACATTTCCAACGCGTGGGGACATCACAGATCAGTCGGTGAGCTGGAAGCTGCAAATGCTGCTGAAGCACGGCAAGGGTGGCGGAAGCTGTAGCTGACTTTCTAAAATGGGCACACAGGCGGCGTACTTTGACAAGCAGATCCGACAGATCCGGGTAGGTTTTGATAAACCGCTGAACCATGAGGTTAAGCACATGGGCCAGGCATGGTAAGTGTGTGAGCTCACCTCGCCTCAGAGCTGCCACCAGGTTCCGGCTATTGTCACATACGACCATGCCCGGCTGAAGGATCAGAGGTGTCAGCCACAGATCTGCCAGCTCTTTCAGAGCTGTCCAAAACTATTCAGCGTTGTGCAGTTTGTCACTTAAGCAAATTAGCTTCAGCACAGCCTGTTGCCGCTTGGCCGAGGCAGTGCTGCAGTGCTTCCAGCTTGTGACTGATGTGGTCATTTCGAAGATGGAGGCTGAAGAGGAGGAGGTGCAGGAGCTGTAGAATGAGGGGACAACCCTGAATGACCCAGGGCCCACAATCCTCAATGTCGGGGGGACGTGTTCCGTCTCAAGGTCCGACTGGGTCCCGGCTTCCACTATATTAACCCAGTGTGCCGTCAGCGAGATGTTCTGTCCCTGCCCACAAGCACTTGTCCACGTGTCCGTGGTTAGGTGGACTTTCCCAGTAACTGCGTTGTTGAGTGCACGTCTAATGTTGTGGGACACATGATTGTGTAATGCGCAGATGGCACACCGGGAGAAATAGTAGCGGCTGGGAACTGAGTACCAAGGGACGGCCGTCGCCATCAGGTTGTGGAAATCTTCCATCTCCATGAGCCTAAATGGCAACATTTCAAGCACAAGCATTCGCAAAATGTGTGAATTTAGTGGTGTGGCCTATGAGGCGTTGACTGCGTATTTGCGCTTGCGTTCCAAGGACTGGGGTAGGGACAACTGAACACTACACTGGGACAAGGACGTGGAAGTACATCCTTTTGGTGCCAGTTGAGAGTGTTCAACGACAGGTGCAGGGTGGGAGGCATTTTGGCATGCGCCATGGACAGGTGATTGGCGTACATGCACAACAGCGGAACAAGCAGTGTTGTCACCCGCATACACTGTTGCTGGACCCTGGGGTTCAGCCCACTTAGCCGGGTGCTTTGCTGCCATGTGCCTGATCATGCTAGTGGTGGTCAGGCTACTAGTTTTGCTACCCCTGCTGATGCTGGCCTGGCAGGTGGTGCAAATGGCCTTTTTGGAGTTATCTGCAGAGTCTTTGAAAAATAACCAGACTCGGGAAGACCTAACAGTTGTACTGGCAAATTCCGTCGTGTTGGCGTTACGAGTAACGCTTTCCCGCCTTGTGTCTGCGGCCAACACACTGCTTGTTCCTGCCTGTTGTGGTGCTATGCCTCCCTCCCCCTGTGGCTGCTGTCCTCGCTCTGTATGTCCCCCTGCCAGGTTGGGTCAATTACTATATAATCCACTACCTCGTCTTCCACTTCCGCACCCTGGTCCTCCTCCTGACTTTCTGGCAATTGTGTCTCATCATCATCATCATCCACCTCTTGCGACAGTAATTGCACTTTCCCATCATTGCTGCCTTCATGTGACCGTGGCTGCTCCAATATTTTGGCATCGCTACAAGCGTTCTCCTCTTGACTCGGTGGAAGCTGGCCAGGCGAGAGACCTGAATCTTCAATTGGAAAAGTGAACAGCTCTTCTGAGTGTCCAAGTGTGTGGGATCAGTTGTCTCCGGGCACTGGGCATGGTGGGAGGAAGGAGGATCAGGGTGAGAAAAATGCTTTCCAGACTCACGGCTACTAAGATTTGACCATGTGGAAGACAAGGTGATGTTGGTGGTGGCAAAGTGATGGGAAGCATTATCTGCTATGCAACCAACAACCTTTTGACACTGCTCTCATTTCAATAGTGGTGTACTGCGGTCCCCTAGGTACAGGAAGGTCGAGTGACAAGATGTAGGTGTTTGTTGTGGCACAATTTCAGCTTGCCCACACCCACATCCTCGGCCTCTGCATGTACCATCACCATCACGTCCACTTTCCCATCCCTTGCTACGCACCTTCCCCATTTTTAATGGAGGACAATATTTTCCACGTTCACGAGAAATTTTGGAACGCTGTTATATGTGATACGTCTGACAGAGAACCACAATTTGAAATAGCAGGCTTGTAATTTGTTAATATTATTCTACACAGAGACCTAGTGTGAATAGCTTCACCGACACACTGCAACGAAATGAAAATGGAAGAAAGCTGATTTTTGAACAGTCTTATAGGTGATATGACTGACAGAGAACCACGGTTTTAAATAGCAGGCCTGTAATTTACTAATATTATTTTACACAGAGACCTAGTGTGAATAGCTTAATCGACACACTGCAACAGAAAGGAAAAGGAGGCCTATGTTTTCCATGTTCAGTTCAAATTTTTTGATTTTTATCGCTGAAATATGGAACAGATCTGGCTGTATTCTGCAGTGAGAACAAGCAAATGGAGCAGACAAATGATGTAATCTGGATTGCTTTTTAAGCAAATAGCCAGGATTAAGATAAAAAGAAATTTGCCCTGGCCCCTGATATCTGGGGCTATGTCTAAAAATATCTGTAATTATTACAGGAGCAGCAGATAGGAAGTTCAATGAACCCTTTTGAGCTATATGCACTGCAGTCTGCCACTGTCACGGGTGTGTCGCCACGAAGATCGTCACGATTACACAGCCTGACTTCTCGCAGCTGAGTTTTTGGTGTTTTGTGTTTTTCGGCAGTGAGGGAGTTAACTCTCTCTCTCTGTGCTAGACGAGGTCCAGCCTCGCCCAGCTGCAATCAATGCTGCAGTAGTGGGACTCCTTCAAATGCCTGCCGGTCTGTTAGGGAAGTGTCGGTGAAAGCATTTCATACAGACAAACAGAGCGGATCGTGGTATTTTGGAGTTCTGAGCTACGTGTATTTGGTGTGGTTTTTCCCTTCCTCGCTTTATCATTTATCTCCTTTCCCGTTGGTGTTCCCTCTGTAGTTGTGGTGTAGTTTTTGTATGCAAGGTGGTTTTTGGTTTTACCCTTGTACTGTCTCGTTCGTCTAAGTACTGAGTGTTGGCATATTATTTCCTGTCCCCTATTGTTGTGATCGGGGTCCTTCTCAGGACTAGATTACTGAGGTGCAGGGATCCTCAGGAGCTAGGGGTTACGCTGGTGGCCTGGACCTCTGTACCTTTAACAGTACCTCCAGGTAGAGGGATTAGTCAGGGCCCCAGCTTAGGGTCAGCTTAGGCCCCTGACCTCCTGTACGCAGAGGCAGTGTGACAGCCACATACACTACTTGCCTGCCTAACTCCTGGCTAACATTGATTATATGCAGCTGGATTAGTCCTCAGAAGGACTGTTAGTTCAGATGGATATATACAGTACAGACCAAAAGTTTGGACACACCTTCTCATTTAAAGATTTTTCTGTATTTTCATGACTGTGAAGATTGTACATTCACACTGAAGGCATCAAAACTATGAATTAACACATGTGGAATTATATACTTAACAAAAAAGTGTGAAACAACTGAAAATATGTCTTATATTCTAGGTTCTTCAAAGTAGCCACCTTTTTGCTTTGATGACTGCTTTGCACACTCTTGGCATTCTCTTGATGATCTTCAAGAGGTAGTCACCAGAAATGGTCTTCCAACAATCTTGAAGGAGTTCCCAGAGATGCTTAGCACTTGTTGGCCCTTTTGCCTTCACTCTGCGGTCCAGCTCACCCCAAACCATCTCGATTGGGTTCAGGTCTGGTGACTGTGGAGGCCAGGTCATCTGGCGTAGCACCCCATCACTCTCCTTCTTGGTCAAATAGCCCTTACACAGCCTGGAGGTGTGTTTGGGGTCATTGTCCTGTTGAAAAATAAATGATGGTCCAACTAAACTCAAACCGGATGGAATAGCATGCCGCTGCAAGATGCTGTGGGAGCCATGCTGGTTCAGTATGCCTTCAATTTTGAATAAATCCCCAACAGTGTCACCAGCAAAGCACCCCCACACCATCACACCACCTCCTCCATGCTTCACCGTGGGAACCAGGCATGTAGAGTCCATCCATTCACCTTTTCTGCATCGCACAAAGACACGGTGGTTGGAACCAAAGATCTCAAATTTGGACTCATCAGACCAAAGCACAGATTTCCACTGGTCTAATGTCCATTCCTTGTGTTCTTTAGCCCAAACAAGTCCCTTCTGCTTGTTGCCTGTCCTTAGCAGTGGTTTCCTAGCAGCTATTTTACCATGAAGGCCTGCTGCACAAAGTCTCCTCTTAACAGTTGTTGTAGAGATGTGTCTGCTGCTAGAACTCTGTGTGGCATTGACCTGGTCTCTAATCTGAGCTGCTGTTAACCTGCGATTTCTGAGGCTGGTGACTCGGATAAACTTATCCTCAGAAGCAGAGGTGACTCTTGGTCTTCCTTTTCTGGGACGGTCCTCATGTGAACCAGTTTCTTTGTAGCGCTTGATGGTTTTTGCAACTGCACTTGGGGACACTTTCAAAGTTTGCCAATTTTTTGCACTGACTGACCTTCATTCCTTAAAGTAATGATGGCCACTCATTTTTCTTTACTTAGAATTTGTATTATGGCAAGAAAAAGCAGCTAACAGTCTATTCAGTAGGACTATCAGCTGTGTAACCACCTGACTTCTGCACAGCACAACTGATGGTCCCAACCCCATTCATAAGGCAAGAAATCTCACTTATTAAACCTGACAGGGCACACCTGTCACGTGAAAACCATTTCCGGTGACTACCTCTTGAAGCTCATCAAGAGAATGCCAAGAGTGTGCAAAGCAGTCATCAAAAGGTGGCTACTTTGAAGAACCTAGAATATAAGACATATTTTCAGTTGTTTCACACTTTTTTGTTAAGTATATAATTCCACATGTGTTAATTCATAGTTTTGATGCCTTCAGTGTGAATATACAATCTTCATAGTCATGAAAATACAGAAAAATAAGAAGGTGTGTCCAAACTTTTGGTCTGTACTGTATATATATATATGTTGTGGAATGCTTATACTAACTATAAACAAGCAAATCTCTCCCTGACTCAGCAGTACCTCTCCCTATTCTGCCTGTTTCCGGGGTAGACTGTGACGAGCATGGCGGCACCAGATTTTATATAGACCTGATGACGCTGTGCGGCCAGCCAGTCACTGTAATGCCCACAAAAAACATGGCTACAGCATTACAGTGTGTGGCAGGCAATCCCTGCATGTACATTGGCTCTCTAAAGAGCTCCAAACATGCAGGGAGGGGACCTGAGTACCTGCCCGAGCAACCCGGAAATACTCGCCGAGTTTGTCGAGCACTGTGATGCTCGGGCGAATACCGACAAGTGGCGAGCACGTTTGCTTATCACTAGTCCTTACTTAAAAAATATGTGGAAACTCTTGAGCCCTCGCCTCTACCACTGCCCCCAGTAATGGTTGATGGTAATCTGGAGATTTTCATCTCCAACGTCATTCTCTACAATACTTGGTGCACTGGAAAGGATAGGATAGTCCAGAGGATAGGATGTGGGTTTCAGCATCAGAGGTGAACGCTCCTAGATTGGTTCGCTCATTTCACACCACTTTTCCTGAGAAACCCGGTCCTGAGTGTCTGAAGGCCACTAGTAGAAGGGGGGTACTGTCATGGGTGTGTCAGAGGTGACAGACTATCACCCTGCAGTTGGTTGCAGGAGATCTCTATGTTTGGCATTACAGACATCTTCTTAGAAGCTGGCTGTCTCTATGACCCAGCGGCTACCTCCCTCTGGCTAATTAGCTCCCTGGTCTGAGTGTATAAATACCTGGTGTGTCTGAGAGGGAGGTGACAGCGATATTCATTACTACTTGTGAGGCTTTAGCAAGAGCAGTACTTTGTCCTCTCTGGAGCTTGAGGCCATGAGCACATTTGGCTGGAGTTGTCTAAAGCTAAGCAATCCACCCCTGTTTGTCTACCCTTGTTGTCTATAGAGTTTAGTGGAGATCGACTAGCGCCCATCTCCTCCTTTCCCTAGCCTTAGCCATACACCAGGGAATGTCAGGGTGAGGCACGTATGCGGCGATTGGTGAAGAGCCAATATAGGGTTGGTAGTTGAGACAGGGCGATACTAGACCAGACTAAGAGGGCTCCACTCTCCCATTTCCCTAGTGTCTGGGCTCTATTTCCCTCGTCCCTCTGTGTTGCACTCAGTCTTTCCCACACCCTATGTGACAACTGCATCCTTAGCCATAACTGTGGCTGTGGCCAGCAGGGGTCGCGGGTCTGCTGCTTGCAGGGGCGGCAAGGGTTGCCAAGTCTGAGCTTTTTTTGAGACCACAAAGGATGAGCCAACTCACGTTATCTGCAAACTTTGTGAGAAAAACCTCAGTAGAGGGAAAAAGTGCAGTAATTTAACTGAACCTTCACATGCGCAATCAACATGCTTTACTCTAGCAATCTCACTGTTATAAAATGCGGACCTCAATAACCATGAGCCCCATCCTCATCTGTTGTTTCTTCCTCCTCCTCTGTTACCGTGCTAAGTTTTGTCACACAGGTCTGCCACCGCAGAACCTCTGGTTCTTTACCCGCTCCAGTAAGGTTGAGTGAGAGCCCGTCAGCTGTAACAAAAGCGGACATACCTGCTGTTTTTGACCGATCTTATCAAACGAGCACACCACAACCTTATTAATCCATCTCCGCCTGCACCTCACTCACGGTCCAGCAGTTTGTCCAGTTCACCATACTCCTCCCTCTCTCAGCACAGCAGCCAGCCCTTGGTCCCATAGTTATGGTCACGTAAAAGGTTTTTTCCTCCTACACATGACAAAGCTAAGAGGTTGGACTCCACCATCTCCAATCTGTGGTGTCAGGCCCTAATTTTTTGAACTGTGAACACTCCTGTATGGCTGCTTTTTTACTGAGGAGGAAACTGAAGAACCTGGAAGAAACCCTGGCAAACTTGGGGAATACATACACACAACTTGCAGATGTTGTTCTTGGTGGGATTTGAACCCAGGACTCCAGCGCTGCAAGGCTGCAGTGATAACCACTGAGCCACTGTGCCTCTCTCTGTTCTCCTGGCTCTGATATCTAACATGCTGGAGAAACTTTCACCTACTGCCACTCAGTGTCTTCAGCTCCTTTGTGAGAAACTAATGTTTGAGCAGCCACTCAGTCTACCAAATAAGGTGTCAGGGGTTTACTGTGACAGAGAGGAGCCAGAAGACCGCAACGTCTGATTCCTCACACTCCTGCAGTCATTAGATGCCTTTCGCCTTCATATTAATCGGTGCAGGGGTTAATCTGCTCAGTTGTGAGCTCCTGGAACCTTACCGTGATTTAGGCTCTCAGCAGATTTGTCACGTGCATCTCTACCAACTGTGATAACGTTGTAGACTGTCACCTACTGTGGAACCTTGAAAAGGAAGCTGAAGACCCACTTCTTGTGACAAGCATACAATCTGCGGTAAGCCTCGCTCCAGCATACTGCTGCCCGACTAGCTGTACTCTGACCTACTGTATCCTCACCCATCCCTTGTAGATTGTTTGTGCACCCTCGTGGGCAGGGTCCTCTTTTCTCTTGTACCAGTCGGTGACCCCTTTTGACATGTAAAGCGCCACGGAATAAATGTCGCTGTAATAATAATTATAGTACTTGTACTCTGGGTCAATTGATGGCACTTTCCTGGTGTCTACCCCTAATTTGATGTGTTTTGGCAGCTTTTGGGCCCATATGAAGGTGTTGTATATGTGTTTTTTGCCCACCATTGAATCCTATGGCGTTCGACGAATATTCGATGAATAAATCTGCGAATACTGCAGATTCGCCTATTGGAACCCGAACATCAAAACATTCGCTCATCTCTAATAACGAGCACCCAAGCATTTTAGTGCTCGCTGATCACTATACTGTTTATCAGTTCAACTTTGAATATAATTTTATCTATCCAACATATTAAGAGAATGCATAACACCGGAGAATTTAGCGGTCAGATTGTTAAGGCTCCTGTCACTTCGCTAAAAGCCTTTATCGCCTTACTTGCCTTTAATCTTCTCTATGATGCTTTCCTTTCTTTTATCTCAATCGTGGAATCGAGCCTTGCTTTCCATTTATGTACTGTGTCATATTCTCAGTATTCCAATGCTAATATGAGGAAGCAGAAGATACAGAAGAAAATTCTTTTTTTTGGACTAATTGCTATCACTTAGAATAAGCAATGGTTTGAAAATATATTGTATAAGTTGACAACTAAATACAATAATTTTGAAATTTGCCATATGATTTTTGGGAGAGGGATTTGTCTGTGAAATGGCCATATTGTGAACCTGCGTATTGGAAGACAACATGGACAATATCTACGATATGTGTTATATGAACTCACAATTTGATCACCAAACTCTGGATAGCCAAAAAGTCATCAATGTGCTGTGGGGGTGGTCATCAAACCTTAAAACCTGTGAGACAGACCTCTCCTAATGAAGCTGCACCTCAGTGATTATGCGCAGGGTTATACCTTTTCGGCGATTAAGTGTGGACTGCGACTGCAGCACCTGAAATACTGCAGCCTCCGGATTGCTAGCTGAGACCTAGAGTACTCCACTAGGCTGGGGCCGGTCCCCTACTGCGGCCTGATCCCTCCACGTCAGCGTGAATTCGGACACACGGGTGGCATCCGCACTCTCCGTGCCCCTGGGATCCCCTCTGTCTCTCTCTGGAGCCCTCCTCACTGCTCCCGTCTTCTTTCCTCTCTTTCCTTCTCCCGAGCAGAGCTCCTCCTGAGCTCACTGCTCAACTCTCAACTCCTTCTGCAATCCTGCTCCAAGCACTGGAACAGGAGACTAGCTCCACTCTGAACTCCAACTCTAAACTCCTTCTAGAACTTTCTACCCCTTCTTTTATACTCCTACTCTCTGTGCTCCACTGATCTACTTCCTCCACCCACCTCCTCTACCTAGTTCCACCCTACAGCTAGGGACCAGGGACTGTGCTCTCTCTTAGGAGCAATCTCGCCCTTCCCTACTGAAGTGGAGTGTATTGGATGTGGGTGTCTGGGCCCCAGGTAGTGCTCCCTCCTTACCTGAGAGTGGGGTACCACACCACAGAGCACAGGGGCTCCACATATACCACCAAGGATCTTGGTATCTTGGAACACATCATATGGTTTCTTTCTTTTGGTGTCTCCATAATCTATCTTGTTTCATTTAGCCATTTAAAAGGCTATTGGACTAAGTAGATTGTGGTTCAATCTCTTTGCCCTATGGTATATTCTTCATCCTTTTGGGGACGCCCATTGATGGATATTATTCTCAGTTTATGAGGGACACAGGTGATTTAAGAGGCTATTAGCCGTATAGCAGTTGGTCATATGTTATATCTTTATGTCGGATAATCTCAACATTTATTGGGGATATTCCCCCTCCCCCAGATCCTCAGAGTGGGTTACACATACACATTGATTATATTGGATAACATTGTAAATTCAACTGTTATTCTATTTATTGTACTAATAACGTCAAACAACACAATTTAATGGTGTATTATTATCCGCATGGTTGTCCTATTTCTTGTGCATGCAGGGGTGAGACTACATTACACTCTATATGGTTTTAAATGGTTTTAGATTTTTCTATTTTGTCCATCAGTGTTAATAAAAGCCTATTTTTATTGATTATCCAGGTGTGCACATCCCATAGGTATTGGTCTTTTCCCGTACACAATGTAGCACCCTTATATTTATTATATCTATGATCTAGATTGATAGACAATGCTCCCTATGCTCACTCATACAGATTCACCAGCCAACGAGACAATGACCCAAAGCATACTGCTAAAGCAACACTCCAGTGACTTAAGGGGAAAAGTGTAAATGTTCTGGAGTGGCCGAATCACAGCCTAGACTTTAATCCAATGGAGAATCTGTGGTCAGAATTGAAGATTAGTGTTGAGCCACCCCCGTAGTGTTCGAGTTCGGTTCGGTTCGTCGAACACCCGTGTGTTCGCCGAACTGTTCGTCGAACTGTTCGTCGAACACCTTCGAACACCGTTAAAACCAATGGCAGGCAAACAAAAACACATAGAAACACATAGAAACACCTTCAAAGGTGTCCAAAAGCTGACAAACTGCTCAGAAGACACAACTAACACATGGAAAAGTGACAAGTACATATAGTCATGCGAAAAGAAAAGAGGTGGAGGAGTAAAAGGAGGGGGAGACACAGATATAGGCATGTCATGCCCTTCTAAAATCCAAAAAGTGAGAAGCCGACACGTTCAGTCCGCTCCTGCCCGTGCCACCTCCGTGTCGCCGGGTTTGTGCCAGAGCCGCGGTGAACTCTGACGGCCAGCCCCCCTCTCCCAATACTGGTGCCTGTCCGCTGGTGGGTCGAGCGAGCCCCCCTGTGGTGGAGGCAGCTCTAAGCTTTTTAATTTAAATTGTCCCTCTAATTTGAATGAATACACTTTAAATCCATTTACAAGGATCTATTGGAGGGCAAGTCTCATGCCAGCAGCCGCGTAATTCCAGCTCCAGTAGCGTCCACTAAAGCTGCTGCAGTTAAAAAGCTTTTATAAGGATCGAGCTCGGCTGTCCACCGCAAGGCATCCTAGTGCCAGTCCCAGCCCCTATGCCTTGGGGTGCCTCCTGATGCTCTTCACTGAGTATCCCGTGGTCCCGAAGCATTTCCTTTGAAAAAATTAAGTGTCCAAACTACAGGTGGTGTAGCTTGCTTAACAGCCGGGATAATCCGCTGACTAGCAGACACTGCTACTAGGCACAAAGTATTTCCTGGGCTAGATGCAGTTAAAAATTTGTAATTAGATACTCTCGTTGGATGCTGAGAAAACATTCCATAGAGTCTCCTGGCACGCCATATATGATTCTCTTAAAAAGCTTGGGGTAGGGGTCTAGGGGACCCTTTTATAGCCAAAATCACGGCCCTGTATCACAATACGTCACCTAGGCTGAAGATAAATGGAACTGTAGCACCCTGAGGGCTCGGTTGCTACAGAGATATTGCACCTCACCCAGAGGTGTGATATCTCACTCTCAGGTAAAGATGTAATGTGGATCAGGACCCGACACCTGCATGCATTACACCACATTGCCGTGGGGCAGGGCGACCAATATGCCCCTGAGATGGGCACGACAGTCCCTGTCC
Source organism: Phyllobates terribilis (assembly GCF_046119375.1). Classification (NCBI taxonomy): domain Eukaryota; kingdom Metazoa; phylum Chordata; class Amphibia; order Anura; family Dendrobatidae; genus Phyllobates; species Phyllobates terribilis. The sequence continues at coordinate 14,156,931 of NW_027362766.1, forward strand.
CTGGCTGGAGTGGGGGGAGGGAACACTGAGGAAGGGGAACCCTGTATTGCAGGAGCAGGGAGGAAGCAGTTCCTGGGTGCATTGAGAAGGGAGCATAAAAGGTGGGCACCATCTTAGTTCAGTGCAGAGAAGTCTGAGCAGAAGTGGCAGGGAGCAGGGGCTCTGCATGAGCTCTGCTCCGGAGGCGGGCCTAGTAACAGAGGCCCAGGCCTGGAAGAGGGAGAAGGAAGGAAGAGGAGCGGAGAAGGCTCCAGGAATGAGGAACGAAGGGATCCCAGGGGTGTGGACGGGCGAGTCGCCACCGCACGCCCGAATCCACCTGCGTGGAGGGGTCAGGCCAAAGGGGGAGACCGGTCCCCGAAACTAGTGGAGGCAGGAAACGACCCTCAGCTAGAAACAGGAGGCTGTGACATTTTATGTGGTGCAGCCCCTCGCTACACCCGCTAGGAAGGCACCACATAGGGTCAGGGAAACTGGCGCCAAGTTTACCAAGAGGAGGCCCGAGGCAGCCGGACAGAAGGGTTGGTAAGAAAGGCCAGACAAAGGACACACAAAGGGGGTCCTGTGAAGCGCTCCAAAGTTATCTGGGAGTTGTCTGAGCCCCTCACCTGGTGAGCACAGTACGACGTGGGCAGCCGTTACCTGCAGACGTGGTCTGGATAATAAGAACTGTGAGTAAAGGCCCTGGACTGCATCACTGACTCCGTGTCGTTACTGCTGCTGCCCTGCACCATCACCCCCATCCTCCGCATACACTGCCCTGAGGCTATACTCCTCCCGTGGGGAGTTATGCTACGCTCTGCTGCACCCACAACACCAGCCTCAGCGGTCTGCCCTGGAGCGGCGGTTCACTCTGACCGCAATCCACGGGTGGCGTAGTCGGACATTTAAACATCAAAACCACATAAATAGTTCCGCCACTGGTTTGACCGCCCTGAGCCACGGAACCGGGTCGCCGCCACGGAGACTACAACCACCAGCATCCACCAAAAAGGGTCCGGCTCCGGGTGTCCCAAGGCCAAGGGGGCGCGTCAGAACATTTTCATCACCTTTCACAATCACCAATGGGACAAGGCAGGGATGTTCTCTGTCCCCTCTCTTATACATCCTAGTGACGGAGCACCTGCTCTCATCAATTCGCCATAACAGCAATATTAGGTGGATTGAGGTGGGAGGCACCGAGTACAAGTGCTCTCTATTTGCTGATGATGTCCTAGTATATATCACTCAATCACATATATTCATCCATGCTGTTATGGCTGAAATAGATCACTTTGTTACATGGTCAAATTTTAAAATCAATGCAGCGAAGTCTGAGGCCCTCGATGTCTCCCTCCCCAAATCCATATAGGATTCCATCCAGTCCAACTTTCCCTTTGCCTGGCCCTCACAGGGTATCAAATACTTAGGAATTCCTATTCATAGAGACCTCTCCCATCTATGTTATCTTAATTTTGGGCCCTTTATTGAACAACTCCATACAGACCACGGTTGGCAAGTTAGAACTGTAAGATTCACTACGTGAACCACTGGTGTTTTGTGGAAAAGCACATGTACACTGTGTTCCAAATTATTATACAAAAAGTGTTTAGGAGTGATAAGGGAAGAATTTGTTTGTTTGTCAGTTAAACTCATTGATGGTGATGTGTGTCAGGGCTCTTTATATCACTGTAAGCAATTGCAGACACCTGTGCTAATTAGTTTGGCAGGTGTGTCCAATGAAAGGCAAGACTACTTAAGAAGGCTGTCTCACATTATTAAGCAGCCTACATTTTCTGCCAAAATGGGAAAGAAAAAGGATGTGTCGGCTGCTGAGAAGCAACAAATTGTGGAGTGTTGAGGTCAAGGCATGACTACAATCAACATTGTGCGATGATCAGGATGAAGTGTCTTGGCAATCAAGAAGCATGTAGCTGATTCACAGTACACACGTGTGCGTGCTGATAAGGGCAAATTGAGGACTCTTTCCTACAGGCAATTACGTCAGGTTGAAAGAGCAGCGGCAAAAAAGCCTTGTCATAGCAGCAGACAAGTTTTTGAAGCTGCTGGTGCCTCCAACGTCCCCCGAACAACAAGATGCAGGGTCCTTCAGAGGTTTGCAGCTGTGCATACGCCATCCTGTCGACCTCCTCTATCCACTTCACACAAGCAGAAACGGCTCCAGTGGGCCAAACATTACATGAAGACTGATTTCAAAACTGTTTTGTTCACGGATGAGTGCCGTGCAGCGCTTGATGGTCCAGATGGATGGAGTGGAGGATGGCTGGTTGATGGACACCCCACGCAAACACGGCTACAGCGCCAACAAGGAGGAGGTGGAGTAATGTTTTGGGCTGGAATCATGGGGAGAGAGATTGTCGGCCCCTTTAGGATCCCTGAAGGCGCTAAAGATGAACTCCATAATGTATGTGGATTTTCTCAAACAGCACTTCCTGCCATGGTTCAAGAAGAAGAACCGTGTATTTCACAGCAAGATCATTTTTTTGCATGATAATGCACCATCTCATGCTGCACATAAAACATCTGCATCTCTGGCTGATATGGGCATAAAAGGGGACAAACTTATGGTGTGACCCCCATGCTCCCCTAAATCAAAAAAATCACTGCACACCCTAGAGTGGTGCTCAAGAAGGGACCGTGCCCTGTCACATGTGAAAATAACCTTGGCACTCGAAAAAATTCTGCTTAAGAAAATTTATTACAGTCCATATAAATATACAGTAAACATACGTTAACGTTTCGGTCTACACGACCTTCTTCAGTTGACTGAAAAATGGACAAATAAAGAAAACATCAACTAAAGAATACAGAAAATCACTGTTCAAAATAACCGTATATAAATATATGCAAAAATCATACAATGTTATAAAACAACGGAGGACAGGGCAATGGGGTATAGGGGAATAGGGAGACAGATAAAGGGCAACACAAGAGGAGGGAGGAAGAGGGAAAGGCCATGTAAAGTGTAGGACCTACCCGTACGCTCGTGTCAATGGTAAAAAGGAAAATAAGCTGAAGGAGTCAACAAGGACAGCCTAGGGGGAGAAAGGTGTGTAATATTAGGGTAAACACCATGTAGGAAGCAGCGCAACCAACACATGTGTGGACAAAGAAAATAAATAAATAAATCCAATGGCCAGTTTAGGGAGAAAAGACTCGGGCATGTACCTGCTAGGGAGCTCGTAGGGGACTCAGGACCGGCAGCGCGGCATCCACCGCTAGATGCTGTGGCTTAGAGCGGGAAAGAGGGCATTTAAATAAGAAGGAGGATGATTGGAAAGCCAATCATCTGTGGGAGCGTTTCGTTCTGCGATTGCGCATGTCCGGAAGTGAACAGAGACACGTGACCGGGAGGGCCGGGAAATACGTCATGTGTGCGTTCCATTTGGCTAAAGCTTGCGTTACACAATGGAGATGAGCGGCGCGAGGCTAGTGACAGTGTGTAAACCGCTCGGATCGATGCTGGAGGGGTGCAGGAGCAGGAGGGGAAGACGGGGGAGGACCAGGCAAATAGGCAAATCTGTAAAAAAGGAAACGATATATGTCAATAAGGTGGACAGGCATAAGCATGATAGCACAACAATAAAATGAGTTGAATTATAGATAAAATACAATGCAACAATATCTCCTGAATGAGTAACAGAATAAGTATAGATGACAAAGTATTGGAAAAGAAACACCACATATAGATCATGGTAGGGTACTATGGGGTGAGACATTAGATAAAGGACATTAAGTCATAATCCCTATTTAAGCCCCTTGGGGAAAGGGAATCCAACCTATGGATCCAAAACGCCTCACGTTGCTTGAGGAGGCGGATCCGATCGCCACCCCGTCGGGGTGGTGGAATCTGTTCAAGCACCTGAAACCTAAGTTGGGAGATGTTGTGGCCTGTTGATATGAAGTGGTGGGGTATTGGCAAGAGAAGGTTCTTACAATGGATTGTGGACTTATGTTTGGAAATTCTGTCACGTATAGGTTGAGTAGTTTCGCCCACATAAAGGAGTCCACATGGGCATTTAATTAAATATACCACATACGAGCTCTCGCAGGTGAAGAAACCTTTGATGTGGTATTTTCGTCCAGAATGGGGATGGTGTATAAGGTTACCTTTCAATACATTGTTACACTGTCTACACTGTAGACACGGGAAAGTACCCATTTTGGGGTTCTGAAGAAAACGTTGTGTGGATGTGGGTCGATTTGTGCCAATATCAGCTCGGATGAGTGAATCTCTAAGGTTAGGGGCTCGTTTGAAGCAGGGCATGAATGGATAACGGAAGCTAGTGATGGATGGGTAGCCTGTCCGTAAGATGTTCCAGTGTTTACGGATAGTCTTGTGCAGTATGTAAGCAAACGGGTGGAAGGTGTGTACAAAGGGGATACGATTTGAATTGTCGGGACGTGTATCATGAGAGGCAGCCTTCGAGGGCTGAAGGGAGGGGGAAGGGTAGCCCCTTTCAGTGAATTTCCGATGCATTTCTTGTAGCCTTAGTTTACGGGTGTCGGGGTTGGATACAATCCGCTCGACCCTCTTGAATTGGGACCGGGGAACGGATTTTTTAATGTGTACAGGATGATTACTGGAATAGTGAAGGAGACTATTCCGATCCGTGGGTTTGGTATACAGATCTGTGGAGAGAGAGCCAGTATTGTTCTTGATGACTGCTGTATCTAGGTAACTGATCTGGTATAGATCATGGGTCATGGTAAATTTCAAGTCAGGCCATGCAATATTGAGATCAGCAAAGAATGTCTCAAGAGAAGACAGGGGACCATCCCAGATACAGAAGATATCATCTATGTACCTTTTCCAAATCATAGAATGTGATTGGAAGAGGGGATGGGTGTAGACGATCTGTGTTTCAAATGACGCCATATAGCAGTTAGCGTAAGGTGGCGCAACATTAGAACCCATAGCCGTGCCCTTAGTTTGTAGGAAATATCTATCTTGGAACATAAAGTAATTCTTTTTCAGTATTAAAGATAGTAAATCCACAACTAGGTCAACAATTTGATGATTGGTCTGGGCCTCTAACAAAAGTGTTCTGACTGCATGTATACCTTGATCATGCGGGATGGAGGTGTAGAGATCCTTGACGTCAAAGGAGACTAAGCATGCGGAAGATGGAACATGTTTAAGATCTGCAAGGATATTGAGGAATGAGCCTGTGTCTAACAGAAAGGAAGTGTTCTTCTGTACTAGGGGTGTGATGATTCTTTCTACGAAAATCGAGAGGGGGGAAAGGAGCGAATCAGTAGAGGCCACGATAGGACGTCCAGGGGGTTCGGCCAGATTTTTATGTATCTTGGGTAAGACATATAGAACAGGGGTGATGGGATGTGTCTTGGTGAGATATTCACCTGTTTTAATATCAATCGTCCCTGCTCTAATGTGTCGGTCAATAGTGTCTTTAATAAGGGTTTGAAACTGGGAGGTGGGGTCCTGGGGAAGTTGTCGGTATGTGGTCTTGTCACTAAGTTGACGCTCAACCTCATTAGTGTATAGAGCCTTGTTCATAACGACTATAGCACCCCCTTTATCTGCTGGTTTTATAACTAGATCATGGTCCTCTCGAAGACTATTAAGGGCTTGGAAGTCGAGGGCAGTCAGGTTAGGTTCATAATGAAGTTTACCCTCGTCAGCCTTAGAGCGTAAATCCCTAAAGGCCGAGTTAACGAAGCCGATAAACGTTTCAAGGGCATGAGAGCCCCGAGGGGGTCTATAAGTACTCTTCGTGTATAAGCCCAAATCTTTGGAAGTAATAGCCACCCTATCCAAAGAGTTGGGGAGCGGTGGTGTGACATGAGTCTGGTCGAAGTGGACTTTCAACCTCAATGAGCGATAGAAACGCTGTAACTCCATTTCGAGCCTGAAGGTATTATATCTAGTGGTGGGACTGAAAGAAAGTCCCTTCTGTAGGACCGATAGTTGGGCCATATTGAGAGTCTTAGAAGAGATATTTACCACCAAGCGGGGCGAGTCGGGACCGGGTTACTCTCTGGTAGTCTGTGTTGCCTCCGGCGTTGGCCGCCCCTCCTCGTCTTCTTCTTGGTTGATAACGTCGTGGTTGGCCTAAAAAACGAGATGTGTTAGAAAAGTAGTCTCCTCTATCTGGTTCAGAACCTGAGGATGAAGCGTCTGCAGAGGAACGAGTGAATCTAGGAGGATTCCCACTTGGCTGATATCTCTCTTGCCAGCGGTATACTTTATTAGACTCGTAATCCTCAGTGTCTCTTTGAAATTTGTTACGCTTCCTGGATTCAGTATCCCTTCTGTGTAGGTCAATATTGGATTGGATTTTCGTCTTGAGGTTAGACCATGCGTCTGGACTCAGGGAGGAGGCAAGTTGTGTTTCTGTATTGCTGATCAGCTCCTTGGTGGATGCTATGGACTTATGTAGAAAGTCTATGGTAAGGACCATAAGGTCAAAGGAGCACTTATTAAGAATTTGTTAAAATTTGTTATTGTAGTCAGGCAGATCAGAAAAAAGTGTGGGTCTAAGGGGGACCCTAAGACCCCTAGGGATTCTTTGTACTCGCAGGTATTCAGTAAGCGTTGTGCAGTGCAGTTCCAGATTTACCAAGATTGTCGGCCCCTTTAGGATCCCTGAAGGGGTAAAGATGAACTCCATAATGTATGTGGAGTTTCTCAAACAGCACTTCCTGCCATGGTTCAAGAAGAAGAGCCATGTATTCTGCAGCAAGATCATTTTAATGCATGATAATGCGCAGTCTAATGCTGCACATAACACATCGGCATCTCTGGCTGATATGGGCATAAAAGGGGACAAACTTATGGTGTGACCCCCATGCTCCCCTGACCTCTACCCCATTCAGAACATTTGGAGCATCATTAAAAGGAGTGTCTATGATGGCGGGAGGCAGTTCACATCTAAGCAACAGCTCTGGGAGGGTATTCTGTCCTCATGCAAAACAATTGAAGCAGAAACCATCCAAAACCTGACAAATTCAATGGACGAGAGAGTTCAGAAGCTCCTTTCGAACAAGGGGTCCTATGTGAAAATGTAACATCACCTAGAATAAAGTTTTGAGTTGAAAACTGTTTGATTTCAGTTTCTAACAACCTGCTAATGCTTATAATTTCAAAAATGACCATTTTTTTTGTCTTTATTAAAATGAAAAGGTTGATCGAAAAGTTTGGGGGATCTAAGAGTGTGGCAACCCAGTAGTCATGATTACTTCGAATTCTGACAATATGAGGGTCATGCTGCAGGTAGTGCAGCAAGAAGGCACTTATGTGTCTTGCGCATCTCGGAGCCCCAAAATTATTTTCCGGGCTAGATGCAGCTAAAAATTATTATTAATTTTAAATCTGGTGAAGCTTTAGTATAGATGGCCTAATAGGATCAGTGCTGCACACTGCTACAAAGTACAAATTATTTTCCAGTCAAGATACAGATAAACATGATTAGTAATTTTAAATCTGGTGGAGCTTATTATAGATGGCCTAATAGAATCAGTGCTGCACACTGCTACAAAGCCCAAATTATTTTCCAGCCAAGATACAGATAAACATGATTAGTAATTTGAAAGCTTAAAATGGTTGGTAGGGTGATTTTAACCAATCATCAAGCTTTTACTCTCCCCAGGATGACACAGGGGTAGAAAAGTCGTTTCGGATCCATGATTTGTTCATCTTTATGAACGTGAGTCTATCTACATTATCAGTGGAGAGCCGCGTGCGCTTATCTGTCAGCACACCAGCAGCAGTGCAGAACACACGTTCAGACAGAACGCTGGCTGCGGGGCATGACAAGATCTCGAAGGCGTAAGTGGCTAGCTCCGGCCATTTATCCAGATTGGAAGCCCAAAAAGAGCAAGGGTCCAGTGACACAGTCATGGCTTCAATGTTTACTTGGAGATACTCCTGTACCATCGTCTCTAGGCGTTGACTATGTGTCAGACTTCTTGTCTCCTGTGGCCTTGCAAAGGATGGGCTAAAAAAGTGGTGAAATGATTCCGCAAAATTGATGTTACCAGCAGATACTGTGGTTCTGTTACGGTTTGAGTGCTGAACACTTGACGGTCCCACGGTTGGCAAGTTGGAACTGTGAGATTCACTACGTGCACCACTGGTATTTTGTGGAAAAGCACATGTAAGATTCTGCAACAGTCTCTGCTGATACTCCTGCATGCGTGCATCCCTTTCTATGGCAGGAATAATTTCTGCAAATTTACTTTTGTACCGGGGATCTAACAGTGTGGCAACCCAGTAGTCAGGATTATTTCTAATTCTCACAATTCGAGGGTCATGTTGCAGGTAGTGCAGCAAGAAGGCACTCATGTGTGTTGCGCATCCAGGAGCACCAAGTCCCTGTTGTGTTGGTGGCGAGGTAACAATCATGCTTCCTTCCTCTGTCCTCTCCCCCCAACCTCGCACAACAGAAATGTGATCAAGGTCTCCCTCATCTGATGAGTCTTCCATCAGTTCGTCCTCCACTTCTTCCTGGGCTCCTGCACCTTCCTCACTAGTTTGGCTGCTACCATGCGCCCTGGTAAAACCATCTCCCCCACCCTCACATGCCTGCCGCCTTGGTGCTGCCGACCGTCTGGGCCTTGCAGATGTTAGCCCTTCCGCATACAACTCCTCCTCCTCTACTTCCTCCACCTCCTCTTGTGCCACCACCTGACTCCGAATTCTGTTTAACATGTGCTCCAGCATGTAAATCACCGGAATAGTCATGCTGATAATGGCATCGTCAGCACTAAACATCTTCGTCGCCATTTCACAACTGTACAGAAGGGTGCATAGGTCCCTGATCTGAGACCACTCCTCCAGCGTGATTTGCCCCACCTCTGGATCTCGTTGGCCCAGGCTATACGTCAGAACGTATTGCACCAGGGCTTGTCGGTGCTGCCACAGTCGCTGCAACATGTGCAGAGTTGAATTCCACCGGGTAGGCACATCGCATTTTAGCCGGTGAAGTGGCAGGCCCAACGACTTCTGTAGAGATGTAAGTCGCTGAGCTGCGGGATGCGAACGGCGGAAGTGAGTACACAGCGACCGTGCCCTCTGCAGAAGGCCATCTAGTCTGGGATAGTGGGCTAAAAATTGCTGGACAACCAGGTTCAACACGTGAGCCATACAAGGCACGTGTGTGACATTGCCCCGGCGAAGGGCCGCACCCCGGTTTGCAGCATTGTCGCACACAGCCTTCCCTGGTTTCAGGTCCAGTGGAGACAACCATTCATGAAATTGGTTCTCCAGAGCTGACCACAACTCCTCAGCTGTGTGACTCACATTTCCCAGACATTTCAATGTAAAAACCGCCTGATGACGTTGAGCCCTACTGCCAGCATAGTAAGGAGGTGTGCAGGATCCCTTCTGCGCAGTTAGAAAGCTTGTGGCATGACCAGACAGGCTTTGTGTGCAGGTGGAAGACCGAGAGGAGGTTGAGGAGGCAGAAGAAGTGGAGAAACTTTGACATAAAGAGGATTGACGCACAACTCGTGGGGACGGCAAGACTTGGACAGCAGCCCCTTGTCCTGCTGTCACCATAGTTACCCAGTGCCCAGTCAGCGACATGTAACGCCCCTGTCCATGCCTACTCGTCCAAGTGTCTGTGGTGAAATGCACCCTGTCACACACAGAGTTTCTCAAAGAAGCGGTGATGTTGTGTGCGACATGCTGGTGGAGCGCAGGTACACCTTTCTTTGAGAAGTAGTGCCGACTGGGCATCTGGTACTGGGGCACTGCGACGGACATAAGGTCTCGAAAATCCTCTGTGTCCACCAGGCGGAAAGGCAGCATTTCTGTAGCCAAGAGCTTGCAGATGGTGAAATTCAACCTCTTAGCTTTCTCATGGCTAGGAGGAAATGGTCTTTTACTTGTCCACATCTGAGGGACCGAGGGCTGGCTATTGTGCTTAGACGGGGTTGATAAGGGTGTCCCCGGCAAACTGCCGGTCTGTGAGGAAGATGCAGGCGGACATGTTAGGTTGCCTTGATCCAAAGGTGGTGCTATCGATGTCGGACAGCGCTCAACACCAGCTGGTGTTACCACCTCCAAAGAAAATAATGACCTGCCAATCACGCTGGCTGTTGCGGGTAAAGAGGTGGCAGGTCTGCGCCCCAAAACAGGTGTGACTGCTGTCCCCCCAGCCACAGAGGATGAAGAGGCCGCGGATGCACAAGATATGGCAGACGGTGGTTGGCCCGGCCGGCTAGGCCGCATTGTAGCACACTGAGCTTCCCACTGCAACTTATGCTTCATGTCCATGTGCCAGTTCATGCATGAAGTACTCAAACTATGTATTTTTTGGCCTCTACTTAGCTTTTGCTGACAAATGTTACAGATAACACGAGTTGGGTCATCTTTATCGATCTGAAAAAATGCCCAGGCTATGCAAGGCTTAGCACCCATGCGACCTGAAGAGCCACCACGACTTGTGGTGAGAGGCAGAGTTGTGTTTGAGGATGCAGTTGTTGACGTGCTTCCAGTACTACGTCTCTGTCCAGGAAGGCGCAACCTGACCTCGTCGTCACTAGCATCTTCCTCCACCTCCTCTGCTGACCTCATCTCTTGGCTGACTGTGGGTTGACAGTAAGTGGGATCTCCAACCTCATCATCATCACCCTGTGCGTTATCACACCCGTCGTCCTCAGAGCCAACCTGTTCCTGCCCTGACAAAAAACTAAAGTTGTCGCTCCAATCAGGTATTTGAGTCTTATCATCGTCTTCCTCATTGTCTCCACCAACAGGAGTTACAGTTTGGGAATGAGGGTCTACATTATGGTCAGAACCTTCTGCGTCTGGTCCTGGATCCGACTCATAAAGATTCTGGGCATCAGTGCAGATCATTTCCTCGTCTGGATTCACAGAAGCGCTGGAGTCGACCTCTGATTCCCAGGCTATAGTATGAGTAAACAGCTCTGCAGACTCAACCATCTGTTCTACCTCATACTCAGACGGGCAGCTGGAGATTTGGGAGCTGTGAGGAAGCAAGTGCGATTGGGGTGACACCTTTGAGGACTGGAGTATTTGTGATGTTGAAGTTGATGTGGAGGAAGCCCACTTAAAGGAGCACTTGATATCCGTTGAAGCACCTGCTGTTTTTGTGCCTCATCTGGAAATTGTAGCGATTGGCGTGGCCGTAAGAAAGGGATCTTATCACATTGTCCGCTAAAAGAAGTAGACATTTTAGTTTGGCTGGAAGATGGTCTTTCTTCTGCAGATGTTACTGTTGCTTTAACACCTACCCCATGGACACAACCTTTTTTCCCCTTCCCAACACGCCTATTCCCCTTTCCACCAGCAGCAGGCCTTTTTCCACTCATTTTGGTGGTTAACTAATTCACAACTCTGGAGTTGTTTGCACAAAAAAACAATGGATGGGAACCGAGCAGAGCTGAGTGGCCAAACTGTGGTATTAGGCCAAAACTATTGGCTGGGTTAGATGCAGAAAAAAATTATATTCAATTTGCAACCTGATGGAGGTCAGTATAGATGGACTAATAGAACAAGTCCCACACACAGCTAGAAGCCCAAATATTTTTTCAGAGGTAGATGCAGAAAAATTTTTTATTCAGTTTGCAACCTGATGGAGGTCTGTATAGATGGATTAATAGAACAAGTCCCACACACAGCTACAAGCCCAATATTTTTTCAGAGGTAGATGCAGAAAAAAAATATATTCAGTTTGCAACCTGATGGAGGTCAGTATAGGTGGACTAATAGAGAAAGTCCCACACACTGCTAGAAGGCCAAATATTTTTTCAGAGCTAGATGCAGACAAAAAATTATTTTGAATTTGCAACCTGATGGAGGTCAGTATAGGTGGACTAATAGAACAAGTCCCACACACTGCTAGAAGGCCAAATATTTTTTCAGAGCTAGATGCAGAAAAAAATTATATTCAGTTTGCAACCTGATGGAGGTCTGTATAGATGGATTAACAGAAGAAGTCCCACACACTGCTAGAAGCCCAATATTTTTTCAGAGGTAGATGCAGATAAAAATTATTTTTAATTTGCAACCTGATGGAGGTCAGTATAGATGGACTAATAGAGAAAGTCCCACACACTGCTAGAAGCCCAAATATTTTTTCAGAGGTAGATGCAGATAAAAAATATTTTTAATTTGCAACCTGATGGAGGTCAGTATAGGTGGACTATAGAGAAAGTCCCACACACTGCTAGAAGGCCAAATATTTTTTCAGAGCTAGATGCAGACAAAAAATTATTTTGAATTTGCAACCTGATGGAGGTCAGTATAGGTGGACTAATAGAACAAGTCCCACACACTGCTAGAAGGCCAAATATTTTTTCAGAGCTAGATGCATAAAAAAATTATATTCAGTTTGCAACCTGATGGAGGTCAGTATAGGTGGACTAATAGAACAAGTCCCACACACTGCTAGAAGGCCAAATATTTTTTCAGAGCTAGATGCAGAAAAAAATTATATTCAGTTTGCAACCGGATGGAGGTCTGTATAGATGGATTAACAGAACAAGTCCCACACACTGCTAGAAGCCCAATATTTTTTCAGAGGTAGATGCAGATAAAAATTATTTTTAATTTGCAACCTGATGGAGGTCAGTATAGATGGACTAATAGAGAAAGTCCCACACACTGCTAGAAGCCCAAATATTTTTTCAGAGGTAGATGCAGATAAAAATTATTTTTAATTTGCAACCTGATGGAGGTCAGTATAGATGGACTAATAGAGAAAGTCCCACACACTGCTAGAAGGCCAAATATTTTTTCAGAGCTAGATGCAGATAAAAATTATTTTTAATTTGCAACCTGATGGAGGTCAGTATAGATGGACTAATAGAACAAGTCCCACACACAGCTAGAAGCCCAAATATTTTTTCAGAGGTACTGTAGATGCAGATAAAAATTATTTTTAATTTGCAACCTGATGGAGGTCAGTATAGATGGACTAATAGAGAAAGTCCCACACACTGCTAGAAGGCCAAATATTTTTTCAGAGCTAGATGCAGATAAAAATTATATTCAATTTGCAACCTGATGGAGGTTAGTATAGATGGACTAATAGAGAAAGTCTCACAAACTGCTAGGAGGCCAAATATTTTTTCAGAGCTAGATGCAGATAAAAATTATATTCAATTTGCAACCTGATGGAGGTCAGTATAGATGGACTAATAGAACAAGTCCCACACACAGCTAGAGGCCCAAATATTTTTTCAGAGGTACTGTAGATGCAGATAAAAATTATTTTTAATTTGCAACCTGATGGAGGTCAGTATAGATGGACTAATAGAGAAAGTCCCACACACTGCTAGAAGGCCAAATATTTTTTCAGAGGTAGATGCAGAAAAAAATATATTCAGTTTGCAACCTGATGGAGGTCAGTATAGATGGACTAATAGAGAACGTCCCACACACAGCTAGAAGCCCAATATTTTTTCAGAGCTAGATGCAGAAAAAAATTATATTCAATTTGCAACCTGATGGAGGTCTGTATAGATGGACTAATAAAATGATGCTATGCCCAAAAGATTTTACTTCACTAGGTGCAGTAAAAAAATTGGTATTCTATACACAGGTGGTATATCTTGCAACACAGATAGGCTACTCCACTGACTAACACACTCTGCAATAGGCCAAAAAGGATTAGCTTTGCTAGATTCAGCCAAATGCTGTGAAAAAAACTTGCACAGCACTGGCACAGACCTGCCTGGCAAAAACTGATAGGAACTGATGTAACCTAGTCCTGAAAAGGACTCCAATTACAATTAGTCTTTACTCCCACAACCTATCTATTTAAGAGCACAAACCTGCCTGATAAAAGTCGTAGGAAATGCTGTAACCTAGTCCTTAAAAGGACTGCAATCACAACTATTCCCTACTCCCAAGCTATCTGTATATTTGTGCGAAAATTGGCTTGAAATTAACAAGGTATAGCGCACACAGCAACAGCGGTGCCGTCTAACACGCAGCTGCAGCAGTGAGAAAATGGTGGCGACGGGGAAAATGGCTTGGTCTTATAGGGCAAGGACATGTGACATACACTGCCAATCACACATGCCCTTGCTTGTGTGAAAAAAAGCACTTCGCTCCGTGTGTGCGCTGCTGATAGGCTGACAGATTGCACCTCCCCACTGTAAATGCGGGAAAGAGAAAAAAAAAATGGAGATCTTCATTGTTCCTGCAGAGATCCATCCCCTGCCCCTCCCCCACCCCGCTGTACACTCAAACTGCGTATTAACATTAATTTTCATCATTACTGAGAAAAAATCCAGTTATGATTTTGGTGCACGAACAGTTATCGAACATAACCTCGAACAGCCGAATTTTTCTCAAATTGTTCGTGTTCGCCGAACGGCTCGAACACCGCCCAAAACAGCTCGAATTTGAGATTGGCGATCAGTTCGAGTAGAACAACGCTCATCTCTATTGAAGATTGCTGTTCACCACAGGAAACTCTTGAGGAACAGGCCTTGAGGAACAGGCAAAAATCCCAGTGGCAAGATGAGGAAAGCTCTTAGAGATTTATTCAAAGTGACTTGCAGCTGTAAGTGCCGCAAAAGGAGGCTCCACAAAGTACTCACTTTAGGGGGGTGAATAGTTATGCACACTGAAGGTTGTGAGATAGCAAAACACGGAAAATACCAAGTGTGGTGAGTACTTTTGCAAGCCACTGTTTCTTTTACTTCCATCAAGATATTCAAGTGTGGAAAAAAATATTTGCATTTCATGTATCAAATTGTCACATTTTGCATTTCAATTTTACCCTGTGCAGTCCATATGTGTTTCTTTGAGGCGAGTAGTTATTGAGCTGCATTTCGCCTTCAATTCGTTCTTCTTATATCAAGATCATCAGGACATTGTTCGACATCTTCAGCATGCTTGTTGACTTGATTTCTTCAATTGCAACATGTCCCGGGTATATGTTTATATTAGTTGTGAATTTTCTGGACTGGATGAAAAGCAAAAAACTTGAAATAAGTGATCAATAGTGTTGAGCGAGCACTAAAATGCTCGGGTGCTCGAAGCTCGGGCCGAGATCACTGTGATACTCGGGTGCTCGACCCGAGCAACGAGCCCAATGTTAGTCTATGGAAGACCCGGGCATTTTTGCGGTGGCACCCCCGGCAGTCTGTAGAAAGCCTAAAAAGTGCCCAAAACGATAGTGACAATGCTCAAAAGACATGGGGACAGCGTGGGCATCACTCCAGGAAGCATTTCTGACCCCCAGGTCACTGCTGTCAACAATGTGGTCAGAGGTATTAAGCCACTTTTACGGGCTCACAATAAAATGTTCAAAAACTAAACTGAAATGGTTTTCCTGTGAAATATGTTAAGGAACATCCTTTCCAGGGTAAAGACTTCTGTATAAGGTAAAATAAATAACCCCCCAAAAAAATACTCCTCCACACCTTGGGCTATGTTCACAAGTAGCATTTTTTATGCGTTTTTGCACTTTTGTATTGCTTTCAACCGTGAAAAATGCATTCACCGGGAAATGTCATTTTAACATTTTACAACCTTATCTGGCCATGTATTGTGTGACACATGCACACAATGCTGAAAAGACATGGGAACAGCATGGGGAAGACCCCTGGAATCATCTCTGACACCCAGGTCACTGCCTAAAAGTATGCCCATCAGAAGTGATCCTTGCCGCATCAGAAGATGCAGACTTGCAACTATCCCCGTGCAAGTCCTTGTCCCAGGGCAGTGTTCAATTGTACCTCCCCCATTCCTTGTAATGCAAGCGTAAGTGTGCAACCTGCCACCCACCCACCCCCAGGCTGCAATACCATACTGCAAGCTTGCACTTGAAATGGGGCCTTTTAGTTTGGAGGAGGCCGAAGCTGGCCACTACCTCATGGCTGCTTCGGCAGCGAGGTATCCATACTCAGTCCCCAGCCGCCCGGCGGCCGGGTGTCCCTACTCGGTCCCCAGCCGCCCCGCGGCCGGGTGTCCACACATGGTCCCCAGCCACCTAGGGGTGGCCGGGTGTCCATAAACGGTCCCCAGCTGCCCCTATTTCTCCTTGGAACTTCCCCCACACTTTTCTTAGCCTGGCCTGCTTTAGGGCAGCATTGGACGAGCCCACCAGAGAACCAGACTCCTCCAGTGGGCCCTGGCTTCTCCATCAGGGGAGTTGAAAGTGCCAAGGTGAGGAGCATGATGATGATGATAGAAGTTAGCATCTGCTTTGTTTTCTTGGAATGCAAGCGCATGTATGTAGTAGCGGCTAGGCCTGAGGTGGTCAGCGTTTTGGCGCATATCCTACCTCCTCCGAGGATTGCTGGATGTTTTCCTGCTACTATCCCAGTTCTATGACTCCCGTTAAAACAAAGCTTCAGGTGATGAATGATGGATGAGGAGGTGGCAAAGGAGAAAGAGCAGGAGGAACAGGGACCATTCACATCAATATCAGGCCAGTCAACCACACATCTTGTAGGATATGTTTCTGTACCAAAAGGAGTGGTTCGGCTACACAGTTATAGGGCATAAAGTGAGTGCAATGCCTACCAAAAATTTCAAGGCACTCCAATGCCCCTTGGAAGTGACATGGAGGTCAGAGGGCCTTAACTAAACCATTTTTTCCATTTATAGCAACTGCGTCTCCTGTGCACTGTTGGCCTAAGCAGTGAATGTAAGGCTTTCCAAAAATTATGAGGAACTGCAATGCCCCTTGAAACAGACGTGGATTACAGCATACTAAAAACATTCTACCCATTATTGGGGAGTGGGTCTCCCTTAGTGTTTGCCTATGCATTGAAAAGCAAAAGATGGCTAAAATTAGGAGCGTCACAAAAACACACTTGGTCAGATCTTGCAGCCCTCTGACGCCCCCTTATCATGCTGGTCAAACACGGTATTGACCGAGGATAAGCACAGGCGCAGCTACTCTAATTTATGTCGACTATTGTGGCACGTGATGTGACAGGACGTATACATACCACCAGTTCCTTCCAGGAATGTATATATACCTCCGTCCAGCCACCCTCAAACCACAACATAACATAAATACTGGTATACTGCCACCACCGATCGCTTAACGGGTGGGTCGGGTACCCGCTAGGTAACGTGAATTAGCGGGTGAGGAATGTGTTTGCTCGACATTGGACAAGAACAACGAAGCTGGTAAATAATAATGATTTACTCCCGAAAGTGGGCAGTGTTGACAAAAGATATACAAGATATTATAAAAGAGACAATTTACATATATGCATAAAACATTTATTAAAATAAAAGGGGTAAGTAATAGCAAAACCTGCGCCACGAGGTGATGGTCTCAGATTCTGTGGGGGGGGACGGCTCCCCGGAAATTAAATGTGATTCTTCCACACAGCGAGGAGTGCATGCGTCTGACGTCCCAGGGTAAGAATGAAGTAAAATGGCCGTTCTAGTTTTTAGTAAGGGGCCAAAACTCTAGGAGACACCCATGTTGTTTACCTCACATGGGGGCTCGGTTTTGTGAACCCACCCAGCTGCACAAGACATAAAAATCCTTCAGATTTCATATCTTGGTATGGGGGGGTCCCACATCCAAGATGGATACATCATGTTTGCCGTCACCAATATTCATGAAGATGTATATGAAATATGATATCTCTATGATGCTCAGAAGCTCAGAACCCATTTACCAGGTTCCTGGCGGTCTCCCAGCCACGAAAACCACACCATCACTATTGGAAAAAGGTGAACATCTCAAAAATGTGGTCCCTGTGCTTGTGACAGTCATGTGCATTATTAAAATCAACATTAAAAGTTTGTACAATTAGACAATAGGATTTTGGAGGGAAAATCCAGGGTATACCAGTATGCTTGCTGACGTTTTATGGCGGTTGTAAAAATTCCTTGGTTGAGGGGGAGCAAGAGTAGTTCTATGCAGCCTCTTCCAAATGAGCAGGGGTGGAGATTTAAGACATCTCTCATTTTTAACTAGGACAAAAATACATTTTGCCTGACACCTCCCCCTTTTTAGACTGCGCTATGGAGGTACTCCTACAGGCGTATTTCTGGAGGTTCCCCTCGCCGGGACAACCCATCGGCGTTGCCATGCTCGCTGCCTTTGCGGTGTTGAACGGTAAAGTCGTACTGCTGGAGGGTGAGGCTCCAGCATAACAACCTTCCGTTGGCACCGGACATGGTGTGCAGCCAACTCAGGTGGTTGTGGTCAGTCACGACAGTGAAGGTGCGCCCGTACAAGTAAGGCTGTAAGCAGTACAGGGCCCATACAATGGCCAGGCACGCCTTCTCTATGGTGGAATAGGCCACTTCCCTCGACAGCAGTTTCCGACTTAGGTACAACACGGGGTGTTCTTGGTTCCCCGAGTCGACCTGGCTGAGTACAGCACCGAGGCCAAGCTCACTGGCGTCGGTCTGTATGAAGAGTGGCCGTGTGCCGTCGACCACCTTTAGCACAGGAGAGCTGCTCAGGTCAGTCTTCAAAGCGCGAAAGGCCACCTCGCATTCATCTGTCCATTTGACAGAATGGTGTAGGCTCCTCATGGTGAGGTCTGTCAAGGGCTTCGCAAGGCTACTATAGTCTTGTGCAAAGCGTCTATAGTACCCTGCAGTGACCAAGAAGGACTGCACCTGCTTCTTGGTCCTGGGGGTGGGCCAGGACACGATAGCGTCCACCTTCCCATGCTCTGGCTTCAGAGTACCCCCACCTAACCGGTGCCCCAGGTAGTGGACCTCGTTCATGCCCATCTGGCACTTTCCTGGCCCGCCTGGTGAATGCGCCCGAGCACCTACTGCAGATGCTCGTAGTGATCCTCCCAGGTGGGACTGAAGACGGCAATGTCATCCAGGTACGCCACTACGTACCTCTCCAGTAGAGATGAGCAGTGTTCAACTCGAACTGTTCACCAATCTCAAATTCGAGCTGTTTTGGGCGGTGTTCGAGCCGTTCGACGAACCCGAAGGATTTGAAAAAAAATTGGCTGTTCGAGGTTATGTTCGATAACTGTTCGTGCACCAAAATCATAACTGGATTTTTTCTCAGTAATGCTGAAAATTAATGTTAATACGCAGTTTGAGTGTACAGCAGGGCGGGGGGAGGGGCAGGGGATGGATCTCTGCATAAATAATGAAGATCTCCATTTTTTTTTCTCTTTCCCGCATTTACAGTGGGGAGGTGCAATCTGTCAGCCTATCAGCAGCGCACACACGGAGCGAAGTGCTTTTTTTCACACAAGCAAGGGCATGTGTCATTGGCAGTGTATGTCACATTTACTCACTGCTGCAGCTGCGTGTTAGACGGCACAGCTGTTGCTGTGTGCGCTATACTTTGAGTGTTAATTTCAAGCCAATTTTCGCACAAATCTACAGATAGCTTGGGAGTAGGGAATAGTTGTGATTGCAGTCCTTTTGAGGACTAGGTTACATAAATTCGTACGACTTTTATCAGGCAGGTCTGTGCTCTTAAATTGATAGGTTGGGAGCACGGACTAATTGTAATTGCAGTCCTTTTGAGGGCTAGGTTACATCAGTTCCTATCACTTTTTGCCAGGCAGGTCTGTGCCAGTGCTGTGCAAGTTTTTTTGACAGCATTTGGCTAAATCTAGCTAAGCAAATCCTTTTTGGCCTCTTGCAGTGTGTGTTAGTCAGTGGAGTAGCCTATCTGTGTTGCAAGCTACACCACCTGTGTATAGAATACCAATTTTTTTACTGCACCTAGCCAAGTAAAATTTTTTGGGCATAGCATCATTCTATTAGTCCATCTATACTAACCTCCACCAGGTTGCAAATTCAAAATAATTTTTATCTGCATCTAGCTCTGAACAAATATTTGGGCTTGTAGCAGTGTGTGGACCTTGTTCTATTAGTCCATCTATACTAACCGCCACCAGGTTGCAAATTCAAAATAATTTTTATCTGAATCTAGCTCTGAAAAAATATTTGGGCTTGTAGCAGTGTGTGGGACTTGTTCTATTAGTCCATCTATACTAACCTCCACCAGGTTGCAAATTCAAAATATTTTTTATCTGCATCTAGCTCTGAAAAAATATTTGGGCTTGTAGCAGTGTGTGGGACTTGTTCTATTAGTCCATCTATACTTACCTCCACCAGGTTGCAAATTCAAAATATTTTTTATCTGCATCTAGCTCTGAAAAAATATTTGGGCTTGTAGCAGTGTGTGGGACTTGTTCTATTAGTCCATCTATACTAACCTCCACCAGGTTGCAAATTCAAAATAATTTTTATCTGCATCTAGCTCTGAAAAAATATTTGGGCTTGTAGATGTGTTTGGGACTTGTTCTATTAGTCCATCTATACTAACCGCCACCAGGTTGCAAATTCAAAATAATTTTTATCTGCATCTAGCTCTGAAAAAATATTTGGCCTTCTAGCTGTGTGTGGGACTTGTTCTATTAGTCCATCTATACTAACCTCCACCAGGTTGCAAATTCAAAATAATTTTTATCTGCATCTAGCTCTGAAAAAATATTTGGGCTTGTAGCAGTGTGTGGGACTTGTTCTATTAGTCCATCTATACTAACTTCGACCAGGTTGCAAATTCAAAATATTTTTTATGTGCATCTAGCTCTGAAAAAATATTTGGGCTTGTAGCAGTGTGTGGGACTTGTTCTATTAGTCCATCTATACTAACCTCCACCAGGTTGCAAATTCAAAATATTTTTTATCTGCATCTAGCTCTGAAAAAATATTTGGGCTTGTAGCAGTGTGTGGGACTTGTTCTATTAGTCCATCTATACTAACCTCCACCAGGTTGCAAATTCAAAATATTTTTTATCTGCATCTAGCTCTGAAAAAATATTTGGGCTTGTAGCAGTGTGTGGGACTTGTTCTATTAGTCCATCTATACTAACCTCCACCAGGTTGCAAATTCAAAATATTTTTTATCTGCATCTAGCTGTGAAAAAATATTTGGGCTTGTAGCAGTGTGTGGGACTTGTTCTATTAATTCATCTATACTAACCTCCACCATGTTGCAAATTCAAAATAATTTTTATCTGCATCTAGCTCTGAAAAAATATTTGGGCTTGTAGATGTGTTTGGGACTTGTTCTATTAGTCCATCTATACTAACCGCCACCAGGTTGCAAATTCAAAATAATTTTTATCTGCATCTAGCTCTGAAAAAATATTTGGCCTTCTAGCTGTGTGTGGGACTTGTTCTATTAGTCCATCTATACTAACCTCCACCAGGTTGCAAATTCAAAATAATTTTTATCTGCATCTAGCTCTGAAAAAATATTTGGGCTTGTAGCAGTGTGTGGGACTTGTTCTATTAGTCCATCTATACTAACTTCCACCAGGTTGCAAATTCAAAATATTTTTTATCTGCATCTAGCTCTGAAAAAATATTTGGGCTTGTAGCAATGTGTGGGACTTGTTCTATTAGTCCATCTATACTAACCGCCACCAGGTTGCAAATTCAAAATAATTTTTATCTGCATCTAGCTCTGAAAAAATATTTGGGCTTCTAGCAGTGTGTGGGACTTGTTCTATTAGTCCATCTATACTATCCTCCACCAGGTTGCATATTAAAAATAATTTTTATCTGCATCTAGCTCTGAAAAAATATTTGGGCTTGTTGCAGTGTGTGGAACTTGTTCTATTAGTCCATCTATACTAGCCTCCACCAGGTTGCAAATTCAAAATAATTTTTATCTGCATCTAGCTCTGAAAATATATTTTGGCTTGTAGCAGTGTGGGACTTGCTCTATTAGCCCATCTATACTAACCTCCACCAGGTTGCAAATTCTAAATAATTTTTATCTGCATCTAGCTCTGAAAAAATATTTGGCCTTCTAGCTGTGTGTGGGACTTGTTCTATTAGTCCATCTATACTAACCTCCACCAGATTGCAAATTCAAAATAATTTTTATCTGCATCTAGCTCTGAAAAAAATATTTGGGCTTGTAGCAGTGTGTGGGACTTGTTCTATTAGTCCATCTATACTAACCTCCACCAGGTTGCAAATTCAAAATATTTTTTATGTGCATCTAGCTCTGAAAAAATATTTGGGCTTGTAGCAGTGTGTGGGACTTGTTCTATTAGTCCATCTATACTAACCGCCACCGGGTTGCAAATTCAAAATAATTTTTATCTGCATCTAGCTCTGAAAATATATTTGGGCTTGTAGCAGTGTGTGGGACTTGTTCTATTAGTCCATCTATACTATCCTCCACCAGGTTGCAAATTAAAAATAATTTTTATCTGCATCTAGCTCTGAAAAAATATTTGGGCTTGTAGCAGTGTGTGGAACTTGTTCTATTAGTCCATCTATACTAACCTCCACCAGGTTGCAAATTCAAAATAATTTTTATCTGCATCTAGCTCTGAAAATATATTTGAGCTTGTAGCAGTGTGGGACTTGTTCTATTAGCCCATCTATACTAACCTCCACCAGGTTGCAAATTCAATATAATTTTTATCTGCATCTAGCTCTGAAAAAATGTTTGGGCTTGTAGTAGTGTGTGGGACTTGTTCTATTAGTCCATCTATACTAACCTCCACCAGGTTGCAAATTCAAAATAATTTTATCTGCATCTAGCTCTGAAAAAATATTTGGGCTTGTAGCAATGTGTGGGACTTGTTCTATTAGTCCATCTCTACTACCCTCCACCACCTGTGTATGTAATAAAATTGTTTTACTGCATCTAACCCAGCCAATACTTTTGGGCTAATACCACAGTTTGGCCACTCAGCTCTGCTCGGTTCCCATCCATTGTTTTTTTGTGCAAACAACTCCAGAGTTGTCAATTAGTTAACCACCAAAATGAGTGGAAAAAGGCCTGCTGCTGGTGGAAAGGGGAATAGGCGTGTTGGGAAGGGAAAAAAAGGTTGTGTCCGTGGGGTAGGTGTTAAAGCCACAGTAACATCTGCAGAAGAAAGACCATCTTCCAGCCAAACTAAGATGTCTACTTCTTTTAGCGGACAATGTGATAAGATCCCTTTCTTACGGCCACGCCAATCGCTACAAATTCCAGATGAGGCACAAAAACAGCAGGTGCTTCAACGGATATCAAGTGCTCCTTTAAGTGGGCTCTCCTCCACCTCAACTTCAACATCACAAATACTCCAGTCCTCAGAGGTGTCACCCCAATCGCACTTGCTTCCTCACAGCTCCCAAGTCTCCAGCTGCCCGTCTGAGTATGAGGTAGAACAGATGGTTGAGTCTGCACAGCTGTTTACTCATACTATAGCCTGGGAATCAGAGGTCGGCTCCAGAGCTTCTCTGAATCCAGACGAGGAAATGATCTGCACTGATGCCCAGAATCTTTATGAGTCGGATCCAGGACCAGACGCAGAAGGTTCTGACCATAATGTAGACCCTCGTTCCCAAACTGTAACTCCTGTTGGTGGAGACAATGAGGAAGACGATGATGAGACTCAAATACCTGATTGGAGCGACAACTTGAGTTTTTTGTCAGGGCAGGAAGAGGTTGGCTCTGAGGACGACGGGTGTGAAAACGCACAGGGTGATGATGACGAGGTTGGAGATCCCACTTACTGTCAACCCACAGTCAGCCAAGAGATGAGGTCAGGAGAGGAGGTGGAGGAGGATGCTAGTGATGATGAGGTCAGGTTCCACCTTCCTGGACAGAGTCGTAGTACTGGAAGCACGTCAACAACTGCATCCTCAAACACAACTCTGCCTCTGACCACAAGTCGTGGTGGCTCTTCAGGTCGCATGGGTGCTAAGCCTTGCATAGCCTGGGCATTTTTTCAGATAGATAAGGATGACCCAACTCGTGTTATCTGTAACATTTGTCAGCAAAAGCTAAGTAGAGGCCAAAAAATACATAGTTTGAGTACTTCATGCATGAACCGGCACATGGATATGAAGCATAAATTGCAGTGGGAAGCTCAGTGTGCTACAATGCGGCCTAGCCGGCCGGGCCAACCACCGTCTGCCACATCTTGTGCATCCGCGGCGTCTTCATCCTCTGTGACTGGGGGGACAGCAGTCACACCTGTTTTGGGACGCAGACCTGCCACCTCTTTACCCGCAACAGCCAGCGTGATTGGCAGGTCATCATTTTCTTTGGAGGTGGAAACACCAGCTGGTGTTCAGCACTGTCCGACATCGATAGCACCACCTTTGGATCAAGGCAACCTAACATGTCCGCCTGCATCTTCCTCAGAGACCGGCAGTTTGCCGGGGACACCCTTCTCAACCCTGTCTAAGCACAACAGCCAGCCCTCGGTCCCTCAGATGTGGACAAGTAAAAGACCATTTCCTCCTAGCCATGAGAAAGCTAAGAGGTTGAATTTCACCATCTGCAAGCTCTTGGCTACAGAAATGCTGCCTTTCCGCCTGGTGGACACAGAGGATTTTCAAGACCTTATGACCGTCGCAGTGCCCCAGTACCAGATGCCCAGTCGGCAATACTTCTGCCTCCTCAACCTCCTCTCGGTCCTCCACCTGCACCCAAAGCCTGTCTGGTCATGCCACAAGCTTTCTAACTGTGCAGAAGGGATCCTGCACACCTCCTTGCTATGCTGGCAGCAGGGCTCAACGTTATCAGGTGGTTTTTACTTTGAAATGTCTGGGAAATGTGAGTCACACAGCTGAGGAGTTGTGGTCAGCTCTGGAGAACCAGTTTCATGAATGGTTGTCTCCACTGGACCTGAAACCAGAGAAGGCCATGTGCGACAATGCTGCAAACCTCGGTGCGGCCCTTCGCCGGGGAAATGTCACACACGTGCCTTGTATGGCTCACGTGTTGAACCTGGTTGTCCAGCAATTTTTAGCCCACTATCCCGGACTAGATGGCCTTCTGCAGAGGGCACGGTCGCTGTGTGCTCACTTCCGCTGTTCGCATCCCGCAGCTCAGCGACTTTCATCTCTACTGAAGTCGTTGGGCCTGCCACTTCACCGGCTAAAATGCGATGTGCCTACCTGGTGGAATTCAACTCTGCACATGTTGCAGCGACTGTGGCAGCACCGACAAGCCCTGGTGCAATATATTCTGATGTATAGCCTGGGCCAACGAGATCCAGAGGTGGGGCAAATCACGCTGGAGGAGTGGTCTCAGATCAGGGACCTATGCACCCTTCTGCACAGTTTTGAAATGGCGACGAAGATGTTTAGTGCTGACGATGCCATTATCAGCATGACTATTCCAGTGATTTACATGCTGGAGCACATGTTAAACAGAATTCGGAGTCAGGTGGTGGCACAAGAGGAGGTGGAGGAAGTAGAGGAGGAGGAGTTGTATGCGGAAGGGCTAACATCTGCAAGGTCCAGACGGTGGGCAGCAGCAAGGCGGCAGGCATGTGAGGGTGGGGGAGATGGTTTTACCAGGGTGCATGGTAGCAGCCAAACTAGTGAGGAAGGTGCAGGAGCCCAGGAAGAAGTGGAGGACGAACTGATGGAAGACTCATCAGATGAGGGAGACCTTGATCACATTTCTGTTGTGCGAGGTTGGGGGGAGAGGGCAGAGGACGGAAGCATGATTGTTACCTCGCCACCAACACAACATTGACTTGGTGCTCCTGGATGCGCAAGATACATGAGTGCCTTCTTGCTGCACTACCTGCAACATGACCCTCGAATTGTCAGAATTCGAAATAATCCTGACTACTGGGTTGCCACACTCTTAGATCCCCAGTACAAAAGTAAATTTGCCGAAATAATTCCTGCTATAGAAAGGGATTCACGCATGAAGGAGTATCAGCAGAGACTGTTGCAGAATCTTACATGTGCTTTTCCACAAAACACCAGTGGTGCACGTAGTGAATCTCACAGTTCCAACTTGCCAACCGTGGGACCGTCAAGTGTTCAGCACTCAAACCGTAACAGAACCACAGTATCTGCTGGTAACATCAATTTTGCGGAATCATTTCACCACTTTTTTAGCCCATTCTTTGCAAGGCCACAGGAGACAAGAAGTCTGACACATAGTCAACGTCTAGAGACGATGGTACAGGAGTATCTCCAAGTAAACATTGAAGCCATGACTGTGTCACTGGACCCTTGCTCTTTTTGGGCATCCAATCTGGATAAATGGCCGGAGCTCGCCACTTACGCCTTGGAGATCTTGTCATGCCCCGCAGCCAGCGTTCTGTCTGAACGTGTGTTCAGCACTGCTGGTGGTTTGCTGACAGGCAAACAAAAACACATAGAAACACATAGAAAACACATTCAAAGGTGTCCAAAAGCTGACAAACTGCTCAGAAGACATAACTAACACAAGGAAAAGTGACAAGTACATATAGTCATGTGAAAAGAAAAGAGGTGGAGGAGTAAAAGGAGGGGGAGACACAGATATAGGCATGTCATGCCCTTCTAAAATCCAAAAAGTGAGAAGCCGACACGGCCAGTCCGTTCCTGCCCGTGCCACCTCCGTGTCGCCGGGTTTGTGCCAGAGCCGCGGTGGACCCTGACGGCCAGCCCCCCTCTCCCAATACTGGTGCCTGTCCGCTGGTGGGTCGAGCCCCCCCGCGGTGTGGGGGGAGTAACAGCTGCAGAAGAAAGACCATCTTCCAGCCAAACTAACATGTCGACTTCTTTTCGTGGACAATGTGATACGATCCCTTTGTTACGGACACGCCCATCGCTACAAATTCCAGATGAGGCACAAAAACAGCAGGTGCTTTAGCGGATATCAAGTGCTCCTTCAAGTGGGCTCTTCTCCACCTCAATTTCAACATCACAAATACTCCAGTCCTCAGAGGTGTCAACCCAATCGCACTTGCTTCCTCACAGCTCCCAAGGCTCCAGCTGCCCGTCTGAGTATGGGGTAACACAGATGGTTGAGTCTGCACAGCTGTTTACTCATACTATAGCCTGGGAAACGGAGGTCTGCTCCAGAGCTTCTGTTAATCCAGATGAGGAAATGATCTGCACTGATGCCCAGAATCTTTATAAGTCGGATCCAGGACCAGATGAAGAAGGTTCTGAGCATAATGTAGACCCTCATTCCCAAACTGTAACTCCTGTTGGTGGAGACAATGATGAAGACGATGATGAGACTCAAATACCTGATTGGAGCGACAACTTGACTTTTCGGTCAGGGCAGGAAGAGGTTGGCTTTGAGGACAACGGGTGTGATAACACACAGGGTGATGATGACAAGGTTGGAGATCCCACTTACTGTCAACCCACAGTTAGCCAGTCGATGAGGTCACCCGGGCCTTTGCCTGGCCTTGGGGATGTCGCGGTGGTCGGCTCCCTGGCCCGAACCCTGGGGTCACTCTTTAAAAGGGTGGATAATTGTTAATTTTATAAGAGCTCGTGACGCCACCTGTGGTATCTGGTGAGAAGCACCAGCGCTGCAGATGTTCACTGAGGCCCGTGATAAGGCAGCTCGATGGTATAGCTCCCCACAGGTGGAGCTAGGTCTCAGGGCAGCGTATGCAGGGGGAATGCAGGACAGGCGAGACCCAGCTGGGTCAGAGCAAGAACGGGAACGGACACGGTAGTCACTTCAGTACCTTTTACTGGAGGAAATTCAGGCACATCCCGGAGCACTGTAGGGTGAAGGGTGCATATCAGGATCCTCCCCAATGCGCGGGTGTAGGGCCTCCTGTTTCTTGCCTCTGCGTAGTAAGTTTCTGACCTGCCTGGAGCTAGGCCTAACTTTGTCTCTGTCCTGCGCTGGCTGACCTTGTGGTAGGGCCTTCTCTTGGAGTTCACGCTCCCAGTATGCGGGGCCTAAGCGTCTCCTGGCTCTGTTACGTATCAGCACCTTAGCGATCCTGGGACTTGTAGTTCTCCAGGGATTCCGGTTATGCCTTACTGGGTCATAGAGATCCCGGTAAGCTCGGATCTGGTGTCCGGTAAATGCTTCGGGGTGAGCTGGTTAAGCTCCTCTGCCCCTTATGTACTAACTCGCCACTCGCCTTCGGCCTACTCGGGCCCTCACTAGGCTATACGCACTAACGGCAGGTTGCCGCGCTTCACCGATCTTATGGCGCCGGCACACCTTAAGCTCTATCTGAGCTCCCTGAATCTAGCTAGCAGGAGCCTCGTGCTCCACTGCTGAACTATTAACTGAGTTCTCTAGACTAGACTGAGCTCCACTGCAGACTGACCACTCTTAGGCTTCTCTACTGCAGGAACTCTTCAGAGGAATTGAACTGCCTAGCTCCACCTTCCCTATTTATATCCCTAACGGGCTCCCTCTGCTGGTCTGAGGTGGAAGGTGGAGATGTGTGAATGTTTATGGGGGCCTCTTGTGGAGGATTCCATCAATACACTCTTCTAGGATCTGTGATACCAAGAGCAGCGGGGCGTCACAGATGCTATTGACGACGAGGTTAGGTTGCGCCTTCCTGCACAGAGACGGAGTACTGGAAGCACGTCAACAACTGCATCCTCAACCACAACTCTGCCTCTGACCACAAGTCGTAGTGGCTCTTCAGGTCGCATGGGCTCTAAGCCTTGCATAGCCTGGGCATTTATTCAGATCGATAAGGATGACCCAACTCGTGTTATCTGTAATATTTGTCACCAAAAGCTAAGTAGAGGCCAAAAAATCCATAGTTTGAGTACTTCATGCATGTACCGTCACATGGATATGAAGCATAAGTTGCAGTGGGAAGCTCACTGTGCTACAATGCGGCCTAGCAGGCTGGGCCAACCACCGTCTGCCCCATCTTGTGCATCCACGGCCTTTTCATCCTCTGTGACTGGGGGGACAGCAGTCACACATGTTTTTGGATGCAGACCTGCCACCTCTTTACCTGCAACAGCCAGTGTGATTGGCAGGTCGTCAGTTCATTGGGAAGTGGAAACACCTGCTGGTGTTGAGCGCTCTCTGACATCGAGAGCACCACCTTTGGATCAAGGCAACCTAAAAAGTCTGCCTGCATCTTCCTCACAGACCGGCAGTTTGCCGGGGACACCCTACTCAACCCCGTCAAAGCACAACAGCCAGCCCTCGGTCCCTCAGATGTGGACAAGTAAAAGACCATTTCCTCCTAGCCATGAGAAAGCTAAGAGGTTGAATTTCACCATCTGCAAGCTGTTGGCTACAGAAATGCTGCCTTTCCGCCTGGAGGACACAGTGGATTTTCGAGACCTTATGTCCGTCGCAGTGCCCCAGTACCAGATGCCCAGTCGGCACTACTTCTCAAAGAAAGGTGTGCCTGCGCTCCACCTGCATGTCGCACACAACATCACCGCTTCTTTGAGAAACTCTGTGTGTGACAGGGTGCATTTCACCACAGACACTTGGACGAGTAGGCATGGACAGGGGCGTACCATGTCGCTGACTGGGCACTGGGTAACTATGGTGACAGCAGGACAAGGGGCTGCTGTCCAAGTCTTACCGTCCCCACGAGTTTTGCATCAATCCTCTTTATATCTAAGTTCCTCCACTGCTTCTGCCTCCTCAACCTCCTCTCAGTCCTCCACCTGCACCCAAAGCCTGTCTGGTAATGCCACCTGCTTTCTAACTGCGCAGAAGGAATCCTGCACACCTCCTTACTATGCTGGCAGCAGGGCTCAACGGCATCAGTGTTTACTTTGAAATGTCTGGGAAATGTGAGTCACACAGCTGAGGACTTGTGGTCAGCTCTGGAGACCCAGTTTCATGAATGGTTGTCTCCACTGGACCTGCAACCAGGGAAGGCCGTGCGCGACAATGCTGCAAACCTGGGTGCGGCCCTTCACCGGGGCAATGTCACACACGTGCCTTGTATGGCTCACGTGTTGAACCTGGTTGTCCATAAATTTTTAGCCCACTATCCCGGACTAGATGGCCTTCTGCAGAGGGCACGGTCGCTGTGTGCTCACTTCCGCCGTTTGCATCCCGCAGCTCAACGACTTACATCTCTACAGAAGTCGCTGGGCCTGCCAGTTCACCGGCTGAAATGCGATGTGCCGACTCGGTGGAATTCAACTCTGCACATGTTGCAGCACCGACAAGCCCTGGTGCAATACGTTCTGACGTATAGCCTGGGCCAACGAGATCCAGAGGTGGGGCAAATCACACAGCAGGAGTGGTCTCAGATCAGGGACCTATGAAGTTGACGCGCCCCCTGGGCCGTGGGGTACCCGGAGCCGGGCCGGTAGACGCTGGGGGTTGTAGTCACTGTGGCGGTGACCCGGTCCGTGACCCAGGGCGGTCAATCCAATGGTAATTTGTATATATGGATTTTATAATGTCTGACTACGCCACCTGTGGAGTGCGGCCAAAGGGGCCGCCGCTGCGAAACAGTCCTCTGAAGCTGGTGGTTTTGCAGCAATGGTATTATTACTCACCACAGGAAGAGTGTAGCTTCAGGGCAGTGTGGGTGGATGATGGTGGTTGTAGTGCAGGGAGTCAGTAATGAACACAGAGTCCGTGTGATGCAGTCCCAAGATCTTTACTCACAGTTGTTGCAGTCCAGATTACAGGTACCAGAGCAATCTCACCCGTCGTGCTGTGCGTACTCAGTGAGGGGCTCAGTCCACCCCCAGATAGCTCCGGAGTACTTAGCAGGACCCCCTTCTGTGTGTCCTTTCTCTGGCCTTCTCCCTGCACCTCACACCCAGTGACACTTCTATCCGGTATCCTCGGGCCTTGGCGGGCGACTTGTGTTCCGTCCCCTGGGTCCTATGTGGCTACTTTCTTAGTGAGACTGGTGTGGACTTTTGTCTGCAGTACATGAAATGCTGCAGCCTCCGGTTTCTAGTTGAGCCTTGCTGTTTCTCCTCTAGTTGAGGGACCGGTTCCCCTTATCTGGCCTGACCCCTCTACCTCCTGGTCCGTGGGAGTACAGGTGGCCTTCTGCATGGCCCGTAGCCCTAGGGTCCCTTCGGTTCCTGGAGCCTTCCTGCTCCCACTCCTCTCTTCTCTCCTTCAGTCCTGGGCCTCCCAGGCTAGGCCCGCCTCCGGAGCAGAGCTCATGCCGAGCCTCTGCTCCTGTCACTTTTCCTCCTCTGACTGGCTTGCTCTTTCTAAGATGGCTTCCTATTTATACTCTCCCTGTCATGTGCTCCCCTAAGCTGCTTTCTCCACCCACACCCTCTACATAGGACCCTCCCACCAGCTAGGGACCTGGTGTTATGTTCTGCTACCAGAGCTAAGGAAAGAGAGGAGATCTGTCCCTACGATAGAACTCAGCTGAATCCCTACGATGTAACAGGGAACCTGATCCTGCGATCAGACCTGCTAAAGTCCTAAGCTAGTCTGTACGGAGACCTATAGATGTGGGGAAGGAATCCCTACAAGTACTAAGGACTGGGAGGAAAATGGGACACCTCCTAACAGAAATAGTAGCAGACAGACAAACAAACAAAATATAAAGAACACTGAGGTCCGTAGACCAAGCAAACTAACAGAGTTAGATACAGAGCACAGGCTAGCTAGAAAGTAGTTATACAATGAAGTCCAGCAAAGCCAGAAGGGCGGAGCAGGATTAAATAGGCCAACAAGGTCATGTGACCAGCAAAGGAAAAAACCTAAGAGCAAGGTTCTAACAGTACCCCCCCTTCTAAGAGGATCCTCCGGATCCCCTAGGACCAGGCTTATCAGGAAATCTCCTGTGAAACGCTCTGATAAGTCTGGACGCGGAAACATCATCTGACCTCACCCAAGAGTTATCCTCGGGTCCGAAACCTTTCCAGGCCACACGATACTGCAAACTACCTCTATACCGTCTAGAGTTAAGGATGCGAGAAATTTCATATTCCCCGTCCTCCACCACCGGAGGAACAGAGGCAGAGGCGTCACCATCCGACACAACAGCTTTTTTTAACAGAGAGACATGAAATACCGGATTAATTCTCCAGGAGGTAGGAACCTCCAACCTAACAGCAGATTGGTTGACAACCTGAAGCACCTTAAAGGGCCCTACAAACTTGGGACCCAATTTCTTAGAAGGAATCCTCAACCGCAGATTCCTAGAGGACAACCAAACCATGTCACCAACAGCGAACAAAACCTCCTGTCGTTTCCTATCAAAGTAGTCTTTAGATTTTCTGTTGGCCTCCTGAAGATTACCACGCACATCCGTCCAAACTCTCTCCAAATCACCGGAAAAATTCTCCTCCTCAGGCACGGCAGATCCCAACTTGGAGAACGACCCAAACGACGGATGTCTCCCAGAACAACAAAAAAAAGGCGAACAACCAGCAGAAGAAGATGTATGATTGTTCAGAGCAAATTCAGCAAGTGGCAGAAACTCAGACCACCCCTCTTGATTGTCTGCCACAAAACAACGCAAGAACTGCTCAACATCCTGGTTTTTCCTTTTTGTCTGGCCATTAGATTCAGGATGATATCCGGACGAGAACGATAAATGAACTCCCAACCTGTCACAAAAGGCACGCCAAAAACGAGCCACGAACTGAGGGCCCCTATCAGAAACAATGTCAGTAGGAACGCCATGAAGTCTGACAATTTCCTTGACAAAGGCCTTAGCGAGAGTTTTAGCGCAGGGCAGTTTGACGAAGGGAACCAAGTGACACATCTTGCTAAAACGGTCCACGACCACCCAGATGACAGTAAAACCCTCAGAGGGGGGAAGGTCAGTTATAAAGTCCATTGCCAAATGTGTCCAAGGAGCACTGGGAACCTCCAAAGGACAAAGCAACCCCGCAGCAGGAGTATGTGAGGACTTAGATCTAGCACATATAGTACATTGACGCACCCACTTAATGACTTCCTTCTGCCATCCAGGCCACCAAAAACTGCGACCCACCAGTCTCTTGGTCTCAGAGATTCCGGGATGACCTGCCAACCGAGATTCGTGACACTCAACAAACAAATCTCTCCTAAAGGTCCCAGGCACAAACAACCTCCCATGAGGAGTGTTAGATGGGGCATTCTCCTGTGCTTTAAAAATCTCATCTTCCAAAACGGAGTCCAAAGCAGCTATCACAACACCTTCTTGTAAAATGTTCTCCTCTTTCTCAGCACCGACTATGGGAGAAAAACTGCGAGACAAGGCATCCGCCTTAACATTCTTAGTACCAGGGATGTAAGTAACGGAGAAATTAAACCGCGAGAAAAACAGTGCCCACCTAGCCTGACGGGCATTCAGGCGCTTGGCAGCATCAAGATATATCAGATTTTTATGATCCGTAAGAACCTGAACGGGAAATTCCGCACCTTCCATGAAGTGGCGCCAGTGTTCAAATGCGAGTTTAATAGCCAATAATTCCCGATTACCAATATCGTAATTCAGTTCAGTCTCCGAAAATTTTTTTGAAAAAAAGGCACAGGGATGTAATCCATCCCCGTTATCCTGAGACAATACTGCGCCAACCCCCACAGAGGAAGCATCAACCTCAACCAAAAACGGCTTAGTCACATCAGGCTGCATAAGGATGGGAGCAGAGGTGAACCTCTCCTTGAGATACACAAAAGCTTCAATGGCCTCAGAAGACCACTGAACCGCATCAGCACCTTTCCTGGTGAGATCGGTCAGAGGTTTGACAATACTAGAAAAATTTTTTATGAATTTTCTGTAATAATTGGCGAAACCTAAAAACCTCTGTATCGATTTCAAACCAATAGGCCTAGGCCATTCCTGTACAGCTTGAACTTTAACCGGGTCCATCTCAAAACCTTCGCTGGAGATAATGTAACCCAAAAAACTAATTCTCTGTACAGCGAACTCACATTTCTCCAGCTTAGCAAAAAGCGAATTGTCCATTAACAACTGTAATACCTCACGTACGCTCCGCCAATGAGACTCCAGATCCGGCGAATAAATCAAAATGTCATCCAAATACACAACCACATTTTTGCCGATCAAAGGTCTAAGGATGTCATTAATAAGATTCTAGAAAAATGCAGGAGCATTAGTAAGACCAAAAGGCATAACCAGATTCTCAAAATGACCCACAGGAGTGTTAAAAGCAGTCTTCCATTCGTCACCCTCCTTCATGCGCAACAGATTGTATGCCCCCTTAAGGTCAATTTTAGAGAACCACTTGGCCCCCATTAACTGGTTAAATAAATCAGGAATCAATGGCAGTGGGTAAGGATTGCGTACAGTAATTTTGTTAATCTCACGAAAATCCAGACAAGGACGTAAACCGCCGTCCTTTTTTTTTACAAAAAAAAATCCAACCGCCACAGGAGACTTAGAAGGCCTAATGTGACCGGCGGCCAAACTTGTCTGTATGTATTCCTCCAAAGCCTTCCTCTCAGGAATAGTAAGGTTAAATAAACGACTTTTAGGAAGAGTCGCTCCAGGGACAAATTCAATAGAACAATCATAGTCTCTATGGGGAGGCAAAACCTGCGATTCCTTCTCAGAAAAAACTCTCCAAAAATCCTGAATAGGAACAGGCAATTCTCCCCTATCCAAAGCTGCAATACGCCCGTTACAACACTTGTCATAACATTTATGGCTCCAGGATTTAATTTCACTGGTAGACCAATCCAGTATAGGATTGTGAAATTTTAACCAGGGCAATCCCAATATTACTGGAGAAGGCAAGTTATTCAACACTACCAAATCCAATTTCTCATGGTGAACACCATTAATAGTGAGAGGAAATTCACAGACCTTGAGAGTAATATTCTTCAAAGGGGAACCATCCACAGAAACCACAGCAATGGGGGATGATAAAGGTTCTGGTTTTAAATTGAGTCTTTCCAAGAATCCCCCATCAATTACATTCAGAGTAGACCCACAATCGACAAACACCCGAAATTCCATAAATTTTTCCTGAGCAATCGTGGAAGCAGCTAAAAATACACCCTTGGAATTTAAACAGGCAATACGGGCATGACTGACCATTTTTTTTTCTTTCTTCATACGAAGCTCACAGCCTTTAATCAAATGACCAGATTTTCCGCAATAGAAACACAGACCTTCAGAAAATCGACGGTCTTTTTCTTGAGAGCGAGGTGCCACCGATCCAATCTCCATCGGTTCACCACTGTTAGTACACACATTCTCATAACCAGAAACTGACATAGCAGAGGATTTGCTCTCATTAACCCTTGCACGCAGTCTCCTATCCACCCTTATAGCTAATTGCATAGCCTGTTGCAAATCTTCAGGTGTAGGATAAGCAATTAGCAGGTCTTTAACCCTTTCATTGAGCCCAGCAAGAAATAGACTTTTCAGAGCAGAATCGTTCCACCCTGTTTGAGTAGACCATCGACGGAAATGAGTACAATATTTTTCCACATTACCTGATCCCTGTCTCAAACATCTTAACTCAGTCTCAGCTGATGCGACACGGTCAGGATCATCATATAATAGCCCCAAAGCAGAAAAAAAACTATCCACTGATCTGAAGCATGTATCACTAGGTTGCAAAGAAAAGGCCCACTCCTGAGGCTCTTTGCGCAAAAGTGACATTATGAACCCTATGTGCTGGGATTCATCCCCAGAGGACTTGGGTCTCAAACGAAAATACAATAAGCAAGCATTTTTAAATGAAAAAAATTCTCGGTGTTCACCAAAAAATAAATCCGGCAAACATACCTTAGGCTCCAAGAAATGTGCTCCAGGACAGTTACTCACGTGCTGACGGAGCTCGGCCACCTCCAGAGAGAGTCCCTGCAGGCGATGAGCCAAATCCTGAACCGACACCATGATGAAACAGAAAAATCTTTCCTTAGAGAATTTGCAGGCTGGACTTACTGTTATGTTCTGCTACCAGAGCTAAGGAAAGAGAGGAGATCTGTCCCTACGATAGAACTCAGCTGAATCCCTATGATGTAACAGGGAACCTGATCCTGCGATCAGACCTGCTAAAGTCCTAAGCTAGTGACGCGCCCCCTGGGCCAGTGTTGTTGGGGATACCCGGAGCCGGATCAGATGGGGGTTGTAGTCTCCGAGTGGCTGTGACCCGGTCCGTGCCCAGGGTGTCAAGCTCAGTGTGTGGCAGTCCTTATGATGTTACTAGATGTTCTTTTGTGTCGACTACGCCACCCGTTGAATTGCGGTCAATACGGCCGCCGCTGCAGCAGGGTCCGCTGAGGCTGGTGATGTATGTGCAGCTCAGGTAGTATAACCCCCAACGGGAGGGGTATAGCCTCAGGGGGTCAGTTGCAGAGGATGGGGGTTGTGGTGGTGCAGCGGGGATGGAAATGAGACTCAGAGTCGGGCTGTGCAGTTCAGGGTTTGTTTACTTACTGCAGTTGTTCTGGTCACTCCGGCCTTAAGTGACCACCCGAGCCGTGCTGCGTCCACCAGGTCCTGGACTCGGCCAACCCCCAGGTGATTCTGGAGCGTGGTCCTGAGCTCCCTTTCTGTCCTGTCCTCTTCTCTGGCCTTCCCCACCAGGGATCCACCTATGTCCGGCTCCCTCGGGCCTCTTGGTGGTAAACCCTTGTCTCTGGGTTCCCTGACCCTATTCCTGGTCTGCCTTCCGGGTGGATTTAGTGGGTGATCGTGGCAGATTGATCCTGCCCACGACCTCCGGTTCCTGGCTAAGGTGTGCTGTAGCCTCTGCCAGCTTGGGATCCGGTACCCTGTTGCCAACTCTTCACCCTCTGGTCTAATTTGGGCTCTTGGAGTTCCTTCTTTCTCCCCCTCTGGGTCTTTCTTTCTCCTCTCTCTCTCTCTTGGCCTTGGAGCTGCTCTTCTCCTCTGCTCTGACAGACTGACCTCACTCTGCAAAAGACTGACCCTGATCTAAGATGGTTCCCACCTTATATACTCCCTCTATGTGTGAGCTCAGGTGACCAGCACCCAATGAGCTCCTAACTTTACCCAGACTGCTCCCCCTATCTGCCCCTACACTACTGGGATGTTCCACCCCCCTCCCACTCCAGCCAGGAACAGACTCTGTTGTACCTGCACATTTCTCTAGTGGGAGTACCATCGGTCTGTTCCCCGGAAATGGGATGTGTGTAGTGCATGCAGCTAACTGAGCTCAGTTCCACACTCCATCCTTACCCGGGAGTGGAATATCACACCTCTGGCTTGAGGTGCAATACCCCTGTAGCAGCCGAATCCTCAGGGTGCTACATTCCCCCCTGGTAAATCACAGCACGTCCTCGGGCTGTAAGATATAAACATCCAAAACATACAATTTTTTTTTCATAAACATAAACATATAAAACATATAAAACATCATCAGCAGCAATAAACTTTTCATATAAACATTCTTGTTTCTGGTTCCTCCGGTCACGGTGCAACTTGTGACCGGGTAAAGTGCGACAGTCTCTCTTGGAATAAAACAGTTTCCTATAAAACCGGTAGGGGGCGCTTTAGGAAGCGCAACTATATACAAGGGGATATGGCCGCTCTCAGTCCTCGGCCAGGTATTAGGGAGGATTGACCGCTCTCAGTCCTCGGTCAGTGGGAATAGGGACACACGGGGTTAACAGTTCACTCTTGTCCCAACGGGGACTATAATAGCAGCAACAGTTTTTGGTACCCTTACGGGTAACTATATACAGTCTCTTCACTACCGTACTCAACGACGGCGTCCTCCTGCTCTTTCTTGTTGGTCAGTTTCAGTTTCAGACCCATCCGGGTCCTCTTGCTCCTCCTCACACCGCAGCTCCTCCTCCGTCAGGCGATGCACATGGAGGGCGTAGGGTCCTTTGGCACACTTGTGCCGGGTGAAGGTGACCTCGTCCCCTAAATACAGGTCACGACCTCTGTGTCCCTCCGGCAGATGGCTTTCTACGTCTCTGCGAGTTACAAAGACGTCGCCGGGGGTCTGATGGTCTTTTATGAAGCCCCACCCATGCTGCATGTTGAATTTTATCACAGTCCCGGTGGAAGGGGGACCATGAGCTTCACGGGGGTTCCTCCTGGTCCGGCTCTTCTGCTCCGCGCTCCTTATCTGTGCTTGCTGTTCCCGGACCCGCCTCTCTCTCCGCTCCCTCTCGAAGACCTCGAGCTGCTGCCGGCAGCACTCTGCACGCTCTGCTGCGGCCGCCCGAGTCTCCTGAGTGAACCCCATGAGGTCTTCTCCGGTGGGGTCCCACTCGAACTGGATCTCCTCCAGTGGGGGCGAGGTCCTCCTTGCGGGCTTCGGAACCGGAATCAGGGGTTCATCTAGGGGTCTTTCTTTCCGGAGTCGGGGATGGTGAAACTCCGGTGGCCATATAAAGGGCTGCCCATCCGGGCACGTATACTGGGCAAATAGATTTTCACCCAGGTGCGGCACTCTAGATGTTGAGGGCGCGTTGATGGTAGTGGCGCCCGGGTCGACCAGGCCTTGCGACCAGGCTTGGGGCACCCTAAAGGCAAAGGGCACCGTAAGAACGGCGGCGCCCGTGGTTACTCAGCCCTGCGGCCAGGCCGGTGGCTCCGCGGAGGTAGGGGGCGCTGTTGGTATTGCGGCGCCCGGAGGTACTAGGAATTGCGACCAGGCCGGTGGTATTTCCTGCTTGGCCACGCTCGAGATCGAGGCGTGTGACGTCACAGGGGTCGCGGCCGCGGTTTCCGGTTGAGGCCTAGTCGGCGGCGGTGACGATGCAGCGACAGGCACGGCAGGGGGAATTTCGGGCTCTGCGACGGGGAGCTGGGGCAGGTACACGGTTTCTCGGCTCGGGGTAGAGACGTCCCCTTTACCTGCCTCCGTCCGTTCAGCTCCCTTCTCGGCGCCGTCTCCTGCCTTCATTCCTCCTGCGCCATCCTCAGAGGCGGTCTGTCTCCTCGTCTCGGGTGGCGTGCTCCGCTGACGGGTTTCGGTCTGCTGGGCCATCTCTCGGCTCCACTCCGCCAACGTCTCTCGCTGCACCCGGGCCAACCTCTGTGCGAGGCCCTCCAGCGCAGTCTGTGCACACTCCCGATCTCGGGGGAGCTGTGTTAGGATCTCCAGCAGGCCTTCTGGAGTGGCGACCTGCAACAGGCTCCTGACCACTGGGTCGGTGCTGCCTGGAGTGGCGGCCCGCATCAGGCTCCTGACCACTGGGTCGGTGCTGCCTGGCTCTCCCTCCATCTCCGGGTGTGCTTTCTCTGGACTCTCTTCCAGACGTCTTGTCTCCGGGTGCGCTCTCTCCAAACTGCTCCAGGCGACACCCATCTTTGTTCTCTTGTTCTGTCTCCGCCCACATCGAGGGTGGTCCCGGGGCAACTTTGTGATTGTCAGTTCCAGGGGCAGTTCTCTTACGCTGATGGACACTTCCAGCATCACAGTCTCTGTTGGTGGGCGCGGTTTCCGCTTTTGGCGCCATTCTTCGACCTGGCCCACGATGGGAGGTGGCCTTTTGCCACCCTCTGGCACGCCCATAATGGCGTCCGCTCTTCCAAGGCGGGAAATCTTCGGAAATGGCGGGAAAAAGCTGCAAATGGCGGACAACCGGCGGGAAACGACCTGTGATGGGGTCCGTTGGCGGGGACCCTCCGGAACCGGCGGGAGACTTCTTTTTAAGGTAACGGTGAACTTTTCCTCAGGCACGCAGTACCCGGTTGTTGCGGGCACGTTATCCTGCCGACTACGCCAAAGTTGACGCGCCCCCTGGGCCAGTGTTGTTGGGGATACCCGGAGCCGGATCAGATGGGGGTTGTAGTCTCCGAGTGGCTGTGACCCGGTCCGTGCCCAGGGTGTCAAGCTCAGTGTGTGGCAGTCCTTATGATGTTACTAGATGTTCTTTTGTGTCGACTACGCCACCCGTTGAATTGCGGTCAATACGGCCGCCGCTGCAGCAGGGTCCGCTGAGGCTGGTGATGTATGTGCAGCTCAGGTAGTATAACCCCCAACGGGAGGGGTATAGCCTCAGGGGGTCAGTTGCAGAGGATGGGGGTTGTGGTGGTGCAGCGGGGATGGAAATGAGACTCAGAGTCGGGCTGTGCAGTTCAGGGTTTGTTTACTTACTGCAGTTGTTCTGGTCACTCCGGCCTTAAGTGACCACCCGAGCCGTGCTGCGTCCACCAGGTCCTGGACTCGGCCAACCCCCAGGTGATTCTGGAGCGTGGTCCTGAGCTCCCTTTCTGTCCTGTCCTCTTCTCTGGCCTTCCCCACCAGGGATCCACCTATGTCCGGCTCCCTCGGGCCTCTTGGTGGTAAACCCTTGTCTCTGGGTTCCCTGACCCTATTCCTGGTCTGCCTTCCGGGTGGATTTAGTGGGTGATCATGGCAGATCGATCCTGCCCACGACCTCCGGTTCCTGGCTAAGGTGTGCTGTAGCCTCTGCCAGCTTGGGATCCGGTACCCTGTTGCCAACTCTTCACCCTCTGGTCTAATTTGGGCTCTTGGAGTTCCTTCTTTCTCCCCCTCTGGGTCTTTCTTTCTCCTCTCTCTCTCTCTTGGCCTTGGAGCTGCTCTTCTCCTCTGCTCTGACAGACTGACCTCACTCTGCAAAAGACTGACCCTGATCTAAGATGGTTCCCACCTTATATACTCCCTCTATGTGTGAGCTCAGGTGACCAGCACCCAATGAGCTCCTAACTTTACCCAGACTGCTCCCCCTATCTGCCCCTACACTACTGGGATGTTCCACCCCCCTCCCACTCCAGCCAGGAACAGACTCTGTTGTACCTGCACATTTCTCTAGTGGGAGTACCATCGGTCTGTTCCCCGGAAATGGGATGTGTGTAGTGCATGCAGCTAACTGAGCTCAGTTCCACACTCCATCCTTACCCGGGAGTGGAATATCACACCTCTGGCTTGAGGTGCAATACCCCTGTAGCAGCCGAATCCTCAGGGTGCTACACTAGTCTGTACGGAGACCTATAGATGTGGGGAAGGAATCCCTACAAGTACTAAGGACTGGGAGGAAAATGGGACACCTCCTAACAGAAATAGTAGCAGACAGACGAAAAAACAAAATATATAGAACATAGAGGTCCGTAGACCAAGCAAACTAACAGAGTTAGATACAGAGCACAGGCTAGCTAGAAAGTAGTTATACAATGAAGTCCAGCAAAGCCAGAAGGGCGGAGCAGGATTAAATAGGCCAACAAGGTCATGTGACCAGCAAAGGAAAAAACCTAAGAGCAAGGTTCTAACACCTGGGACTGTGCTCTCCCTTAGGAGCAATCTCGCCCTACCCCCACTGCGAGTATGTGTTGGATGCAGGTGTTAGGGTCCCGAGCCATACGCCTTCCTTACCTGAGGGTGAGATACCACACCTCTGGGTGAGATGCAGTAACTCTGTGGCGACTGAACCCTCAGGGGCGCCACACACCCTTCTGCACAGTTTTGAAATGGCGACGAAGATGTTTAGTGCTGACGACAATGCCATTATCAGCATGACTTTTCCGGTGATTTACATGCTGGAGCACACATTAAACAGAATTCAGGGTCAGGTGGTGGGACAAGAGGAGGTGGAGGAAGTAGAGGAGGAATCGTATGCGGAAGGGATAACATCTCCAAGGTCCAGACGGTTGGCAGCACCAAGACGGCAGGCATGGGAGGGTGGGGGAGAGGGATTAACCAGGGCGCATGGTAGCAGCCAAACTGTTGAGGAAGGTGCAGGAGCCGAGGAAGAAGTGGAGGATGAACTGGTGATGGGCATGAAAGACTCATCAGATGAGGGAGACCTTGATCACATTTCTGTTGTGCGAGGTTGGGGGGAGAGGGCAGAGGAAGGAAGCATGATTCTTACCTCGCTACCAACACAACAAGGACTTGGTCCTCCTGGATGCGCAAGACACATGAGTGCCTTCTTGCTGCACTACCTGCAACATGACCCTCAGATTGCAGAATTCGAAGTAATCCCGACTACTGGGTTGCCACACTCTTAGATCCCCGGTACAAAAGTAAATTTGCCGAAATAATTCCTGCCATAAAAAGGGATTGACGCATGCAGGAGTATCTGCAGACGCTGTTGCAGAATCTTACATGTGCTTTTCCACAAAACACCAGTGGTGCACGAAGTGAATCTCACAGTTCTAACTTGCCAACCGTGGGACTGTCGAGTCTTCATCACTCAAA
The DNA here is from genome assembly GCF_046119375.1 of Phyllobates terribilis. Taxonomy (NCBI): domain Eukaryota; kingdom Metazoa; phylum Chordata; class Amphibia; order Anura; family Dendrobatidae; genus Phyllobates; species Phyllobates terribilis. Next base: position 14,198,599 of record NW_027362766.1, read on the forward strand.
CCGTAACAGTTACACAGTATCTGCTGGTAACAGCAATTTTGTGGAATCGTTTCATCACTTTTTTAGACCATCCTTTGCAAGGCCACAGGAGACAAGAAGTCTGACACATAGTCAATGCCTAGAGAGGATGGTGCAGGAGTATCTCCAAGTGAACATCGAAGCCATGACTGTGTCACTGGACCCTTGCTCATTTTGGTATTCCAATCTGGAAAAATGGCCGGAGCTCGCCACTCACGCCTTGGAGATCTTGTCATGTCCCGCAGCCAGCGTTCTCTCTGAATGTGTGTTCAGCGCTGCTGATGGTGTGCTGACAGATAAGCGCACGCGTCTGTCCACTGAGAATGTAGACAGACTCACGTTCATAAAGATGAACAAATCATGGATTCGCAAGGACTTTTCTAACCCTGTGTTATCCTTGGGAGACTAAAAGCTTGAGGATTTGGTAATATCACCTCACCAACCGTTTTAAGCAACTGTGGGGCAATTGATGCCACTTAACCCTAGAACGCATGACCATAAAAATCTACACTTTCATATACCTGGGACCTTTTAGGCCCGTGTGCAAATAACATGGAATAACTCAAACTCAAATGACAAACAACTATATACATGAAGAATACCTAGAGTTTCAAAATTCTAATTAAAGTAATCTTGCAGAAAATAGAAAACAATTAACAGGGCGGGACTGCGAGGCCCCAGGTATGCGTTCTAGGGTTAAGTGGTGTCTGTGCCACAATTTTGGGAAAAAATGGAGACTCTTTTTGGAGTCCCCTTGCTGTGTCTTACGTGACGTTGGCATCGTCAATTCCAGGTGGGTTGGGTCGCTCCCCCCCCCCTTTTAACTGTAAGAAACTACATACACTATGGCTTAGGGTAACACAGATGGTTGAGTCTGAAGAGCTGTTTACTCAGAGGTCTGCTCCAAATCTTCAGTGTCTGCTAGTCAGCGTAGAATTTTTAACTGCATCTAGCCTAGGCAATACTTTAGGCGTAGTAGCCCAGCTGCGAAGCAAGCTGCACCGCCTGTGTATCTAATAAGAATTTTTAAATGCATCTAGCCTAGGCAGACTGTGGGGACCCCCAACCAAACCCAGACGCTCAGCCCCCCTACCGCCCCCCTTTCCTTGACAATACAATAATGTAACTCTTACAACTGGATGGGTGAGGATCGGTCACAGCTTTATTAACTCTTTATACTCATTCCATTAGAAAGGCATTTTATTTCTAAAATAATTCAGCTTGTTGCAGCATGCCCTGGGTCTCCACTCCGGCAACTTGGCCAGCAAGTGTAACTCTCCAACATGTCCTTTCTATTTCCAGGCCACGGAGGATCCTGCGTACTCGTATGCAGGACTCTGACCCCCACCCATCACTCAACTCTTGTTCCACTCCGTCCTGGAGTCCTGACAGGAATATGTCCAGTCCAATATCCATTAAGTGAACACCGTCGGGCCGTATGAAGCCTGCTTTATCTCCTTCCAGTTGTCGGTGTCGTACCACTACACCGCCTCTGTCTCTTCTAAATTTTGCCATCCGAATATTTATTACCCGCCTTGTCCGTTCGATGGCCGTGATGTCTCGCGCACCTTGCCATACCGCTATTGGCACAATCTCTGACCATACTATAGCTAGTTTTGTGAAAAATTCTCTGAAGCGCTCAGTGTCTAGTTTCATTATTGCCATTAGTTATGCGCTCTTGTGATGACCTAGGTTGTTTCCCCCGGCCTGTATAACTAAGATGACCGGACATCTTGCCTCTCTCCCTACCTTGATTACCTCCATTAGTACCTGTGGCCATAGCAGGCCTGTAATACCTCTCCAGTTGAAATATGTGTTATGAAACTCTAATTTCCTCCCGCCTGGGCGGACTTTCGCCCTTTTTTCTGCCCAATATATATACGAGTGGCCTATCACCCACACTGTTGGCTTAGCGTCACCTGTAAAAGAAACAAACCACATTAGGATAACAAGTCCGGTCTTATTTATCTTGCCAAACACGTGGATCGCCATCTCCCTATCCTCTGAACTTCCGTTTCTGACAGTCCTGCTCTTGCTGCTTCCGTGGCCGCGCCTATGCGGAATGAGTGTGTCCCGTAATCTTTGGGGTGGTTCCCTCCCGATGTTATGCATTTATTAAATATAGCTTGGAACAGGTATCTTGATAATGGCGTTCCATCAATGTGTGATAGGAAGAAATTACTTTGTGATCTGATGGTTAGATATGTTTTTACTATTGTTACCCGACTCAGTGTACCGTTTGTGGGTTGTAGAAGTACCCAAGTGCCCCCACCCGCTGGAACCGTTTTCGATTGGCATATGCGTAGACGTATTGCATTATTGGCTATGACTACGTCCTGGTGTAATAAGCCTCCACTGGTGGTAATTTTGGATTGAGGGACTAATTCACTTATGCATAGCGCCCCGAAGAAGGCGATCACAAATGCAGTAGACAGTAGTGTTGCTTCAAATTGTGAGTGTCATGTTAATGGTGTTAGGGATATGATGTGAGAAATCAGTTTTAGTGACACGGGACGGGACGTCTACACTCCTGACTTGGCTGACCCCTTATCCACCCTTTTATGGATTGTCTGATGATGAATCTTTGTCACATCTCCCCAATTCAGTAGTTGGAAGTGAAATGCTACTCCGGTCAGACACCGCTGCGCTGACGCCCCTGATATGCCCCTCATCATTAGCTGGTGCAGAAATTCTATGGTGACTTGTGATCTGGCTTGTTCACATTGGTCAACCCGTGTGCCTGCTACTAGTCGTGTCCACTCTTCCCATGCCTTACCGTATGCTTGCCACGTCGACGGGGCAACTGACGCTCTGATTAATGGCATCAACTATTCGCCACTAGATCCCATAGAGAAGGTGGTCAACTGTTGTCCTGATGGGTGGGCGTTGTGGAAGAGCTCTGTGAAAATCTGCCAATTGAATTGTTATAAAGCGTTAGCAGCAGCTTTAGACCCCTCAGCATAGTGGCTAGCGCGGACCCATACATTGTGTTTTAGGCACAGGAATGCTAGCCTGGGTAGTAGGCCTAGCACTGGGAGAGACGATGATGCCATCTTATTAATGCAGTGCGCTAGGCTGGTGTTATTTGTTATGAAGTGTATATTTTTGTAAGCCAGGAGCGCTCCCCATATTTCTATTGCTACCACTATTTGGAAGAAAAATTATTTTCAGGGTTAGATGAAGCTAAAAATTATTATTAATTCAAAAGCTGGTGGAGCTTGGTATAGATGGACTAATACAATGAGTCCCACACACTGCTAGAAGGCCAAATATTTTTTCAGAGGTAGATGCAGAAAAAAATTATATTGAATTTGCAACCTGATGGAGGTCAGTATAGATGGACTAATAGACCAAGTCCCACACACTGCTAGAAGGCCAAATATTTTTTCAGAGCTAGATGCAGAAAAAAATTATATTCAATTTGCAACCTGATGGAGGTCAGTATAGATGGACTAATAGACCAAGTCCCACACACTGCTAGAAGCCCAAATATTTTTTCAGAGGTAGATGCAGAAAAAAATTATATTCAGTTTGCAACCTGATGGAGGTCAGTATAGATGGATTAATAGAACAAGTCCCACACACAGCTAGAAGCCCAATATTTTTTCAGAGCTAGATGCAGATAAAAATTATTTTGAATTTGCATCCTGATGGAGGTCAGTAGAGATGGACTAATAGAGCAAGTCCCACACACTGCTAGAAGGCCAAATATTTTTTCAGAGGTAGATGCAGAAAAAATTTATATTCAGTTTGCAACCTGATGGAGGTCAGTATAGATGGACTAATAGAACAAGTCCCACACACTGCTAGAAGCCCAAATATTTTTTCAGAGCTAGATGCAGAAAAAAATTATATTCAATTTGCAACCTGATGGAGGTCAGTATAGATGGACTAATAGAATGATGCTATGCCCAAAAGATTTTACTTCACTAGGTGCAGTAAAAAAATTGGTATTCTATACACAGGTGGTATATCTTGCAACACAGATAGGCTACTCCACTGACTAACACACTCTGCAATAGGCCAAAAAGGATTAGATTTGCTAGATTCAGCCAAATGCTGTGAAAAAAACTTGCACAACACTGGCACAGACCTGCCTGGCAAAAACTGATAGGAACTGATGTAACTTAGTCCTGAAAAGGACTGCAATTACAATTAGTCTTTACTCCCACAATCTATCTATTTAAGAGCACAGGCCTGCCTGATAAAAGTCGTAGGAAATGCTGTAACCTAGTCCTTAAAAGGACTGCAATCACAACTATTCCCTACTCCCAAGCTATCTGTAGATTTGTGCGAAAATTTTCTTGAAATTAACAAGGTATAGCGCACACAGCAACAGCGGTGCTGTCTAACACGCAGCTGCAGCAGTGAGAAAATGGTGGCGACGGGGAAAATGGCTTGGTCTTATAGGGCAAGGACATGTGACATACACAGCCAATGACACATGCCCTTGCTTGTGTGAAAAAAAGCATTTCGCTCCGTGTGTGCGCTACTGATAGGCTGACAGATTGCACCTCCCCACTGTAAATGCGGGAAAGAGAAAAAAAAATGGAGATCTTCATTATTCCTGCAGAGATCCATCCCCTGCCCCTTCCCCCGCCCCCCGGTACACTCAAACTGCGTATTAACATTAATTTTCATCATTACTGAGAAAAAATCTAGTTATGATTTTGGTGCACGAACAGTTATCGAACATAACCTCGAACAGGCGAATTTTTTTCAAATCGTTCGTGTTCGCCGAACGGCTCGAACACCGCCCAAAACAGCTCGAATTTGAAATTGGCGAACAGTTCAAGTCGAACAATGCTCATCTCTAGTCTCAACCAGCATTTTTAACATATGTTTGAGGGTACCGTTGATTCGCTCACACAAACCATTGATTTGGGGATGATATGCACTCGATACCAGATGCTGCACCTGCATTTTCTTACATAGGGCCTCCATTAAGCGAGACATGAACTGGGTCCCCTGGTCGGTAAGCATCTCCCTGGGAAAGCCTACTCGCGAAAAGATGGCCAAGAGGGCGTCCGCCACCTTATCCGCCCTAATTGAGGGTAGCATAGTCTACCACGGTAAGGATGAAACGTTTTCCAGAGCTGCTGGGTATGGCCAGCGATCCCACAATGTCCACAGCAATCCTCTGGAAAGGCTCCTCTATCACTGGCAAAGAGATCAGGGGGGCTTTGGGAGCTGGCCCTGACTTTCCCACTCTTTGACACGTGGTACAGGAGCGACAGTAGTTCACCACATCCGTCCTCATTTTGGGCCAATAAAAGTAGTGAGACAGCCGGGCCTTGGTTTTGCTGACCCCCAAGTGTCCAGCGAGTGGAATCTCATGGGCGATACGCAACAACTCATCCCTGAATTGGTAGGGGACGACCAGCTGTCTTTCCTTCAGCCACTCCTGTTGGGGTGTACAGGGAACTGTCTCCCGGTACAACCTCCCTTGGTCCCAGAATACCCTATCCTTATCCGACTCGGAGGTGGGTTTTTCAGCGAGGCTCCTTAACGTCTCCACGCTAGCATCTGTGTGCAGAGCTGCCTGAAACTCCTGGCTGGAGGAAGCCAGAAGTGAGGTTAAGGCCACGTCCTCACTGGGACCCTCTGGGTCCATACCTGATTCTGTTATTCCTCTGTCCGAAGAGGGTCCAGAAGGCAGGGCGTTACTTGCGTTCTGGGCACTCTGACTGCGGGTAACAGCGGCTATATAGGCCGTCTCCCCGGGGAATAACACCGTCCCATCAGCCTGCGCGGCTATGAGAACTACTTCCCCATCCTCCTCCATTACCTCAGGCACAGTGCTACGTATGGGGCAGCTACCATCAGCGAGGTCACCATCTGTTGTGACACTGGTCGCTGGCACAGCACCACCTGCTTCATGGTCCCCGTGCCTCTCCCCATTACCCTTAGCACTGACACTTGCTCCTGCTATGGGATCCTCAGCAATATCACCCCGCAGCGTGACATGGCTGAGTTCTTCTGTACCTTCCAATACATCATCATCATCATTATCATCATCATTATCATCATCATCATCATCATCATCATTATCAGCAGGTAAAGCATTGACATTCACATTATCAGCATTAACCTTACCAACCGTATCAGATCGGGGAGGGGTGTCAGGGACATAATAAGCAAACATCCTCCCCAAATCAGTTCCCAACAAAACATTTCCAGGTAGATTTTCCGATACTCCCACTTCCTTCACCCCACTCCCCGCACCCCAATCAATAAAAACCCGGGCCATGGGCAAGGGGCATCAGACGCCCCCAATCCCGGTGACAGTCAGGGTCTTTCCCGGAATAAGCTCTTCAGCGGACACCAGTTCGGGTCGGATGAGGGTTCGTTTGGCCCCAGTGTCCTTGAGGCCTACAGTGACAGTGTCCCCCACCATGACAGACTGCAAGTTTTCACAGGCCCTCCCAACCAGCCCACCCACCAAAAGAACTGAGGCATTAGGCCCTGGGGCCTTGGATGGGGGGTTCTTCCTCTGCTTCTCTGGGCAAGTGGCGCTGAGATGACCAGTCTGGTTGCAGAAATAACACCTGCTGGCATCAGATGCAGGCCGGGAATTGGTAATGGGAAAAAGGCCTCCGGAAGGTTGGCTGGCAGGGGCAGGCTTGGTGGTTGATGGCTTACCCCCTTTCCAGCTGGCGATGACCGGCTTCCGCACCTCTGGTCTCCGGTTGGCCTCGTAGGTGTCTGCGATCTGCGCTGCTTTATGGGCATCTGGTGGCTCCCGATCCATCACGAACTGCCGTACCTCAGTCGGACACAGATGCAGGAACTGGTCTTTCACCATCAGATCTTTTAGCTGCTCAAAGGTGGTCGCTGACAGTCCTTGGATCCACTGCTCAAAGTTGGTTCTGAGCCCATGCACCACCTCGCTGTAACTGTCGTGCGGTCCACGTTGGAGGTTCCGGAACTTGTCACGGTACACCTCAGGAGTCAGTTGGAACCTCTGGATTAGGGCCTGCTTAATGGCATCATAGTTCCCATTGAGGCTCGGAGGAAGAGCCACAAACACATCCAGAGCTTTGCCTCGCAGCCCAGCAGTTAAGTATCGGGCCCACTGGCCCTCAGGCAGCTGGTATTGTCTGCAAGTCTTTTCAAAACCCCTCAGAAAGGTGTCGAGGTCGCCGTCCTTTTTCATCACAGGAAAATGCTCTGGACGGGGCTTAAACAGGGTCACATTGTTGGTCTCACCGTTCCGTGAGGTGGATGCTGGGATCCCGAGTTGGGCCATCTGCAGTTCATGGGCCCTCTGGGCTTGGGCCTCTCGCTCGGCTCGCTTGGCCTCTCGCTGGGCTCTCTCGGCCTCTCGTTTGGCCTCTCGCTCGGCTCGCTCGGCTCTCTCGGCCCTCTCGGCCTCCTGGTGCTGCTGAATGACTTTCAGCCGTCCTTCATGATCCTCTGCAGGAAGTTGCTGTAGAGCCATCTGCAGATAGGGGTCCACGCTGCCCTGGTCGATGACGCGGCGTGCGTCTACAGGTGGGACCCCTGCAGCAGTACTGTCCATATCTCGGCTGACCCCTGGCCCTGCTGAGGTCTGGAGAAGGGCTTGCTCTGCCTCCAGTTGCCCCAGTGCAGCAACCATTTGTTCTTTGTTTTTGCCGAGGGGGTCAATGCCTTTGGTTATACATATTCCAATAAGAGTTTCTGTAACGGGTCTGGGAGGCGGAACCTCTGAGCTACTATACAAGGGGGCGGTCCTTGTAAGGGAGCGGGTGGCGACCAGGCAGGCAGTCACAGCAGGTGACCGGGACAGTCTCTAGAAGAACGGGCAGGAGGTCACGGCAAGTGACCGGGGCAGTCTCTGGATGAACGGGCAGATGGTCACGGCAAGTGACCGGGGCAGTCTCTGGGTGAACGGGCAGATGGTCACGGCAAGTGACCAGGGCAGTCTCTGGGTGAACGGGCAGATGGTCACGGCAAGTGACCGGGGCAGTCTCTGGGTAAAGGGTTGGTACGACCTGTGGCGGCTGATGGTAGATGTGAGCTCCCAGGTGAGCAGGCGAGAGTCTCTGGATAAACGGGTGGTCACAGCATGTGACGGCGGAGCCTCCAGGAAGACCAACAGACAGGCAGCAGATGAGCGCTCCCAGGTGAGCGGGCAGAAGTCTCTGGACAGGCGGGTGGTCACAGCACGTGACGGCAGAGCCTCCAGGTAGGCTAGCAGACAGGCAGCAGATGAGCGCTCCCAGGTGAGCGGGCAGGAGTCACTGGACAGGCAGGTGGTCACAGCACGTGACGGCGGAGCCTCCAGGTAGGCTAGCAGGCAGGTAGCAGATGTGCGCTCCCAGGTGAGCGGGCAAGCTGGTCCATAGACAGACTGACAAGAGTTGGAAGGCAGACCGTCGGACCTCAGGCAAGCAGGCAGGTAGTTGATGTGCGCTCCCAGGTGAGCGGGCAAGCTGGTCCTTAGACAGACTGACAGGAGTTGTAAGGCAGACCGTCGGACCTCAGGCTAGCAGGCAGGTAGCAGAATATCAGGCAGGAATAAGACAGCAAGCTGGCAGGAATCTGGCAGGTATCTGGCAGGTAACTGGCAACGGGACCTGAGGGCTGAAGCAGAGTAGTGAACAGTGCAACAACATTGCTCGGGCACCTCCATTTTGGAGGAGGTGCCTTATATATGGTGAAGTCCTCCGGCCATTGGCCGGGGACTCCTTAGGACGGCGCGCGGCCCCTTTAAGAGGGAGGGAGAGCGCGCGTGCGCGCCCTAAGCACAGTGGCCGGGAAGGAGCGCGCGCTGCCAGCAGAGCGGGAGGAGGACGCCGGGCACGGAGCAGAGAGGTGAGGAGAACAGCGTCCCTGCCTAGCAGAGGGCAGGGACGCCGGCGCTACAGTACCCCCCCCTTTAGGCCCCCCCTTTTTTAGGCCAGACAGAAATTTAGCAAGGATGAGCGGGGCATGGATGTTCTCCCGGGGCTCCCACGTTCTCTCCTCAGGACCAAACCCCTTCCAATCTACTAGAAAAAAGGTCTTTCCTCTTACCCTTTTGGTGGCAAGAATGTTCTCTACCTCAAACTCGTCCTCAGCAGAAACCGGAGCAGGAGGCGTACCTGTAGACTTGGAAAAAGAGTTAAGTACCACAGGTTTGAGGAGAGATACATGGAAGGAGTTAGGGATCCGTAAGTTGGCCGGGAGTTTCAATTTATAGGCCACCGGGTTGATCTGACTGATGACCTCCAGAGGACCGATGAACCGAGGCCCTAACTTGTAAGAAGGTATCTTGAGTCGGACATATTTAGATGAGAGCCAGACTTTATCTCCAGGACGAAATTGTGGAGGATCCAGGCGTTTTTTGTCAGCGTGTCTTTTCATCCGTTCGGACGACTGAAGGAGTGCGGATCGGGTACTCTCCCAAATGGAGGAAAATTTGCTAACGAGAGATTCCGCAGCCGGGTTGTCCACAGAGGTGGAGACAGGAAAAGGAATCCGAGGATGCTGACCGAAGACTACAAAAAACGGGGATTTGGAGGAGGATTCGCTCTCGTGATTGTTATAAGAGAACTCGGCCCATGGTAGGAGATCCACCCAGTCTGAATGATGGGCATTAACGAAGTGCCGGAGGTAACTGGTCAGGTTCTGATTGATCCGCTCCACTTGACCATTGGACTGTGGGTGGTAAGCGGAAGAGAAGTCCAGGGTGACGTCTAGCAGTTTACAAGTGGCTCTCCAGAAGCGTGAGGTGAACTGTACCCCACGATCCGACACGATGTGGAGGGGCAGGCCATGAAGACGAAAGATGTGACGAATAAAGTCTTTAGCTAGCTCGGGTGCAGACGGGAGGCCAGGCAGGGGAACGAAATGAGCCATCTTGGAGAAGCGGTCAGCGACCACCCAAATGACCGTACAACTGGCAGAGACTGGGAGGTCAGTTATAAAGTCCATTGCTATATGCTGCCAGGGGGCAGCAGGTACAGAAAGCGGAAGGAGGCGACCGGCTGGCAGATGTCTCGGAACCTTGTTGCGGGCGCAGGACACACAGGCAGAAACAAAGTCTATTACGTCCTTGTGCAGGGTAGGCCACCAGTAGTGCCGGGTAATAAGCTGGAGGGTCTTTTTCTGACCGGCGTGGCCAGCCAGTTTAGACGAGTGACCCCAGTGAAGGATCTTCTCCCGATCAGGTACTGATACGAACGTCTTTCCGGGAGGGAGACGATTTAGACTCACGGGAGCCACCTGCATTACTCTGGCGGGATCGATGATGTGTTTCGTATCTTCCTCGAGATCAGACACCAGAAAGGATCGAGACAAGGCGTCCGCCTTGACGTTTTTGTCAGCCGGGCGAAAATGAAGAACAAAATCAAAGCGAGCAAAAAACAATGACCACCGGGCTTGGCGCGGGTTAAGTCTCTGGGCATGCTGGAGGTAAGCCAAGTTCTTGTGGTCAGTGTAAATTATTACCGGGTGAAGAGCCCCCTCGAGCAGGTAACGCCACTCCTCCAATGCCAGTTTGATGGCCAATAACTCTCGGTCTCCTATGGAATAATTGCGCTCTGAGGAGGAGAAGAGTTTAGAGAAGAAGCCGCAAGTTACCATCCTTCCGGAAGATGATTTTTGAGTAAGTACCGCTCCGGCTCCAGAGGAGGAGGCGTCAACTTCCAGGAAGAACTGCTTGTTGCCGTCCGGGCGATGCAGCACCGGGGCGGAAGAGAAGGCCTGTTTTAAGGAAAGAAAGGCCTCCTCTGCTTCGGGCGGCCACTCTTTGGGATTAGTACCCTTACGGGTGAGCGCGGAAATTGGGGCAGTCCGGGAAGAGAAGTGCGGTATGAAGAGGCGGTAGTGACGAGCCCCCTGGGCCAGTGTTGTTTGGGGGATACCCGGATCCGGATCAGATGGGGGTTGTAGTCTCCGAGTGGCGGTGACCCGGTCCGTGCCCAGGGTGTCAAGCTCAGTGTGTGGCAGTCCTACAGATGTTGCTGGATGTTCTTTCGTGTCGACTACGCCACCCGTTGATTTGCGGTCAATACGGCCGCCGCTGCAGCAGGGTCCGCTGAGGCTGGTGGTGTGTGTGCAGCTTCTGGTAGTATAACCCCCAACGGGAGGGGTATAGCCTCAGGGGGTGAGTTGTAGAGGGTGGTGGTTGTGGTGGTGCAGTGAGGGTGGTATTAAGACTCGGAGTCGGGCTGTGCAGTTCAGGGTGTTTACTTACTGCTGTTGTTCTGGTCACTCCGGCCTTGAGTGACCGCCCGAGCCGTGCTGCGTCCACCAGGTCCTGGACTCAGCCAACCCCCAGGTAATTCTGGAGCGTGATCCTGAGCTCCCTTTCTGACGTTCCTTTTCTCTGGCCTTCCCCACCAGGGATCCACCTATGTCCGGCTCCCTCGGGTCTCTTGGTGGGTACACCTCCTCTGGGTTCCCTGACCCTATACTTGGTCTGCCTTCCTGGTGGATTTAGTGGGGGGTCGTGGCAGATCCTGCCCACAACCTCCGGTCTCTGGCTGAGGATTAGTGCCCTCCACCAGCTTGGGATCCGGTACCCTTGTGCCAACCCTTCACCCTGTTGCTTGTATTTGGGCTCTTGGGGTTCCCTCTTCTTCCCCTCTGGGTCCTTCTGTCTCCTCTCTCTCTTCCTTCAGGACTGCTTGACCCTCTACAACAGACTGACTAGTAGCTGTCTGCCTGTCTGACCCTGATCTAAGATGGTTCCCACCTTATATACTCCCTCTATGTGTGAGCTCAGGTGACCAGCACCCAATGAGCTCCTAGCATTACCCAGACTGCTCCCCCTATCTGCCCCTACACTACTGGGATGTTCCACCCCCCTCCCACTCCAGCCAGGGACAGACACTATCGTACCTGCACATAAACTGGTGGGAGTACCGTCGATCTGTCCCCCGGAAATGGGATGTATGTAGTGTATGCAGCCTACTGAGCTCAGTTCCACACTCCATCCTTACCCGGGAGTGGAATACCACACCTCTGGCTTGAGGTGCAATACCCCTGTAGCAGCCGAATCCTCAGGGTGCTACATTCCCCCCTGGTAAATCACAGCACGTCCTCGGGCTGTAAAAGAATAAACATCCATAAACATACAATTTTTTTTTCATAAAACATAAACATATAAAACATCATATATACTATCAGCATAAAACTTTTTATAAATAACATTCTTGTTCCTCCGGCCACGGTGCAACTTGTGACCGGGTAAAGTGCGACAGTCTCTTCAAGAAAAACAACAGTTTCCTATAAAACCGGTAGGGGGCGCCTTAGAAAGCGCAACTATATACAAGGGGATATGGCCGCTCTCAGTCCTCGGCCAGGTATAAGAAAGGAATGACCGCTCTCAGTCCTCGGTCAGTTGGATTAAGGGACACACAGGTTAGCAGTTTACACTTGTCCCAACGGGGACATATTTAAAGCAGCAACAGTTCACTGTACCCCGACAGGTAACTATTTACAGTCTCTTTACCGTACTTTAACGACGGCGTCCTCCTGCTCCTTCTTTATCTTCAGACCCGTCCGGGTCCTCTTGCTCCTCCTCACACCGCAGCTCCTCCTCCGTCAGGCGATGCACATGGAGGGCGTAGGGTCCTTTGGCACATTTGTGCCGGGTGAACGTGACCTCGTCCCCTACGTACAGGTCACGATCTCTGTGTCCCTCCGGCAGATGGCTTTCTACGTCTCTGCGGGTTACAAAGACGTCGCCGGGGGTATGATGGTCTTTTATGAAGCCCCACCCATGCTGCAGGTTGAATTTAATCACAGTCCCGGTGGTACGGGGACCATGAGCTGCACGGGGGTTCCTCCTGGTCCGGCTCTTCTGCCCTGCGCTCTGTTCCTGCAGCCGCTGCTCTCGGATCCGCCTCTCTTTCCGCTCTTGCTCAAAGGCTGCCAACTGCTGGCGGCAGCACTCCACTCGCTCTGCTGCAGCTGCCCGCGTTTCTTGAGTGAACCCCATGAGGTCTCCTCCGGTGGGGTCCCACTCGAATTGTGCTTCTTCTAGCGGGAGCGGGGTTCTCCTGACGGGCTTCGGAGCCGGAATCAGGGGCTCGCACAGGGGCCTTGCTCTTTGGAGTTCCAGTTGGTAGTACTCCTGGGGCCATACAAAGGGCTGCCCATTCGGGCACGTGTGCTGGGCAAATAGATCTTCGCCCAGGTGCGGCACTCGAGATATTGAGGGCGCCTTGATGGTAGCGGCGCCCGGTTTGACCAGGCCTTGCGACCAGGCTTGGGGCACCCTAAAGGAAAAGGGCACCGTAAGGACGGCGGCGCCCGGGGTTACTCGGCCCTGCGACCAGGCCGGTGGCTCCGCGGAGGTAGGGGGCGCTGTTGGAATTGCGGCGCCCGGAGGTACTAGACCTTGCGACCAGGCCGATGGTATTTCCTGTTTGGTCGCGCTCAGGGTCGAGGCGTATGACGTCACAGGGGTCGCGGCCGCGGCTTCTACTTGAGGCCTAGTCCGGCACGGTGACGATGCAGCGACGGGCACGGCAGGGGAAATTTCGGGCTCTGCGACGGGGAGCTGGGACAGGTACACGGTTTCTCGGCTCGGGGTAGTGACGTCCCCTTTACCTGCCTCCAGTTGTCCAGCTCCCTTCTCGGCGCCGTCTCCGGCCTTCACTCCTCCTGCACCATCCTCAGAGGCGGTCTGTCTCCTCGTCTCGGGTGGCGTGCTCCGCTGACGGGTTCCGGTCTGCTGGGCCATCTCACGGCTCCACTCCGTCAGCGTGTCTTGCTGCACCTGGGCCATCCTCCGTGCGAGGCCCTCCAGCGCGGTCTGTGCACACTCCCGGTCTCGGGGGAGCTGTGCTAGGATCTCCACTAAGCCTAGTGGGGTTGTTGCTTGCAGCAGGCTCCTGACCACTGGGTCGGTGCTGCCTGTCTCTCCCTCCATCTCCGGGTACGCTTTCTCTGGACTCCTCTCCAGACTTCTTGTCTCCGGGTGCGCTCTCTCCAGACCCCTCCAGGCTGCACCCATCTTCGCTCCTTTCTTCCGTCTCCGCTCACATTGAAGGTGGTCCCGGGGCAACTTTGTGATTGTCAGTTCCAGGGGCAGTTCTCTCACGCTGATGGACACTTCCAGCATCACAGTCTCTGTTGGTGGGCGCGGTTTCCGCTTTTGGCGCCATTCTTCGACCTGGCCCACGATGGGAGGTGGCCTCTTGCCACCCTCTGGCACGCCCATAATGGCGTCCGCTCTTCCAAGGCGGGAAATCTTTGGAAATGGCGGGAATCGTCTCCCAGTGGCGGGAAACTCCATGGATGGCGGGAAAAAGCTGCAAATGGCGGACAACCGGCGGGAAACGACCTGTGATGGGGTCCGTTGGCGGGGACCCTCCGGAACCGGTGGGAGACTTCTTTTTGAGGTAACGATGAACTTTTCTTCAGGCACGCAGTACCCGGTTGTTGCGGGCACGTAATCCTGCCGACTACGCCAAAGTTGACGCGCCCCCTGGGCCAGTGTTGTTTGGGGGATACCCGCATCCGGATCAGATGGGGGTTGTAGTCTCCGAGTGGCGGTGACCCGGTCCGTGCCCAGGGTGTCAAGCTCAGTGTGTGGCAGTCCTACAGATGTTGCTGGATGTTCTTTCGTGTCGACTACGCCACCCGTTGATTTGCGGTCAATACGGCCGCCGCTGCAGCAGGGTCCGCTGAGGCTGGTGGTGTGTGTGCAGCTTCTGGTAGTATAACCCCCAACGGGAGGGGTATAGCCTCAGGGGGTCAGTTGTAGAGGGTGGTGGTTGTGGTGGTGCAGTGAGGGTGGTATTAAGACTCGGAGTCGGGCTGTGCAGTTCAGGGTGTTTACTTACTGCTGTTGTTCTGGTCACTCCGGCCTTGAGTGACCGCCCGAGCCGTGCTGCGTCCACCAGGTCCTGGACTCAGCCAACCCCCAGGTAATTCTGGAGCGTGATCCTGAGCTCCCTTTCTGACGTTCCTTTTCTCTGGCCTTCCCCACCAGGGATCCACCTATGTCCGGCTCCCTCGGGTCTCTTGGTGGGTACACCTCCTCTGGGTTCCCTGACCCTATACTTGGTCTGCCTTCCTGGTGGATTTAGTGGGGGGTCGTGGCAGATCCTGCCCACAACCTCCGGTCTCTGGCTGAGGATTAGTGCCCTCCACCAGCTTGGGATCAGGACTGCTTGACCCTCTACAACAGACTGACTAGTAGCTGTCTGCCTGTCTGACCCTGATCTAAGATGGTTCCCACCTTATATACTCCCTCTATGTGTGAGCTCAGGTGACCAGCACCCAATGAGCTCCTAGCATTACCCAGACTGCTCCCCCTATCTGCCCCTACACTACTGGGATGTTCCACCCCCCTCCCACTCCAGCCAGGGACAGACACTATCGTACCTGCACATAAACTGGTGGGAGTACCGTCGATCTGTCCCCCGGAAATGGGATGTATGTAGTGTATGCATCCTACTGAGCTCAGTTCCACACTCCATCCTTACCCGGGAGTGGAATACCACACCTCTGGCTTGAGGTGCAATACCCCTGTAGCAGCCGAATCCTCAGGGTGCTACAGTAGTAGTTGGCGAAGCCCAGGAACCGCTGAATGGCCTTCAACCCCTCCGGTCGAGGCCATTTCTCGATGGCAGACAGTTTCTCTGGATCCATTCGTAGGCCGGTCTGAGAAATAATGTAGCCCAAAAACGGAAGCGAGGTCTGCTCAAAGAGGCACTTCTCGTATTTAGCGAAGAGGTGATTCTGCCTGAGCCTGAGCAGGACCTGACGAACGTCCCTCCGGTGAGTCTGGAGATCCGGAGAGAAGACCAAGATGTCGTCCAGGTACACCACTACGCAGGAGTAGAGAAGGTCCCGGAAGATGTCATTGACCAACTCTTGAAAGACGGCAGGAGCGTTACAGAGACCAAAGGGCATTACCAGATATTCATAGTGGCCGTCCCGGGTGTTGAATGCCGTCTTCCATTCATCCCCCTGACGGATACGAACCAGGTTGTACGCCCCACGGAGGTCCAGTTTGGTGAAGATTCTAGCCCCCCTCAGACGATCAAATAACTCCGGAATGAGCGGAAGGGGGTACTTATTCTTCACCGTGATCTGGTTAAGGCCTCTATAGTCTATACAGGGACGGAGAGAGCTGTCCTTCTTTTTGACGAAAAAGAAGCCTGCTCCCGCCGGGGAGGTAGATTTCCGGATGAATCCCCTGGCCAGATTCTCCTCAATATATTTGGACATCGACCGGGTCTCAGCAGCGGATAATGGATAAATACGCCCACGGGGAGGAGTAGTACCGGGTAACAGGTCGATAGGGCAGTCGTATGGTCTATGAGGGGGTAGTGTCTCTGCCTCCTTTTTATTAAAGACATCAGCATAAGACCAATAAGGAATCGGAAGTCCAGGTAGATTAGCTGGGGTAGGAGAAGGACGGACGGGTTGGACGGGAACCAGACAGGTCTTATGGCAGTCCTGTCCCCAGCGAAGGACTTCTCCGGTCTGCCAGTCAAGCACGGGTGCATGTCTCTGGAGCCAAGGTAGACCTAGCAAGAGGGCGTGAGAGAGTCCAGGCAGAACATGAAAGGAGATACTCTCAGAATGCAGCATTCCCACCTGCAGAGTAATGGATTCGGTGATGAGTTGGATGGGGCGTGGTAAGAGACCCCCATCCACGGCAGCAACAGACAAGGGTACAGCCAGAGGTTTGGTGGGGATGCGGTATTTCTCTACCAGGGACTGTGAAATAAGATTCCCGGCTGCTCCAGAGTCAAGTTGGGCTAGTTCGAAATAACGGTTCTCCCCGCAGACGATTGAGACTGACAGAAGCAGAGATGGAGAGGATTTATTCTTGTCTAGGTCGACCTCTCTGAGCGAACCTAGACACAGGCGTTTCCCGACCTCTCCGGGCAGGCACGGATCCGGTGCTCCTTACTGCCACAGTAGAAGCAGCTCCCCTCGGCACGGCGTAAGTCCTGACGGGTTTTGACCATCTTGGTCTGGTCGACCTGCATAGGCTCAGGAGAGTGTACCTGGGGAGGGACGGATTTCTGAAAAGTAGGAGCTAGACGTGGAAACCTCCTCTCACGGGTGACCTCTTTGGCACGCTCCTGGAACCGTAGGTCAATCCGGGTGGCAAGAGTTATTAGGTCATCGAGAGTGGTAGGAATGTCCCGACCGGCAAGTTCATCTTTAATACGGCCGGACAGACCCTCCCAGAAGACGGATACCAGAGCGTCGTTATCCCAGGCCAGCTCCGAGGCAAGGGTACGGAACCGTATGGCATATTGGCCCACGGTGAGACTTCCCTGACGGAGGCGTAGCAGTGATGATGCGGATGAGGTCTTCCGTCCGGGTTCGTCGAAGACTTTCCGGAAAGCCGTGAGAAAGGCAGGCAAGTCGGACACCAGGGGGTCTCCTCTCTCCCATAGAGGATTTAGCCAGGCCAGGGCCTCCCCGGTGAGATGGGACATGATGAAGGCAATTTTGGCCCGGCCGGAGTTAAACTGGTGGGACAGGAGTTCAAAGTGCAGGGTGCACTGATTTATGAAGCCCCGAGCCTGGGCGGAGTCGCCTCCGAAGCGAGGAGGTGCAGAAAGCCGGGGTCCGGGGTAGGATACCATGGTATTAGTGGGCAGCGGAGCTGCCGGATTGCGAGTCATGGCACTGGCGGAGGTTGCTGGCGGAGCAGTCAGAGTGTCCAGGTGAGAATTGACATTCCGCAGGTGACCCAGGATGGACTCCTGTTGGGACCTCTGACGGGACAGTTCATGACACAGGTCCGAGAGCGAGGGAGCTTGGGTGCCACCGGGTTCCATGGCCCGAGCAAACTGTAACGGGTCTGGGAGGCGGAACCTCTGAGCTACTATACAAGGGGGCGGTCCTTGTAAGGGAGCAGGTGGCGACCAGGCAGGCAGTCACAGCAGGTGACCGGGACAGTCTCTAGAAGAACGGGCAGGAGGTCACGGCAAGTGACAGGGGCAGTCTCTGGATGAACGGGCAGATGGTCACGGCAAGTGACCGGGGCAGTCTCTGAGTGAACGGGCAGATGGTCACGGCAAGTGACCGGGGCAGTCTCTGGGTAAAGGGTTGGTACGACCTGTGGCGGCTGATGGTAGACGTGAGCTCCCAGGTGAGCAGGCGAGAGTCTTTGGATAAACGGGTGGTCACAGCATGTGACGGCGGAGCCTCCAGGAAGACCAACAGACAGGCGGCAGATGAGCGCTCCCAGGTGAGCGGGCAGAAGTCTCTGGACAGGCGGGTGGTCACAGCACGTGACGGCAGAGCCTCCAGGTAGGCTAGCAGACAGGCAGCAGATGAGCGCTCCCAGGTGAGCGGGCAGGAGTCACTGGACAGGCAGGTGGTCACAGCACGTGACGGCGGAGCCTCCAGGTAGGCTAGCAGGCAGGTAGCAGATGTGCGCTCCCAGGTGAGCGGGCAAGCTGGTCCTTAGACAGACTGACAGGAGTTGTAAGGCAGACCGTCGGACCTCAGGCTAGCAGGCAGGTAGCAGAATATCAGGCAGGAATAAGACAGCAAGCTGGCAGGAATCTGGCAGGTATCTGGCAGGTAACTGGCAACGGGACCTGAGGGCTGAAGCAGAGTAGTGAACAGTGCAACAACATTGCTCGGGCACCTCCATTTTGGAGGAGGTGCCTTATATATGGTGAAGTCCTCCGGCCATTGGCCGGGGACTCCTTAGGACGGCGCGCGCGGCCCCTTTAAGAGGGAGGGAGAGCGCGCGCGCGCGCCCTAAGCACAATGGCCGGGAAGGAGCGCGAGCTGCCAGCAGAGCGGGAGGAGGACGCCGGGCACGGAGCAGAGAGGTGAGGGGAACAACGTCCCTGCCTAGCAGAGGGCAGGGACGCCGGCGCTACAGTTTCCTTTTTCTGCTGGCTGTACCAGAGCTCCCCAACGATGACCATGATCACCAAAATACAGATAGAAAAGAAAAAACGAAGAAGGGTAGGGGTAACTGCTACACATACAGTATTGTCTCAGATCTAATAAACACTGAGTTCGATCTTCAAAACTTTTGTGCAGGGTCCAGGTAAGAACCGTGCAAGTTTTTAGTGAGAGGAATGATTCCGCAAACCAGATCACTAATGTCCTATGATCCCACCGCTGCCACCAATTGTCACGAAAACACACTTGGTCAGACCTTGCAGCCCTCTGGCGCCCCCTTATCCTGCTGGTCAAACACGGTATTGACCGAGGATAAGCACGGGCGCAGCTGCTCTAATTTATGTCGACTATTGTAGCACGTGATGTGACAGGACGTATATATACCACCAGTTCCTTCCAGGAACGTATATATACCTCCGTCCAGCCACCCTCAAACCACAATATCACATAAATACTGGTATACTGCCACCACCGATCGCTTAACAGGTGGATCGGGTACCCGTTAGATAACGTGAATTAGCGGGTGAGGAACGTGTTTGCTCGACATAGGACAAGAAGAACGAAGCTGGTAAATAATAATGATTTACTACCGAAAGTGGGAAGTGTTGAGAAAAGATATACAAGATATTATAAAAGAGACAATTTACATATATGCATAAAACAGTCATTAAAATAAAAGGGATAAGTGATAGCAAAACCTGCGCCACGAGGTGATGGTCTCAGATTCTGTGGGGGGGGACGGCTCCCCGGAAATTAAATGTGATTCTTCCACGCAGCGAGGAGTGCATGCGTCTGACGTCCCAGGGTAAGAATGAAGTAAAATGGCCGTTCTGGTTTTTGGTAAGGGGCCAAAACTCTAGGAGACACCCATGTTGTTTACCTCACATGGGGGTTCGGTTTTGTGAACCCACCCAGCTGCACAAGTCATAAAAATCCTTCAGATTTCATATCTTGGTATGGGGGGGTCCCACATCCAAGATGGATACATCATGTGTAACGGGTCTGGGAGGTGGAACCTCTGAGCAACTATACAAAGGGGCAGTCCTTGGAAGGAAGCGGGTGGCTCCCAGGGAAGGCGGGCAGGTAGTCACGGCAAGTGACAGGGACAGTCTCTGGGTAGAAGGGCAGGAGGTCACGGCAAGTGACGGGGACAGTCTCTTGACAGGCGGGTGGTCACGGCAAGTGACAGCAGGGTAAGAGTCTCTAGACAGGCAGGTGGTCACGGCAAGTGACAGCAGGATAAGAGTCTCTATACAGACTGGTGGTCACGGCAAGTGACGGCAGAGCCTCCAGGTAGGCTAGCAGGCGGGTAGCAGGTGGGCGCTCCCAGGTGAGCGGACAGGAGTCTCTGGACTGGCAGGTGGTCATGGCAAGTGACGGCAGAGCCTCCAGGTAGGCTAGCAGGCAGGTAGCAGGTGAGCGCTCCCAGGTGAGCGGGCAAGAGTCTCTGGACAGGCAGGTGGTCACGGCAAGTGATGGCCGAGCCTCCAGGTAGGCTAGCAGGCAGGTAGCAGGTGAGCACTCCCAGGTGAGCGAGTAAGAGTCTCTGGACAGGCAGGTGGTCACAGCAAGTGACGGCCGAGCCTCCAGGTAGGCTAGCAGGCAGGTAGCAGGTGAGCGCTCCCAGGTGAGCAGTAAGAGTCTCTGGACAGGCAGACAGGTATCTGGCAGGTACTTCCTGGTCCGCAGGCGGATTGATCCATAGACAGACTGGCAGGTGCTGGTAGGCAGACTGTCGGACAACAGGAATGCTAGCAGATAGACAGGTATCAGGCAGGTATCAAGCAGGAATCTGGCAGGAAACTGACAGGAATCTGGCAACGGGACCTGAGGGCTGAAGCAGAGTTGACAGGCTTTGCAACAACATTGCTCGGGCACCTCCATTTTGGAGGAGGTGCCTTATATATTGGCCGGGGACTCCTTAGGATGGCGCGCGCGGCCCCTTTAAGAGTGGGGGAGTGCGCGCCCGCGCCCTAAGCACAGTGGCCGGGAAGCAGCGCGCGCTGCCAGCAGAGCGGGAGGAAGACGCCGGGCACGGAGCGGAGAGGTGAGGGGAACGGCGTCCCTGCCTAGCAGGAGGCAGGGACGCCGACGCTACAGTACCCCCCCTTTAGGCCCCCCCTTTTTTAGGCCAGAGAGAAATTTATCAAGGATAAGAGGGGCATGGATGTTCTCCCGGGGCTCCCACGTTCTCTCCTCAGGACCAAACCCCTTCCAATCTACTAGAAAAAAGGTCTTTCCTCTTACCCTTTTGGTGGCCAGAATGTTCTCTACCTCAAACTCGTTTTCAGCGGAAACTGGAGCAGGAGGCGTACCTGTAGACTTGGAAAAAGAGTTAAGTACCACGGGTTTGAGTAGAGATACATGGAAGGAGTTAGGAATCTGCAAGTTGGCCGGGAGTTTCAATTTATAGGCCACCGGGTTGATTTGTTTGATAACTTCCAGTGGGCCGATGAACCGAGGCCCTAACTTGTAGGAAGGAATCTTGAGACGGACATATTTGGACGAGAGCCAGACTTTATATCCAGGACGGAATTGTTGTGGATCCAGACGTCTTTTGTCAGCCTGTTTTTTCATCCGCTCGGATGACCGAAGAAGTGCGGATCGGGTACTCTCCCAAATGGAGGAAAATTCACTAACGAGAGATTCCGCAGCCGGATTGTCCACCGAGGTGGAGACGGGAAACGGGATCCGAGGATGCTGACCGAAGACTACAAAAAACGGGGATTTGGAGGAAGATTCGCTCTCGTGATTATTGTAGGAAAATTCGGCCCACGGTAAAAGATCCACCCAGTCAGAATGGTGAGCATTAACAAAGTGCCGGAGGAAACTGGTTAAAATTTGGTTGATCCGCTCTACTTGGCCATTGGACTGTGGGTGATAGGCAGAAGAAAAGTCCAAGGTGACCCCCAGCAATTTACACATGGCTCGCCAAAAGCGAGAGCTGAATTGAACCCCTCGGTCGGATACAATGTGGAGAGGTAGACCATGAAGACGGAAAACATGATGGATAAAGTCTTTAGCTAACTCAGATGCAGACGGGAGACCCGGCAGGGGAATGAAGTGAGCCATCTTGGAAAAGCGGTCAGCGACCACCCAAATAACCGTACAACCAGCAGAGACAGGGAGATCCGTTATAAAGTCCATAGCTATATGCTGCCACAGGGCAGCAGGTACAGGAAGAGGAAGGAGGCGACTGGCTGGCAGGTGTTTCGGAACCTTGTTGCGGGCGCAGGACACACAGGCTGAAACAAAGTCTATTACGTCCTTGTGCAGGGTAGGCCACCAGTAATGCGGGGTAATAAGCTGGAGGGTCTTTTTCTGACCAGCGTGGCCAGCTAGCTTAGACGAGTGACCCCAGTGTAGGACCCTCTCATGGTCAGGTACTGTTACGAACGTCTTACCGGGAGGAAGACGATTTAGATTCACGGGGGCCACCTGCATTACTCTGGCGGGGTCAATGATGTGCTTAGGCTCCTCCTCTAGATCAGAGACCAGAAAGGATCGGGACAAGGCATCGGCTTTGATGTTTTTGTCTGCCGGGTGAAAATGAAGAATGAAATCAAAGCGGGCGAAAAACAAGGACCACCGGGCTTGGCGCGGGTTAAGTCTCTGGGCGCTCTGGAGGTAAGCCAAGTTCTTGTGGTCCGTGTAAATTATTACCGGGTGAAGAGAACGCTCGAGCCGGTAACGCCACTCCTCCAGTGCCAGCTTAATACCAAAAATTCTCGGTCTCTTATAGAATAATTGCGCTCAGAAGAGGAAAAAAGCTTTGAGAAGAAGCCGCAGGTTACCATTCTTCCGGAGGATGACTTTTGGGTAAGTACCGCTTCGGCTCCGGAGGAGGAAGCGTCAACTTCTAGGAAGAATTGTTTGTTGCCGTCCGGACGATGCAGCACCGGAGCGGAGGAGAAAGCTTGTTTTAAGGAAAGGAAGGCTTCCTCTGCTTCGGGCGGCCATTCTCTGGGATGAGCGCCCTTACGGGTTAGCGCAGAGATAGGGGCAGTCCTGGTAGAGAAGTGCGGTATGAAGAGGCGGTAGTAGTTGGTGAAGCCCAGGAACCGCTGAATAGCCTTCAACCCCTCTGGTCGGGGCCACTTCCGGATGGCAGACAGTTTCTCAGGATCCATTCGTAGGCTGGTCTGAGAGATTATGTAGCCCAGAAACGGAAGTGAGGTCTGCTCAAAGAGGCACTTCTCATATTTAGCGTAGAGGTGGTTCTGCCTGAGCCTGAGCAGGACATGACGAATGTCCCTCCGGTGAGTGGGAAGATCCGGAGAGAAGACCAAGATGTCGTCCAGGTACACCACCACGCAGGAGTAGAAAAGGTCACGGAAGATGTCATTGACCAACTCTTGAAAGACGGCGGGAGCGTTACAGAGACCGAAGGGCATTACAAGGTATTCATAGTGGCCGTCCCGGGTGTTGAATGCCGTCTTCCACTCATCCCCCTGACGGAGACGGACCAGGTTATACGCCCCACGGAGGTCCAGCTTGGTTAAGATTCTAGCCCCCCTCAGATGGTCAAATAATTCAGGAATGAGCGGAAGGGGGTATTTATTCTTCACTGTGATCTAGTTAAGGCCTCTATAGTCTATACAGGGACGGAGTGAGCCGTCCTTCTTTTTGACGAAGAAGAAGCCTGCTCCCGACGGGGAGGTAGATTTCCGGATGAATCCCCGGGCCAGATTCTCCTCAATATATTCAGACATGGACCGGGTCTCAGCAGCGGACAAAGGGTAGATACGCCCATGGGGAGGAGTAGCGCCGGGTATCAGGTCGATTGGGCAGTCATATGGTCTATGAGGGGGTAATGTCTCTGCTTCTTTTTTATTAAAGACGTCCGCATAAGACCAATAGGGAACCGGTAGGCCGGGTAGATTGGCCGGGGTAGGAGAAGGACGGGCAGGATGAACGGGAACTAAACAAGTGTTATGGCAGTCCTGTCCCCAGCGAAGGATCTCTCCGGTCTGCCAATCAAGCACGGGTGCATGTTTCTGAAGCCAAGGTAGGCCTACAAGAGGGCGTTAGAGAGTCCAGGCAGAACATGGAAGAAGATGCTCTCAGAGTGCAGCATTCCCACCTGCAGAGCTATGCATTCGGTGATGAGTTGGATGGGATGTGGTAAGAGGCCCCCATCCACGGCGGCGACAGCTAAGGGTACAACCAGAGGCTTGGTGGGAATGCGGTATTTTTCTACCAGGGACTGAGAAATGAGATTTCCAGCAGCTCCAGAGTCAAGTTGAGCCAGTTCAAAATAACGGTTCTCTCCGCAGATGATAGAGACCGACAGCATCAGGGATGGAGAGGGTTTACTTTTGTCTAGGGCGACCTCTCTGAGCGATCCTAGACACAGGCGTTTCCCGACCTCTCTGGGCAGGAACGGATCCGGTGCTCCTTACTGCCACAGTAGAAGCAGCTCCCCTCGGCACGGCGCAATTCTTGACGGGTTTTGACCATCTTGGTCTGGTCGACCAGCATAGGCTCGGGTGAGTGCACCTGGGGAGTAACGGAGGAAGCGACAGGTTTCTGGAAGATAGGGGCAAGGCGTGGAAACCTCCTCTCACGGGTGACCTCTTTGGTGCGCTCTTGGAACCGGATGTCAATCCAGGTGGCAAGCGTTATTAAATCGTCGAGAGTGGTAGGGATGTCCCGACCGGCGAGGTCATCTTTAATACGGCCGGACAGACCCTCCCAGAAGACGGACACCAGGGCGTCGTTATCCCAGGCAAGCTCTGAAGCAAGGGTACGGAACCGTATGGCATATTGGCCCACGGTGAGACCCCCTTGACGGAGGCGTAGCAGAGATGAGGCGGATGAAGTCTTCCGTCCTGGTTCGTCGAAGACTTTCCGGAAAGCCGTGAGAAAGGCTGGCAGGTTGGACACCAGGGGGTCTCCTCTCTCCCATAGAGGATTTAGCCAAGCCAGCGCCTCCCCCGTGAGATGGGACATGATGAAGGCTACTTTGGCTCGGTCGGTGGAAAACTGGTGTGCCAACAGTTCGAAATGCAGGGTGCACTGATTAATGAAGCCCCGTGCCTGGACGGGATCTCCGCCAAAACGAGGCGGGGCAGAGAGGCGAGGACTGGGAAGAGATGCCATGGTATTGATGGGCAGCGGTGGTGCCAGGGTATGAAGTGTGCGAGTGGAGGCAGCTCCCGATGAGGCAGTAAATGTGTCCAGGCGGGAGTTAACACTACGCAGGTGACTCAGGATGGACTCCTGTTGGGACCTCTGACGGGAAAGTTCATGACATAGGTCCGAGAGCGAGGGAGCTTGGGTGCCACCGGGTTCCATGGCCCGAGCAAACTGTAACGGGTCTGGGAGGTGGAACCTCTGAGCAACTATACAAAGGGGCAGTCCTTGTAAGGAAGCGGGTGGCTCCCAGGGAAGGTGGGCAGGTAGTCACGGCAAGTGACAGGGACAGTCTCTGGGTAGAAGGGCAGGAGGTCACGGCAAGTGACGGGGACAGTCTCTTGACAGGCGGGTGGTCACGGCAAGTGACAGCAGGGTAAGAGTCTCTAGACAGGCAGGTGGTCACGGCAAGTGACAGCAGGGTAAGAGTCTCTAGATAGGCAGGTGGTCACCTCAAGTTACAGCAGGATAAGAGTCTCTAGACAGACTGGTGGTCACGGCAAGTGACGGCAGAGCCTCCAGGTAGGCTAGCAGGCAGGTAGCAGGTGAGCGCTCCCAGGTGAGCGGGCAAGAGTCTCTGGACAGGCAGGTGGTCACGGCAAGTGACGGCCGAGCCTCCAGGTAGGCTAGCAGGCAGGTAGCAGGTGAGCACTCCCAGGTGAGCGAGTAAGAGTCTCTGGACAGGCAGGTGGTCACAGCAAGTGACGGCCGAGCCTCCAGGTAGGCTAGCAGGCAGGTAGCAGGTGAGCGCTCCCAGGTGAGCGAGTAAGAGTCTCTGGACAGGCAGACAGGTATCTGGCAGGTACTTCCTGGTCTGCAGGCGGATTGATTCATAAACAGACTGGCAGGTGCTGGTAGGCAGACTGTCGGACCACAGGAAAGCTAGCAGATAGACAGGTATCAGGCAGGTGTCAAGCAGGAATCTGACAGGAAACTGACAGGAATCTGGCAACGGGACCTGAGGGCTGAAGCAGAGTTGACAGGCTTTGCAACAACATTGCTCGGGCACCTCCATTTTGGAGGAGGTGCCTTATATATGGTGAGATCCTCCGGCCATTGGCCGGGGACTCCTTAGGACGGCGCGCGCGGCCCCTTTAAGAGTGGGGGAGCGTGCGCGCCCTAAGCACAGTGGCCGGGAAGCAGCGCGCGCTGCCAGCAGAGTGGGAGGAAGACGCCGGGCACGGAGCAGAGAGGTGAGGGGAACGGCGTCCCTGCCTAGCAGGAGGCAGGGACGCCGACGCTACATCATGTTTGCCGTCACCAATATTCATGAAGATGGATATCAAATATGATATCTCTATGACATTCAGTACCTCAGAACCCATTTCCCAGGTTCCTGGTGGTCTCCCAGCCACGAAAACCACACCATCACAATTGGAAAAAGGTGAACATCTCAAAAATGTGGTCCCTGTGTTTGTGACAGTCATGTGCATTATTACAATCGACATTAAAAGTTTGTACAATTAGACAATAGGATTTTGGAGGGAAAATCCAGGGTATACCAGTATGCTTGCTGACGTTTTATGGCGGTTGTAAAAATTCCTTGTTTGAGGGGGAGCAAGAGTAGTTGTATGTAGCCTCTTCCAAATGAGCAGGGGGTGGAGATTTAAGACATCTCTCATTTTTAACTAGGACAAAAATACATTTTGCCTGACAAGGAGAAAATGCAATGGTGGAGGTCGCAGTGGAATAAAAAGACAATATCAATGACCCTTGGAAAAGTGGTGGAGGTCGCAATAGCTTAACAAGACGGTTTTAATGCCCCTTGGAAGAGACGTGGCGGTCGCAGTAGCTTAACAAGACGGTTTTAATGCCCCTTGGAAGAGACGTGGAGGTCGCAGTAGCTTAACAAGACGATTTTAATGCCCCTTGGAAGAATGGTGGAGGTCGCAGTGGAATAAAAAGACAATATCAATGCCCCTGGGAAAAGTGGTGGAGGTCGCAGTAGCTTAACAAGACGTTTTTAATTCCTCTTGAAGGAGATGTGGAGGTCGCAGTAGCTTAATAAGATGGTTTTAATGCCCCTTGGAAGAATGGTGGAGGTTGCAGTGGAATAAAAAGACAATATCAATGCCCCTTGGAAAAGTAGTGGAGGTCGCAGTAGCTTAACAAGACAGTTTTAATGCCCCTTGGAAGAGACGTGGAGGTCACAGTAGCTTAACAAGACGGTTTTAATGCCCCTTGGAAGAATGGTGGAGGTCACAGTGGAATAAAAAGACAATATCAATGCCCCTTGGAAAAGTGGTGGAGGTCGCAGTAGCTTAACAAGATGGTTTTCATGCCCCTTATAAGAGCCATGCAGTACAGCATATTAAAAACATTATTCCCATTATTAGGGAGTGGGTCTCCCATAGTCTTTGCCTATGCCTTCCAAGCAAAAGCTGCCAAAAATTAGGATGGAGGAACTTGCAATGCTGGCAACACGGACCACGGTCACTCTGGTGGTATTGCGGTGCTGGAGGCTGAGGATAAGGAGACGAGCAAAATACAGCCGAATTGAGGAAGTGCATACCCATGTGTGGGTGTGAAGCGGTGCATGGGAATACACCTCCTGAAATAAAACAGGGGATTTGACTTTATGTTACTCTGCTGTCATTTGGTGGTGATGAGAAGTCTGGCCCAATCCAGCCCTTGTTCATTTTGATAAGGGTCAGCTTGTCAGCATTGTCAGTTGACAGGCGAGTGCACTTATCAGTTATAATTCCCCCAGCGGCACTAAAAACACGCTCCGATAACACGCTAGTGGCAGGGCAGGCCAGGACCTTCAAGGCGTATAGAGCGAGTTCATTCCAAGTGTCCAGCTTGGATACCCAATAATTAAAAGGCACAGAGGAGTCACCGAGGACACTGGTACGGTTGGCAAGGTACTCCCTCATCATCTTTTGAAACTTTCCACTGCTTGTGAGAGTACCCTGTGCCTCAGGGCCTGTAAGCTGGGCGGGTCTCAGAAAGCTGTCCTAGAATATTGACAGTTTTCCCCTGCCTCCGCTGGATTGGAGTTGCGTCTCTCTCGCCTGTACGCCTTGGTTGGTCAACGAACTGTGACCTCTGCTGCTAGCGTGTTCAGATGGGAATTTTTTTAACAGTTCTGCAGCAAGGTCCTTCTGGTACTGCCACATTTTTGTAGACCTCTCCACTTCAGGAATAAGAGAGTGAAATTTCTCCTTGTAACGGGGGTCTAAAAGTGTCACCAACCAGTAATGACTGTCACCCAACATTTTGACAACGTGAGGGTCACGGTTAAGGCAGCGTAACATTAAGTCAGCCATGCGTGCCAGACTGGTAACGGGGAAGACTTCCATGTCCTCACCAAGATGACGACTGACCATGCTCTCCTCCTCCTCCCCCCTGTCCTCAGGCCACCCACGCTGAGCCGACTGTATGACAGTTGTACAGGTACTAACGTCTACAGCGCACGATACCAGCTCCTGTTCTTCCTCCTCCTCCTCCTCTTCTCCCTCATTGTCCCCCAATGCACGTTGGGATGAGATGAGGCTGGGCTGTGTGTAATCGCCCATTACGGCTTCTTGATCCATCTCATCATACTCTGGCTGCAATGCCTCCTCTTTAATTCTCTGCAGAGAACATTGCAAAAGACAGACAAGTGGGATGCTGACGCTAATGATAGCGTTATCGCCACTCACCATCTTGGTGGACTCCTCAAAGTTTATCAGAATGGTACATATGTCAGACATCCAGGTCCACTCCTGAGGTCTTATGTGTGGAGTCTGATTTGAATATCGATGGCCTTGATGCAGCTGGTACTCAACAACTGCTCTCTTCTGCTCACAAATCCTTTGCAACATGTGGGGGGTAGAGTTCCAACGTGTGGGGACATCACACACCAGTCAGTGTGCCAGAAGCTGCAAACTCTGCTGCAACACAGCAAGGGCGGCGGAAGCTGTAGCCGACTTCCGAAAATGAGCTGACAGGCGACGTAGTTTGACAAGCAGATCTGGAAACTCGGGGTACGATTTAAGAAACCACTGAACCACGAGGTTAAGCACATGAGCCAGGCATGGTACGTGTGTGATCTCGCCTCACCTCAGAGCCGCCACCAGGTTACGGCCATTGTCACACATGGCCATGCCTGGATGTAGGTTCAGCAGTCCCAGCCACAGATCTGCCTGCTCTTTCACAGCTGTCCACAACTCACAAGCAGTGTGAGGTTTATCACCTAAGCTTATGAGTTTCAGCACAGCCTGTTGCCGCTTGGCTGAGGCAGTACTGCAGTACTTCCAGCTTGTAACTGATGTGGTGATATCTGAGATGGAGGTTGAACATGAAGAGGAGGAGGAGGATGATGCGCAGGAGCTGTACACTGTGGGGGCAACTCTGACTGACATGGGGCCCGCAATCCTCGGTGTGGGGAGGATGTGTTCCGTCCCAAGGTCCGACTGGGTCCCGGCTTCGACTATGTTTACCCAGTGTGCCGTCAGGGAGATGTACCATCCCTGGCCACAAGCACTTGTCCACGTGTCCGTTGTCAGGTGGACTCTCCCAGTAACTGTGTTGTTGAGGGCACGGCAGATGTTTTGGGACACGTACTTGTGTAGTGCGGGGATGGCACACCGGGCAAAATAGTGTTGGCTGGGGACCGAGTACCGAGGGACGGCCACCGCCATAAGGTTGCGGAAGGATTCCGTCCCCACCAGCCTAAAAGGCAGCATTTCCAATGCAAGCAGTCGTGAAATGTGCAAATTTAGGACTGTGGCCTGTGGGGCATTGGCTGCGAATTTGCGCTTTCGTTCAAAGGTCTGGGATATGGACAATTGAACGCTGCGGTGGGACGTAGACATGGACGTTGATGCTGTTTCTTGAGAAACTGCCATAACAAGTGTAGACTGAGAGGAGGGGGCATCTTTGCATGCAGTATGGACAGGGGATTGCCTTGCACGCACAACAGGGCGTTCTATTACATGCACAACAGCGGAAGAAGCAGTGGTGGCACCCGCTGACACTGGTCGTGGACCCTGGGGTTCGCCCCACAAAGTCGGGTGCTTTGCTGACATGTGCCTGATCATGCTGGTGGTGGTCAGGCTGGTAGTTTTGTCACCCCTGCTGATGCTGGCATGGCAGGTGGTACAAATAGCCTTTTTGGGGTTATCAGCAGAGTCTTTAAAAAAATTCCAGACTCTGGAAGACCTACCGGTTGTACTGGCAACATCCCGCATGTTGATGTTACAGGGAACTGTTGCCCGCCTTCTGTGTGCGGCCACCACACTGCTTCTTCCTGCCTGTTGGGGTACCCTGCCTCCCTTACCCTGTGTGCTGCTGGCCTCACTCTGCGTGTCCTCCTGCCACGTTGGGTCAGTTACTAGATCATCCACCACCTCCTCCTCTTCCACTTGCGCACCACGATCCTCCTCCTCACTTCCTGGCAATTGTGTCTCGTCATCGTCCACCTCTTGTGACAAATTGCCAGCGTTGCCTTCCTGTGGGCGTGGCTGTTCAAATATTTGGGCATCGCTACATGGGATCTCCTCCTCCACCACTTCAAGCGGAGCAGGTGAGGGGAACAAATCTTGAAATGGACCAGTGAACAGCTCTTCAGAGTGTCCAAGTGTGGGATCAGTTGCTGTCTGACGACACTCGGCATGGTGGGAGGAAGGAGCATCAGGGTGAGGAGGAGTATGCGGTCGAGACTCACGGCTACTAAAACTTGACCATGTGGAAGACAGACCGGAGGTGGTGGTGCCCAGGTAACTGGAAGTATTATCTGCTATCCAATTAATAACCTGTTCACACTGATCAGTACGCAATACTGGTGTTGTTCTGTGCTTCCCTAGTAATGCGGTCAAGAAGTGGGAGCGAGAAGATGTGGCTGTTGGTTGTGGCACATTTTCACCTTGGCCACGGCCCCGTCCTCTACACGCACCATCACCAGAACGTCCAGTTCCACGTCCCTTGCCACGCGCCTTGCCCCTTGTAAATGAAGTAAAATAACTTACACTCGCGCTATCAATGGAAAAAGGGTAATAAAAAGGAGATTAGAACAATGGAAGACTCTTTTAAACAGATATATTGGTGTCTGGCCAGTCAGGGAGACACTATTACAGTTTTTTTTTACGGCAAAAAATGCCAAAAGCAGGATAATACAGAGGTTTGACCCGTGGAACTGCAAAACCACAGTTCTATTTCTCTGGCCTACACCAGACTCTTTTAAACAGATATATTGGTGTCTGAACAGTCACAGACAAACTCAAAATTTTTTTTTGGGGGGGGAATACCAAAAGGTTAATAAGACGCGTATTTGTACAGTCTGACTGAGGGAAAAAAAAATACAGGATGTAGATGAAAAAAAAAAGAATTTTTCCCGACCCCTGAGACCGGGGGATAAGTCTAGCAATTTGACCAGCAGGAGCACACAGGACTGTAATGCAGTGTTTGCTGGTATAACCACTGCGTCTCCTATACAGCCTGCCTGATATCTGGAATGGATATTAGTCCTGAGAAGGACTGTTTGTTTGATTTTGCAGGCTTTAGAGACCCTACACTACCTATTTTGCAGTATAAATCTCTCCCTAGCTCAGCAGCATTCTCCCTACACTGTCTGATCCGGAGCGACTGTGTCCAAAATGGCGGCGCCCGGTTTTAAATACTCGAGGTGACGCTGTGCGGCCAGCCAATCACTGTAATGCCCACAAACAACATGGCTGCGGCATTACAGTGACTGGCTGGCAATCCCTGCATGTTCATTGGCTCTGTAAAGAGCGCCAAACATGCAGGGCAGAGACCCGAGCTCCCACCCAAGTAACCCGGAAATGCTCGGTGCTCGCAGAACATCCCGAGTAGTGAGATGCTCGGTCGAGTACCGAGCAGTGTCGAGCATGCTCGCTCAACACTAGTGATCAACTCATCTCTGGGATTAGTCTATCCAACCTTATTCATAGAATTCTTCAAGTAAGCTTTCATTTCATTTTGATGAGAAAAATATATGATTCTATTACTAAAAGTGGAAACTTTTCGGTTAATCTTTTGTATACATCTCTAATATTCTGCACATTGCTCTTGTCCTCGTTGCTCGCCATTCACTTTTGCCTGGAGATTGTGAACATCAAACACAAACTTTACATCTGTTTTCAGCGTAGGTTCCCTAAGATGTCCCCATGGATCCTTCTTCCGTCTGTCTTTGCTTCACTTCTTATAAATGTTCCGTCTGCACAAAAATTGACAGAAGTCTTGTTTCTAAACTCGACAATTGCTCCACAGTTTTCACGACGTTCAGTCTTAGACCTTGTATTGTGTTATTCACCTTATATTATATTTTCTTCTTTGTGTTTTTTTACTGCTTCTCAGCTCGGCTCTGAATATAATTTTATCTCTGCGTAGACATATATATAAAAAGCTAAATAATAACACCGGAGAATTGAGAGCTGGGATTTTGAAGTCATTGCAATGAAAACAATTATTTCCTTGCTTATTTTTAATCTCTTCTATTTTGCATTATTGATTGTGTTAATTATTGGACATTTGTCCCAACCTTGGAACCAAGCCTTTCCTTTCTTATATGCATTATGTCATATTTTCGCTGTACCAATATTAATACGAGGAAGCAGCAAATTACAGAAAAAGATACATTTTATTTGGCTTAATTGTTATCCCTTTAATGCTCATATAAACGCCTGTGCAAATCGATCCTAGCCCCAATAAAATAAAAAAGCTTATTCTCACTTCCCGTGGCGACGCAGTTCCAGTGGTGTCGGCACTTTTGTTCCCAGGGCTCCCATGCGGTTGTTGTGACACGTGACCCAGGTGCCCAATCAGCGCTGGCGTCACTGTCCCGCCTTTGGAAAAATCGAACATGAAGAGGAAGTCCGGGCTGCAGCTGATCTCTGACTTCATCTTCTTGTTCAATTCGACAGGAGGCGGGGACAGTGACGCCAGTGCTGATTGGGCTCCAGGATCATGTGACACAACTACAGCATAGGAGCCCCAGGAAGAGCAAGTGCCAACACTGCGGGAACTGCGCCAGCACGGGAGGTAAGAATAAACTTTTTTGTTTTATTGGGGCCATGCGTTGGGTGTGACAAGGAGTTGTCCAAGTAGTGGACAACTTCTTTAAGTTTTATGCCTTTTTCAGTGAGCAGTGAAAAAAAACTAGGCCCCATCTAACCCATCATAGCGGCTATGTTGCCCATGGCTATCAATTACTGCACAAATTTCATTTTTTACAGAGCAATGTACGAAATTAAAAATGAGCTACCCAATATACACAACAGGTAGACTTGAGCCCTAAATTTGAATTGTAAACTTTATAAATGCCATTGTCAGCATGAGATAAATTATTATTAACAATCGATCTTCTGAGGATGAACTTTGGGTTGACTTTCCAGAAATTTGCAGCTCCCCACAAATTAGAAATCTCTGCAATTCAATTAGAGATGATCGCCCCCCATAAAAATGCCCAGCGTCATTTCATACACTGCCGAACACTCAGACAGGCATCAAGCATGACTAGGTAGACATTCTCATAATTCCATGAAGCTATCAATTCATATGGATTAGCACAGCCAGTCATAGGACCTCCTATAACAGCCAGTATGTAAGAGGAGCGCCATTTTATTCTTCTGCAGTGTAGAGATAGTAGGTCAGAGTGCACAGCTCAATCCACATAGGGATACAAAAGGCTTAATCTGATAGAGGCATACCACTGCAGTGCTAAAGTAGACTGGCAATGGGGGTGATAGTCTCAGATTGCAAATACTAATCCAAAGATTCAAGTGATATATAGGTAAATGAATTGATTGATTTGTTATATTCTGCAGCAATAGTAACTTATTATCACCCTTTTTATTCTTCACACACTACAAACAAGTAGGGGCAGTATTAAACCACTGATTTTTTTTTCAAACAAAAACTCCTGAATCCAAGGCTTGTGTGTCACAGAAAGTGTGGTTTTGGCATTGTAAGATAGGCAAGTCATATTTTTTTTACATTCTAAAAAAAGTTCTTCATAATCCATAAATGTAAATATAACTGTCTAGCCCACAAGGTTTGTGGGTTATAATAAAATATAAATAATATTTTTAATAATACTAATTTTTTTACAGTCCAATATTAGACCTGTACACATGCCACCTAAATACAGAGGCCTGTTCCAGATGCTTGCTTTAGGTACATGAAACTCTCTACCTTTACTTGTCTCATCCTATTTAGTAAAGATTTGTGGTCGTGTTATTATTATTTTTTTATCTTTCAAATGAAGGTCATATTTTAGTTTTTGAATACCTGTTTAATTACAAAATTTATCAAGCATACAACGTACACCCCATGACCAGACTGCATACTATTGCCATATTTTCAATTCTGGTCGTGAACCTACTAGTAGCTAATTTGCAAAGTAGAATTTTAGAGTTACAAAATTTACGTTGTGTTTTTGTTGAAAGAGGGATGGTTAAAAAAATATGTATATATTATAAAAAATATATATAAAAAATATATATAAAGGATACAGTTTTGCAACTATTTTACTATTTGCATTTAACAATTGTTGGCATCACAACGATATTCAAATTATTTTCTATTTGTGAGCCTAAATGGCGACTTTGTTTTGTAGGTTTTAGCAATTTTTGTTAAAGGTAGTGGAGATAATTTAGAACAAAAATATCTTTCCACTAAGGATGAGCGAGTACTAAAAAGCTCGGATGCTCGTTGCAATTTCATAATGCACAGATGCTCGTTTTGAGAAATGAGTATATTGGGAGTCAATAGGAAATATTAAAGACACATTCTTTCCTGTATAATGACTTGTATATAAGGCAAAATTTAAAAAAGATTTTAAAAAAAGATTAATTTAAGTAAACCAAAATTGAAATTTTTATTAGAAAAATTTATAAAGGAAGCAAGAACTGCCAAAAATTGGATGGAAGTGGGACTCAAGTACACCCTGTACTAAAGTGCAAAGCCTTTCAAAAATTACAAGCAGGGTCATCCATACACCCCTGAAGGCCTGAATCTAGTGCCTCATTCAAATATTGTGAACAGAGTGTACTTGTGTTACTCCTACACTCATGAAAGCTCTGCACACAGTGCAAAGGCTGCCAAAAATTAAAAGCAAGGTTATCCATACATCCTTGAATGCACAAGTGAAGTGACTAGTGATGAGCGAGCAATAAAATGCTCGGGTACTCGTTGCTTGGGTCGAGCAAATTGGAATACTCGGGTACTCGACCCGAGCAACGAGCCCAATGTCAGTCTATGGGAAACTCGAGCATTTTTCAGGCGGCTCCACCGGCGGTCTGCAGAGGGCATAAAATTGCCCAAATCGATGGGAATAGTGCTCAAATGACATGGGAACAGCATGGGGAAGACCCCTGGAGGCATTTCTGACTCCCAGGTCACTGCTGTCAGCAACGTGGTCAGAGTATTACACCACTTTTACGCACTCACAATAAAACATACAAAAACGAAACCAAAAGGGATTTTTCTGGGAAATATATTAAGGAACATTGTTTCCAGGGTAATGACTTGTATATAAAGCAAAATAAATAACCAAAACCAAAAATACTCCTCCACAACATGGGCTATGTTCACACGTAGTGTTTTTGATGCGTTTTTGCACTTTTGAATTGGTTTCAACCAAGACAAATGCATTCACCAGGAAATATCATTTTAACATTTTACAACCTTATCTGGCCATGTGCTGTGTGACAAATCATCAGACACATGCATACAGTGCTGAAAAGACATGGGAACAGCAAGGGAAGACTTCTGGAAGCATCTCTGACTCCCAGGTCACTGCCTAAAAGTGTGCCCATCATAAGTGATCCTTGGCGCATGCGAAGATGCATCCCGCCATGCACCTGTTGTTGCAAATTTGCAACAATCACCGTCCTCGACCTTGTCCCACTGCAGCGTTCCGTTTTCCCTACCCTATTCCTTGGAATGCAAGCGCAAGTATGCAAGCAGCCACCCACCCACCCACAGGTTTCAATACTATACTGACAAATTTTTGACAGCTACTTGCATTTGAAATGTGGCCTTTTAGGCTCGTGGAGGCGGAAGCTTTTCACAACCTCATGCCGGCGGCGGCCGGGTGTCCATACTCGGTCCCCAGCCGCCACTATATTTCCCGGTATCGCCTCCGCCTTCCACAAGCATGGGTCTCACAGCATTACCCGTGCCCTCCCCAGTGCACTTACTGGGAAGGACCGCCTAACCACAAACACGTGGACAGGTGAATGTGGCCAGGGACAGTACGGAGCCAGTCCACAACTTTTTTTGCTGACAGTTGTATTTAGCTCGGTGAAAGGACTGGCATAGAGGGAAATCGTATCTACTCTGCCTGTCATTTCTCCCAGGAAGTCCTGTAATGCAGCTTGTTACAGAAGCAATGGCAGCCCGTCCAACATCAATTCGCCCTTGTCGGTGGTGCTTTGACACACACACATCTTTCTTTGCGCATTTAATTTCTTGAATACAGAGTTGGACAATGGCTTGTTCTGTAATGCGTTTTGAGAAATAACATGCATAAGCATGGCCGATTCACAATAAAAAGGCAGCCATAGAGTGTCCGAGAACCTTCCCCCACACTTTTCTTAGCCAGGGCTGCTTTTCGGCAGGGTTGGTCGTGCCCACCAGAGAACCGGAGACTCCTCCGGTGGGCCTGGCTTCTCCTTCAGGAGAGTTCACAGTGTTGAAGTGAGGCCATGATGATGATAGAGGCCACCATCTGCTTAGTTTTCTGTTACTTGGAATGCAAGAGCAAGTATGCAGCCAGCCACCCACCCACCCACCCACCCACAGGCCACAACACTAAACTGCCAGATTTCTGGGCAGCTCTTTGCACTTGAAATATGGCCTTTTAAACTCGTGAAGGTGGAAGCTTTTCACAACCTCATGCCGGCGGCGGCTGGGTGTCCATACTCGGTCCCCAGCCGCCACTATATTTCCCGGTATCGCCTCTGCCTTCCCCAAGCACGGGTCCCACAACATTACCCGTGCCCTCCCCAGTGTACTTACTGGGAAGGACCGCCTAACCACAAACACGTGGACAGGTGAATGTGGCCATGGACGGTACGGAGCCAGTCCACAACGTTTTTTGCTGAGAGTTGTATTTAGCTCGGTGAAAGGACTGGCATAGAGGGAAACCGTATCTACCCTGGGTGTCATTTCTCCCAGGAAGAACTCTAAAGCTACTT
Organism: Phyllobates terribilis; assembly: GCF_046119375.1. Lineage (NCBI taxonomy): Eukaryota > Metazoa > Chordata > Amphibia > Anura > Dendrobatidae > Phyllobates > Phyllobates terribilis. Next base: position 14,235,714 of record NW_027362766.1, read on the forward strand.
GCACTTGAAATGTGGCCTGAACATTACTGCTGGTACTTTTCTGTGGGAATTTGCTTGCCTCTTACCAGCCTGGAATACTTCCAGCAAACGATGGTACGACGCCATGGTATTAGCACTGCCCCCAGTAACAGTAGCGAAGCCATTCCCAATTTCCCCTCTTAGGAATTTTATTTGGTAGACTGAGTGGCTGCCCAAATGCATTTTCTCACAAAGGAGCTGAAGATAGAGTGGCAGTAGATGCAAGTTTCTCCAGCCTGTTAGATATTAGAAGGTGAACGGCAGCACATTGACTCAGTGGTTAGCACTGAAGCTTTGCAGCGCTGTGATCCTGGGTTCAAATCCCAGCAAGGACAACATCAACAAGGACTTTGTATGTTCTCCCTGTGTTTGCGTGTGTTTCCTCCTCAGTAAAAAAGCAGCCATCGAGAATCCGGGAACCTTCCCCCACACTTTTCTTAGCCATGACTGCTTCTCGGCAGGGTTGGATGGTCCCACCAGAGAATTCTCTGGTGTACCCTGGCTTCTACCTCAGGAGAGTTCATGATAGCGCTAACTCTGCAGCTGCTATGTGGCTCTTGAGCGGGGGAGGAAGGTGAGCCCTCAGAATCAAATCCTCTGGTGGGCAAAATGTTTTTCAATCTGAAACAGCTTCTCAGTGGGAGTTGTATTTCACCACAGCCATATTATTTAGCTCGATGAAAGGACTGGCATCGAGGGAAACCGTATCTACCCTGGCTGTAATTTCTCCGTCACCAGGTTCCGCCCATTGTCACACACGACCATGACAGGCTGTATGTTCAGGGGTGAGAGCCACAGATCAGGCTGCTGTGTTACAACTTTCAACAACTCTGCAGCGCTGGGCGGTTTGTCAATTAAGAATTAAGCATGTTATCTTCAGCACAGCCTGTTGTCGCTTGGCCAAAGCAGTGCTGCAGTGCTGTCAGCTTGTGACTGATGTGGTCATTTCGGAGATGGAGGAGGAGGTGCAGGAGCTGAACAATGTAATTACATTGAGGTTAAATTGGTGACGCTGTTTTTTATACTAAAGAAAGATCCTATTGTTTTGTTTTTTTACGTTATTTTTTAAGACAAATGCATTCACCAGGAAATGTCATTTTAACATTTTATAACCTTATCTGGCAATGTGGTGTGTGACACATCATCAGACACATCCTTTTTTATTCATGATGGAGGGACTCTGAAAGTCATAAAGCCTATTTTTACAGAGCCATCAGACGGCCCTTACTATTTTTAAAAGGCCAGCAGTTGGCCCTAGCGATTGTTAGAGAGCCATCAGCCGGCTATGCTTTGTTGTTCCCATTATTAATAAGTGGGTCTCCTACACTGTTATTGCATATGCAGTGACTGCAAGGGCTGCCAAAAATTTGGACGCAACCCAATACCACTTTGAAGAGACATAGAGGAGGGTCTCAGTAAAAAAAATGTTCCCATTATAAAGGAGCAGGTCTCCTATCGTGGTAATGCCCATGCTGTGACTGCAAGGGCTGCCAACGTTTGGGAAAAACCCCACTAAGAAACTAAGACACATAGAGCAGGGCCACAGAAACAAGGTACGACATGTTCCCATTAGAAAGGAGAGGGTTTGCTATACAGTTATAGGGTATGCAGAGTCCAAAGGCTGACTAATTTTAGGAAAAACCCCACTAAGAATTTAAAGACACATAGAGCAGGGCCATAGTAACAAGTACGACATGTTCCCATTAGAAAGGAGAGGATCTACTATACAGTTATAGGGTATGCAGTGAGTCCAACGGCTGACCAATTTTAAGAAAAACCCCTCTAAAAATTTAAAGACACATGGAGCAGGGCCACAGTAACAAGTACGACATGTTCCCATTAGAAAGGAGAGGGTCTGCTATACAGTTATAGGGTATGCAGTGAGTCCAACGGCTGACCAATTTTAGGAAAAACCCCACTAATAATTTAAAGACACACAGAGCAGGGCCACAGTAATGACAAATTCCCATTAGAAAGGAGAGAGTCTCCCATAGTGTTGGCCTATGCAGTGAATGCAAGGGCTGCCAAAAATTTGGAGGCACTTCAATGCCCCTTGGAAGAGACGTGGAGGAGGGCCTCATAAAAAATGTTCCCATTAGAAAGGAGCGGGCCTCCTATACTAGTAATGCCCATGCACTAAGTGTATGGGCTGGCAAACGTTTACCCCTGGGGGGTATACATGAACATACTGTATAAAAAATTTTTTCCACAGGCATCATAAACACCCTTTAAAAAACTATGTAGGTGTTGCATCACGGACCACGGTCACCCTGGTGATATGATGGTGGAGGATGAGGAGAAGGAGGAGGACAAGAGCAAATAGCCAAAATCAGGAAGCGTATACCCATGTGTGGGTGTGAAAAGGTGCATGGGAATACACCTCCCAAGAAAAGACACTGGATTTGAGATTATGTTACGCTGCTATCATTCGGTGGTGTTGAGAAGTCTGGCCCAATCCAGCCCTTGTTCATTTTTATAAGAGTCAGCCTGTCAGCATTGTCAGTTGACAGGCGGATGCGCTTATCAGTTATAATTAGTGTTTAGCATTCCAATACTGAAATATCGGGTGTCGACCGATATTCGCAGTATCGGAGTTCCGATACTGAGTTCCGATACTTTTAGAATATCGAATACCGGAATCGTAAGTTCCCATAATGCCTGCGCTCTGCAGTGTCTCTGAAGGATGACAAGCTGGATGGCAGCGCTCAGCTTTCTGTACTTGTCATTTAGCGTTAAAGAATTTATTTAAAAAATAATAGTGTTTTCATGCACCGTCTCTTTAAAAAAGCCGGCCGGCAATTCAGCATCGGTACCCGTCAATTTAGAATAGAAAGAATAGAGCATCACACATAGATTAGATACATAGAAACATGTCAGTCACATATATAAGAAGTACAGTGACAGTGTTGATTACTGTACTTGTCATTTAGTGTTAAAATAAAGGATTTATTAAAAAAAATTGGCGTGGGGTTCCCCGTAATTTTAGTCTCTAGCGGAGGTTAAGCAGACGGCTGGAGCAGATGTTTGAAGCCTGGGAAGGGGGTAATACCCACGGAGCTTCCCAGGCTGCTAATATCAGCCCCCAGCTGAATACCTAGCCTTTACTAGCTATTAAAATGGGGGACCCGCCAAAAAAATGATGTGGGGTCCCCCCTATTTTAATAGCTAGCAAAGGCTAGGCAGACAGCTGGGGGCTGATATTAATAGCCCAGGAAGGGTTCCATGAATATTGGCCCCCTCCCAGGCTAGAAACACCAGCCGTCAGCCACCCCAGAAATGGCGCATCCATAGGAGGCGCCAATTCTGGCACTTAGCCTCCCTCTTCCCACTGCCCTGTAGCGGTGGCAGTGGGGTAATAGGGCTGGGGTTGATGTCAGCTTATAATGCCAGCTGACATCAAGCCCAGGTTAGTAATGGAGAGGCGTCTATAAGACACCCCCATTACTAACCCCATAGTCAAAGTTAAAAAAAAACACAAACACCCAGAATAAAGTCCTTTAATTGAAATAAACACACAATTCTTTATTGTTCTAAATTAAACCATACTTACCATCACGCCCATTCCAGCTGAAGCCAATGTCTTCTGCAATAAAAGTAAAATATTAAAGCAACATTATCCTTACCTTTCCATGGTTCCCACGACGGCTCCAGCTCTGCTACATTCACATGACAGGCTGGATCGCAGCCAAAAGCTGCCATCCAGCTTGCCATGCCACAGACACTGAGAAGCCGTCACTGTCACTGTACTTCTTATATATGTGACTGACATGTTTCTATCTATCTAATCTATGTGTGATGCTCTATTCTTTCTGTTCTAAATTGTCGGGTACCGGTGTATGCCGCTGCTGAATTGCCGGCTTTTCAAATAATACATTCTACATTATTCTTAGTTGTTTTTATTCATGTAGAATTAACCTACAAGGAAAGAAAGGGTCCCATTGACTTGCATTGGTTTCCGGTATCGAAATCGGCGATATCCGATATTTTTTGGGTATCGGACCGATCCAATCCGATCCGATATTTTCCGATATCGGAAGTTATCACTCAACACTAGTTCTAATTCAACAAGCGGCACTAAAAACCCGCTCTGATAAAACACTGGCGGCAGGGCAGGCCAGGACTAGAGATGAGCGTTGTTCTACTCGAACTGTTCGCCAATCTCAAATTCGAGCTGTTTTGGGCGGTGTTCGAGCCGGTCGGCGAACACGAACAATTTGAGAAAAATTCGGCTGTTCGAGGTTATGTTCGATAACTGTTCGTGCACCAAAATCATAACTGGATTTTTTCTCAGTAATGATGAAAATTAATGTTAATACGCAGTTTGAGTGTACAGCGGGGCGGGGGGAGGGGCAGGGGATGGATCTCTGCAGGAACAATGAAGATCTCCATTTTTTTTTCTCTTTCCCGCATTTGCAGTGGGGAGGTGCAATCTGTCAGCCTATCAGCAGCGCACACACGGAGCGAAGTGCTTTTTTTCACACAAGCAAGGGCATGTGTGATTGGCAGTGTATGTCACATGTCCTTGCCCTATAAGACCCAGCCATTTTCCCCGTCGCCACCATTTTCTCACTGCTGCAGCTGCGTGTTAGACGGCACCGCTGTTGCTGTGTGCGCTATACCTTGTTAATTTCAAGCCAATTTTCGCACAAATATACAGATAGCTTGGGAGTAGGGAATAGTTGTGATTGCAGTCCTTTTAAGGACTAGGTTACAGCATTTCCTACGACTTTTATCAGGCAGGTCTGTGCTCTTAAATAGATAGATTGTGGGAGTAAAGACTAATTGTAATTGGAGTCCTTTTCAGGACTAGGTTACATCAGTTCCTATCAGTTTTTGCCAGGCAGGTCTGTGCCAGTGCTGTGCAAGTTTTTTTCACAGCATTTGGCTGAATCTAGCAAAGCTAATCCTTTTTGGCCTATTGCAGAGTGTGTTAGTCAGTGGAGTAGCCTATCTGTGTGGCAAGATATACCACCTGTGTATAGAATACCAATTTTTTTACTGCACCTAGTGAAGTAAAATCTTTTGGGCATAGCATCATTCTATTAGTCCATCTATACTGACCTCCATCAGGTTGCCAATTAAAAATAATTTTTTTCTGCATCTAGCTCTGAAAAAATATTTGGGCTTCTAGCAGTGTGTGGGACTTGGTCTATTAGTCCATCTATACTGACCTCCATCAGGTTGCAAATTAAAAATAATTTTTTTCTGCATCTAGCTCTGAAAAAATATTTGGGCTTCTAGCAGTGTGTGGGGCTTGGTCTATTAGTCCATCTATACTGACCTCCATCAGGTTGCAAATTAAAAATAATTTTTTTCTTCATTTAGCTCTGAAAAAATATTTGGGCTTCTAGCAGTGTGTGGGACTTGGTCTATTAGTCCATCTATACTGACCTCCATCAGGTTGCAAATTGAATAAAAAAAATTTCTGCATCTAGCTCTGAAAAAATATTTGGGCTTCTAGCGGTGTGTGGGACTTGGTCTATTAGTCCATCTATACTGACCTCCATCAGGTTGCAAATTAAAAATAATTTTTTTCTGCATCTAGCTCTGAAAAAATATTTGGGCTTCTATCAGTGTGTGGGACTTGGTCTATTAGTCCATCTATACTGACCTCCATCAGGTTGCAAATTGAATAAAAAAATTTTCTGCATCTAGCTCTGAAAAAATATTTGGGCTTCTAGCGGTGTGTGGGACTTGGTCTATTAGTCCATCTATACTGACCTCCATCAGGTTGCAAATTAAAAATAATTTTTTTCTGCATCTAGCTCTGAAAAAATATTTGGGCTTCTAGCAGTGTGTGGGACTTGGTCTATTAGTCCATCTATACTGACCTCCATCAGGTTGCAAATTAAAAATAATTTTTTTCTTCATTTAGCTCTGAAAAAATATTTGGGCTTCTAGCAGTGTGTGGGACTTGTTCTATTAGTCCATCTATACTGACCTCCAGCAGGTTGCAAATTGAATATAATTTTTTTCTGCATCTAGCTCTGAAAAAATATTTGGGCTTCTAGCGGTGTGTGGGACTTGGTCTATTAGTCCATCTATACTGACCTCCATCAGGTTGCAAATTAAAAATAATTTTTTTCTGCATCTAGCTCTGAAAAAATATTTGGGCTTCTAGCGGTGTGTGGGACTTGGTCTATTAGTCCATCTATACTGACCTCCATCAGGTTGCAAATTAAAAATAATTTTTTTCTGCATCTAGCTCTGAAAAAATATTTGGGCTTCTAGCAGTGTGTGGGACTTGGTCTATTAGTCCATCTATACTGACCTCCATCAGGTTGCAAATTAAAAATAATTTTTTTCTTCATTTATCTCTGAAAAAATATTTGGGCTTCTAGCAGCGTGTGGGACTTGTTCTATTAGTCCATCTATACTGACCTCCATCAGGTTGCAAATTAAAAATAATTTTTTTCTGCATCTAGCTCTGAAAAAATATTTGGGCTTCTAGCAGTGTGTGGGACTTGGTCTATTAGTCCATCTATACTGACCTCCATCAGGTTGCAAATTAAAAATAATTTTTTTCTGCATCTAGCTCTGAAAAAATATTTGGGCTTCTAGCAGTGTGTGGGGCTTGGTCTATTAGTCCATCTATACTGACCTCCATCAGGTTGCAAATTAAAAATAATTTTTTTCTTCATTTAGCTCTGAAAAAATATTTGGGCTTCTAGCAGTGTGTGGGACTTGGTCTATTAGTCCATCTATACTGACCTCCATCAGGTTGCAAATTGAATAAAAAAATTTTCTGCATCTAGCTCTGAAAAAATATTTGGGCTTCTAGCGGTGTGTGGGACTTGGTCTATTAGTCCATCTATACTGACCTCCATCAGGTTGCAAATTAAAAATAATTTTTTTCTGCATCTAGCTCTGAAAAAATATTTGGGCTTCTAGCAGTGTGTGGGGCTTGGTCTATTAGTCCATCTATACTGACCTCCATCAGGTTGCAAATTAAAAATAATTTTTTTCTTCATTTAGCTCTGAAAAAATATTTGGGCTTCTAGCAGTGTGTGGGACTTGTTCTATTAGTCCTTCTATACTGACCTCCAGCAGGTTGCAAATTGAATATAATTTTTTTCTGCATCTAGCTCTGAAAAAATATTTGGGCTTCTAGCGGTGTGTGGGACTTGGTCTATTAGTCCATCTATACTGACCTCCATCAGGTTGCAAATTAAAAATAATTTTTTTCTGCATCTAGCTCTGAAAAAATATTTGGGCTTCTAGCAGTGTGTGGGACTTGGTCTATTAATCCATCTATACTGACCTCCATCAGGTTGCAAATTGAATAAAAAAAATTTCTGCATCTACCTCTGAAAAAATATTTGGGCTTCTAGCGGTGTGTGGGACTTGGTCTATTAGTCCATCTATACTGACCTCCATCAGGTTGCAAATTAAAAATAATTTTTTTCTGCATCTAACCCAGCCAATAGTTTTGGCCTAATACCACAGTTTGGCCACTCAGCTCTGCTCGGTTACCATCCATTGTTTTTTTGTGCAAACAACTCCAGAGTTGTGAATTAGTTAACCACCAAAATGAGTGGAAAAAGGCCTGCTGCTGGTGGAAAGGGGAATAGGCGTGTTGGGAAGGGGAAAAAAGGTTGTGTCCGTGGGGTAGGTGCAGAAGAAAAACCATCTTCCAGCCAAACTAAAATGTCTACTTCTTTTAGCGGACAATGTGATAAGATCCCTTTCTTACGGCCACGCCAATCGCTACAAATTCCAGATGAGGCACAAAAACAGCAGGTGCTTCAACGGATATCAAGTGCTCCTTTAAGTGGGCTCTCCTCCACATCAACTTCAACATCACAAATACTCCAGTCCTCAAAGGTGTCACCCAAATCGCACTTGCTTCCTCACAGCTCCCAAATCTCCAGCTGCCCGTCTGAGCAGGGGCGGAACTACCGCCCGTGCAGCCGGTTCATTGAACGGGGGCCCCGAGGGAGAGGGGGCCCCTTCAGCCTCCAGCAGGGCCGCCATCAGGGCATGACTGCCCTGACTCCAGTATGGGGCCCAGCCGGTAGGGGCCCCCTTGGGGGCCCCCCTCTTGTGTGTCTCTCTCCTCATGGGGCCCCCGGCCCCATGCTAAGCGCCGGGGCCGGAACATCTCTGTCATGATTTCTCTGACTTCCGGTCATGTGACGGCACCGTCACATGACCGGAAGTCAGGAGAACCTGGTGTCATCGATTTGGACGAGGATTCTGCAGGGATCGCATGGGGGTAAGTATAACAAGTTTTTTTTTTTTTTTAAATACAATTTACTAGGAGTGGGGGGAATGGGAGGTGCACATGTGGGGGAGGGGAATGAGAGAGGTGCACATGTGGGGGAGGGGGATGAGAGAGGTGCACATGTGGGGGAGGGGGATGAGAGGTGTGCACATGTGGGGGAGGGGAATGAGAGAGGTGCACATGTGGGGGAGGGGGATGAGAGAGGTGCACATGTGGGGGAGGGGGATGAGAGAGGTGCACATGTGGGGGAGGGGGATGAGAGAGGTGCACATGTGGGGGAGGGGGATGAGAGATGTGCACATGGGGGGGATGAGAGAGGGGCACATGTGGGGGAGGGGAATGAGAGAGGTGCACATGTGGGGGAGGGGGATGAGAGAGGTGCACATGTGGGGGAGGGGGATGAGAGAGGTGCACATGTGGGGGAGGGGGATGAGAGAGGTGCACATGTGGGGGAGGGGGATGAGAGAGGTGCACATGTGGGGGAGGGGGATGAGAGAGGTGCACATGTGGGGGAGGGGGATGAGAGAGGTGCACATGTGGGGGAGGGGGATGAGAGAGGTGCACATGTGGGGGAGGGGGAATGAGAGAGGTGCACATGTGGGGGAGGGGGATGAGAGAGGTGCACATGTGGGGGAGGGGGATGAGAGAGGTGCACATGTGGGGGAGGGGGATGAGAGAGGTGCACATGTGGGGGAGGGGGATGAGAGAGGTGCACATGTGGGGGAGGGGGATGAGAGAGGGGCACATGTGGGGGAGGGGGATGAGAGATGTGCACATGGGGGGGTGAGAGCTGCACATGGGGGAATTGGGAGAAAATGAGCTGCACATGGGGGAATTGGGAGTAGGGGGATAATGAGCTGCACATAATGAATGTGGGGTGGGGGACAGTAAATGATGATGGGGTGGGGAGAGCAGGACATGATATAATGAATTGGGGCAGGGGGTGCATGTAAATAATGAATGCGGGGAGCAGGAAGTATAGAGTAGGGGGCGTTGCGGATGCAGGAGTGTAACTGGTAACAAATTGGCGGAAAGAGTAGAGGTTCTAATTAAATTATATATTAAGTGCCTATTTACAGTTAATGGGGGCACCGTGGTGGATTACAATTTATATTTGGAATGGTAGGTTGTATAATAACTAACCATATATTGATGGTGGATACACGTCTGTATTCAGCTGCGTAATGTAGAAGTTGGGGAATGTGCTCTAGATAACTGTGTTATTTTATGCAGAGACGAGTCCTGGCTGGAAGACGTAATGGCGGTCTGTGCTGGATGAAGGAGAAAAGCGTAGCTGAAGGACTTCACCTAGAGACGTCACCAGTGAGTCAGTGTATTACATGTACACTTACACTATATACTATGTACCGGGCTCCTGTGTATAATGTCACTGGTGATCACTGTATTACCTGTACACTGACACTATATACAGAGCTCCTGTGTATAATGTCACTGATGATCACTGTATTACCTGTACACTGACACTATATACAGAGCTCCTGTGTATAATGTCACTGGTGATCACTAGATTACCTGGACACTTACATTATACATACCATGTATAGAGCTCCCGTGCATAATGACACTTATGGTAATATTAGTAATGTGGTGGTAATATTAGTAATGTGGTGGTAATATGTGGTCTGGTCATGGTGTGGCAGTTTTTCCCCCTTCTGTGTGGTATTATTCGGTCACTATGTTGTGGTAATATGTGGTCTGGTCATGGTGTGGCAGTATTCCCTGTATGTGGTATTATTGGTCATTTTTAAAAAAAAATGTATATGACACATTCCCTTAAAGAAAACTAAATAAAAATATATCTAAAAAGAGTATTGGATATTTTAAGAAAATTTTAATAGGTTAGAGTAGGGCCCTGCCAGAAGAGTCTACCTTATCGTGGTGGCGGCTTTAAAAATCTTTTGGCCAAAACAAAAGCTGATGGCTATGCATGTGGCACCGTCTGGTGGCAGCGACGTGGACGAGCGCCAGGATTCTGCAGGGATCGCATGGGGGTAAGTATAACAAGTTTTATTTGTTTTAAATACAAGTAGTTAACTAGGAGTGGGGGGGATGAGAGATGCACATGGGGGGGGGATGAGAGATGCACATGGGGGGGATGAGAGATGCACATGGGGGGGATGGGAGATGCACGGGGGGGATGAGAGCTGCACATGGGGGGGGATGAGAGCTGCACATGGGGGGGATGAGAGCTGCACATGGGGGGGATGAGAGCTGCACATGGGGGGGATGAGAGCTGCACATGGGGGGGCGAGAGATGCACATGGGGGGGGGTTATGTTTAGATAACTTTGTTGCCTTATGAAGCGCAGGGGGGGGGGGGCCCAAAAAATTTCTTGCACAGGGGCCCACTACAGTCTGTGTCCGCCCCTGCGTCTGAGTATGAGGTAGAACAGATGGTTGAGTCTGCAGAGCTGTTTACTCATACTATAGCCTGGGAATCAGAGGTCGACTCCAGCGCTTCTGTGAATCCAGACGAGGAAATGATCTGCACTGATGCCCAGAATCTTTATGAGTCGGATCCAGGACCAGACGCAGAAGGTTCTGACCATAATGTAGACCCTCATTCCCAAACTGTAACTCCTATTGGTGGAGACAATGAGGAAGACGATGATAAGACTCAAATACCTGATTGGAGCGACAACTTTAGTTTTTTGTCAGGGCAGGAACAGGTTGGCTCTGAGGACGACGGGTGTGATAACGCACAGGGTGATGATGATGAGGTCGGAGATCCCACTTACTGTCAACCCACAGTCAGCCAAGAGATGAGGTCAGCAGAGGAGGTGGAGGAAGATGCTAGTGACGACGAGGTCAGGTTGCGCCTTCCTGGACAGAGACGTAGTACTGGAAGCACGTCAACAACTGCATCCTCAAACACAACTCTGCCTCTCACCACAAGTCGTGGTGGCTCTTCAGGTCGCATGGGTGCTAAGCCTTGCATAGCCTGGGCATTTTTTCAGATCGATAAAGATGACCCAACTCGTGTTATCTGTAACATTTGTCAGCAAAAGCTAAGTAGAGGCCAAAAAATACATAGTTTGAGTACTTCATGCATGAACCGGCACATGGACATGAAGCATAAGTTGCAGTGGGAAGCTCAGTGTGCTACAATGCGGTCTAGCCGGCCGGGCCAACCACCGTCTGCCATATCTTGTGCATCCGCGGACTCTTCATCCTCTGTGACTGGGGGGACAGCAGTCACACCTGTTTTGGGGCGCAGACCTGCCACCTCTTTACCCGCAACAGCCAGCGTGATTGGCAGGTCATCATTTTCTTTGGAGGTGGTAACACCAGCTGGTCTTGAGCGCTGTCCGACATCGATAGCACCACCTTTGGATCAAGGCAACCTAACATGTCCGCCTGCATCTTCCTCACAGACCGGCAGTTTGCCGGGGACACCCTTATCAACCCCGTCTAAGCACAATAGCCAGCCCTCGGTCCCTCAGATGTGGACAAGTAAAAGACCATTTCCTCCTAGCCATGAGAAAGCTAAGAGGTTGAATTTCACCATCTGCAAGCTCTTGGCTACAGAAATGCTGCCTTTCCGCCTGGTGGACACAGAGGATTTTCGAGACCTTATGTCCGTCGCAGTGCCCCAGTACCAGATGCCCAGTCGGCACTACTTCTCAAAGAAAGGTGTGCCTGCGCTCCACCAGCATGTCGCACACAACATCACCGCTTCTTTGAGAAACTCTGTGTGTGACAGGGTGCATTTCACCACAGACACTTGGACGAGTAGGCATGGACAGGGGCGTTACATGTCGCTGACTGAGCACTGGGTAACTATGGTGACAGCAGGACAAGGGGCTGCTGTCCAAGTCTTGCCGTCCCCACGAGTTGTGCGTCAATCCTCTTTATGTCATTTTTCCTCCACTGCTTCTGCCTCCTCAACCTCCTCTCGGTCTTCCACCTGCACCCAAAGCCTGTCTGGTCATGCCACAAGCTTTCTAACTGCGCAGAAGGGATCCTGCACACCTCCTTACTATGCTGGCAGTAGGGCTCAACGTCATCAGGCGGTTTTTACATTGAAATGTCTGGGAAATGTGAGTCACACAGCTGAGGAGTTGTGGTCAGCTCTGGAGAACCAATTTCATGAATGGTTGTCTCCACTGGACCTGAAACCAGGGAAGGCCGTGTGCGACAATGCTGCAAACCTGGGTGCGGCCCTTCGCCGGGGCAATGTCACACACGTGCCTTGTATGGCTCACGTGTTGAACCTGGTTGTCCAGCAATTTTTAGCCCACTATCCCAGACTAGATGGCCTTCTGCAGAGGGCACGGTCGCTGTGTGCTCACTTCCGCCGTTCGCATCCCGCAGCTCAGCGACTTACATCTCTACAGAAGTCGTTGGGCCTGCCACTTCACCTGCTAAAATGCGATGTGCCTACCCGGTGGAATTCAACTCTGCACATGTTGCAGCGACTGTGGCAGCACCGACAAGCCCTGGTGCAATACGTTCTGACGTATAGCCTGGGCCAACGAGATTCAGAGGTGGGGCAAATCACGCTGGAGGAGTGGTCTCAGATCAGGGACCTATGCACCCTTCTGCACAGTTTTGAAATGGCGACGAAGATGTTTAGTGCTGACGATGCCATTATCAGCATGACTATTCCGGTGATTTACATGCTGGAGCACATGTTAAACAGAATTCGGAGTCAGGTGGTGGCACAAGAGGAGGTGGAGGAAGTAGAGGAGGAGGAGTTGTATGCGGAAGGGCTAACATCTGCAAGGTCCAGACGGTCGGCAGCACCAGGGCGGCAGGCATGTGAGGGTGGGGGAGATGATTTTACCAGGGCGCATGGTAGCAGCCAAACTAGTGAGGAAGGTGCAGGAGCCCAGGAAGAAGTGGAGGACGAACTGATGGAAGACTCATCAGATGAGGGAGACCTTGATCACATTTCTGTTGTGCGAGGTTGGGGGGAGAGGACAGAGGAAGGAAGCATGATTGTTACCTCGCCACCAACACAACAGGGACTTGGTGCTCCTGGATGCGCAACACACATGAGTGCCTTCTTGCTGCACTACCTGCAACATGACCCTCGAATTGTGAGAATTAGAAATAATCCTGACTACTGGGTTGCCACACTGTTAGATCCCCGGTACAAAAGTAAATTTGCAGAAATTATTCCTGCCATAGAAAGGGATGCACGCATGCAGGAGTATCAGCAGAGACTGTTGCAGAATCTTACATGTGCTTTTCCACAAAATACCAGTGGTGCACGTAGTGAATCTCACTGTTCCAACTTGCCAACCATGATCTGTATGGAATTGTTCAATAAAGGGCCCAAAATTAAGATAACATAGATGGGAGAGGTCTCTATGAATAGGAATTCCTAAGTATTTGATACCCTGTGAGGGCCAGGCAAAGGGAAAGTTGGACTGGATGGAATCCTATATGGATTTAGGGAGGGAGACATCGAGGGCCTCAGACTTCGCTGCATTGATTTTAAAATTTGACCATGTAACAAAGTGATCTATTTCAGCCATAACAGCAGGGATGGATATATGTGATTGAGTGATATATACTAGGACATCATCAGCAAATAGAGAGCACTTGTACTCGGTGCCTCCCACCTCAATCCACCTAATATTGGGGTTATGGCGAATTGATGAGAGCAGGTGCTCCGTCACTAGGATGTATAAGAGAGGGGACAGAGGACATCCCTGCCTTGTCCCATTGGTGATTGTGAAAGGTGATGAAAATGTTCTGACGCACCCCCTGTGCCTTGGGACACCCGGAGCCGGACCCTTTTTGGTGGATGCTGGTGGTTGTAGTCTTCGTGGCGGCGATCCGGTTCCGTGGCTCAGGGCGGTCAAACCAGTGGCGGAACTATTTATGTGGTTTTGATGTTTAAATGTCCGACTACGCCACCCGTGGATTGCGGTCAGAGTGAACCGCCGCTACAGGGCAGACCGCTAAGGCTGGTGTTGTGGGTGCAGCAGAGCGTAGCATAACTCCCCACGGGAGGAGTATAGCCTCAGGGCAGTGTATGCGGAGGATGGGGGTGATGGTGCAGGGCAGCAGCAGTAACGACACGGAGTCAGTGATGCAGTTCAGGGCCTTTACTCACAGTTCTTATTATCCAGACCACGTCTGCAGGTAACGGCTGCCCACGTCGTACTGTGCTCACCAGGTGAGGGGCTCAGACAACTCCCAGATAACTTTGGAGCGCTTCACAGGACCCCCTTTGTGTGTCCTTTGTCTGGCCTTTCTTACCAACACTTCTGTCCGGCTGCCTCGGGCCTCCTCTTGGTAAACTTGGCGCCAGTTTCCCTGACCCTATGTGGTGCCTTCCTAGCGGGTGGAGCAAGGGGCTGCGCCACATAAAATGTCAGAGCCTCCGGTTTCTAGCTGAGGGTCGTTTCCTGCCTCCACTAGTTCGGGGACCGGTCTCCCCCTTTGGCCTGACCCCTCCACGCAGGTGGATTCGGGCGTGCGGTGGCGACTCGCCCGTCCGCACCCCTGGGATCCCTTCATTCCTCGTTCCTGGAGCCTTCTCCGCTCCTCTTCCTTCCTTCTCCCTCTTGCAGGCCTGGGCCTCTGTTACTAGGCCCGCCTCCGGAGCAGAGCTCATGCAGAGCCCCTGCTCCCTGCCACTTCTGCTCAGACTTCTCTGCACTGAACTAAGATGGTGCCCACCTTTTATACTCCCTTCTCAATGCACCCAGGAACTGCTTCCTCCCTGCTCCTGCACTGCAGGGTTCCCCTTCCTCAGTGTTCCCTCCCCCCACTCCAGCCAGGGACAGGGACTGTCGTGCCCATCTCAGGGGCATATTGGTCGCCCTGCCCCACGGCAATGTGGTGTAATGCATGCAGGTGTCCGGTCCTGATCCACACTCCATCATTATCTGAGAGTGAGATATCACACCTCTGGGTGAGGTGCAATACGTCTGTAGCAACCGAGCCCTCGGTGCTACAGTTCCATTTATCTTCAGCCTAGGTGACGTATTGTGATACAGGGCCGTGATTTTGGCTATAAAAGGGTCCCCTAGACCCCTACCCCAAGCTTTTTAAGAGAATCATATATGGCGTGCCAGGAGACTCTATGGAATGCTTTCTCAGCATCCAACGAGAGTATCTACTTACAAATTTTTAACTGCATCTGACGCGCCCCCTGGGACATATTCCTTTTTGAGGGGAATACCCGGCACCGGATCAGATGGGGGGTTGTAGTCTCCGAGCGGCTGTGACCCGGCCCCGTGCCCAGGGCGTCAAGCTCAGTGTTATGTGGCAGTCCTACAGATGTTATTAAGAGTTCTTTTGTGTCGACTACGCCACCCGTTGTGATGCGGTCACTGTGGCCGCCGCTGCAGCAGGGTCCGCTGAGGCTGATGGTGGGTGCGCAGCTTGGTGGGATAACCCCCAACGGGAGGGGTATAGCCTCAGAGGGGACAGGCGCAGAGGATGGGGGTTGTGGTGGTGTAGTGTAGACGGCAGTGAAGACAGAGTCGGGTTGTGCAGTTAAGGGTGTTTACTTACTGCAGATGTTGTACTGGTCACTCCAGCTGCTAGTGACCACCCGAGCCGTGCTGCGTCCACCAGGTCCTGGATCCAGCCAACCCCCAAACAAGTCCGGAGCGTGGCCCTGAGCTCTCTTTCTGTCCCGTTCTCTGGCCATCCCCACCAGTAATCCACCTAGGTCCAGCTCCCTCGGGCCTTCTGTTGGGACACCCTTGGCCCTGGGTTCCCTGACCCTTCATGTGGTGTGCCTTCGGGGTGGATGTGATGGGTGACCGTGGCAGACGCTGCCCACGGTCTCCGGTCTCTGGCTGGGGAATGTTTTTACCCCCACCAGCTTGGGTTCCGGTACCCTGATGCCGACTCTTCACCCGGTGCTTTTAGTTGGGATCTCAGAGTCCTTCTCTTCTGTGCTCTGGGTCTCTCTCTTTTCTCCTCTCTCACTCTGGGTCTTGGTCTTTCTTCTCTCCTCTGCTCCTGACTTGTTCTCTGCAGCTGACTGACTCTCTGCATCTGATCCTCTGCATCTGACCCTGATCTTAGTTGGTGCCCACCTTATATACACCCTCTATGTGTGAGCTCAGGTGACCAGCACCCAATGAGCTCCTAACTTTACCCAGGCTGCTCCCCCTATCTGCCCCTACACTACATGGGATGTACCACCCCCCTCCCACTCCAGCCAGGAACAGACTCGGTCGTACCTGCACATTTCTAAGTGGGAGTACCGTCGGCCTGTTCCCCGGAAATGGGATGTGTGTAGTGCATGCAGCCTACCGAGCTCAGTTCCACACTCCATCCTTACCCGGGAGTGGAATATCACACCTCTGGGTTGAGGTGCAATACCCCTGTAGCAGCCGAATCCTCAGGGTGCTACATTCCCCCCTGGTAAATCACAGCACGTCCTCGGGCTGTAAGGACAAAAACACCAAAACATACAAAATTTTCATATAAACATAATAAAACATATAAAATATTATATAAATAACATATCTTAGCAGATAAAACTTTCTCGTCGTCTCAGGCTCCTGGTTCCTCCTCCGGACACTGTGCAACGTGTGTCCGGGAAAAGTGCGACAGTCTCTTAGAAAAACTGGTTTTCTATAAAACCGGTAGGGGGCGCTTTAGGACGCGCAACTATATACAGGGGAAGTTGGCCGCTCTCAGTCCTCGGCCAGGTAGAGGGAAGGGAATGGCTGCTCACAGTCCTCAGCCTGTGGGATTAAGGGGTTAACGGGTAAACAGTTCACTCAGCTGGTCCCAACGGGGACTATATATAAGTATCAACAGTTTCTTTGGTACCCGATCGGGTAACTATTTACAGCACCTGCTCTGCCACACTCAACGGCGTCTTCCTCCTGCTCTTTGCTTTTTGCTGGTGGTAACTTCAGACCCGTCCGGCCATGTGAGCTGGCTGAACAAGTCCTCCCCCAGGTGTGGCACCCTTGATTTTACGGGTGCGGGCGCAGTGGTGGTGGCGCCCGGGTTGCCCAGGCCTTGCGGCCAGGCCTGGGGCACCTGGAAGGTGAAGGGCACCGTTAATACGGCGGCGCCCTGGGCTACCTGGCCTTGCGGCCAGGCCAGAGGCTCCGCGGAGGTAGGGGGCGCTGTTGGTGATGCGGCGCCCGGGAATTCTAGGCCCTGCGACCAGGCTGGTGGTACTTCCTGCTTGGTCACGCTCAGGGTCGAGGCGTGTGACGTCACAGGGGTCGCGGCGGCGGCTTCCGGTTGGGGCCTAGTCTGCGTCGGTGACATGGCGTTTTCGGGCACAGCAGGGGGACTTTCGGGCTCTGCGACGGGGAGCTGGGGCAGGTAAGCGGTGTCACGGCTTGGGGTATAGACGTCCCCTTTACCTGCCTCCATGCGTTCGGCTCCCTTCTCTGCGCCGTCTCCGACCTTTGGTCCTCCCGCGCCATCCTCAGAGGCGGTCTGCTTCCTCATCTCGGCTGGCGTGCTCCGGGTCTTGGTTTCAGCTTGCTGGGCCATCTCCCGGCTCCATTCCGCCAATATCTCGCGCTGTACCCGGGCCATCCTCCGTGCGAGGCCCTCCAGGGCAGTCTGTGCACACTCCCGGTCTCGGGGGAGCTGTGCAAGGACCTCCACTAGGCCTAGTGGGGTCGTGGTGTCCAGCAGGCTCCTGACCAACGGGTCGGTGCTGCTCTGCTCTTCTTCCAGCAGGCTCCTGGCCAGCGGGCCGGTGCTGCTCTGCTCTCTGGACATCTCTGGGTGAGCTTCTCTGCTACTCCTCTCCAGACTTCTTGTCTCCGGGTGCGCTCGCTCCAGACTGCTCCAGGCGGCACCCATCTTTGCTTTCTTCTTCTCAGTCCTCCCACTTCGAGGGCGGTCCCGGAGCAACTCGGTGACTGTCACGGCTTGGGGTAGTTCTTTCACGCTGACAGACACCTCCAGCATCACAGTCTCTGTTGGTGGGGGCGGTTTCCACTTTTGGCGCCATTTTCTGTCCTGGCCCACGATGGGAGGTGGCCTCTCGCCACCCTCTGGCACGCCCATAATGGCGTCCGCTGCTCTTCCAAGGCGGGAAATCTGCGGTTTTGGCGGGAAGCGTCGCCCAGTGGCGGGAAACTCTGCAGATGGCGGGAACAAGTTGGAAATGGCGGACAATCGGCGGGAAACGACTGGTGATGGAGTCCGATGGCGTGGACCCTCCGGAACCGGCGGGAGACTTCTTTCTGAGGTAAACTTGCACTTTTCTTCAGGCACGCAGTACCCGGGTGTTGCGGGCACGTAATCCTGCCGACTACGCCAAAGTTGACGCGCCCCCTGGGACATATTCCTTTTTGAGGGGAATACCCGGCACCGGATCAGATGGGGGGTTGTAGTCTCCGAGCGGCTGTGACCCGGCCCCGTGCCCAGGGCGTCAAGCTCAGTGTTATGTGGCAGTCCTACAGATGTTATTAAGAGTTCTTTTGTGTCGACTACGCCACCCGTTGTGATGCGGTCACTGTGGCCGCCGCTGCAGCAGGGTCCGCTGAGGCTGATGGTGGGTGCGCAGCTTGGTGGGATAACCCCCAACGGGAGGGGTATAGCCTCAGAGGGGACAGGCGCAGAGGATGGGGGTTGTGGTGGTGTAGTGCAGACGGCAGTGAAGACAGAGTCGGGTTGTGCAGTTAAGGGTGTTTACTTACTGCAGATGTTGTACTGGTCACTCCAGCTGCTAGTGACCACCCGAGCCGTGCTGCGTCCACCAGGTCCTGGATCCAGCCAACCCCCAAACAAGTCCGGAGCGTGGCCCTGAGCTCTCTTTCTGTCCCGTTCTCTGGCCGTCCCCACCAGTAATCCACCTAGGTCCAGCTCCCTCGGGCCTTCTGTTGGGACACCCTTGGCCCTGGGTTCCCTGACCCTTCATGTGGTGTGCCTTCGGGGTGGATGTGATGGGTGACCGTGGCAGACGCTGCCCACGGTCTCCGGTCTCTGGCTGGGGAATGTTTTTACCCCCACCAGCTTGGGTTCCGGTACCCTGATGCCGACTCTTCACCCGGTACTTTTAGTTGGGATCTCAGAGTCCTTCTCTTCTGTGCTCTGGGTCTCTCTCTTTTCTCCTCTCTCACTCTGGGTCTTGGTCTTTCTTCTCTCCTCTGCTCCTGACTTGTTCTCTGCAGCTGACTGACTCTCTGCATCTGATCCTCTGCATCTGACCCTGATCTTAGTTGGTGCCCACCTTATATACACCCTCTATGTGTGAGCTCAGGTGACCAGCACCCAATGAGCTCCTAACTTTACCCAGGCTGCTCCCTCTATCTGCCCCTACACTACATGGGATGTACCACCCCCCTCCCACTCCAGCCAGGAACAGACTCGGTCGTACCTGCACATTTCTAAGTGGGAGTACCGTCGGCCTGTTCCCCGGAAATGGGATGTGTGTAGTGCATGCAGCCTACCGAGCTCAGTTCCACACTCCATCCTTACCCGGGAGTGGAATATCACACCTCTGGGTTGAGGTGCAATACCCCTGTAGCAGCCGAATCCTCAGGGTGCTACACATCTAGCCCAGGAAATACTTTGTGCCTAGTAGCAGTGTCTGCTAGTCAGCGGATTATCCCGGCTGTTAAGCAAGCTACACCACCTGTAGTTTGGACACTTAATTTTTTCAAAGGAAATGCTTCGGGACCACGGGATACTTAGTGAAGAGCATCAGGAGGCACCCCAAGGCATAGGGGCTGGGACTGGCACTAGGATGCCTTGCGGTGGACAGCCGAGCTCGATCCTTATAAAAGCTTTTTAACTGCAGCAGCTTTAGTGGACGCTACTGGAGCTGGAATTACGCGGCTGCTGGCATGAGACTTGCCCTCCAATAGATCCTTGTAAATGGATTTAAAGTGTATTCATTCAAATTAGAGGGACAATTTAAATTAAAAAGCTTAGAGCTGCCTCCACCACAGGGGGGCTCTCTCGACCCACCAGCAGACAGGCACCAGTATTGGGAGAGGGGGGCTGGCCGTCAGGGTTCACCGCGGCTCTGGCACAAACCCGGCGACACGGAGGTGGCACGGGCAGGAGCGGACTGGCCGTCTCGGCTTCTCACTTTTTGGATTTTAGAAGGGCATGACATGCCTATATCTGTGTCTCCCCCTCCTTTTACTCCTCCACCTCTTTTCTTTTCGCATGACTATATGTACTTGTCACTTTTCCATGTGTTAGTTGTGTCTTCTGAGCAGTTTGTCAGCTTTTGGACACCTTTGAAGGTGTTTTCTATGTGTTTCTATGTGTTTTTGTTTGCCTGCCATTGGTTTTAACGGTGTTCGAAGGTGTTCGACGAACAGTTCGACGAACAGTTCGGCGAACACACGGGTGTTCGACGAACCGAACCGAACTCGAACACTACGGGGGTGGCCTCAGGGCCTGTGCGATGGGAGGATCTGAGAAAACTCTCCTAGAACTTTGACAGTGTTCCCCTGCCTCTGCTGGATTGAAGTTGTGTCTCTCTCGCCTGTACTCCTTGGTTGTCCAATGAAGTGTGCCCTCTGCCGCCAACGTTTTCAGATGGGAATTTTTTTAATAGTTCTGCAACAAGTGCCTTCTGGTACTGCCCCATTTTTGTAGACCTGTCCGCCTCAGGAATAAGAGATATAAAGTTTGCCTTGTAGCGTGGGTCTAGAAGTGTCACCAACCAGTAATGACTGTCACCCAAAATTTTGAGAACGAGAGGGTCATGGGAAAGGCAGCGTAACATAAACTCAGCCATGCATGCCAGACTACTAACAGGCAAGACTTCTGTGTCCTCACCAAGAGGATGACTGACCATGCTCTCCTCCTCCTCCTCCTCTCTGTCCTCCGGCCATCCATGCTGAACAGACGGTATGACAGCTGTGCAGGTAGTACCGCCTATAGTGAATGAAACTAGCTCCTGTCCTTCCTCCTCCTTCTCTTCCTTATTGTCACCCAATCCACGTTGGGATGAGATGAGGCTTGGCTGTGTGTAATCACCCTGTATGGTTCCTTGCTACATCTCATTGTGCTCCGGCTGCAATGCATCCTCTTTGATTGTGAGCAGAGAGCATTTCAGAAGACAGAGAAGCGGGATGGTGACGCTAATTATGGCGTCATCGCCGCTCACCATCTTGGTGGAGTCCTCAAAGTTTTAGAGGATGGTACATATGTCTGACATCCATGTCCACTCCTGAGGTCTTATGTGTGGAGTCTGAACTGAATACCGACGGCCTTGTTGATGCTGATACTCAACAACTGCCCTCTTCTGCTCACAAATCCTTCCCAACATCTGCAGTGTAGAGTTCCAACGCGTGGGGACATCACAGGCCAGTCTGTGAGCCGGAAACTGCAAACACTGCTGAAACACTGCAAGGGCGGCGAAGCTGTAGCTGACTTTCTTAAATGGGCACACGGGTGGCGTACTTTAGCAAGCAGATCCGGCAGCTCTGGGTAGGATATGAGAAATCGCTGAACCACGAGATTAAGCACATGGGCCAGGCATGGTACGTGTGTGAGCTCGCCTCGCCTCAGAGCCGCCACCAGGTTCCGGCCATTGTCACACACGACCATGCCTGTCTGTAGGTTCAGCGGTGTGAGCCACAGATCTGCCTGCTCTTTCAGAGCTGTCCACAACTCTTCAGCATTGTACGGTTTTTCACCTAAGTATTAGATTCAGCACAGCCTGTTGCCGCTTGGCCGAGGCAGTGCTGCAGTGCTTCCAGCTTGTGACTGATGTTATTTCGGAGATGGAGGATGAAGATGAGGAGGAGGCTGAGGAAGATGAGGTGCAGTAGCTGTAGACCGTGGGGGCAACCCTGACTGACCTAGGGCCCGCAATCCTTGGCGTTGGGAGGATGTGTTCCGTCCCAAGGTCCGACTGGGTCCCAGCTTCCACTATGTTAACCCAGTGTGCCGTCAGCGAGATGCACCGTCCCTGCCCACAAGCACCTGTCCGTGGTTAGGTGGACTTTACCGGTAACTGCGTTGTTGAGAGCACGGCTAATGTTTTGGGACACGTGCTTATGTAATGCGGGGACGGCACACTGGGAGAAATAATGGTGGCTCGGTACCGAGTACCGAGGGACGGTAGCCGCCATAAGGTTGTGGAATGATTCCGTCTCCACGAGCCTAAAGGGCAACATTTCGAGCGCAAGCAGTCATGAAATGTGAGAATTTAGTAGTGTGGCCTGTGGAGTGTTGGCCGCATATTTGCGCTTGCATTCCAAGGACTGGGGTATGGACAACTGAATGCTGCGCTGGGACAAGGACATGAACGTGCTTCCTGATGCTGCTACTTGAGAGTGTGCAACGACAGGTGCAGGGCAAGAGGTGTCTTCGCATGCACCATGGATAGGGGATTGGCTTGCATGCACCACAGCGGAAGAAGCAATGGTGCCACCCGCAGACACTGTTCCTGGACACTGGGGTTCGACCCACAAAGTCAGGTGCTTTGCTGACACGTGCCTGATCATGCTGGTGGTGGTCAGGCTGGTCGTTTTTCCACCTCTGCTGATGATGGCCTAGCAGGTGGTGCAAATCACCTTTTTGGGGTTATCAGCAGAGTCTTTAAAAAACAACCAGACTTGGGAAGACCTAACAGTTGTACTGGCAACTTCCTTCGTGTTGGTGTTACGGGGAGCGGTTGCCTGCCTTTTGTCTGCGGCCACCACACTGCTGCTTCCTGCCTGTTGGGGTGCTCTGCCACCTCCACCTGTGTGCTGCTGTCCTCACTCTGCATGTCCTCCTGCCAGGTTGGGTCAGTTAGCATATCATCCACCACCTCGTCTTCCACTTCCGCACCCTGGTCCTCCTCCTGACTTTCTGGCAATTGTGTCTCATCATCGTCCATGTCTTGTGACACTTTCCCACCGTTGCCTTCATGTGACCATGGCTGCTCAAATATTTGGGCGTTACATGCGATCTCCTCTTGCCCTGCTTAAAGTGGACCGGGCGAAAGGCCCGAATCTATAAATGGAAAAGTGAACAGCTCTTCAGAGTGTCCAAGTGTGGGGTCAGTTGGCCCTGGGTACTCAGCATGGTGGGAGGAAGGAGGATCAGGGTGAGGAATATGCGGTCCAGACTCACGGCTACTGAGACTTGACCGTGTGGAAGACAGGGTGGTGGTGGTGGCTAAGTGACTGGAAGCATTATCCCCTATCCAACCAACAACCTTTTGACACTGCTCTGGGTTCAATATTGGTGTGCTGCGGTCCCCTAAAAATTGGGACAGGAAGGTCAGGCGAGAAGATGTGGGTGTTTGTTGTGGCACAATTTCGGCTTGCCCACCGCCTTGTCCTCGGCCTCTGCATGCACCATCACCATCACGTCCAGTTCCCCGTCCCTTGCCACCTGCCTTGCCCATTTTAAATGGATGACAGTATCTTCCATGCTCACTACAAATGACTGAGTTTGGAGCGAACTTATATGTGATCCGTGTGATAGGTAAGTAGTTTGAACAGCAAACTGCGGTGAATTGCTTCAATGACACACTAAAGGAAATTTTTAATGGAGGCCAGAAATGGCAGTATTTTCTGACAACATATATGTGATCCGTGTGACGCAGAAAACACAGTTTTAAATAGCTGGATTTCTAGCGCTGTAATATAGAAAGTGTAATGGGTCTGGGAGGCGGAACCTCTGAGCAACTTATACAAGGGGGCGGTCCTTGTAAGGAAGCGCGTGGCGACCAGGGAAGACAGGAAGGTAGTCACAGCAGGTGACCGGGACAGTCTCTGGGTAAACAGGCAGGAGGTCACGGCAAGTGACCGGGACAGTCTCTGGGTAAACGGGCATGAGGTCACAGCAAGTGACCGGGGCAGTCTCTGGGTGAACGGGCAGGAGGACACGGCAAGTGACCGGGACAGTCTCTGGGTAAACGGGCAGGAGGTCACGGCAAGTGACCGGGACAGTCTCTGGGTAAACGGGCAGGAGGTCACGGCAAGTGACCGGGACAGTCTCTGGGTAAACGGGTAGGAGGTCACGGCAAGTGACTGGGACAGTCTCTGGGTAAAGGGTAGGTACGATCTGTGACGGCTGAGCCTCCAGGTAGGCTAGCAGGCAGATGGCAGATGTGTGCTCCCAGGTGAGCAGGCGAGAGTCTCTGGATAAGCAGGTGGTCACAGCATGTGACGGCGGAGCCTCCAGGTAGGCTAACAGGCAGGTAGCAGATGAGCGCTCCCAGGTGAGCGGGCAAGAGTCTCTGGACTGGCAGGTGGTCACAGCACGTGACGGTGGAGCCTCCAGGTAGGCTAACAGGCAGGTAGCAGATGAGGGCTCCCAGGTGAGCGGGCAAGAGTCTCTGGACTGGCAGGTGGTCACAGCACGTGACGGCGGAGCCTCCAGGTAGGCTAGCAGACAGGTAGCAGATGAGCGCTCCCAGGTGAGCGGGCAAGAGTCTCTGGACTGGCAGGTGGTCACAGCACGTGACGGCGGAGCCTCCAGGTAGGCTAGCAGACAGGTAGCAGGTGAGCGCTCCCAGGTGAGCGGGCAAGCTGGTCCATAGACAGACTGACAGGTGTCGGAAGGCAGACCGTCGGACCTCAGGCTAGCAAGCAGGTAAGTGGATAACAGGCAGGAATCAGACAGCAAACTTTCAGGAAACTGGCAGGTAACTGGCAGGTAACTGGCAGATAACTGGCAGGTAACTGGAAACAGGACCTGAGGGCTGAAGCAGAGTAGTGAACAGTGCAACAACATTGCTCGGGCACCTCCATTTTGGAGGAGGTGCCTTATATATGGTGAAGTCCTCCGGCCATTGGCCGGGGACTCCTTAGGACGGCGCGCGCGGCCCCTTTAAGAGGGGGGGAGCGCGCACGCGCGCGCCCTAAGCACAGTGGCCGGGAAGGAGCGCGCGCTGCCAGCAGAGCGGGAGGAGGACGCCGGGCTCGGAGCGGAGAGGTGAGGGGAACAGCGTCCTTGCCTAGCAGGAGGCAGGGACGCCGACGCTACAGAAAGGACCTGGCTGTATTCTGCAGTGCCAACAAGCAAATGGCGCAGAAAAAATGGTGTTCTCTGGATTGCTTTTTAAGCAAATAATGAGGATTAAGGTCCTAAGAAAATTATTCCTGGCCCCTGAGACCTGGGCCTATTTCTAGAAATATCTAACAGCAGCAGAAGGCAGAATTGGAATGGAGCCTCTTGTGCCATATGCACTGCAGTCTGCTATATACACTGCTGCCTATACACCTTGCCTGTCTGATATCTCTGCAGATAGATTAGTCCTCAGAAGGACTGTTTGTTAAGATGGATATGTGTAATGTACGGTTTTTCCCCCTACACTTCCTAATACACAAGCAAATCTGTCCCTGATGCAGCAGCACCTCTCCCAAAACAAGCAAATGGCGCAGAAAAACGTTTTTCTCTGGATTTCTTTTTAAGCAAATAATGAGGATTAAGATCCAAAGAAAAGTATTCCTGGCCCCTGAGACCTGGGCCTTTGTATAGAAATATCTAACAGCAGCAGAAGGCAAAATTGGACTGGAGCCTCTTGTGCTATATGCACTGCAGTCTGCTATATGCACTGCATGCCTGCCTATACACCCTGCCTGCCTGATATCTCTGCAGATGGATTAGTTCTCAGAAGGACTGTTTGTTAAAATGGATATGTGTAATGTACACTACCTAATACACAAGCAAATCTCTCCCTGACACAGCAGCAGCTCTCCCTACACAGTCTGATCCGGAGTGACTGTGACGAGCATGGCGGCGCCAGGTCTGATATACACCTGATGATGCTGTGCGGCCAGCCAATCACTGTAATGCCAGAACCACCATGGCTACGGCATTACAGTGCATGGCAGGCAATACCTGCATGTTCATTGGCTCTCTAAAGAGCACCAAACCTGCAGGGAGGGACCCGAGTTCCCGCCCGAGCAACCCGGAAATACTCGGCGAGCGCCGAGCATCTCTAGCAGTGAGATGCTCGGGCACGTACCGAGCAGTAGCGAGCTTGCTCGCTCATCACTATTAGAGACCAATTAATCTAGGTCCCATCTTCCAGAAAGGAACCTTCAACTTTATATTCCTGGTATACAACCACACAAAGTCATTCACATTTAGGTCCGGACCTGGTGAGCGTTTCCTCTCAGCCATGCATATTTTGTATCTGTCAGCCATGTGTACTTTGTATCTGTCTCCCATGATCTTCAAATTACTCTGAATCCCCCACTACACAGAAGAGAGCGAAACTTCACAATCTCTTTAATAAATACCTGAGCAAGAGTTTTGGCATTCAGAAGTGTCGGTAATGCGATAAAATGAACCATCTTACTGAACCTATGTACAACCACCAAAAGCACAGTGTAATGCACACGCCCGGGCTGAGCGGCGTGTGCGTGTGATTCCACTGGACCGTGCCGGAGAGTGAATGCCCGGAGGGGCGTAACTAGGTATTCACCCGATCCGACCAGGGTCGCACGACGGCATACGACGCCAGTGCACCAAGGAGGAACCGAGCAGAGGGACCAGGTGCTACTCCAGGACAGACCCCGGACATGGCTGTTGACGCACACAGGGGAATACAGGAACAGACTGGTGGGTATAGGCAGGCACGACTGGTATGCAGGCAGGCGGGTATGCAGGCAGGGGGGTACAGGCAAGCACGGCTAGAGTGCAGACAGGGAGGCACTAGCAGGTAGGAACACAGGCGGGATAGGACCCAGTACACACTGGGACTCAGGAACAGAACCACAGATGTGGCGGACAAACACAGCAGAGTGAGGCTGCCCAGAGAGGTGAGCGAGAGCAGGGCAGGACGAGACCGCCTGGAGCGGTGAGCAAGAGTAGAGCAGGACGAGGCCGCCTGGAGCGGTGAGCAAGAGTAGAGCAGGACGAGGCCGCCTGGAGCAGTGAGCAAGAGTAGAGCAGGACAAGACCGCCTGGAGCGGTGAGCAAGAGTAGAGCAGGACAAGGCCGCCTGGAGCGGTGAGCAAAGGGTCAGAGCTGAGCAAGACTGCCGGAGCAGTGAGCAAGGAGTGAGAGCAGGGCGAGACTGCCGGAGCAGTGAGCAAAGGCAGAGCAGGCTAGAACCGCCGGAGCGGTGAGCAAGGCAGAGCAGGCTAGAACCGCCGGAGCGGTGAGCAAAGGCAGAGCAGGCTAGAACCGCCGGAGTGGTGAGCAAAGGCAGAGCAGGCTGGAACCGCCGGAGCGGTGAGCAAAGGCAGAGCAGGCTAGAACCGCCGGAGCGGTGAGCAAAGGCAGAGCAGGCTAGAACCGCCGGAGCGGTGAGCAAAGGCAGACCAGGCTAGAACCGCCAGAGCGGTGAGCAAAGGCAGAGCAGGCTAGAACCGCTGGAGCGGTGAGCAAAGGCAGAGCAGGCTAGAACCGCCGGAGCGGTGAGCAAAGGCAGAGCAGGCTAGAACCGCCGGAGCGGTAAGCAAGGCAGAGCAGGCTAGAACCGCCGGAGCGGTGAGCAAGGCAGTGCAGGCTAGAACCGCTGGAGCGGTGAGCAAGGCAGAGCAGGCTAGAACAGCCGGAGCGGTGAGCAAGGCAGAGCAGGAGGGACTGGGCTCTGTTCACACGGAACAGACAGGAAGGGAAAGGCAGAACCAGATATCCACAGGGTACTTGCAGTGAAGTAGCGAGTGGACCACAAACTCACAAACGGGAGTACAGTGACAATGAGCAGGAGTTAGGTTCGAGTTCAGACTCTGCAGATAAAGGAAAGGTACGGACATAGAGAAACACGGGAAACAGGCTAGAAGAGTATACAGACAAGAACAGACACAGTAGCAAGATACAGGAGCGGGTCTAGGTAGCAGCCCCTAGAAGGCGGGAGGAACAGGCTAGGAGCGTGTTCAGACAGGACAGGCAAGATACAGGAGCGGGTCTAGGTAATCGGCCCCTAGAAGGCGGGAGGAACAGGCTAGGAGCGTGTTCAGACAGGACAGACTAGATACAGGAGCGGGTCTAGGAATACAGCCCCTAGAGGGCGAGAGGAACAGGCTAGGAGCGTGTTCAGACAGGCCTGGAAATACAGCCTCCAGGATAGGCAGACAAGAGAACACAGAAGGGACCTGGCACATTCAGAGTGCAAGAGCACACTAAATGAAACACAATGCTCAGGCAGGGATTGATTGGAGCAGCTGGGTTAAATAACAGGTGACAAACAGCAATAGGCTGAGGACGCACAAGGGGTGTGCCTGCAGCAGGTACAAAAAGCAGGAAGTGATCGGGCGCCGCCCTTAAGCAGCAGCACACAGAAGCAAACAGACAGCATGGAGGGAAGCCAGAGAGACATTCTGGATTGGAGATCAAGTGCGCGCTCTTGCACAGTGGGAGATGGACCACTATGCAAAGACGTCGCCAGGTATGTTACAGTACCCCCCCCCTTATGCCCCCTCTTCTTCATGCCTGCCAGAATGTTCCGCAGGGAATTCGAGGGCCAATCCTTCACTTCAAGGGGATCACTTCCACTGTCCACAGGAAAAACTGGTCTCATCTGGGTAGCTAGGATGCTACCTCCCATCCAGCCACCCTTAGCAACAGACGAAATGGGTGGAGTACCAGGAACAGCACACAAGGAAGTATCTCTCCACATACTTTCAGGTGGCACCCCAGAGAGTACAGGAGACAACTGGAAGTCCTCCACCGGGTTGGAGGGGAGCAGAGACTTGGGGGTAATCTCTGCTTCGAGGTACATCTTGTCAAGCTCACAGGAAGAAATAGACGGGTTATCAGGTACAGGGTGAGGAAAAGTCACTGTCTCTTTGTTATCTGGTGGTACCCCGGAGGATTCAGGAAACAACTGGAGGTCCTCCGCCGGGTCAGAAGAGTGCAGAGGCTCGAGGAAAACATCTGCTTCAGAGTACACTAGGTCGGACACACTGGACGAAGCAGGCGAGGTATCGGGTGCCGAGTATAGGAAAGTCTCTATCCATTCACCACCAGGTGGCACCCCGAAGGGTTCTGGAGACAACTGGAGGTCCTCCGCCTGGTCGGAGGGGTGTAGAGACTCATGATAACCTCTGCTTCGGAGTACACTAGGTTAGACTCACTAGGCGAAGCGAGCGAGGTATCAGATCCAGGATATAGGTAAGCCTCTGTCCATTCACCACCAGGTGGCACCCCGAAGGGTTCTGGAGGCAACTGGAGGTCCTCCGCCTGGTCGGAGGGGTGTAGAGACTCATGAATAACCTCTGCTTCGGAGTACACTAGGTTGGACTCACTGGACGAAGCGAGCAAGGTATCAGGTACAGAGTATAGGAGAGTCTCTGTCCTTTCGCTACCAGGTAGCACCCCGAAGGGCTCAGGAGACAACTGGAGGTCCTCCGCCAGGTCGGAGGGGTGAAGAGACTCATGGGTAACCTCTGCTTCGGAGTACACTAGGTCGGACTCACTGGATGAAGCAGCCGAGATATCAGGTACCGAGTATAGGAAAGTCTCTGTCCATTCGCTACCAGGTAGCACCCCGAAGGGTTCAGGAGACAACTGGAGATCCTCAGCCTGATCGGAGGGGTGAAGAGACTCGGGGGTAACCTCTGCTTTGGAGAACACTAGGTCAGACTCACTGGACGAAGCGGGCGAGGTATCAGATGCAGAGTATAGGGAAGTCTCTCTCCATTTGTCATCAAGTGGTATACCGGGGAATTCAGGAGGCAACAGGGGGTCCTCCGGTGTGGATTCTGGGTGGGCAGCAGTCTCTTCGGGCAGGAGAACTGGTGCACTACCCACGCACATTACCCGTTGGGGCTTCTCCGGGATACAGGGAGATGAAGCTTCAGTAGGGACTTCAAGGTTGGGGTCAGGAGGTCTCAGGGAGGACAGACCCTGGCGTGACGGCTTGCCTCTACGTCTAGCACGTCTGGACTGCCTCTTGAGGTTGGGAGAAGTATTCCGGAGAGCGTAGTCACCCTGTGAGGATTCTAGGTGGGCAGTAGTCTCATTGGGCTGGAGGACTATTGCGCTACCCACACACATTACCCATCGGGGCTGCTCCGGGATATTGGGAAGTGAAGCTTCAGCAGGAGCCTCCGGGTTAGGATCATCGAAGACCATTAGAAAGGCCACCAGTAAGGCCATTATGTCCAGGACGATAGGATCCTGTGCGTCCCATAGGGGGGTGATCCAATTCAAGGCATCACCCGCTAGGTAAGACATCATGAATCCCACCTTAGCCCGATCTGTGGGAAAACATAGAGGGTAGAACTTGAAGTGTAGCATGCATTGCTCCACAAATGCACGACTCTGTCTTGGATCCCCATAGTAACGTGGCGGATCGGCAGGAACGAGAGCTGATAGATCCATCTGGACGGGTGCGTAATTCGCCTGGAACTCAGCTAAGGAAAAAAAAAATTATTTATTTATTTTTAATGCAAGTATTCACAGGAAAACATCTCAGAGAACGAAGGCCGCGGGGCTCAATGGGAACCATGGCCTGATCATGCTGTAATGCACACGCCTGGGCTGAGTGGCGTGTGTGTGTGATTCCACTGGACCGTGCCGGAGAGTGAATGCCTGGAGGGGCGTAACTAGGTATTCACCCGATCCGACCAGGGTCGCACAACGGCATACGACGCCAGTGCACCAAGGAGGAACCGAGCAGAGGGACCAGGTGCTACTCCAGGACAGACCCCAGACACGGCTGTTGACCCACACAGGGGAATACAGGAACAGACTGGTGGGTATAGGCAGGCACGACTAGTATGCAGGCAGGCGGGTATGCAGGCAGGGGGGTACAGGCAAGCACGGCTAGAGTGCAGACAGGGAGGCACTAGCAGGTAGGAACACAGGCGGGATAGGACCCAGTACACACTGGGACTCAGGAAGAGAACCACAGATGTGGCGGACAAACACAGCAGAGTGAGGCCGCCCAGAGAGGTGAGCGAGAGCAGGGCAGGACGAGACCGCCTGGAGCGGTGAGCAAGAGTAGAGCAGGACGAGGCCGCCTGGAGCGGTGAGCAAGAGTAGAGCAGGATGAGGCCGCCTGGAGCAGTGAGCAAGAGTAGAGCAGGACAAGACCGCCTGGAGTGGTGAGCAAGAGTAGAGCAGGACAAGGCCGCCTGGAGCGGTGAGCAAAGGGTCAGAGCTGAGCAAGACTGCTGGAGCAGTGAGCAAGGAGTGAGAGCAGGGCGAGACTGCCGGAGCAGTGAGCAAAGGCAGAGCAGGCTAGAACCGCCGGAGTGGTGAGCAAAGGCAGAGCAGGCTAGAATCGCCGGGGCGGTGAGCAAAGGCAGAGCAGGCTAGAACCGCCAGAGCGGTGAGCAAAGGCAGAGCAGGCTGGAACCGCCGGAGCGGTGAGCAAAGGCAGAGCAGGCTGGAACCGCCGGAGCGGTGAGCAAAGGCAGAGCAGGCTAGAACCGCCGGAGCGGTGAGCAAGGCAGAGCAGGCTAGAACCGCCGGAGCGGTGAGCAACAGCAGAGCAGGCTAGAACCGCCGGAGCGGTGAGCAAAGGCAGAGCAGGCTAGAACCGCCGGAGCGGTGAGCAAAGGCAGAGCAGGCTAGAACCGCCGGAGCGGTGAGCAAAGGCAGAGCAGGCTAGAACCGCCGGAGCGGTGAGCAAAGGCAGAGCAGGCTAGAACCGCCAGAGCGGTGAGCAAGGCAGAGCAGGCTAGAACCACCGGAGCGGTGAGCAAGGCAGAGCAGGCTAGAACCGCCGGAGCGGTGAGCAAGGCAGAGCAGGCTAGAACCGCCGGAGCGGTGAGCAACAGCAGAGCAGGCTAGAACCGCCGGAGCGGTGAGCAAAGGCAGAGCAGGCTAGAACCGCCGGAGCGGTGATCAAAGGCAGAGCAGGCTAGAACCGCCGGAGCGGTGAGCAAAGGCAGAGCAGGCTAGAACCGCCGGAGCGGTGATCAAAGGCAGAGCAGGCTAGAACCGCCGGAGCGGTGAGCAAAGGCAGAGCAGGCTAGAACCACCGGAGCGGTGAGCAAGGTAGAGCAGGCTAGAACCGCCGGAGCGGTGAGCAAGGCAGAGCAGGCTAGAACCGCCGGAGCGGTGAGCAAGGCAGAGCAGGCTAGAACAGCCGGAGTGGTGAGCAAGGCAGAGCAGGAGGGACAGGGCTCTGTTCACACGGAACAGACAGGAAGGGAAAGGCAGAACCAGATACCCACAGGGTACTTGCAGTGAAGTAGCGAGTGGACCACAAACTCACAAACGGGAGTACAGTGACAACGAGCAGGAGTTAGGTACGTGTTCAGGCTCTGCAGAAAAAGGAAAGGTACGGACATGGAGAAACACGGGAAACAGGCTAGAAGAGTATACAGACAAGAACAGACAGAGTAGCAAGATACAGGAGCGGGTCTAGGTAGCAGCCCCTAGAAGGCGGAAGGAACAGGCTAGGAGCGTGTTCAGACAGGACAGGCAAGATACAGGAGCGGGTCTAGGTAATCGGCCCCTAGAAGGCGGGAGGAACAGGCTAGGAGCGTGTTCAGACAGGACAGACTAGATACAGGAGCGGGTCTAGGAATGCAGCCCCCAGAGGGCAAGAGGAACAGGCTAGGAGCGTGTTCAGACAGGCCTGGAAATACAGCCTCCAGGATAGGCAGACAAGAGAACACAGAAGGGACCTGGCACATTCAGAGTGCAAGAGCACACTAAATGAAACACAATGCTCAGAGAGGGATTGATTGGAGCAGCTGGGTTAAATACCAGGTGACAGACAGCAATAGGCTGAGGACGCACAAGGGGTGTGCCTGCAGTAGGTACAGAAAGCATGAAGTGATCGGGCGCCGCCCTTAAGCAGCAGCACACAGAAGCAAACAGACAGCATGGAGGGAAGCCAGAGAGACATTCTGGATTGGAGATCAAGTGCGCGCTCTTGCACAGTGGGAGATGGACCACTATGCAAAGACGCCGCCAGGTATCTTACACACAGTCTTGCCTGCAGATACCGGTAGGTTAGTAATAAAATCCAAGTGTGTCCATGTCGTGCTAGGAATAGGCAATGGCA
The DNA here is from genome assembly GCF_046119375.1 of Phyllobates terribilis. Lineage (NCBI taxonomy): Eukaryota > Metazoa > Chordata > Amphibia > Anura > Dendrobatidae > Phyllobates > Phyllobates terribilis. The sequence goes on from NW_027362766.1 coordinate 14,268,760, forward strand.
GAAGAGGACCAGACGGACGTGTATGCGATGCTTTAGAACGGTCGCAAATACTGCAAGCAGACACATGTTGAGCCACTTCCTGATGCAATCCCAGCCACCAATAACAACGAGAAAGGAGGTCCGCCTTTGCCTTACCACTTGAATGACCAGAAAGCAGCAAGTCATGATGTTCCCTAATTACTTTACGGTGCAGATTAGATGGTACAAATAACCTTGCTGAAGGGCAGGAGGCAGGAGCATCCCCCTGAGCCTCCAACACCTCTCCCTCCAGGTTAGGGTACACAGCCGAAATGACTACCCTCTTCTGCAAAATAGGGGTAGGGTTCTCATGGTCACCACCAGCAAAACTCCAGGATAAAGCATCAGCCTTGATGTTTTTAACCACTGGACAGAAAGTGACAATAAAATTGAACCTAGTAAAAAAACAGAGACGATCTAGCCTGCCTAGGGTTGAGACGTTTAGCAGACTGAAGATATGACAGGTTCTTATGGTCCATGATAACAGTAATAAAATGGACAGCCCCCTTCAACCAATATCACCATTCTCGTCAAAAGCTCCCTATTACCCACGTTATAATGTAACATACCTGGCGGCGTCCTTGCATAGTGGTCCATCTCCCACTGTGCAAGAGCGTGCACTTGATCTCCTGTCCAGAATGTCTCTCTGGCTTCCCTCCATGCTGTCTGTTTGTGTCTGTTTCTGCTGCTTAAGGGCGGCGCCCGATCACTTCCTGCTTTTTGTACCTGCTGTGGGTCACACCCCTTGTGCGTCCTCAGCCTATTGCTGTCTGTCACCTGGTATATAGCTCAGCTGCGCCCATCTATCCCTGCCTGAGCATAGTGTTTTCTTTCAGTGTGTGCTTGCACTCTGAAGGTGCCAGGTCCCGTTCTGTGTTCTCTTTTCTGCCTATCCTGGAGGCTGTATTTCCAGGCCTGTCTGAACACGCTCCTAGCCTGTTCCTCCTGCCTTCTAGGGGCCGATTACCTAGACCTGTTCCTGTATCTTGTCTGACCTGTCTGAACACGCTCCTAGCCTGTTCCTCCTGCCTTCTAGGGGCCGATTGCCTAGACCTGTTCCTGTTTCTTGTCTGACCTGTCTGAACACGCTCCTAGCCTGTTCCTCCTGCCTTCTAGGGGCCGTTTACCTAGACCTGTTCCTGTATCTTGTCTGACCTGTCTGAACACGCTCCTAGCCTGTTCCTCTCGCCTTCTAGGGGCTGATTTCCTAGACCCGCTTCTGTATCTTGTCTGTCCTGTCTGAACACGCTCCTTGCCTGTTCGTCCTGCCTCTCTGGGGGCCGTATTCCCAGACCCGCTCCTGTATCCCGCTGCAGTGTCGGTCTCCTCCGTACACTCAGTTCCAGTCTGAACTCTCTCCTATCCTTTACCTGTTTTGCCTCTATGTCCGTTCCCTTCCTTTTTCTGCAGAGTCTGAACTCGTACCTAACTCCTGCTTGTTGTCTCTGTACTCCCGTTTGTGAGTTTGTGGTCCACTCGCTACTTCACTGCAAGTACCCTGTGGGTGTCTGGCTCTGCCTTTCCCTTCCTGTCTGTTCCGTGTGAACAGAGCCCTGTCCCCCCTACTCAGCCTAGCCTGCTCTGACTCCTTTGCTCGCTGCTCCGGCAGTCCTGTCCTGCCCTGCTTCTGCCCGCTGCTCCGGCAGTCCTGTCCTGCCCTGCTTCTGCCCGCTGCTCCGGCAGTCCTGTCCTGCCCTGCTTCTGCCCGCTGCTCCGGCAGTCCTGTCCTGCCCTGCTTCTGCCCGCTGCTCCGGCAGTCCTGTCCTGCCCTGCTTCTGTCCGCTGCTCCGGCAGTCCTGTCCTGCCCTGCTTCTGTCCGCTGCTCCGGCAGTCCTGTCCTGCCCTGCTTCTGCCCGCTGCTCCGGCAGTCCTGTCCTGCCCTGCTTGTGCTCGCTGCTCCTGCAGCCCTGTCCTGCTCTGTTCTTGCCCACCGCTTCGGGCGTTCCCTCTCTGCTGTGGTTGTCTACCGCATCTGCGGTTCTGTGACCCAGTCTGTACTGGGTCTTAACCTTTCTGTGCTCCAGCCCATCCTTTCGGCCAGTACCTCCCTGCCTGCATACTCGCCTGTATCCACCCATCTGCATACCTGCCGTGTTTGCTTATATCCACCAGTCTGTGCCAGCCTAACCTGCCTGTTCCTGAGTCCCAGTGTGTACTGGGTCCTATCCCGCCTGTGTTCCTACCTGCTAGTGCCTCCCTGTCTGCACTCTAGCTGTGCTTGCCTGTACCCCTCTACCTGTATTGTTCCTGAGTCCCAGTGTGTACTGGGTCCTATCCCGCCTGTGTTCCTACCTGCTAGTGCCTCCCTGTCTGCACTCTAGCTGCGCTTGCCTTTACCCGCCTGCCTGCATACCAGTCGTGCCTGCCTATACCCTCCAGTCTGTGCGCCAGCCTAACCAGCCTGATCCAGTAATCCCTGTGTGGGTCAACCCCCGTGTCCGGAGTTTGACCTGGAGTAGCACCTGGTCCCTCTGCCCGGTTTCTCCCTGGTGCACTGGCGTCGTATGCCGTCGTGCCATCTTGGTCGGATCGGCCAGATACTTAGTCACGCCCCTCCAGGCACTCTCCGGTTCATGGTCCAGTGGAATCACTACAATCACACGCCGCTCAGCCCGGGCATGTGCATAACAGCATGCTCAGGCCATGGTTCCCGTTGAGCCCCACGGCCTTCGCTCTCTGAGAAGTTTTCCAGCGAATACATGCATTAAAATAAATAAATAAATATTTTTTTTTTCCTTTAGCTGAGTTCCAGGCGAATTACGCACCCGTCCAGATGGATCTATCTGCTCTCGTTCCCGCGGATCCGCTACGTTATTATGGGGATCCTAGACAAAGTCGTGCATTTGTGGAGCAATGCATGCTACACTTCAAGTTCTACCCTCTATGTTTTCCCACCGATCGGGTTAAGGTGGCATTCATTATGTCTTACCTGGCGGGTGATGCCTTGGAATGGATCAACCCCCTATATGAAACACAGGATCCGATCCTCCTGGACCTAATGGCCTTCCTGGTGGCCTTTCTAATGGTCTTCGATGATCCTAACCCGGAGGCTCCTGCTGAAGCTTCACTTCCCAATATCCCGGAGCAGCCCCAATGGGTAATGTGTGTGGGTAGCGCAATAGTCCTCCAGCCCAATGAGACTACTGCCCACCCAGAATCCTCACAGGGTGACTACGCTTTCCGGAATACTTCTCCCAACCTCAAGAGGCAGTCCAGACGTGCTAGACGTAGAGGCAAGCCGTCACGCCAGGGTCTGTCCTCCCTGAGACCTCCTGACCCCAACCTTGAAGTCCCTACTGAAGCTTCATCTCCCTGTATCCCGGAGAAGCCCCAACGGGTAATGTGCGTGGGTAGTGCACCAGTTCTCCTGCCCGAAGAGACTTCTGCCCATCCAGACTCCACACAGGAGAACTTCCTGCACCCGGCATCAGATGCTTCACCCACTTTAACCGGTGTGCATGTCCAAGGATGCTCCAAAGCTGTGGTTACCTCAGAGTCTGTGCACCTCTACTACCTGGCGGAGGACCCCCTGTTGCCTCCTGAATCCTCCGGGATACCACTCGATGACAAATGGAGAGAGAATTCTCTACACCCGGTACTCGATACTTTGTCCGCTTCGTCCTGTGAGCCTGACAATGGGTACCCCAAAGTGGTAGTTACCCCCGAGTCTCTACACCCCTCCGACCAGGCGGAGGACCTCCAGTTGTCTCCTGAACCCTTCGGGGTGCTACCTGGTAGCGAAAGGACAGAGACTCTCCTATACTCTGTACCTGATACCTCGCTCGCTTCGTCCAGTGAGTCCAACCTAGTGTACTCCGAAGCAGAGGTTACTCCCGAGTCTCTACACCCCTCCGACCAGGCGGAGGACCTCCAGTTGTCTCCTGAACCCTTCGGGGTGCTACCTGGTAACGAAAGGACAGAGACTCTCCTATACTCTGTACCTGATACCTCGCTCGCTTCGTCCAGTGAGTCCAACCTAGTGTACTCTGAAGCAGTGGTTACTCCCGAGTCTCTACACTCCTCTGACCAGGCGGAGGACCTCCAGTTGTCTCCAGAACCCTTCGGGGTGCCACCTGGTGGTAAATGGACAGAGACTTTCCTATATCCTGGATCTGATACCTCGCTTGCTTCGTCCAGTGAGTCCGACCTAGTGTACTCTGAAGCAGAGGTTACCCGTGAGTCTCTACACCCCTCTGACCAGGCGGAGGACCGCCAGTTGTCTCCAGAACCCTTCGGGGTGCCACCTGGTGGAGAATGGACAGAGACTTTCCTATACTCGGTACCCGATACCTCGCCTGCTTCGTCCAGTGAGTCCGACCTAGTGTACTCTGAAGCAGATGTTTTCTCTGAGCCTCTGCACTCTTCTGACCCGGTGGAGGACCTCCAGTTGTTTCCTGAATCCTCCGGGGTACCACCAGAAAACAAAGAGACAGTGACTTTTCCTCATTATGTACCTGATAACCCGTCTATTTCTTCCTGTGAGCTTGTCAAGATGTACCTCGAAGCAGAGATTACCCCCAAGTCTCTGTCCCCCTCCAACCCGGTGGAGGACTTCCAGTTGTCTCCTGTACCCTCTGGGGTGCCACCTGAAAATATGTGGAGAGAGACTTCCTTGTGTGCTGTTCCTGGTACTCCACCCGTTTCGTCTGTTGCTAAGGGTGGCTGGATGGGAGGTAGCATCCTAGCTACCCAGAGGAGACCAGTTTTTCCGGTGGACAGTGGAAGTGATCTCTTCGAAGTGAAGAATTGGCCCTCGAATTCCCTGCGGAAGATTCTGGCAGGCCTGAAGAAGAGGGGGCGTAAAGGGGGGGGTACTGTAACATACCTGGCGGCGTCCTTGCATAGTGGTCCATCTCCCACTGTGCAAGAGCGCGCACTTGATCTCCTGTCCAGAATGTCTCTCTGGCTTCCCTCCATGCTGTCTGTTTGTGTCTGTTTCTGCTGCTTAAGGGCGGCGCCCGATCACTTCCTGCTTTTTGTACCTGCTGTGGGTCACACCCCTTGTGCGTCCTCAGCCTATTGCTGTCTGTCACCTGGTATATAGCTCAGCTGCGCCCATCTATCCCTGCCTGAGCATAGTGTTTTCTTTCAGTGTGTGCTTGCACTCTGAAGGTGCCAGGTCCCGTTCTGTGTTCTCTTTTCTGCCTATCCTGGAGGCTATATTTCCAGGCCTGTCTGAACACGCTCCTAGCCTGTTCCTCCTGCCTTCTAGGGGCCGATTACCTAGACCTGTTCCTGTATCTTGTCTGACCTGTCTGAACACGCTCCTAGCCTGTTCCTCCTGCCTTCTAGGGGCCGATTGCCTAGACCTGTTCCTGTATCTTGTCTGACCTGTCTGAACACGCTCCTAGCCTGTTCCTCCTGCCTTCTAGGGGCCGTTTACCTAGACCTGTTCCTGTATCTTGTCTGACCTGTCTGAACACGCTCCTAGCCTGTTCCTCTCGCCTTCTAGGGGCTGATTTCCTAGACCCGCTTCTGTATCTTGTCTGTCCTGTCTGAACACGCTCCTTGCCTGTTCGTCCTGCCTCTCTGGGGGCCGTATTCCCAGACCCGCTCCTGTATCCCGCTGCAGTGTCGGTCTCCTCCGTACACTCAGTTCCAGTCTGAACTCTCTCCTATCCTTTACCTGTTTTGCCTCTATGTCCGTTCCCTTCCTTTTTCTGCAGAGTCTGAACTCGTACCTAACTCCTGCTTGTTGTCTCTGTACTCCCGTTTGTGAGCTTGTGGTCCACTCGCTACTTCACTGCAAGTACCCTGTGGGTGTCTGGCTCTGCCTTTCCCTTCCTGTCTGTTCCGTGTGAACAGAGCCCTGTCCCCCCTACTCAGCCTAGCCTGCTCTGACTCCTTTGCTCGCTGCTCCGGCAGTCCTGTCCTGCCCTGCTTCTGCCCGCTGCTCCGGCAGTCCTGTCCTGCCCTGCTTCTGCCCGCTGCTCCGGCAGTCCTGTCCTGCCCTGCTTCTGCCCGCTGCTCCGGCAGTCCTGTCCTGCCCTGCTTCTGCCTGCTGCTCCGGCAGTCCTGTCCTGCCCTGCTTCTGTCCGCTGCTCCGGCAGTCCTGTCCTGCCCTGCTTCTGTCCGCTGCTCCGGCAGTCCTGTCCTGCCCTGCTTGTGCTCGCTGCTCCTGCAGCCCTGTCCTGCTCTGTTCTTGCCCACCGCTTCGGGCGTTCCCTCTCTGCTGTGGTTGTCTACCGCATCTGCGGTTCTGTGACCCAGTCTGTACTGGGTCTTAACCTTTCTGTGCTCCAGCCCGTCCTTTCGGCCAGTACCTCCCTGCCTGCATACTCGCCTGTATCCACCCATCTGCATACCTGCCGTGTTTGCTTATATCCACCAGTCTGTGCCAGCCTAACCTGCCTGTTCCTGAGTCCCAGTGTGTACTGGGTCCTATCCCGCCTGTGTTCCTACCTGCTAGTGCCTCCCTGTCTGCACTCTAGCTGTGCTTGCCTGTACCCCTCTACCTGTATTGTTCCTGAGTCCCAGTGTGTACTGGGTCCTATCCCGCCTGTGTTCCTACCTGCTAGTGCCTCCCTGTCTGCACTCTAGCTGCGCTTGCCTTTACCCGCCTGCCTGCATACCAGTCGTGCCTGCCTATACCCTCCAGTCTGTGCGCCAGCCTAACCAGCCTGATCCAGTAATCCCTGTGTGGGTCAACCCCCGTGTCCGGAGTTTGACCTGGAGTAGCACCTGGTCCATCTGCCCGGTTTCTCCCTGGTGCACTGGCGTCGTATGCCGTCGTGCCATCTTGGTCGGATCGGCCAGATACTTAGTCACGCCCCTCCAGGCACTCTCCGGTTCATGGTCCAGTGGAATCACTACAATCACACGCCGCTCAGCCCGGGCGTGTGCATAACATATAATTTCTCTCAGCCAAAGATAATTTTTTGTAAAAGAATGTGCATGGACGCCATTTACCAGGGGACGGACCCTGAGACAACACAGCCCCAACCCCGACATCCGACGCATCAACCTCCACAATAAAGGGTTGAGAAACATCGGGTTGACTGAGTATAGGTGCTGTGGGAAAACATCTTTTTAAGGAGGATAAAGGCTTCTGGGCAGGATTCGACTGGTTAGAAAGATCAAACCCCTTTCTTGTCATGTCAGTGAGTGGTTTCACAATTTCTGAATAATTTTGGATACATTTCTAGTAAAATTTGGTAAAGCCCAGAAAGCGCTGTAATGCCTTCAGGCTCTCGGGATGGTCCCAATCAAGTACAATACGAATCTTCTCTGGATCCATCCAAAAACTCGATGATGACAACAAGCACCCCAAAAACTGCACCTCCTGGATGCCGAAAACTCATTTCTCTAGTTTGGCATATAGTTTGTTATCTATTAATATATGTAGTACCTGTTTAACATGACCCCGATGCGTCTCAAGAACAGGTGAGTAAACCAAAATATCATCCAGATAGACCACCACAAATTTGCCCACTAAATGATGGAAAATATTGTGAATATTATGAATTGCTGGAACATAGCAGGTGCATTGGTCAGACCAAAAGGCACAACCATACTCTATATATGCCCTTCAGGGGTATTGAACACCATTTACCATTCACCCCCTTCTCTGATTCTAACCAGGTTGTAGGCTACCCTTAAATCCAACTTGGAGAATACCTTAGCTCCCACAACCTGGTTGAATAAATCTGGAATCAGAGGAAGAGGGTATGGATCTCGGACGGTAATTTGATTTAATTCCCAGAAATCTAAACAGGGACGGAGACCCCCATCTTTCTTCTTAACGAAGAAGAACCCTGCCGCCACGGGCGAAGATGAGGGTTTGATATGTCCCTTCTCCAGACTCTCAGCAATGTAATCCTTCATGGCTTGTCTCTCAGGACCAGAAAGATTATATAGTCTGGACTTGGGTAGTTTAGCTCCGGGAGACAGTTTAATAGGACAGTCATATTCACGATGAGGAGGCAGATCCTGACACTTCTTCTCAGAGAATACATCCTCAAAACCAGACAGGAAAGCAGGTAATGTCTCCATAGAGACTGCAGAAAGGGAAATATTTAAGCAGTTCTCATGACAGTAATCTCCCCATTCAACAATTTCCCTGGATTGCCAATCCACTATCGGATTATGTTTCACCAACCAGGGTAGACCCAGTACAATCAGAATGGGAAGACCCTCCAGGATATAACAAGGAATTACCTCATAATGAAAAGACACAACCCTCAGTCTTATATTATGTACAATTTGAGTCAGAGTCCTCTGTGCAAGTGGCGCTGAGTCGATGGCATAAATAGTAATGGGCTTAGTTAATGTACAGCAACTAAGTCATTGGGTTCTCACAAACCCAGCAACCATACTGACTCCAGCTCCACTGTCTACAAACACAGAAATTTTCTCAGTCCTGCTCTGTAGCACCACCTCTGCCATCAGGACTAACTGAGAACTGTATGTTGAAGCCAAACACTCTCCTTGATTATCCAACTCCATATTTCCAAAGGTTAATTGAGTTTCTTTTTTGCTTCGGAATCGAGGGACAGACCCCAATAAAATGTCCTTTGCTACCACAAAAAAAACACACCCATTTTCTCTAGCAGATTTCAGGGGAAATATGCGACGCTGTAGCTCCCCCTAACTGCATGGATTCCTTAATCTCCCTAGGCACAGGTTCACTCCCAGACCGCCCTCCTGGCAAAGGGGCGTTGCCCCAAAAAGAGGGCTCAGGAGGAGGTGGTCCCACCCATCTATCCTTAAGGTGTCTATCCACGTGTATAGCCAATGACATTACAAAAGAATCGCTGCACTGCTGCCAAATGGTGCTCAAGTAGGGGCCGAACCCGTTGCTATGTAAAAATAACCTTGGCACTCAAAATATATTTCAAAGCAGTGAAAATTTTATTGCAGTCCAAAAGTGGATGTAAAACGTTTCGGTCGTAATGACCTTCATCAGTTAACAATGTTGAAATGTGACTAGGAGTACTGATGTACCATCAGTTAAGCAGGCAATGGTAAGGACCACCTTAAGATGTCTGAGACCTGGCAGGATCCATAACGTGGTGTCCACCGCTACAACAAGCGAGTCTCCTGTTGAAGGCGTAGCAGCCTGGATTCAGCCAAGGAGATTCAGTCAGGATCATCTTAGATGAGGGCCAGAGCCCCGAAAAATCCCTCAACCAACTGGAGAAAAACAGAACCCTGTGGCAAACAGAACGCTCAGGATTGAGGATTTCCTTGCAGCAGTGAGATCGTAATCCCTGCTCAGTGCTCCTCATCTCCAGAGGAGTAAGGTCAAATCTTAAAATATAACTTACAAGCTTCTATAAAGACAAAAAACTTGTCTTTACCTCCTGAAAACCTGTCCGGGAGGGCAATTTTGAGTTCATGCTGGACCAGCCAACCCGCAGAGACTCCAACATTAGGAGTCTGCGGCCGCTGCCCTTGCTGCCGAACTTGTAATCGAAGGTCAGTCACCTCCGGAGACAGCCTCTGAAGCTGCTCTGCCAGCACCGAAACGGCATCCATGAACCTGGAAACAACAGCACAAAAAAAAAAACCACACACAAAAAAAACACAAGAAAAAAAACAAACGGCAGGTTTTTTTTTTTTTATATGGCTGGTGATAATATCACGCAAGGTATGGGAAGGAACCAGCGTACGATGGGGGGGAAAAGGGTGGGAAGCCCAGCAACCAGGGAAAGGCAGAGTAGATTTCACAACACCCTGGCTCCCCTATTGACCCTAAATAGGTTCCTCATCTATCGCTGAGCAGGATACCTAATCCCTGACTGACCCTAGAGTTAGGCCCTAGGTAGGGAGGGGGAAGGGTGAGCACTAGCAAGCCCCACTGCAACTAAAGACAAACAAGGTAAACAGACAGAGACTGGGTGTTATTTAAAGGTCCAGCAAGGGTGTATTAATTAGCAGCAGTAAGTGGAGCTCACTTAGTACAGAGGGACGGCTGTCGCCATCAGGTTGTGGAAATCTTCCCTCTCCATGAGCCTAAAAGGCAACATTTTGAGCGCAAGCAGTCGTGAAATGTGAGAATTTAGTAGTGTGGCATGTGGGGCCCTGGCTGCGTATTTGCGCTTGAGTTCCAAGGACTGGGGTAGGGACAACTGAACGCTGCCCTGGGACAAGGACATGGACGTGGTTGCTGATGGTGCTAGTTGAGAGTGTGCAACGACAGGTGCAGGGCGGGAGGCATCTTCGAATGCAGCATGGACAGGGGATTGGCATGCACGCACAACAGCGGAACAAGCAGTGGTGTCATCTGCAGACACTGTTTCTGGACCTTGACATTCGGTACGTCTAGTCGGATGCTTTGCTGTCATGTGCCTAATCATGCTGGTGGTGGTCATGCTGGTAGTTTTGCTACCCCTGCTGATGCTGGCCTGGTAGATGGTGCAAATGGCCTTTTTGGGGTTATCAGCAGAGTCTTTAAAAAACAGCCAGACTTGGGAAGAGCTAACAGTTGTACTGGCAACTTCCGTCATGCTGGTGTTACGGGAAACGGTTGCCCGCTTTGTGTCTGCGGCCACCACACTGCTTCTTCCTGCCTGCTGTGGTGCTACACCTCATTGCCCCTGTGTGCTGCTGTTCTCGCTCTGCATATCACATTGCCAAGGTTGGGTCAGTGACTTCATTGTCCACCAGCTCGTCTTCCACTTCCGCACCATGGTCCTCCTCCTGTCTGGCAATTGTGTCTCATCATCATCCACCTTTTGCAACAGTAATTGCACTTTCCCACTCTTGCCTTTGACGCGCCCCTGGGCCTGTGTCGCGCTGCGTTGCGCATGCGGGAGCTTACCCGGAGCCGGATCTCTTGAGGGTTGTAGTCTCGTGGCGGTGATCCGGTCCGTGCCCAGGGAGTCAGACTAAGTGGCGCTGTATTAGCGGTAGATGTTGGACGACTACGCCACCCGTTGAGTACAGCTAAGGAGCTGCTGCTGCAGGGCAGTCCGCTGAGGCCGGTGGTAGGATTGTGCAGCGTGATAGTATAACCCCCAACGGGAGGGGTATGGCCTCAGGGCAGCCGACGTGGATGATGGGGGTAGCAGGAACCACTCGGAGACGGTACGGTGTAGTTCAGGGTCTTTACTGGTGACAAAGATAGACCCTCCCGGAGTACTGGCTAGCAATTGGGGCCTGGTCAGTCCTTGAGCAGATGGGATCTCCCCTGGCCAGGCGGAGTTGTAGGCCTCCCAAACTAACTGTACTCTTCTGGCTACCTTGCTAGAGGCGGGTATAAGTAGCCCACGTCCCTGAGTGTACCGTGTGGTGCTCACCCGTATGGCCGGTGACTCGGGGCCTTCTAGTAGCTTCCGCTCCACGACGGCGGTGCTGGTCCCATGCGTGTGACCGTGCCTTCGGGTTTCTTGGCCAGAGGACCTGAAATCCCCTGCCTGACGGATTCTGCTGCTGGGTAGGAGTTAGTCCCCACAGCCTCGGACTCCGGGTCCGGTAAGAAATCTTCTCAGTCAGGGCGAGCTCTGCAGCTGCCAGCCCCTGACTCCTTGTAACACTGCTCCCACAGAGCTCCTGTTGTTTCTTCCCATAGCTGCTTCTCTTCTCGGTCTCTACTTCTGGCATGGCCCAGGAGCTGGGCCCAGCCGGAGCCACAGCTCCCTGTCAGCCCTCCTGGCTGAACTCTCCCTCTGAACTCTCTAACCCTGCCTCAACCCTAGGTTTATATAGGGGAAGTTCTTCCCCTCCCAGGACTGGGCAGGAGGTGTGGCATGCACAGGATTCCTGACCAAGAGACCTCCCACCTGCTCTCAGACATAACATTGCCGTTACTGTGGAAACCAGACCCCTGGGGTGCCACATTCCCCCCTAGTGAAATTTAGTACTCCGGGACTAAACATATTTTTAGAAAAACATAACAAGGTATAAACAATAATAATACAATAAGAAAAACACATAAAGATGGTTACGGCGTGTCCGCAACCGGGTGCAGTCTTTGAAGAAAAGCAAGGTGTCCATTTCACCAAAACAGGGAGACGTAACCAGGTAGGGGTCTGTCCTGCCCCGAGTCCTTAACAGTCTTTAGTCCGTCCTGGGTTACGCTCCAACCATGTACAAAGGATTCCCGGTAAATCCACCAAAGACTCCCATAAATTACTAGAAACACATAATTATTTACAGGATATGGCCGCTCTCAGTCCTCGGCCAGTGGGGATAAGGAATGGCTGCTCACAGTCCTCAGCCTGGTTTAAGATAGGGGCACATGGGGAACAATTCACTAATCCCAACGGGGACCATATTTTAATTAGCAGCAGTCCTTGTACCCTTACGGGTAACTATTTACAGCTCTTTATTCACGCTACTTCCCTTCAGTAGCTATGTCCTCTTTGTGCTCCCTCCTGAGGGTAGTCCTCAGACCCGTCCGGGTCCTCTTGGCTTTCCTCGTATTGGTAGTACTGCAGCTCCTCCTCGGTTAGCTGGGTTAGTATCTCTGCGACAGTCCTCCTCCCAGGTGGCCAGGACTTTACCTCCCTTTGGGCTGCCCCGGTTAATTAGGCCACCAGGATGCTCACTTTTTGCTCCTCTGTGAGGGGGTACACCTGGAAGAGGCTATCCAGCTTTTCTCTAAAGTCATGCAGGGTATGTGACTCCCCTGAGTACTGGGGTAGCCAGGCTGCCCCCGGGATATAGGGCATGGTGAAAGGCATGACCGCAACAGCGGTGGCGCTGGCGGGGGTTGAAGCGGTGAAGCTCTCCTCCGTATCCGACATACTTCTCCCCCCCCAGTGGACCGTGGCCTACCTTGCGATGATCCTCTTCCGTAGGCCGCGGCTCCGCAGTGGATCGTCAGGGTTGAGGATCTTCCGTCGCGCTCCTGTGACATCGGCGTCTGCTGGGCTCCTTCCAGGACCTTACGCAACGTCCGGACGTGAGGCGGGGCTTCAGTTCTCGCGCGCTTTCGGAGTCCACGCCCCTCTTCTTCCCGCGCGGCGTCTTCAAGATGGCGTCCAACGGCGGGAAAACTCCACGGATGGCGGGAAGAAGGCAGAAGATGGCGCCGGATGGCGGGAAAACTTCGCGGATGGCGGGAAGAAGACAGAAGATGGCGCCGGATGGCGGGAATCTTCACCACTGGTAAGTTTGAACAGTCTTTTTCAGGCACGCAGTACCCGGTGGTTGCGGGCACGAAATCCTGCCGACTACGCCAAAAGTTGACGCGCCCCTGGGCCTGTGTCGCGCTGCGTTGCGCATGCGGGAGCTTACCCGGAGCCGGATCTCTTGAGGGTTGTAGTCTCGTGGCGGTGATCCGGTCCGTGCCCAGGGAGTCAGACTAAGTGGCGCTGTATTAGCGGTAGATGTTGGACGACTATGCCACCCGTTGAGTACAGCTAAGGAGCTGCTGCTGCAGGGCAGTCCGCTGAGGCCGGTGGTAGGATTGTGCAGCGTGATAGTATAACCCCCAACGGGAGGGGTATGGCCTCAGGGCAGCCGACGTGGATAATGGGGGTAGCAGGAACCACTCGGAGACGGTACGGTGTAGTTCAGGGTCTTTACTGGTGACAAAGATAGACCCTCCCGGAGTACTGGCTAGCAATTGGGGCCTGGTCAGTCCTTGAGCAGATGGGATCTCCCCTGGCCAGGCGGAGTTGTAGGCCTCCCAAACTAACTGTACTCTTCTGGCTACCTTGCTAGAGGCGGGTATAAGTAGCCCACGTCCCTGAGTGTACCGTGTGGTGCTCACCCGTATGGCCGGTGACTCGGGGCCTTCTAGTAGCTTCCGCTCCACGACGGCGGTGCTGGTCCCATGCGTGTGACCGTGCCTTCGGGTTTCTTGGCCAGAGGACCTGAAATCCCCTGCCTGACGGATTCTGCTGCTGGGTAGGAGTTAGTCCCCACAGCCTCGGACTCCGGGTCCGGTAAGAAATCTTCTCAGTCAGGGCGAGCTCTGCAGCTGCCAGCCCCTGACTCCTTGTAACACTGCTCCCACAGAGCTCCTGTTGTTTCTTCCCATAGCTGCTTCTCTTCTCGGTCTCTACTTCTGGCATGGCCCAGGAGCTGGGCCCAGCCGGAGCCACAGCTCCCTGTCAGCCCTCCTGGCTGAACTCTCCCTCTGAACTCTCTAACCTTGCCTCAACCCTAGGTTTATATAGGGGAAGTTCTTCCCCTCCCAGGACTGGGCAGGAGGTGTGGCATGCACAGGATTCCTGACCAAGAGACCTCCCACCTGCTCTCAGACATAACATTGCCGTTACTGTGGAAACCAGACCCCTGGGGTGCCACACCTTCATGTGACCATGGCTGCTAAAATATTTGGGCATCGCTACACGCATTCTCTTCTTGCCCAGCTTGAAGCTGGCCGGGCGAGAGGCCTGAACCTATAAATGGAAAAGTGAACAGCTATTCAAAGTTTCCAAGTGTGGGATCAGTTGTCTCCAGGCACTCGGCATGATGGGAGGAAGGAGGATCAGGGCGAGAAATATGAGGCTGCTGAGACTTGACCCTGTGGAAGACAAGGTGGTGGCAGACAGGGTCGAATAGAGGGTGGTGGCAAAGTGACTGGAAGAATTATCTGCTATCCAACCAACATCCTTTTGACACTGCTCTGGGTTCAATAGTGGTGTGCTGCGGTCCCCTAGTAATTGGGGCAGGAAGGTCGAGCGACAAGATATAGGTGTTTGTTGTGGCATAGCAGCCAGAGATGCAGATGTGTTATGTGCAGCATGAGACGGTGCATTATCATGCATGAAAATGATCTTGCTGAGGAATGCACGGTTCTTCTTCTTGAACCATGGCAGGAAGTGCTGTTTGAGAAACTCAACATAAATTATGGAGTTCATCTTTACCCCTTCAGGGATCCTAAAGGGGCCGACAATCTCTCTCCCCATGATTCCAGCCCAAAACATTACTCCACCTCCTCCTTGTTGGTGCCGTAGCCGTGTTTACATGGGGTGTCCATCAACCAGCCATCCTCCACTCCATCCATCTGGACCATCGAGCATTGCACGGCACTCATCGGTGAACAAAACAGTTTGATGGTCCAGATGGATGGATTGGGCATAAAAGGGGACAAACTTATGGTGTGACCCCCATGCTCCCCTGACCTCTACCCCATTCAGAACCTCTGGAGCATCATCAAAAGGAGTGTCTATGATGGCGGGAGGCAGTTCACATCTAAGCAACAGCTCTGGGAGGGTATTCTGTCCTCATGCAAAACAATTGAAGCAGAAACCATCCAAAACCTGACAAATTCAATGGACGAGAGAGTTCAGAAGCTCCTTTCCAACAAGGGGTCCTATGTGCAAATGTAACATCACCTAGAATAAAGTTTTGAGGTGAAAACTGGTTGATTTCAGTGTGTAATAACCTGCTAATGCTTATAATTTCACAAATGACCACTTTTTTGTTCGTTATTAAAATGAAAAGGTTGAAAACTCTGCTGTGCATAATAATTTGGAACATGCATTTTGAGTGCAGTTTGAGTGTTTTATTTTTTAAAAAATATCCTGTTATCATCGGCAGTTTATACAAAAACCTTTCAATTGTACTCGAATAGTTATATGACTGGGAAATTACAATGACTGCAATTCACATAGGTAATTTGGAAAAATCTTAGAAAATATTATTTGCATAATAATTTGGAACACAGTGTAATGGCCTGGTATGCCACTAATTGATTCTTTCCTAGCGTGGAGGTTGTCAAATTGCGTGTTTGGCGCCCCCACTCAGCGACAGCTGTCCCTGTCTCTCCCTGTTAATCCCAAGGTATAAAGGTGACTGCCTGGTCTAATACAGAGTTGCTCCTATTTCTAATCAAAGATTACAGGAGATATTGATTGACATTTAAACAAAATCAAAATTGATAGACTTTTCCCTAACTGTGTCTTGTTCATCAGGAGGCCGATGTAAGTACTATAGATTCATAAAACATGGAGCTGCATGATAAATGCTGCTGCAGGATTGATGACACTAAGAGCTATGTCAAAGGCCAGGTTTAAATATCCCCCTTGTTAATGGATAGAGCATTTCCCCACGCCCCTCAGAGAGAGCCTATCCAGGTACCAATGGGCTCCCCTGTCCCCAGGAGATCAAATGCGCATGTCCTGTGTGTAAGTGACGCGCCCCCTAGGTTGTGGGGTACCCAGTGCTGGGCCGGTAGATGCTGGGGGATGTCACAGTGGCGGTGACCCGGTCAGTGACCCAGGGCGGTCAATAAAAAAGGGGTTATTTATAGGGAATTTATAGTGTTTGCATACAGTTCATGACGCCACTTGTGGTATGCGGCTACAGGGAGCCGCCGCTGCGGAGCAGTCCTCTGGAGCTGATGTTACTGCAGCAGGGATGGTGTGGCTCTCCACAGGAAGAGGTTAGCTCCAGGGCAGTGTAGATGTTATAGGTGATGCTGGGCGTTGTAGTGCAGGGATTGATGGCGCAGCAATAATCAGTCCACAACTTAATGGCGGTTTCCTCTTAGCTTTACTGGTGGTGATTAGAAAAGCCGGGACTAGGGTACTGGCTAGAAGTGGAAGTCCGGGCAGCCTGGAAGCAAGTAAAGAATCCTCCCTGCCAGGTGAAGTTGGAGGCCTTCCCTTTCCACTAAACTTTTTGGCCCTGCTTCTTGTAGCTGTGCGGTGGCCCTAGTCCCTGAGTGCAACGTTTCTGTGCTCACTCGTATATCAGGCAGCTCGGGCCTTGCTGGTGCGTCGCTCCCACGTGGCGGTGCTGGACCCTGCGGTGCTGCTGAGCCTCCGGGAGTCTGATGGGGCCAGGAGACCTGCAGTCTCCTGCCCTCCGGTTTCTGCTGCTGGGCCTTCAGTGCCTCACAGCCTTGGACTCCGGTGTCCGGTTCCTCTGTGCTGGTCTTTCTGGGGTGAGCTGAAGCGCAGCTCCAGTCCCCAGCTCCTCTCTCCTCAACGTCCTGACTAGTGTTGAGCCACCCCCGTAGTGTTCGAGTTCGGTTCGGTTCGTCGAACACCCGTGTGTTCGCCGAACTGTTCGTCGAACTGTTCGTCGAACACCTTCGAACACCGTTAAAACCAATGGCAGGCAAACAAAAACACATAGAAACACATAGAAAACACCTTCAAAGGTGTCCAAAAGCTGACAAACTGCTCAGAAGACACAACTAACACATGGAAAAGTGACAAGTACATATAGTCATGAGAAAAGAAAAGAGGTGGAGGAGTAAAAGGAGGGGGAGACACAGACATAGGCATGTCATGCCCTTCTAAAATCCAAAAAGTGAGAAGCCGACACGTTCAGTCCGCTCCTGCCCGTGCCACCTCCGTGTCGCCAGGTTTGTGCCAGAGCCGCGGTGAACCCTGATGGCCAGCCTCCCTCTCCCAATACTGGTGCCTGTCCGCTGGTGGGTCGAGCGAGCCCCCCTGTGGTGGAGGCATCTCTAAGCTTTTTAATTTAAATTGTCTCTCTAATTTGAATGAATACACTTTAAATCCATTTACAAGGATCTATTGGAGGGCAAGTCTCATGCCAGCAGCCGCGTAATTCCAGCTCCAGTAGCGTCCACTAAAGCTGCTGCAGTTAAAAAGCTTTTATAAGGATCGAGCTCGGCTGTCCACCGCAAGGCATCCTACTGCCAGTCCCAGCCTCTATGCCTTGGGGTGCCTCCTGATGCTCTTCACTGAGTATCCCGTGGTCCCGAAGCATTTCCTTTGAAAAAATTAAGTGTCCAAACTACAGGTGGTGTAGCTTGCTTAACAGCCGGGATAATCCGCTGACTAGCAGACACTGCTACTAGGCACAAAGTATTTCCTGGGCTAGATGCAGTTAAAAATTTGTAATTAGATACTCTCGTTGGATGCTGAGAATTTAGGAAACATAAAGAAAAGAGGGGAGAGAGAGGGGAGGAGAAAAAGTACAGGAGTGACTAAGCAGGGGGGGGGTCACAAAAAACATGTATATGACATATGTTCATTGAGCCCCTTCGGGGCCAGGGACTGCATTTCCCCCCCTCCTTTCCATACATGCATTCCCCGGAAGGTCCTTTTCTCGAGAATCTGCCTCTAGAGCTTATTTTAAATAAAAAGAGGCATTACCAAGGTGAGACATATAACGACTGACAGCCTGCTCTCCTCATCTACATGTCTTACGCTTCCCAGAATTCCGTCTCATGCATGGAGCACAGAATGGGCTGGATAGTCTTAATAGTGGTGACGTCACGGAGAGGAGTAGTGGTGGATCCTGTAGAAGGCGGCGATAGTTGAGTATATTAACACACACACTACTCCTTATACACACGTAAACAACGTAGTGATTTTTTAACTTTGGGAATTTAATTAATTCTTCTGATTCATTATCGTTTGATTATTGTTCCAATTACAAATGTTCTATTTTCTGTTCTTCGCTAATTTAAATATAAAGAAGCCGTGTGTCCCACAAGAATAAATGGCATTATAGAGTAGAGGATACATTTCTTTGGATAATTATTGTCTTTAGTTGCCATATTATGCAACAGAACTTCTAGTTAGACAAATATCTAACCAAATAGACTGAAGCTTTTTCTGTAATTTGTTGCTCCCTCGTATTAACATTGGCACACCGAGAATATGAGACATTGCATATATGATAGGAAAGGCGTGACTCCAAAATTGCTTTAAATGCGTAACAATTACGATAGTTAGTAAAGAAAAATAGAAGAGATTAAAAGCGAATAAAGAGATAATGGTTTTCATTACGGTGACATGAGCCTCAAGAATCTCAGATCTAAATTCTCCAATGTTTTCATTTATCTGTCTAATATGTCTACGTAGAGATAAAATTATGTTCAGGGTAGAACTAACAAACAGTAAAAAACACAAAAAACAAAGAACAATGTAAGGTATGAAGAACAGAAAAAGTTCTAAGGCTGAGTGCCCTGGATTCTGTAGAGCATCTGTCGAGTTTAGAAATAGTGTTTGTGTGAACCTCCTTGCGATAGGAGCACTTACAAGTATAGAAGCTGAGACGGATGGAAGAAAGATCCATGGAAACATCTTGGAGAACCTACGCTGAAAATAGATGTAGAGTTTGTGGTTGATGTTCACAATCTTCAGGCAAAAGTGGATGGCGAGAAATGTAGAGAACAACAAAATGCAGAATAATATAGACAGATACAAAATATTAATCAAGAGTGTAACACTTGCGGAAATTGTGAAATATTCTTTTGTGATCACAATGTAGTCATAATTTATTTCAAGGAATCCATAAATAAGGGTAGACAGACTAATTCCGGAGATGAGCTGATCACTTATTTCAAGTCTTTTGTTCTTCATCCAGTCCAGAAAATTCACAACTAATATGAACGTGTATCCGGGAAATGTTATTAAGAGGGAAAGAAATTGTACAATCAACATGATGATATCCAAAAATGATTTCATGTTGTTATCCTATACGAGTAGATTAAACAGAAGGCGATAAACGGCTGAAAGGAACTCTTGTCTCGAAGAAAAGCTTATGTCCTGCAACAAATGTTTCAAAGAGAATATGAAAATGAAATGGAAAGATGCAAAGTAGCCCAATTTGATATACGAAATGCAAATATTTCTCCATCCTTAGATATTTTGATGGCCTTTATATACTTTTAGTAAATTATTTAAATATGCCGATCAAAAAGTTATCATTGTTTTACCAAAGACTTGGAACAACTTTATAAGGCACATTCCCATATCAGATACTAATGGAATCTACATGTTCTTTATTAGAAATGAGAAAAATAAATTCTAAACAAATCAAATTTATATTTCTCAAAATTAGGATTTGTTTCATATGAATTCAGCAAAATGGCAGCTGCAAGGAAAGGTTTACAAAAATAACGCATACTCACCTTTCCCCATTCCCGTGCCTGTCCTTACGGCACCGCTCCCTACCAAGACCTGTCTAGCCTCTATTTTCCTTTGTCGAGTGATTTCCAGTGTCTTCTTTCTTTTGGTGTTCTTTACTCTATGCGAACGTGTTGTGAAGAATGGACTTTGATAGATCCCTGTTATTTAAAAAAAAACTGGTTGCCCAATCACACGTCATTGTCATCCCATTGATTAAAAACACACCAGGCTCTAATTTCGAGAGAGACAGCAAATTGGAAGATTTATCCAGCGATGATATTGTTAATAAAAATTAATTTCTCTTTATTGAGTAAAATTTAAAGATAATCCAGTAGATACAGTCAAAAGCAACTACGATGCACCCTGCATGGCGATCCAGATCGACGCGTTTCGACTCTTTAGGTCTTAGTCATGATCATCAAAGACCAGCATGAAAAGAAGCATTAAAAGCAATAAACCAAATATTACACCCTTTGTGGGTTTTGTATCAACCACAGAGTAAATTCAGTTATCTCAATGCCAGTCACAGTCTATGTATAGTCAATAGTGATGAGCGAGCATTAAAATGCTCGGGTACTCGTTGCTTGGGTCGAGCACATTGGAATACTCGGGTTCTTGACCCGAGCAACGAGCCCAATGTAAGTCTATGGGAAACTCGAGCATTTTTTAGGCAGCTGCCCCCGGCGGTCTGCAGAGGGCCTAAAAATTGCCCAAATCGATGGGAACAGTGCTCAAAGCATTTCTGACTCCCAGGTCACTGCTGTCAACAATGTTGTCAGAGGTATTATGCCACTTTTACGGACTCACAATAAAACATACAAAAACTAATCCAAAATGGATTTTCCTGGGAAATATATTAAGGAACATCCTTTCCAGGGTAATGACTTGTATATAAGGCAAAATAAATAACCAAAACCAAAAATAGTCCTCCACACCTTGGGCTATGTTCACACGTAGCGCTTTTGATGCGTTTTTGCACTTTTGCATTGCTTTCAACAAAGACAAATGCATTCACCAGGAAATATCATTTTAACATTTTACAACCTTATCTGGCCATGTGGTGTGTGACACATCATCAGACACATGCATACAGTGCTGAAAAGACATGGGAACAGCATAGGGAAGACATCTGGAAGCATCTCTGACTCCCAGGTCACTGCCTAAAAGTGTGCCCATCAAAAGTGATCCTTGCGAAGATGCCTCCTGCCATGCAGCTGTCGTTGCAGACTTGCAACAATCACCGTCCACGTCCTTGTCCCACTGCAGCGCTCAGTTGTCCCTACCCCATTCCTTGGAATGCAAGCGCAAGTGTGCAGCCAGCCAACCACCCACCCACCCACAGGCTGCAATACTATATTGCCAAATTCTTGACAGCTGCTTGCACTTGAAATATGGCCTTTTAAGCTCGTGGAGGGGGAAGCTTTTCATAACCTCATGCCGGCGGCGGCCGGGTGTCCATATTCGGTCCCAAGCCGCTACTATATTTCCAGGTATCGCCTTTGCCTTCCACAAGCACGGGTCCCACAACATTACCCGTGCCCTCCCCAGTGCACTTACTGGGAAGGACCGCCTAACCACAAACACATGGACAGGTGAATTTGGCCAGGGACGGTATGGAGCCAGTCCACAACTTTTTTTGCCAAGAGTTGTATTTAGCTCAGTGAAAGGACTGGCATAGAGGGAAACCGTATCTACCGTGCGTGTCATTTTTCCCAGGAAGCTGCTTGTACTTGAAATGTGGCCTGAACATTACTGCTGGTACTTTTCTGTGGGAATTTGCTTGCCTCCTACCAGCCTGGAATATTTCCAGCAAACTATGGTATGACGCCATGGTATTAGCACTACCCCCAGTACCAGTAGCGAAGCCATCCCCAATTTCCCCTCTCAGGAATTTTATTTGGTAGACTGAGTGGCTGCCCAAATACATTTTCTCACAAAGGAGCTGAAGATAGAGTGGCAGTAGGTGCAAGTTTCTCCAGCCTGTTGGATATTAGAAGGTGAATGGCAGCACATTGGATCAGTGGTTAGCACTGAAGCCTTGTAGCACTGGGATCCTGGGCTCAAATCCCAGCAAGGACAACATCTGCAAGGACTTTGTATGTTCTCCCCGTGTTTGCGGGTTTTTCCTCCTCAGTAAAAAAGCAGCCATAGAGTGTCCGGGAACCTTCCCACACACTTTTCTTAGCCAGGACTGAATCTCGGCAGGGTTGGATGGTCCCACCAGAGAATCTTCTGGTGTGCCTTAGCTTCTACCTCAGGAGAGTTCATGATAGCACTAACTTTTGCAGCTGCTATGGGGCTCTTGAGCCCTGAGAAAGGTGAGCCCTCAGAATCAAATCCTCTGGTGGGCACGATGTTTTTCAATATGGAACAGCTTCACAGTGGGAGTTGTTTTTCACCACAGCCTTATTCTTTAGCTGGGTGAAAGGACTGGCATAGAGGGAAACCGTATCTACCCCGGCAGTCATTTCTCTGTCACCAGGTTCAGCCCATTGTCACACACGACCATGCCTGGCTGTATGTTCAGTGGTGAGAGCCACAGATCAGGCTGCTGTGTTACAGCTTTCAACAACTCTGCAGCGCTGGGCGGTTTGTCAATTAAGCATTAAGCATGTTATCTTCAGCACAGCCTGTTGCCGCTTGGCAAAGGCAATGCTGCAGTGCTGTCAGCTTGTGACTAATGTGATCATTTCGGAGATGGAGGAGGAGGTGCATGAGCTGAACAATGTGATTACATTGAGGTTAAATTGGTGACGCTGTTTTTTATACTAAAGAAAGATCCTATTGTTTTGTTTTTTTTACGTTATTTTTTAAGACAAATGCATTCACCGGGAAATGTCATTTTAACATTTTACAACCTTATCTGGCAATGTCGTGTGTGACACATCATCAGACACATCCTTTTTTATTTATGATGGAGGGACTCTGAAAGTCATAAATCCTATTTTTACAGGGACATCAGACGGCCCTTACTATTGTTAAAAGGCCAGCAGTCGGCCCTAACTATTGTTAGAGAGCCATCAGCCGGCTATGCTTTGTTGTTCCCATTATTAACAAGTGGGTCCACTATACTGTTATTGCGTATTCAGTGACTGCAAGGGCTGCCAAAAATTTGGACGCAACCCAATACCCCTTTGAAGAGACATAGAGGAGGGTCTCTCTAAAAAAAATGTTCCCATTGTAAAGGAGCGGGTCTCCTATAGTGGTAATGCCCATGCTGTGATTGCAAGGGCTTCCAAAATTTGGGAAAAACCCCACTAAGAATTTAAAGACACATAGAGCAGGGCCACAGTAACAAAGTACGACATGTTCCCATTAGAAAGGAGAGCGTCTGCTATACAGTTATAAGGTATGCAGTGAGTCCAACGGCTGACCAATTTTAGGGAAAAACCCCCAAAAAAATTTAAAGACACACAGAGCAGGACCACAGTAATAACAAATTCCCATTAGAAAGGTGAGAGTTTCCCATAGTGTTGGCCTATGCAGTGAATGCAAGGATGCCAAAAATTTGGAAGCACTTCAATGACCCTTGGAAGAGACGTGGAGGAGGGCATCATAAAAAATGTTCCCATGAGAAAGGAGAGGTCCTTCTATACTTGTAATGACTGTCACCCAAACTTTTGAGAACGCGAGGGTCATTGGAAAGGCAGTGTAACAAACTCAGCCATGCGTGCCAGACTACTAACAGGCAAGACTTCCGTGTCCTCACCAAGAGGATGACTGACCATGCTCTCCTCCTCCTCCTCCTCTCTGTCCTCTGTGTTAGAACCTTGCTCTTCGGTTTTTTCCTTTGCTGGTCACATGACCTTGTTGGCCTATTTAATCCTGCTCCGCCCTTCTGGCTTTGCTGGACTTCATTGTATAACTACTCTCTAGCTAGCCTGTGCTCTGTATCTAACTCTGTTAGTTTGCTTGGTCTACGGACCTCTATGTTCTATATATTTTGTTTGTTTGTCTGTCTGCTACTAATTCTGTTAGGAGGTGTCCCATTTTCCTCCCAGTCCTTAGTACTTGTAGGGATTCCTTCCCCACATCTATAGGTCTCCGTACAGACTAGCTTAGGACTTTAGCAGGTCTGATCGCAGGATCAGGTCCCCTGTTACATCGTAGGGATAAAGCTGAGTTCTATCGTAGGGACAGATCTCCTCTCTTTCCTTAGCTCTGGTAGCAGAACATAACAGTAAGTCCAGCCTGCAAATTCTCTAAGGAAAGATTTTTCTGTTCCATCATGGTGTCGGTTCTGGATTTGGCTAAACGCCTGCAGGGACTCTCTCTGGAGGTGGCCGAGCTCCGTCAGCACGTGAGTAACTGTCCTGGAGCACATTTCTTGGAGCCTAAGGTATGTTTGCCGGATTTATTTTTTGGTGAACACCGAGAATTTTTTTCATTTAAAAATGCTTGCTTATTGTATTTTCGTTTGAGACCCAAGTCCTCTGGGGATGAATCCCAGCGCATAGGGTTCATAATGTCACTTTTGCGCAAAGAGCCTCAGGAGTGGGCCTTTTCTTTGCAACCTAGTGATACATGCTTCAGATCAGTGGATAGTTTTTTTTCTGCTTTGGGGCTATTATATGATGATCCTGACCGTGTCTCATCAGCTGAGACTGAGTTGAGACGTTTGAGACAGGGATCAGGTAATGTGGAAAAATATTGTACTCATTTCCGTCGTTGGTCTACTCAAACAGGGTGGAACGATTCTGCTCTGAAAAGTCTATTTCTTGCTGGGCTCAATGAAAGGGTTAAAGACCTGCTAATTGCTTATCCTACACCTGAAGATTTGCAACAGGCTATGCAATTAGCTATACGGGTGGATAGGAGACTGCGTGCAAGGGTTAATGAGAGCAAATCCTCTGCTATGTCAGTTTCTGGTTATGAGAATGTGTGTACTAACAGTGGTGAACCGATGGAGATTGGATCGGTGGCACCTCGCTCTCAAGAAAAAGATCGCAGATTTTCTGAAGGCTTGTGTTTCTATTGCGGAAAATCTGGTCATTTGATTAAAGGCTGTGAGCTTCGTATGAAGAAAGAAAAAAAAATGGTCAGTCATGCCCGTATTGCCTGTTTAAATTCCAAGGGTGTATTTTTAGCTGCTTCCACGATTGCTCAGGAAATATTAATGGAATTTCGGGTGTTTGTTGATTGTGGGTCTACTCTGAATGTTATTGATGGGGGATTCTTGGAAAGACTCAATTTAAAACCCGAACCTTTATCATCCCCCATTGCTGTGGTTTCTGTGGATGGTTCCCCTTTGAATCATAGAATCATAGAATCATAGAATGGTAGAGTTGGAAGGGACCTCCTGGGTCATCTGGTCCAACCCCCTGCTCAAAGCAGGATTCACTAGATCATCTCAGACAGATGTCTGTCCAGCCTCTGTTTGAAGACGTCCATTGAAGGGGAACTCACCACCTCTCGTGGCAGCCTGTTCCACTCATTAATCACCCTGTCAAAAAGTTTTTTCTAATATCTAATCTGTGTCTCCTCCCATTTAGTTTCATCCCATTGCTTCTAGTCTTTCCTTGTGCAAATGAGAATAAAGATGATCCTTCTACAATGTGACAGCCCTTGACATATTTGTAGACAGCTATTAAGTCTCCTCTCAGTCTTCTTTTTTGCAAGCTAAACATTCCCAAATCCTGCAACCGTTCCTCATAGGACATGGTTTGCAGACCAGTCACCATTCTGGTCGCTCTTCTCTGAACTTGCTCCAGTTTGTCTATGTCTTTTTTAAAATGTGGTGCCCAAAACTGTACACAGTATTCCAGATGAGGTCTGACCAAAGAGGAGTAAAGACCGATAATGACTTCACGTGATCTAGACTGTATGCTCCTGTTAATACATCCCA
This sequence comes from Phyllobates terribilis, assembly GCF_046119375.1. NCBI lineage: Eukaryota > Metazoa > Chordata > Amphibia > Anura > Dendrobatidae > Phyllobates > Phyllobates terribilis. The sequence continues at coordinate 14,294,359 of NW_027362766.1, forward strand.
GAATTGTATTTGCCTTTTTTGCTGCTGCATCACACTGTTGACTCATGTTCAGTCTATGATCTATTAGTATACCTAAGTCTTTTTCACATGTACTGTTGCTTAGCTCTATTCCTCCCATTCTGTATATGCTTTTTTCATTTTTATTGCCCAGATGTAGTACTTTGCATTTTTCCCTGTTAAAAACCATTCTGTTGGTTGCTGCCCATTGCTCCAGTTTATTTAGGTCTTTTTGAATCCTCTCTCTCTCTTCTCTAGTATTAGCTATCCCTCCTAGCTTTGTGTCATCAGCAAATTTAATCAGTTTACCCTCAATTCCTTCATCTAAATCATTGATAAAGATGTTGAACAATACAGGTCCCAGGACGGAGCCCTGTGGTACCCCACTTGAGACATTCATCCAGCTGGATGTGAAGCCATTTACAACCACCCTTTGAGTCCGATCACTAAGCCAGTTATGAATCCACCTAACAGTTGCCTGGTCCATTGCATACTTGGTCATTTTTTCAATAAGGATGGTGTGAGATACTTTGTCAAATGCTTTGCTGAAGTCAAGATATACTATATCTACAGCATTTCCCTGATCCACCCAGTCAGTGATTCTGTCATAGAAGGAAATTAAGTTAGTCTGACATGACTTGTTAGTTACAAACCCATGCTGACTCTGGTTAATCACTTCATTCTTATCCATGTACTTACATACATGTTGTTTAATAATTTGTTCAAAGATCTTTCCTGGTATAGAAGTCAGACTCACCGGCCTATAGTTCCCTGGGTCCACCTTCTTCCCCTTTTTGAAGATAGGAACAACATTTGCTCTTCTCCAGTCTTCTGGGACTTCTCCTGTTCTCCAAGAATTTTCAAAGATTATGGAGAGTGGTTCTAAAATTTCTTCTACGATCTCCTTCAGTACTCTGGGGTGTAATTCATCTGGACCTGGAGACTTGAACTCATTTATGTTAGCTAAATATTCCCTCACAATCTTTCTGTTTACAGATAACATTGATTCCTCTATTCCTTTAAAAGGACAGTGAAGATCAGTTGATGTTACATTTTCTTTCTGAGAGAAAACAGATGCAAAATAGGAATTAAAAAGTTCGGCCTTCTCAACATCCTCTCTTACCATTTCTCCATTTTCATCCTGTAAAAATCCTATAGCATCTTTGACTTTTCTTTTACTTTTGACATACCCCCAAAATCCTTTTTTATTGCTTTTGACATCTCTTGCAAGCCTTAATTCATTGTCAGCTTTAGCTAACCTGATACGTGCCCTACAGGATCTGCAGACTGCATTATAATCTTCTTTAGATATGCCTCCCTCTTTCCATTTAATAAACATTTCTTTCTTTCTTTTTAGCATGTGTTTAAGTTCTGTGTTCATCCATCCTGGTTTCCTTAAATGCTTCCCATTCTTCCTACTTTTCGGGATTATTAACGATTGTGCTTTGAGAATCTCATTTTTAAAAATTTCCCATCCTTCCTGGACATTTTTGTCCTTAAGGACATCCAGCCATTGGATCCCTCCTATTCTCTTTCTGAGTCTCTTAAAATCTGCCTTTCTAAAATCTAACCTTGAAGTTTGAGTCTTCGCATGTCTTCCTCCTCTAGTTATCCAAAATTCTATAACAGCATGATCGCTGCCTCCTAGGGTCCCAGCCACCTTTACCTCCTCAACCATTTCCTCCCTGTTTATAAGGATTAGATCCAAAGTAGCAGATCCCCTTGTTTTCTCCCCTACCTTTTGGAAGATAAAGTTGTCAGCAAGAGAGGATAAGAATTTGCTTGACCTGTTAGTTTTACTTGAGAGAGATTCCCAACAAATGTCTGGATAGTTGAAATCTCCCATGACCACTACGTCATATTTTTTGGAGAACTTGGTCATTTGATACATAAAGAGTTCATCCATATCTTCAGCTTGCCCAGGTGGCCTGTAGTAAATGCCTACAATGGTGTCCTTTCCATTGTTCTCTCCTTGTATTCTTACCCAAACAGTTTCCACAGAACTCCCAGTCTCTGAAGCTTCAATCTCTGTGCAGATATACGCTTTTCTAACATACAATGCAACACCTCCTCCTCGTTTATCAAGTCTGTTTCTTGCAAATAAGTTGTATCCTTTTAACCTTTTATTCCAATCATGTGTATCGTCCCACCAAGTTTCAGTGATTCCAATGACATCATATTTCTTTTCCTGCGTTAGTAGTTCCAATTCTCCTTGTTTGTTGCCCATACTTTGTGCATTTGTATAAAAACATTTTAGTTTGTGATTGGTTTCTCTTCCTCCCATATTTTTATTATTTAAATTGTTTTGTCTTTGTTCTTCCTTTCCACTTCCAGTAGCAGAGATCTCAATAGTATTTGTCATCTGTATGGCTTTTTCTGGCCTTTTGCTTTCCTTCCCACATTGTTCTAGTTTAAAGCTCTTCTGATGAGTGTAGCAAGGCGACTTCCAAATACATGTTTTCCAGTCTTCGTAAGGTGCACCCCATCTCTAGCAAGTAGTCCATCGTATAGGTAATTCATTCCGTGATCCAGAAATCCAAATCCTTGTTGACGGCACCATCGACGTAGCCAGTTGTTCACCTGTAGAATCTTATTCCACCTCATTGTTCCATGGCCATCCACTGGGAGGATGGATGAGAAGACCACCTGCGCTCCCAATTCTTTCACTTTCTTGCCTAAGTCTTCAAAGTCACTGCAGATGGTTTCCAGGTCCTTTCTTGCGGTGTCATTTGTCCCCACATGTATTAGCAGGAATGGGTAGTGATCTGTAGGTCTGAAGAGTCTTGATATCCTGTCAGACACATCTTTAATTTTTGCTCCTGGAAGACAGCACATTTCTCTTGTGCTTATGTCTGGTCTGCAGATAGCGGCCTCTGTTCCTCTTAACAGGGAATCCCCCATGACCACCACTCTCCGTTTTTTCTTCACAACATTCTTCTTTCTCCATCCAGGAGGATTCTGAGGGCTTACAAGGTTATTCATTGCTGGCAAAGTCTTATTTTGCTGTATTTCTTCATGGTTCTCCTGCGTGAGAGCCTGGTACTGGTTCCTGAGCAGTATGGGTGCTGACTGCCTCTCGATCCTCCTGCTTCTGTGGGTCACATGCTTCCATTCCTCTGTTTCGTCAGGTGCAGTTCGAATTTCTTCTCTTTCTGAATCACGAAGAGATAATTCTGCTCTGTCTAAGAACTCTTCACCTTCCTTAATGATTTTCAAGGTAGTTAACCTCTCTTCTAGATTTCGCAACTTTTCCTCCAACAGGGACACAAGCTTGCATTTCTGGCATGTGAAGTTTGGCTTTTCCACTGGCAAGTCTGTGAACATGTAGCAGGATATGCAGCTCACCAAATGGCTCCTGGACTCTTCCATGTTCTTATTGTTAATGTTCTGAAAACAGTGAAAAAAACTTTAAAAAAAAGCTTCAAAATGCGCGCGCCGGTAGGCGCGCGGTTTACCGATGTCCTCTTTTCAGCTCCAACAGCCAAAATCCAGTGTTCTTTGAGCTCGCGGAGACTCTTCACTTACCCCAAAATGCAGTGGGAATATGCAAATTATCTCCTCAGGACTCCTCCCCTGGTTTTTGAAGAATATTACTCTCAAGGTCTGTGAATTTCCTCTCACTATTAATGGTGTTCACCATGAGAAATTGGATTTGGTAGTGTTGAATAACTTGCCTTCTCCAGTAATATTGGGATTGCCCTGGTTAAAATTTCACAATCCTGTACTGGATTGGTCTACCAGTGAAATTAAATCCTGGAGCCATAAATGTTATGACAAGTGTTGTAACGGGCGTATTGCAGCTTTGGATAGGGGAGAATTGCCTGTTCCTATTCAGGATTTTTGGAGAGTTTTTTCTGAGAAGGAATCGCAGGTTTTGCCTCCCCATAGAGTCTATGATTGTTCTATTGAATTTGTCCCTGGAGCGACTCTTCCTAAAAGTCGTTTATTTAACCTTACTATTCCTGAGAGGAAGGCTTTGGAGGAATACATACAGACAAGTTTGGCCGCCGGTCACATTAGGCCCTCTAAGTCTCCTGTGGCGGTTGGATTTTTTTTTGTAAAAAAAAAGGACGGCGGTTTACGTCCTTGTCTGGATTTTCGTGAGATTAACAAAATTACTGTACGCAATCCTTACCCACTGCCATTGATTCCTGATCTGTTTAACCAGTTAATGGGGGCCAAGTGGTTCTCTAAAATTGACCTTAAGGGGGCATACAATCTGTTGCGCATGAAGGAGGGTGATGAATGGAAGACTGCTTTTAACACTCCTGTGGGTCATTTTGAGAATCTGGTTATGCCTTTTGGTCTTACTAATGCTCCTGCATTTTTTCAGAATCTTATTAATGACATCCTTAGACCTTTGATCGGCAAAAATGTGGTTGTGTATTTGGATGACATTTTGATTTATTCGCCGGATCTGGAGTCTCATTGGCGGAGCGTACGTGAGGTATTACAGTTGTTAATGGACAATTCGCTTTTTGCTAAGCTGGAGAAATGTGAGTTCGCTGTACAGAGAATTAGTTTTTTGGGTTACATTATCTCCAGCGAAGGTTTTGAGATGGACCCGGTTAAAGTTCAAGCTGTACAGGAATGGCCTAGGCCTATTGGTTTGAAATCGATACAGAGGTTTTTAGGTTTCGCCAATTATTACAGAAAATTCATAAAAAAATTTTCTAGTATTGTCAAACCTCTGACCGATCTCACCAGGAAAGGTGCTGATGCGGTTCAGTGGTCTTCTGAGGCCATTGAAGCTTTTGTGTATCTCAAGGAGAGGTTCACCTCTGCTCCCATCCTTATGCAGCCTGATGTGACTAAGCCGTTTTTGGTTGAGGTTGATGCTTCCTCTGTGGGGGTTGGCGCAGTATTGTCTCAGGATAACGGGGATGGATTACATCCCTGTGCCTTTTTTTCCAAAAAATTTTCGGAGACTGAACTGAATTACGATATTGGTAATCGGGAATTATTGGCTATTAAACTCGCATTTGAACACTGGCGCCACTTCTTGGAAGGTGCGGAATTTCCCGTTCAGGTTCTTACGGATCATAAAAATCTGATTTATCTTGATGCTGCCAAGCGCCTGAATGCCCGTCAGGCTAGGTGGGCACTGTTTTTCTCGCGGTTTAATTTCTCCGTTACTTACATCCCTGGTACTAAGAATGTTAAGGCGGATGCCTTGTCTCGCAGTTTTTCTCCCATAGTCGGTGCTGAGAAAGAGGAGAATATTTTACAAGAAGGTGTTTTGATAGCTGCTTTGGACTCCGTTTTGGAAGATGAGATTCTTAAAGCACAGGAGAATGCCCCATCTAACACTCCTCATGGGAGGTTGTTTGTGCCTGGGACCTTTAGGAGAGATTTGTTTGTTGAGTGTCACGAATCTCGGTTGGCAGGTCATCCCGGAATCTCTGAGACCAAGAGACTGGTGGGTCGCAGTTTTTGGTGGCCTGGATGGCAGAAGGAAGTCATTAAGTGGGTGCGTCAATGTACTATATGTGCTAGATCTAAGTCCTCACATACTCCTGCTGCGGGGTTGCTTTGTCCTTTGGAGGTTCCCAGTGCTCCTTGGACACATTTGGCTATGGACTTTATAACTGACCTTCCCCCCTCTAAGGGTTTTACTGTCATCTGGGTGGTCGTGGACCGTTTTAGCAAGATGTGTCACTTGGTTCCCTTCGTCAAACTGCCCTGCGCTAAAACTCTCGCTAAGGCCTTTGTCAAGGAAATTGTCAGACTTCATGGCGTTCCTACTGACATTGTTTCTGATAGGGGTCCTCAGTTCGTGGCTCGTTTTTGGCGTGCCTTTTGTGACAGGTTGGGAGTTCATTTGTCGTTCTCGTCCGGATATCATCCTGAATCTAATGGCCAGACAGAAAGGAAAAACCAGGATGTTGAGCAGTTCTTGCGTTGTTTTGTGGCAGACAATCAAGAGGGGTGGTCTGAGTTTCTGCCACTTGCTGAATTTGCTCTGAACAATCATACATCTTCTTCTGCTGGTTGTTCGCCTTTTTTTTGTTGTTCTGGGAGACATCCGTCGTTTGGGTCGTTCTCCAAGTTGGGATCTGCCGTGCCTGAGGAGGAGAATTTTTCCGGTGATTTGGAGAGAGTTTGGACGGATGTGCATGGTAATCTTCAGGAGGCCAACAGAAAATCTAAAGACTACTTTGATAGGAAACAACAGGAGGTTTTGTTCGCTGTTGGTGACATGGTTTGGTTGTCCTCTAGGAATCTGCGGTTGAGGATTCCTTCTAAGAAATTGGGTCCCAAGTTTGTAGGGCCCTTTAAGGTGCTTCAGGTTGTCAACCAATCTGCTGTTAGGTTGGAGGTTCCTACCTCCTGGAGAATTAATCCGGTATTTCATGTCTCTCTGTTAAAAAAAGCTGTTGTGTCGGATGGTGACGCCTCTGCCTCTGTTCCTCCGGTGGTGGAGGACGGGGAATATGAAATTTCTCGCATCCTTAACTCTAGACGGTATAGAGGTAGTTTGCAGTATCTTGTGGCCTGGAAAGGTTTCGGACCCGAGGATAACTCTTGGGTGAGGTCAGATGATGTTTCCGCGTCCAGACTTATCAGAGCGTTTCACAGGAGATTTCCTGATAAGCCTGGTCCTAGGGGATCCGGAGGATCCTCTTAGAAGGGGGGGTACTGTTAGAACCTTGCTCTTAGGTTTTTTCCTTTGCTGGTCACATGACCTTGTTGGCCTATTTAATCCTGCCCCGCCCTTCTGGCTTTGCTGGACTTCATTGTATAACTACTCTCTAGCTAGCCTGTGCTCTGTATCTAACTCTGTTAGTTTGCTTGGTCTACGGACCTCTATGTTCTATATATTTTGTTTGTTTGTCTGTCTGCTACTATTTCTGTTAGGAGGTGTCCCATTTTCCTCCCAGTCCTTGGTACTTGTAGGGATTCCTTCCCCACATCTATAGGTCTCCGTACAGACTAGCTTAGGACTTTAGCAGGTCTGATCGCAGGATCAGGTCCCCTGTTACATCGTAGGGATAAAGCTGAGTTCTATCATAGGGACAGATCTCCTCTCTTTCCTTAGCTCTGGTAGCAGAACATAACACTCTGACCATCCACGCTGAACAGACGGTTTGACAGCTGTGCAGGTAGTACTGTCTATAGTGCATGAAACTAGCTCCTGTCCTTCCTCGTCCTCCTCCTCTTCCTCATTGTCACTTAATCCACGTTGGGATGAGATGAGGCTTGGCTGTGTGTAATCACCCTGTATGGTTCTTTGATCCATCTCATCGTGCAATGCATCCTCTTTGATTGTGAGCAGAGAGCGCTTCAGAAGACAGAGAAGCGGGATGGTGACGCTAATTATGGCGTCATCGCCGCTCACCATCTTGGTGGAGTCCTCGAAGTTTTGGAAGATGGTACATATGTCTTACATCCATGTCCACTCCTGAGGTCTTATGTGTGGAGTCTGAACTGAATACCGACGGCCTTGTTGATCCTTGTACTCAACAATTGCCCTCTTCTGCTCACAAATCCTTCCCAATATCTGCAGTGTAGAGTTCCAACACATGGGGACATCACACACCAGTCTGTGAGCCGGAAGCTGCAAACGCTGCTGAAACGCTGCAAGGGTTGCAGAAGCTGTAGCTGACTTTCTAAAATGGGAACACAGGCGGCGTACTTTAACAAGCAGATCCAGCAGCTCCAGGTAGGATTTGAGAAACCACTGAACCACGAGGTTAAGCACATGGGCCAGGCATGGTACGTGTGTGAGCTCGCCTCACCTCAGAGCTGCCACCAGGTTCCGGCCATTGTCACAGACGACCATGCCTGGCTGTAGGTTCAGCGGTGTGAGCCACAGATCTGCCTGCTGTTTCAGATCTGTCCACAACTCTTCAGCATTGTGCGGTTTTTCACCTAAGCATAATAGCTTCAGCACAGCCTGTTGCCGCTTGGCTGAGGCAGTGCTGCAGTGCTTCCAGCTTGTGACTGATGTGGTCATTTCGGAGATGGAGGCTGAAGAGGAGGAGGAGGCTGAGGAGGATGAGGTGCAGGAGCTGTAGACCGTGGGGGCAACCCCGATTGACCTCGGGCCCACAATCCTTGGCGTTGGGAGGACGTTTTCCGTCCCAAGGTCTGACTGGGTCCCGGCTTCCACTATGCTAACCCAGTGTGCCGTCAGCGAGATGTACCGTCCCTGCCCACAAGCACTTGTCCACGTGTCCATGGTTAGGTGGACTTTACCGGTAACTGCATTGTTGAGAGCACAGCTAATGTTTTGTGACATGTGCTTGTGTAATGCGGGGAGAAATAGTGGGGCTGGGGACCGAGTACCGAGGGACGGCCGCCGCCATCAGGCTGCGGAATGCTTCCGTCTCCACGAGCCTAAAGGCAACATTTCGAGCGCAAGCAGTCGTGAAATGTGAGAATTTAGTAGCGTGGCCTGTGGGGCGTTGGCTGCATATTTGCGCTTTCGTTCCAAGGACTGAGGTATGGAGAACTGAATGCTGTGCTGGGACACGGACATGGACGTGCTTCCTGATGCTGCTACTTGAGAGTGTGCAGTGACAGGTGCAGGGCAGGAGGTGTCTTTGCATGCACCATGGACAGTTGATTGGCTTGCATGTACAACAGCGGAAGAAGCAATGGTGCCACCCGCAGACACTGTTCCTGGGGTTCGGCCCACAAAGTCGGGTGCTTTGCTGCCATGTGCTTGATCATGCTGGTGGTGGTCAGGCTGGTCGTTTTGCCACCCCTGCTGATGCTGGCCTGGCAGGTGGTGCAAATGGCCTTTTTAGGGTTATCGGCAGAGTCTTTAAAAAACAACCAGACTCGGGAAGACCTAACCGTTGTACTGGCAACTTCCTTCGAGTTGGTGTTACGGGGAACGGTTGCCTGCCTTCTGTATGCGGCCACCACGCTGCTTCTTCCTGTCTGTTGGGGTGCTCTGCCTCCCTCCCCCTGTGTGCTGCTGTCCTCGCTCTGCATATCTTTCTGCCGGGTTGGGTCAGTTACTATATCATCCACCACCTCGTCTTCCACTTCTGCACACTGGTCCTCCTCCTGACTTTTTGACAATTGTGTCTCATCATCGTCCACCTCTTGTGACACTTTCCCACCGTCGCCTTCGTGTGACTGTGGCTGCTCAAATATTTGGGCATCGCTACACGCGATTTCCTCTTGCTCCGCTTCAAGTGGACCGGGTGAGAGGCCCGAATCTATAAATGGAAAAGTGAACAGCTCTTCAGAGTGTCCAAGTGTGGGATCAGTTGTCTCTGGGTACTCGGCATGGTGGGAGGAAGGAGGATCAGGGTGAGGAATATGCGGTCCAGACTCACGGCTACTGAGACTTGACCGTGTGGAAGACAGTTGGTGGTGGTGGTGGCTAAGTGACTGGAAGCATTATGCACTATCCAACCAACAACCTTTTGACACTGCTCTGGGTTCAATAGTGGTGTGCTGCAGTCACCTAGTAATTGGGACAGGAAGGTCAGGCAAGAAGATGTGGGTGTTTGTTGTGGCACAATTTCGGCTTGCCCTCGGCCTCTGCATGCACCATTACCATCACGTCCAGTTCCCTGTCCCTTGCCACGTGCCTTGCCCATGTAACGGGTCTGGGAGGCGGAACCTCTGAGCTACTATACAAGGGGGCGGTCCTTGTAAGGGAGCGGGTGGCAATCAGGGATGACGGGCAGGCAGTCACAGCAGGTGACCGGGACAGTCTCTGAGTGGACGGGCTGGAGGTCACGGCAAGTGACCGGGGCAGTCTCTGGAAGAACGGGCAGGAGGTCACGGCAAGTGACCGGGGCAGTCTCTGGAAGAACGGGCAGGGAGTTACGGCAAGTGACCGGGGCAGTCTCTGGATGAACGGGCAGGGAGTTACTGCAAGTGACCGGGGCAGTCTCTGGGTAAAGGGTAGGTACGACCTGTGATGGCAGAGCCTCCGGGTAGGCTAGCAGGCAGATGGTAGATGTGTGCTCCCAGGTGAGCAAGCGAGAGTCTCTGGAATGGTAGGTGGTCACAGCACGTGACGGCGAAGCCTCCAGGTAGGCTAGCAGGCAGGTAACAGGTGGGCGCTCCCAGGTGAGCGGGCAGGAGTCTCTGGAAAGGCAGATGGTCACAGCACGTGACGGCGGAGCCTCCAGGTAGGCTAGCAGGCAGGTAACAGGTGTGCGCTCCCAGGTGAGCGGGCAGGAGTCTCTGAAAAGGCAGATGGTCACAGCACGTGACGGCGGAGCCTCCAGGTAGGCTAGCAGGCAGGTAACAGGTGTGCGCTCCCAGGTGAGCGGGCAAGCTGGTCCATAGACAGACTGACAGGAGTTGGAAGGCAGACCGTCGGACCTCAGGCTAGCAGGCAGGTGACTGGATATCAGGCAGGACAAAGGCAGCAAGCTGGCAGGAATCTGGCAGGTAACTGGCAGGTAACTGGCAACGGGACCTGAGGGCTGAAGCACAGGTGAGACACAGGTGCAAACAACATTGCTCGGGCACCTCCATTTTGGAGGAGGTGCCCTTTATATGGGAGGTTCTCCGGCAATTGGCCGGGGACTCCTTAGGACGGCGCGCGCGGTCCCTTTAAGAGAGGGGGAGCGCGCGCGCGCGCGCCCTAAGCACACTGCCGGGGAAGGAGCGCGCGCCGGAAGCAGCGGGGAGAGCAGCGCTGGAGGACGCCGCGCCAGGAGCGGGGAGGTGAGAGGGACGGCGTCTCTGCCTAGAACGGGGCAGAGACGCCGATGCTACAGTACCCCCCCCTTTAGGCCCCCTCTTTTTTAGGCCAGAAAGAAATTTTTCAAGGAGAAGCGGGGCGTTGATGTTCTCCCTGGGTTCCCAAGTTCTCTCCTCAGGACCAAACCCCTTCCAATCTACCAGAAGAAAGGTTTTTCCTCTTACCCTCTTGGAGGCCAGAATACTCTCTACCTCAAAGATGTCATCAGCGGAAACCGGAGCAGGAGGGGCACCTGGATTTTTGGAAAAACAGTTAAAGACAACGGGTTTGAGGAGAGATACGTGGAAGGAGTTGGGGATCTGTAGGGTGGCCGGGAGTTTTAATTTGTAGGCCACAGGGTTAATTTGCCTGAGGACTTCGAAGGGGCCGATGAATCGAGGACACAACTTGTAGGAGGGTATTTTGAGCCGCACATGTTAGGATGAGAGCCAAACCTTGTCTCCCGGACGGAATTGGGGCGGATCCAGACGTCTCTTATCAGCATATCTCTTCATCCGCTCAGAGGAGAGGAGAAGAGCGGACCTGGTGCTCTCCCAAATAGTAGAAAATTCGCTGACAAGAGACTCCGCAGCAGGGTTGTCCACAGAAACGGAGACAGGAAGTGGAATCCGGGGATGTTGGCCACCAACTATAAAGAACGGGGATTTGGAAGAGGACTCGCTCTCATGGTTGTTATAAGAGAACTCGGCCCACGGTAGAAGATCCACCCAGTCCGAGTGGTGAGCATCCACGAAGTGCCGGAGGTAGCTGGACAAGATCTGATTGATCCGCTCCACTTGACCATTGGACTGAGGGTGGTAAGCGGAGGAGAAATCCAGGGTAATGTCCAGCAGCTTACAAGTGGCTCTCCAGAAACGAGAGGTGAACTGAACCCCACGATCCGACACGATGTGGAGGGGTAGACCATGGAGACGGAAGATGTGGCGGATAAAGTTTTTAGCCAACTCGGGTGCAGACGGAAGACCAGGCAGGGGAATGAAGTGGGCCATCTTAGAAAAACGGTCAGCGACAACCCAAATGACGGTACAACCGGCAGAAACTGGAAGGTCGGTGATAAAGTCCATAGCGATGTGTTGCCAAGGAGCAGCAGGTACGGGAAGGGGCAGGAGATGGCCGGCAGGTAGATGTCGGGGAACTTTGTTACGAGCACAGGATGAACAGGCCGCGACGAAGTCTACCACGTCCTTACGTAGGGTAGGCCACCAGTAATGCCGGGCAATAAGTTGAAAGGTCTTTTTTTGGCCAGCATGGCCAGCTAGTTTAGAAGAATGTCCCCAGCGAAGAACCCTCTCCCGATCTGGCACAGCTATGAACGTCTTACCGGGTGGAAGACGAGTTAGATCCAAGGGAGCCACATTCATCACCTTGGAGGAGTCGATGATGTGCGTAGGTTCCTCCTCTTGATCGGAGGACAGGAAAGACCGAGACAAGGCATCAGCTTTGACGTTCTTGTCCGCCGGACGGAAATGAAGAGTGAAGTCGAAGCGGGCAAAAAACAACGACCACCGGGCCTGGCGAGGATTGAGCCTCTGGGCATTTTGGAGATATGCCAGGTTTTTGTGATCCGTGTAGATAATTACCGGGTAGAGAGCCCCTTCAAGCAGATAGCGCCACTCTCCTAGTGCCAATTTGATGGCTAGCAATTCCCGGTCTCCAATGGAGTAGTTGCGCTCCGACGAGGAGAAGATTTTGGAGAAGAAGCCGCACGTTACCATTCTCCCGGTAGAAGACTTCTGGGTGAGCACCGCTCCGGCTCCGGAGGAGGAAGCATCAACCTCCAGGTAGAATTGTTTATTACAGTCCGGACGGTGCAGGACGGGAGCAGAGGCGAAGGCTTTCTTTAGGGAAAGGAAGGCCTCCTCGGCTTCAGGCGACCATATCCTGGGGTTAGCCCCCTTACGGGTAAGTGCAGATATGGGAGCAGTCCGAGACGAGAAGTATGGGATGAAAAGACGATAATAATTAGCGAAGCCCAGGAATCGCTGTATCGCCTTCAAACCTTCAGGACGAGGCCATTTTAGAACGGAAGAGAGCTTCTCGGGATCCATTTGCAGACCTGTTTGGGAGATGACATAGCCCAAGAACGGAAGGGAGGTCTGATCGAAGAGGCACTTCTCGTATTTGGCGTAAAGGTGGTTCTGCCGAAGCCTAAGCAGGACCTGACGAACATCCCTCCGGTGTGTGGGGAGATCCGGAGAGAAGACCAAGATATCGTCCAGGTATACCACTACGCAGGAGTACAGGAGGTCACGGAAGATGTCATTGACTAGTTCCTGAAAGACCGCGGGAGCATTACAGAGACCGAAGGGCATCACAAGGTACTCGTAGTGACCGTCCCGGGTATTGAATGCCGTCTTCCACTCGTCTCCTTGACGGATACGGACCAGATTATACGCTCCTCGAAGATCCAGCTTGGAGAAGATCCTGGCGCCCTTGAGCCGGTCAAACAATTCGGAGATGAGTGGCAGGGGATATTTGTTTTTTACCGTAATGAGATTGAGTCCTCTGTAGTCAATACAGGGACGTAGCGAGCCGTCTTTCTTTTTGACAAAGAAGAATCCGGCTCCAGCCGGGGAGGTAGATTTTCGGATAAATCCCCTAGCCAGATTCTCTTCAATGTACTCAGACATGGCTCGGGTCTCGGCTGCAGATAACGGGTAGATACGCCCACGGGGAGGAGTGGTGCCAGGTACCAGGTCGATAGGGCAATCGTATGGCCTATGGGGCGGCAACGTCTCAGCTTCCTTCTTACCGAAGACGTCCGCATAGGGCCAGTAGGGAGCCGGGAGACCAGGTAAATTAGCTGGAGTAGGCTGAGGGCGAAGTGGACGGACCGGAACCAGGCAGGTCCTATGGCAGTCAGGACCCCATCGGAGTACTTCACCGGACCGCCAGTTCAATACGGGTTCATGTGTCTGGAGCCAAGGTAGACCTAGCAACTAGTGTTGAGCCACCCCCGTAGTGTTCGAGTTCGGTTCGGTTCGTCGAACACCCGTGTGTTCGCCGAACTGTTCGTCGAACTGTTCGTCGAACACCTTCGAACACCGTTAAAACCAATGGCAGGCAAACAAAAACACATAGAAACACATAGAAAACACCTTCAAAGGTGTCCAAAAGCTGACAAACTGCTCAGAAGACACAACTAACACATGGAAAAGTGACAAGTACATATAGTCATGCGAAAAGAAAAGAGGTGGAGGAGTAAAAGGAGGGGGAGACACAGATATAGGCATGTCATGCCCTTCTAAAATCCAAAAAGTGAGAAGCCGAGACGGCCAGTCCGCTCCTGCCCGTGCCACCTCCGTGTCGCCGGGTTTGTGCCAGAGCCGCGGTGAACCCTGACGGCCAGCCCCCCTCTCCCAATACTGGTGCCTGTCCGCTGGTGGGTCGAGAGAGCCCCCCTGTGGTGGAGGCAGCTCTAAGCTTTTTAATTTAAATTGTCCCTCTAATTTGAATGAATACACTTTAAATCCATTTACAAGGATCTATTGGAGGGCAAGTCTCATGCCAGCAGCCGCGTAATTCCAGCTCCAGTAGCGTCCACTAAAGCTGCTGCAGTTAAAAAGCTTTTATAAGGATCGAGCTCGGCTGTCCACCGCAAGGCATCCTAGTGCCAGTCCCAGCCCCTATGCCTTGGGGTGCCTCCTGATGCTCTTCACTAAGTATCCCGTGGTCCCGAAGCATTTCCTTTGAAAAAATTAAGTGTCCAAACTACAGGTGGTGTAGCTTGCTTAACAGCCGGGATAATCCGCTGACTAGCAGACACTGCTACTAGGCACAAAGTATTTCCTGGGCTAGATGCAGTTAAAAATTTGTAAGTAGATACTCTCGTTGGATGCTGAGAAAGCATTCCATAGAGTCTCCTGGCACGCCATATATGATTCTCTTAAAAAGCTTGGGGTAGGGGTCTAGGGGACCCTTTTATAGCCAAAATCACGGCCCTGTATCACAATACGTCACCTAGGCTGAAGATAAATGGAACTGTAGCACCGAGGGCTCGGTTGCTACAGACGTATTGCACCTCACCCAGAGGTGTGATATCTCACTCTCAGGTAAGGATGGAGTGTGGATCAGGACCCGACACCTGCATGCATTACACCACATTGCCGTGGGGCAGGGCGACCAATATGCCCCTGAGATGGGCACGACAGTCCCTGTCCCTGGCTGGAGTGGGGGGAGGGAACACTGAGGAAGGGGAACCCTGCAGTGCAGGAGCAGGGAGGAAGCAGTTCCTGGGTGCATTGAGAAGGGAGTATAAAAGGTGGGCACCATCTTAGTTCAGTGCAGAGAAGTCTGAGCAGAAGTGGCAGGGAGCAGGGGCTCTGCATGAGCTCTGCTCCGGAGGCGGGCCTAGTAACAGAGGCCCAGGCCTGCAAGAGGGAGAAGGAAGGAAGAGGAGCGGAGAAGGCTCCAGGAACGAGGAATGAAGGGATCCCAGGGGTGCGGACGGGCGAGTCGCCACCGCACGCCCGAATCCACCTGCGTGGAGGGGTCAGGCCAAAGGGGGAGACCGGTCCCCGAACTAGTGGAGGCAGGAAACGACCCTCAGCTAGAAACCGGAGGCTCTGACATTTTATGTGGCGCAGCCCCTTGCTCCACCCGCTAGGAAGGCACCACATAGGGTCAGGGAAACTGGCGCCAAGTTTACCAAGAGGAGGCCCGAGGCAGCCGGACAGAAGTGTTGGTAAGAAAGGCCAGACAGAGGACACACAAAGGGGGTCCTGTGAAGCGCTCCAAAGTTATCTGGGAGTTGTCTGAGCCCCTCACCTGGTGAGCACAGTACGACGTGGGCAGCCGTTACCTGCAGACGTGGTCTGGATAATAAGAACTGTGAGTAAAGGCCCTGAACTGCATCACTGACTCCATGTCGTTACTGCTGCTGCCCTGCACCATCACCCCCATCCTCCGCATACACTGCCCTGAGGCTATACTCCTCCCGTGGGGAGTTATGCTACGCTCTGCTGCACCCACAACACCAGCCTTAGCGGTCTGCCCTGTAGCGACGGTTCACTCTGACCGCAATCCACGGGTGGCGTAGTCGGACATTTAAACATCAAAACCACATAAATAGTTTCGCCACTGGTTTGACCGCCCTGAGCCACGGAACTGGGTCGCCGCCACGAAGACTACAACCACCAGCATCTACCAAAAAGGGTCCGGCTCCGGGTGTCCCAAGGCCCAGGGGGTGCGTCAGAACATTTTCATCACCTTTCACAATCACCAATGGGACAAGGCAGGGATGTCCTCTGTCCCCTCTCTTATACATCCTAGTGACGGAGCACCTGCTCTCATCAATTCGCCATAACCCCAATATTAGGTGGATTGAGGTGGGAGGCACCGAGTACAAGTGCTCTCTATTTGCTGATGATGTCCTAGTATATATCACTCAATCACATATATCCATCCCTGCTGTTATGGCTGAAATAGATCACTTTGTTACATGGTAAAATTTTAAAATCAATGCAGCGAAGTCTGAGGCCCTCAATGTCTCCCTCCCTAAATCCATATAGGATTCCATCCAGTCCAACTTTCCCTTTGCCTGGCCCTCACAGGGTATCAAATACTTTGGAATTCCTATTCATAGAGACCTCTCCCATCTATGTTATCTTAATTTTGGGCCCTTTATTGAACAATTCCATACAGACCACGGTTGGCAAGTTAGAACTGTAAGATTCACTACGTGAACCACTGGTGTTTTGTGGAAAAGCACATGTACACCGCGTTCCAAATTATTATGCAAAAAGTGTTTAGGAGTGATAAGGGAAGAATTTGTTTGTTTGTTAGTTAAACTCATTGATGGTGATGTGTGTCAGGGCTCTTTATATCACTGTAAGCAATTGCAGACACCTGTGCTAATTAGTTTGGCAGGTGTGTCCAATGAAAGGCAAGACTACTTAAGAAGGCTCTCTCACATTATTAAGCAGCCTACATTTTCTGCCAAAATGGGAAAGAAAAAGGATGTGTCGGCTGCTGAGAAGCAACAAATTGTGGAGTGTTTAGGTCAAGGCATGACTACAATCAACATTGTGCGATGATCAGGATGAAGTGTCTTGGCAATCAAGAAGTATGTAGCTGATTCACAGTACACACGTGTGCGTGCTGATAAGGGCAAATTGAGGACTCTTTCCTACAGGCAATTACGTCAGGTTGAAAGAGCAGCGGCAAAAAAGCCTTGTCATAGCAGCAGACAAGTTTTTGAAGCTGCTTGTGCCTCCAACGTCCCCCGAACAACAAGATGCAGGGTCCTTCAGAGGTTTGCAGCTGTGCATACGCCATCCTGTCGACCTCCTCTATCCACTTCACACAAGCAGAAACTGCTCCAGTGGGCCAAACATTACATGAAGACTGATTTCAAAACTGTTTTGTTCACGGATGAGTGCCGTGCAGCGCTCGATGGTCCAGATGAATGGAGTGGAGGATGGCTGGTTGATGGACACCCCACGCAAACACGGCTACAGCGCCAACAAGGAGGAGGTGGAGTAATGTTTTGGGCTGGAATCATGGGGAGAGAGATTGTCGGCCCCTTTAGGATCCCTGAAGGCGCTAAAGATGAACTCCATAATGTATGTGGATTTTCTCAAACAGCACTTCCTGCCATGGTTCAAGAAGAAGAACCGTGTATTTCACAGCAAGATCATTTTTCTGCATGATAATGCACCATCTCATGCTGCACATAAAACATCTGCATCTCTGGCTGATATGGGCATAAAAGGGGACAAACTTATGGTGTGACCCCCATGCTCCCCTGACCTCTACCCCATTCAGAACCTTTGGAGCATCATTAAAAGGAGTGTCTATGATGGCGGGAGGCAGTTCACATCTAAGCAACAGCTCTGGGAGGGTATTCTGTCCTCATGCAAAACAATTGAAGCAGAAACCATCCAAAACCTGACAAATTCAATGGACGAGAGAGTTCAGAAGCTCCTTTCGAACAAGGGGTCCTATGTGAAAATGTAACATCACCTAGAATAAAGTTTTGAGTTGAAAACTGTTTGATTTCAGTTTCTAACAACCTGCTAATGCTTATAATTTCAAAAATGACCATTTTTTTGGTCTTTATTAAAATGAAAAGGTTGATCGAAAAGTTTGGGGGATCTAAGAGTGTGGCAACCCAGTAGTCATGATTACTTCGAATTCTGACAATATGAGGGTCATGCTGCAGGTAGTGCAGCAAGAAGGCACTTATGTGTCTTGCGCATCTCGGAGCCCCAAAATTATTTTCCGGGCTAGATGCAGCTAAAAATTATTTTTAATTTTAAATCTGGTGAAGCTTATTATAGATGGCCTAATAGGATCAGTGCTGCACACTGCTACAAAGCCCAAATTATTTTCCAGTCAAGATACAGATAAACATGATTAGTAATTTGAAAGCTTAAAACGGTTGGTAGGGTGATTTTAACCAATCATCAATCTTTTACTCTCCCCAGGATGACACAGGGGTAGAAAAGTCGTTTCGGATCCATGATTTGTTCATCTTTATGAACGTGAGTCTGTCTACATTATCAGTGGAGAGCCGCGTGCGCTTATCTGTCAGCACACCACCAGCAGCGCTGAACACACGTTCAGACAGAACGCTGGCTGCGGGGCATGACAAGATCTCCAAGGCGTAAGTGGCTAGCTCCGGCCATTTATCCAGATTGGAAGCCCAAAAAGAGCAAGGGTCCAGTGACACAGTCGTGGCTTCAATGTTTACTTGGAGATACTCCTGTACCATCGTCTCTAGGCGTTGACTATGTGTCAGACTTCTTGTCTCCTGTGGCCTTGCAAAGGATGGGCTAAAAAAGTGGTGAAATGATTCCGCAAAATTGATGTTACCAGCAGATACTGTGGTTCTGTTACGGTTTGAGTGCTGAACACTTGACGGTCCCACGGTTGGCAAGTTGGAACCGTGAGATTCACTACGTGCACCACTGGTATTTTGTGGAAAAGCACATGTAAGATTCTGCAACAGTCTCTGCTGATACTCCTGCATGCGTGCATCCCTTTCTATGGCAGGAATAATTTCTGCAAATTTACTTTTGTACCGGGGATCTAACAGTGTGGCAACCCAGTAGTCAGGATTATTTCTAATTCTCACAATTCGAGGGTCATGTTGCAGGTAGTGCAGCAAGAAGGCACTCATGTGTGTTGCGCATCCAGGAGCACCAAGTCCCTGTTGTGTTGGTGGCGAGGTAACAATCATGCTTCCTTCCTCTGTCCTCTCCCCCCAACCTCGCACAACAGAAATGTGATCAAGGTCTCCCTCATCTGATGAGTCTTCCATCAGTTCGTCCTCCACTTCTTCCTGGGCTCCTGCACCTTCCTCACTAGTTTGGCTGCTACCATGCGCCCTGGTAAAATCATCTCCCCCACCCTCACATGCCTGCCGCCCTGGTGCTGCCGACCGTCTGGACCTTGCAGATGTTAGCCCTTCCGCATACAACTCCTCCTCCTCTACTTCCTCCACCTCCTCTTGTGCCACCACCTGACTCCGAATTCTGTTTAACATGTGCTCCAGCATGTAAATCACCGGAATAGTCATGCTGATAATGGCATCGTCAGCACTAAACATCTTCGTCGCCATTTCAAAACTGTGCAGAAGGGTGCATAGGTCCCTGATCTGAGACCACTCCTCCAGCGTGATTTGCCCCACCTCTGAATCTCGTTGGCCCAGGCTATACGTCAGAACGTATTGCACCAGGGCTTGTCGGTGCTGCCACAGTCGCTGCAACATGTGCAGAGTTGAATTCCACCGGGTAGGCACATCGCATTTTAGCCGGTGAAGTGGCAGGCCCAACGACTTCTGTAGAGATGTAAGTCGCTGAGCTGCGGGATGCGAACGGCGGAAGTGAGCACACAGCGACCGTGCCCTCTGCAGAAGGCCATCTAGTCTGGGATAGTGGGCTAAAAATTGCTGGACAACCAGGTTCAACACGTGAGCCATACAAGGCACGTGTGTGACATTGCCCCGGCGAAGGGCCGCACCCAGGTTTGCAGCATTGTCGCACACGGCCTTCCCTGGTTTCAGGTCCAGTGGAGACAACCATTCATGAAATTGGTTCTCCAGAGCTGACCACAACTCCTCAGCTGTGTGACTCACATTTCCCAGACATTTCAATGTAAAAACCGCCTGATGACGTTGAGCCCTACTGCCAGCATAGTAAGGAGGTGTGCAGGATCCCTTCTGCGCAGTTAGAAAGCTTGTGGCATGACCAGACAGGCTTTGGGTGCAGGTGGAAGACCGAGAGGAGGTTGAGGAGGCAGAAGCAGTGGAGGAAAAATGACATAAAGAGGATTGACGCACAACTCGTGGGGACGGCAAGACTTGGACAGCAGCCCCTTGTCCTGCTGTCACCATAGTTACCCAGTGCCCAGTCAGCGACATGTAACGCCCCTGTCCATGCCTACTCGTCCAAGTGTCTGTGGTGAAATGCACCCTGTCACACACAGAGTTTCTCAAAGAAGCGGTGATGTTGTGTGCGACATGCTGGTGGAGCGCAGGCACACCTTTCTTTGAGAAGTAGTGCCGACTGGGCATCTGGTACTGGGGCACTGCGACGGACATAAGGTCTCGAAAATCCTCTGTGTCCACCAGGCGGAAAGGCAGCATTTCTGTAGCCAAGAGCTTGCAGATGGTGAAATTCAACCTCTTAGCTTTCTCATGGCTAGGAGGAAATGGTCTTTTACTTGTCCACATCTGAGGGACCGAGGGCTGGCTATTGTGCTTAGACGGGGTTGATAAGGGTGTCCCCGGCAAACTGCCGGTCTGTGAGGAAGATGCAGGCGGACATGTTAGGTTGCCTTGATCCAAAGGTGGTGCTATCGATGTCGGACAGCGCTCAAGACCAGCTGGTGACCTGCCAATCACGCTGGCTGTTGCGGGTAAAGAGGTGGCAGGTCTGCGCCCCAAAACAGGTGTGACTGCTGTCCCCCCAGTCACAGAGGATGAAGAGGCCGCGGATGCACAAGATATGGCAGACGGTGGTTGGCCCGGCCGGCTAGACCGCATTGTAGCACACTGATCTTCCCACTGCAACTTATGCTTCATGTCCATGTGCCGGTTCATGCATGAAGTACTCAAACTATGTATTTTTTGGCCTCTACTTAGCTTTTGCTGACAAATGTTACAGATAACACGAGTTGGGTCATCTTTATCGATCTGAAAAAATGCCCAGGCTATGCAAGGCTTAGCACCCATGCGACCTGAAGAGCCACCACGACTTGTGGTGAGAGGCAGAGTTGTGTTTGAGGATGCAGTTGTTGACGTGCTTCCAGTACTACGTCTCTGTCCAGGAAGGCGCAACCTGACCTCGTCGTCACTAGCATCTTCCTCCACCTCCTCTGCTGACCTCATCTCTTGGCTGACTGTGGGTTGACAGTAAGTGGGATCTCCGACCTCATCATCATCACCCTGTGCGTTATCACACCCGTCGTCCTCAGAGCCAACCTGTTCCTGCCCTGACAAAAAACTAAAGTTGTCGCTCCAATCAGGTATTTGAGTCTTATCATCGTCTTCCTCATTGTCTCCACCAACAGGAGTTACAGTTTGGGAATGAGGGTCTACATTATGGTCAGAACCTTCTGCGTCTGGTCCTGGATCCGACTCATAAAGATTCTGGGCATCAGTGCAGATCATTTCCTCGTCTGGATTCACAGAAGCGCTGGAGTCGACCTCTGATTCCCAGGCTATAGTATGAGTAAACAGCTCTGCAGACTCAACCATCTGTTCTACCTCATACTCAGACGGGCAGCTGGAGATTTGGGAGCTGTGAGGAAGCAAGTGCGATTTGGGTGACACCTTTGAGGACTGGAGTATTTGTGATGTTGAAGTTGATGTGGAGGAGAGCCCACTTAAAGGAGCACTTGATATCCGTTGAAGCACCTGCTGTTTTTGTGCCTCATCTGGAATTTGTAGCGATTGGCGTGGCCGTAAGAAAGGGATCTTATCACATTGTCCGCTAAAAGAAGTAGACATTTTAGTTTGGCTGGAAGATGGTCTTTCTTCTGCACCTACCCCACGGACACAACCTTTTTTCCCCTTCCCAACACGCCTATTCCCCTTTCCACCAGCAGCAGGCCTTTTTCCACTCATTTTGGTGGTTAACTAATTCACAACTCTGGAGTTGTTTGCACAAAAAAACAATGGATGGTAACCGAGCAGAGCTGAGTGGCCAAACTGTGGTATTAGGCCAAAACTATTGGCTGGGTTAGATGCAGAAAAAAATTATTTTTAATTTGCAACCTGATGGAGGTCAGTATAGAAGGACTAATAGACCAAGTCCCACACACCGCTAGAAGCCCAAATATTTTTTCAGAGCTAGATGCAGAAAAAAATTATATTCAATTTGCAACCTGCTGGACGTCAGTATAGAAGGACTAATAGAACAAGTCCCACACATTGCTAGAAGCCCAAATATTTTTTCAGAGCTAAATGAAGAAAAAAATTATTTTTAATTTGCAACCTGATGGAGGTCAGTATAGATGGACTAATAGACCAAGTCCCACACACTGCTAGAAGCCCAAATATTTTTTCAGAGCTAGATGCAGAAAAAAATTATTTTTAATTTGCAACCTGATGGAGGTCAGTATAGATGGACTAATAGACCAAGTCCCACACACCGCTAGAAGCCCAAATATTTTTTCAGAGCTAGATGCAGAATTTTTTTTTATTCAATTTGCAACCTGATGGAGGTCAGTATAGATGGACTAATAGACCAAGTCCCACACACTGCTAGAAGCCCAAATATTTTTTCAGAGCTAGATGCAGAAAAAAATTATTTTTAATTTGCAACCTGATGGAGGTCAGTATAGATGGACTAATAGACCAAGTCCCACACACCGCTAGAAGCCCAAATATTTTTTCAGAGCTAGATGCAGAAAATTTTTTTATTCAATTTGCAACCTGATGGAGGTCAGTATAGATGGACTAATAGACCAAGTCCCACACACTGCTAGAAGCCCAAATATTTTTTCAGAGCTAGATGCAGAAAAAAATTATTTTTAATTTGCAACCTGATGGAGGTCAGTATAGATGGACTAATAGACCAAGTCCCACACACTGCTAGAAGCCCAAATATTTTTTCAGAGCTAGATGCAGAAAAAAATTATTTTTAATTTGCAACCTGATGGAGGTCAGTATAGATGGACTAATAGAACAAGTCCCACACGCTGCTAGAAGCCCAAATATTTTTTCAGAGATAAATGAAGAAAAAAATTATTTTTAATTTGCAACCTGATGGAGGTCAGTATAGATGGACTAATAGACCAAGTCCCACACACTGCTAGAAGCCCAAATATTTTTTCAGAGCTAGATGCAGAAAAAAATTATTTTTAATTTGCAACCTGATGGAGGTCAGTATAAATGGACTAATAGACCAAGTCCCACACACCGCTAGAAGCCCAAATATTTTTTCAGAGCTAGATGCAGAAAAAAATTATATTCAATTTGCAACCTGCTGGAGGTCAGTATAGAAGGACTAATAGAACAAGTCCCACACACTGCTAGAAGCCCAAATATTTTTTCAGAGCTAAATGAAGAAAAAAATTATTTTTAATTTGCAACCTGATGGAGGTCAGTATAGATGGACTAATAGACCAAGTCCCACACGCTGCTAGAAGCCCAAATATTTTTTCAGAGCTAGATGCAGAAAAAAATTATATTCAGTTTGCAACCTGATGGAGGTCAGTATAGATGGACTAATAGAATGATGCTATGCCCAAAAGATTTTACTTCACTAGGTGCAGTAAAAAAATTGGTATTCTATACACAGGTGGTATATCTTGCAACACAGATAGGCTACTCCACTGACTAACACACTCTGCAATAGGCCAAAAAGGATTAGCTTTGCTAGATTAGCTTTGCTAGATTCAGCCAAATGCTGTGAAAAAACTTGCACAGCACTGGCACAGACCTGCCTGGCAAAAACTGATAGGAACTCATGTAACCTAGTCCTGAAAAGGACTCCAATTACAATTAGTCTTTACTCCCACAATCTATCTATTTAAGAGCACAGACCTGCCTGATAAAAGTCGTAGGAAATGCTGTAACCTAGTCCTTAAAAGGACTGCAATCACAACTATTCCCTACTCCCAAGCTATCTGTATATTTGTGCGAAAATTGGCTTGAAATTAACAAGGTATAGCGCACACAGCAACAGCGGTGCCGTCTAACACGCAGCTGCAGCAGTGAGAAAATGGTGGCGACGGGGAAAATGGCTTGGTCTTATAGGGCAAGGACATGTGACATACACTGCCAATCACACATGCCCTTGCTTGTGTGAAAAAAAACACTTCGCTCCGTGTGTGCGCTGCTGATAGGCTGACAGATTGCACCTCCCCACTGCAAATGCGGGAAAGAGAAAAAAAAATGGAGATCTTCATTGTTCCTGCAGAGATCCATCCCCTGCCCCTCCCCCCGCCCCGCTGTACACTCAAACTGCGTATTAACATTAATTTTCATCATTACTGAGAAAAAATCCAGTTATGATTTTGGTGCACGAACAGTTATCGAACATAACCTCGAACAGCCGAATTTTTCTCAAATTGTTCGTGTTCGCCGACCGGCTCGAACACCGCCCAAAACAGCTCGAATTTGAGATTGGCGAACAGTTCGAGTAGAACAACGCTCATCTCTACTAGCAACAAGGAGTGAGAAAGTCCGGACAGCACATGGAATGAGATCTCCTCAGAGTGCAGCATTCCCACCTGTAGGGTTATAGGTTCGGTGACGAGCAGGATGGTCTCCGAGAGAAGTCTTCCATCCACGGAAGCAACTGACAATGGCTCCGCCAGGGACTTGGTGGGAATATGGTATCTCTCTACCAGAGACTGGGCGATGAGGTTTCCAGCAGCTCCAGAATCCAGATGGGCGAGTTCGAAGAGACGGTTTTCTCCCCAAGCAATAGAGACCGGTAAGGTCAGAGACGGAGAGGACTTACTTTTGTCTAGGACGACCTCTCCGAGTGGTCCTAGACACTGGCGTTTCCCGGTTTTTCCGGGCAGGAACGGATGAAGTGCTTCTTACTGCCACAATAGAAACAGCTTCCCTCGGCTCGGCGAGATTCTTGGCGAGAACCGACCATCTTGGTCTGGTCGACCTGCATAGGCTCAGGAGAGACGGAGGGAGTGACGGGTTGCTGAAAAGTAGGAGCTAGGCGTGGAAACCTCCTCTCACGGGTGACCTCTTTGGCACGCTCCTGGAACCGCAGGTCAATCCGGGTGGCAAGAGCTATCAGGTCATCGAGGGTGGTAGGAATGTCCCGACCGGCAAGTTCATCTTTAATACGGCCGGACAGACCCTCCCAGAAGACTGAAACCAGAGCGTCATTATCCCAGGCCAGCTCCGAGGCAAGGGTACGGAACCGTATGGCATATTGGCCCACGGTGAGGCTTCCCTGACGGAGGCGTAGCAGTGACGATGCGGATGAGGTCTTCCGTCCGGGTTCGTCGAAGACTTTCCGGAAGGCCGTGAGAAAGGCAGGCAAGTTGGACACCAGGGGGTCTCCTCTCTCCCATAGAGGATTTAGCCAGGCCAGAGCCTCTCCAGTGAGATGGGACATGATGAAGGCAATTTTGGCCCGGTCGGAGTTAAACTGGTGGGACAGGAGTTCAAAGTGCAGGGTGCACTGATTTATGAAGCCCCGAGCCTGAGCGGAGTCGTCTCCGAAGCGAGGAGGTGCAGAAAGCCGGGGTCCGGGGTAGGATACCATAGTGTTGGTGGACAGCGGAGCTGTCGGATTGCGAATCATGGCGCTGGCGGAGGTTGCTGGCGGAGCAGTCAGAGTGTCCAGGCGAGAATTGACATTCCGCAGGTGACCCAGGATGGACTCCTGTTGGGACCTCTGGCGGGACAGTTCATGACACAGGTCCGAGAGCGAGGGAGCTTGGGTGCCACCGGGTTCCATGGCCCGAGCAAACTGTAACGGGTCTGGGAGGCGGAACCTCTGAGCTACTATACAAGGGGGCGGTCCTTGTAAGGGAGCAGGTGGCAATCAGGGATGACGGGCAGGCAGTCACAGCAGGTGACCGGGACAGTCTCTGAGTGGACGGGCTGGAGGTCACGGCAAGTGACCGGGGCAGTCTCTGGAAGAACGGGCAGGAGGTCACGGCAAGTGACCGGGGCAGTCTCTGGAAGAACGGGCAGGGAGTTACGGCAAGTGACCGGGGCAGTCTCTGGGTAAAGGGTAGGTACGACCTGTGATGGCAGAGCCTCCGGGTAGGCTAGCAGGCAGATGGTAGATGTGTGCTCCCAGGTGAGCAAGCGAGAGTCTCTGGAATGGTAGGTGGTCACAGCACGTGACGGCGAAGCCTCCAGGTAGGCTAGCAGGCAGGTAACAGGTGGGCGCTCCCAGGTGAGCGGGCAGGAGTCTCTGGAAAGGCAGATGGTCACAGCACGTGACGGCGGAGCCTCCAGGTAG
Organism: Phyllobates terribilis; assembly: GCF_046119375.1. Lineage (NCBI taxonomy): Eukaryota > Metazoa > Chordata > Amphibia > Anura > Dendrobatidae > Phyllobates > Phyllobates terribilis. Next base: position 14,320,432 of record NW_027362766.1, read on the forward strand.
GCTAGCAGGCAGGTAACAGGTATGCGCTCCCAGGTGAGCGGGCAGGAGTCTCTGAAAAGGCAGATGGTCACAGCACGTGACGGCGGAGCCTCCAGGTAGGCTAGCAGGCAGGTAACAGGTGTGCGCTCCCAGGTGAGCGGGCAAGCTGGTCCATAGACAGACTGACAGGAGTTGGAAGGCAGACCGTCGGACCTCAGGCTAGCAGGCAGGTGACTGGATATCAGGCAGGACAAAGGCAGCAAGCTGGCAGGAATCTGGCAGGTAACTGGCAGGTAACTGGCAACGGGACCTGAGGGCTGAAGCACAGGTGAGACACAGGTGCAAACAACATTGCTCGGGCACCTCCATTTTGGAGGAGGTGCCCTTTATATGGGAGGTCCTCCGGCAATTGGCCGGGGACTCCTTAGGACGGCGCGCGCGGTTCCTTTAAGAGAGGGGGAGCGCGCGCGCGCGCGCCCTAAGCACACTGCCGGGGAAGGAGCGCGCGCCGGAAGCAGCGGGGAGAGCAGCGCTGGAGGACGCCGCGCCAGGAGCGGGGAGGTGAGAGGGACGGCGTCTCTGCCTAGAACGGGGCAGAGACGCCGATGCTACAGCCCATTTTAAATGGAGGACAGTATCTTCCATGCTCACTACAAATGACTGAGTTTGGATCGAACTTATATGTGATCCATGTGATGGAGAAAACAGAGTTTTAAATACCTGGCCTGTAGGTAAGTAGTTTGAACAGCAAACAGCGGTGAATTGCTTCAATGACACACTGAAGGAAATTTTTAATGGAGGCCAGAAATGGCAGTATTTTCAGACAACGTACTGTATATGTGATCCGTTTGATGGAGAAAACACAGTTTTAAATAGCTGGATTTTTAGCGCTGTAATATGGAAAGGACCTGGCTGTATTCTGCAGTGCCAACAAGCAAATGGCGCAGAAAAAATGGTGTTCTCTGGATTGCTTTTTAAGCAAATAATTATGATCCAAAGAAAAGTATTCCTGGCCCCTGAGACCTGGGCCTTTGTATAGAAATATCTAACAGCAACAGAAGGCAGAATTGGAATGGAGCCTCTTGTGCTATATGGACTGCAGTCTGCTATATACACTGCCTGCATATATACCCACCTGCCTGATATCTCTGCAGATGGATTAGTCCTCAGAAGGACTGTTTGCTAAGATGGATATGTGTAATGTATGGTTTTTCTCCCTACACTACCTAATACATGATCAAATCTCTTCCTGACACAGCAGCACCTCTCCCTACACTGCCTGATTATGGGGTAGACTGTGACGAGCATGGCGGCGCAAGGTCTTATATAGACCTGATGATGCTGTGCGGCCAGCCAATCACTGTAATGCCCACAACGGCATTACAGTGCATGGCAGGCAATCCCTGCATGTTCATTGGCTCTCTAAAGAGCACCAAATATGCAGGGAGGGGACCCGAGTTCCTGCCCGAGCAACCCGGAAATACTTGGTGAGCACCAAGCATCTCGAGCAGTGAAATGCTCGCTCATCACTAATGGAGACCCAATCAGGATTCTCCACATTTGAAATAATTACTGGCATACACCAGCAAAGTGGCATCAATTTTACTACAGTAGAAATTGTAGAATTAGGAACAATACCTCTTCCGCTACGGCCAACCCAGTAGATTGAGATCCTATCAGGATTCTCCACATTTCCAAAAATTAGTGGCAGACATCAATAAAGTGGCATTAATTTCACCAGAGTAGAAGTAGTTTAATGGAGTCTGAAACCTCTTCCACTACAGCCAACCCAATAGATGGAGACCCAATCAGGAATCTCTACATTTCAAAAAATTAGGGCCTAAAACCACCAAAGTGCCATCAATTTCAGAATAATAGAAATTATAGAATTAGGAACGACACCTCTTCCCCTACAGCCAACCCAGTAGATGGAGACCCTTTCAGGATTATCCACATTTCCAAAAATTAGTGGCAGACAACAGCAAAGGGGCATCAATTTCACCAGAGTAGTAGTTTAATGGAGACAGAAACCTCTTCCACTACAGCCAAACCCAATAGATGGAGGAACAATCAGGAGTGTTCACATTTAAAAAATGAGGGTCTAAAGCCATCAGAGTGGCATCAATTTCACTAGAGTTTAAGTAGTATAATGGGGACCGACACCTCTTCCACTACATCAAACCCAGCAGATGGAGACACAATCAGAACTGTTCACATTTAAAAAAATTAGGGCCTAAGTTCACCATTTCTGTGGCCAACAGATTGGAGATGATAGAGATCAACCTCTTTGTTATGTGTAGGAGGAAACAATATTTTAAGTGACCACAACTGTGGGACCAAGGGCTGACTGCAGTGCTGAGATAGGGCGGAGTAGGGTGAAACAGACACTAGAGTTTAAGTTGTACAATGGGGACCGATACCTCTTCCACTACAGCCAACCCAATAGATGTAGACCCAATTAGGATTCCCCACATTTCCAAACATTAGTGGCAGACACCAGCAAAGTGGTAGAATTACTAATGACACCTCTTCCCCTACAGCCAACCCAGTAGTTGGAGACTCAATCAGGAATGTTCACATTTTAATACATTAGGGCCTAAAACCACCAAGTGGCATCACTTTCACTAGAGTAGAAGTAGTATAATGCAGACCAAAACCTCTTCCACCTCAGCCAACCCAGCAGATGGAGACCCAATCAGGAGTGCACCATCCTCTCCAGTCGTTCACCACAGGTGCACGATTTTGTCTAAAAAATGTGTGAAAGGACTGACATAAATTGCTTCTGCCACTTACACTACTGCTGCTTCTAATATTTTGCCGTTGATGAATTGACATGCTGGAGGTTGGAAGTGTAGAGCTGCGATGAACTCTGTGTGCCTCACTGCTGGCTTGGGGAAAACCTGTCTTAAGGTTGTGTAAAAGTGTGTTTCGATACTCCAGCATTCGCTAGTCCTTTTCCAGGGCGGGAAGCATCTGGCAAAATTTACTTATAACTTGGATCTAACAGAGTGGCAACCCAGTAATCAGCACTATTTCGAATTATAATGATACTGGGATCATGTTGCAGATAGTGCAGCAAGAACGCATTCATATGTCGGGCTCTTTCATGAGGTTCAAGTCCATGCTGTGTTGGTGGCTTGGTAATTCTGATGCTTATTTCCTCTTTCCCCTCCCACGAAACACGAACAGAGAGGGGATGATTATCCTCTTCATCTTCTGACTGTTGCTCGCCCATCACCTCTTCCTCTTCCATTTGTTCCTCGCCTTCACTAACACCTTCACTAACAGTTTTTCTGGTATCGCCAACCCCCCTCGATTGCAGTGAACCACCCTCTCTTGGCACCCTGAGATGTCCCCTAGTGTATGAAATTAGTAACAGAAGAAAGTATTTTTTATTGTGGATGAGGCCTGTATAACATAGAAGATATTCTCCAAACTACTTCAAACTGAAATGTCCCTGCTGTATATCGTTAGAAACCGAACAAAGTATTTTTTTTACTGTGGATGACGACTGTATATCATAGGAGATATTCTCCAAACTATTTCAAACTCAGATCTAGCCTGCTGTATCACATTAGGAACAGCAAAAAATAGATTTTTTTACTCTGCATAAGCTCTGAATACAGCTGAATTTCACCGCCACTAAAGCACTAGGTGGCCTATAGCAGACTGTAACACGTTTGCCACACAAAAAAATCTTTGGTGGACTGTGTCTAGACACAGCAAAAAAATATATTTGTTTTACTGTGCATACAGTGGAAGTTCATCCACTAAAAAAATGACAAACTGGGAACACAGCTTGCACTATCATATTAGCAAATGAAAAAAAAAGCTTTTTGTACTCTGCACTCAGAAACTCTGCACTGACAAGCTCTGCAGATTCTACAAAGAGATAAGAATGGGGGCGCAATAGTGCTGTTACCCAGGTAAACAAAATTAATAAATGAGAATGTGCTTACCTTGCGGGGTTGTGACATGTGACAGTGTGAGAGAGGGCTGCTGGAGACACCAAACCTTGGTGGTTAGCAATGTAGAAGAATGATGAAAGGTGTCAGTAATTCTGCTCTCCTCCATTAAAATAGAATGTTTCTGAGGGTAGGTGCCCTTCTATAGATAATGGAGGGTTTCTTAGGTAGGATTTCCCTGAGAATCGGATCATTTAATAAGATGAACCAATTCTTTTGCAGAATTTCTCTAAACAGTTTATGTTGATACTTATAGGTGGTGATAAACTTCACACTATGTTAACAGTTGTCCTGGTATGGTATATAATACCAAGAAACAACGGGTTCGAATTACTATACATATACAAAAAACTCTTTTATTTTTTATAACTTATGAAGAAGATGCTTTAAGTTTATTTCGATTTTATTCAATTCTCATTACTTTTTTATGAATGTTCTTCTAATGACACTGATAGACACACCGTTTTAAGGAATATGTAAAGGTTTGGGTTTTAACACTTTGGCGCCAGTTTTTTTGCATTTTTTTTCACTTTCCATGGTATATACGTTCTCTGCTGCTAACATCTCTTAAGCTATGCACTTGATGAAGTGGACAGGATGTCCACGAAACGCGGCTGTCTTTAGCTTGTCAAAGGAATAAACTTACTACACAAGGACTGGATTCTGCATAATCTATTTTAACGGAGGAGCGCGGAATTACTGACACCTTTCATCATTCTTCTACAAGCTCTGCAGATAGCTGAATTTCAACCCCACAAAAGCAAAAAGTGGCCTACAAGAGCTTGCTTTCTTTATCACATTAGCAAGTGCAAAATTAGATTGAAGGTCTGCATGGAGCACAGACAGTACAACCGGTGCACAGCACTGTTCTATGCCATAGACCCTGCTCTTTCTGTCAGAATCTCAGTAATTGCACAAAAATAAAAGTGCTGCAAGGTCGACTGAACAGGTACACAGCACAGGATTTATCTACACTATCTGACTTCCAAAGAAGCGCCCATCTATCTAGCTAATATCTCTCATTACACAGAACACAGCACACTCGGCAGCATCTGTCTCCAGCAGTGACATGCTTAAAATGGCACTGAGCAGTGGCGTACCGCCAATGGCGGCAGACAACACCACTGCTATGGGGCCCGTGACCGCGAGGGGCCCGTGAGCCGAGGGGCCCCAAGCAGCAGGGGGACCCAAGCAGCATGGGGATGAGTTGTATAGGTGAGTATTGGTGGGGGGAGGGAGGTTGCGGTGGAGCGGAGTACACACAGTAGCCGCTGAAGCAGCTATCACATGTGCCCGCTGCTAAAGGGACATTAATATTCCCTCTTCTCCACTCCCATGGGCGTGGAGAAGAGGGAATATTCATTCTCTTTAGTAGTGGGCACGGAGGAGCGCTACTGCTCCTGCTGTCAGTTCCCGCTACTAAAGAGAATGAATATTCACGCTTCTCCACGCCCATAGTCCTGGAGTGGAGAGGAGTGAATATGCCGGCAGCAGCAGCTCACCTCGGGATCTGAGAATGCGCATTGCTCAGATGCCGACATGAGCTGCAGCAGACAGGACACAGCACTGGAGCAGAGGTGAGGAAGGAAGGTGAGAATTAGTGTTTATTTTTTTTGTGTGTGCAGTGATTGGGGGATGAGGGGGCCATATATACGAGGATTGGGGAATTGGGGGGGGGCACAAATACCAAGATTGGGGGATTTAGGGGACCACATATACCAGGATTAGGGGATTCAGGGGGCCACACATACCAGGATTGGGGGATTGAGGAGGCCACACATACCATGACTGAGGGATTGAGGAGGCCACACATACCAGGATTGGTGGATTGAGGAGGCCACACATACCAGGATTGTGGGATTGAGGAGGCCACACATACCAGGATTGGGGGATTGAGGAGGCCACACATATCAGGATTGGGGGATTGAGGAGGCCACACATACCAGGATTGGGGGATTGAAGAGGCAACAAATACCAGGATTGGGGGATTGAAGAGGCCACACATGCCAGGATTGGGGGATGAGGGATGCCATACGTACCAGGATTGGGAAATTTACTATTAGCTGCTGCATTTCCCACCCTAGGCTTACACTCGAGTCAATACGTTTTTCCAGTTTTTTTGTAGTAAAATTAGGGGCCTCGGCTTATACTCGGGTCGGCTTATTTAAAATATACAGTATTTTAAAAATCAGTGAGTACGTGGTGCCCATATTACTGCAGGACTGTGGGGTGCATTATACTATATGGGGGCTGCATTTTACCCTATGAGGTGTGTCATTTACTGTATGGAGGACTGTGGGGAGTGAATTATATTCTATGGAGGACCATGGGAAGTTCATTATACTATATGGAGGATTATGGGAGGCGCATTATACTATATGGAGGATTATGGGGGCGCATTATACTATATGGAGGATTATCAGTGGCATATTTTACTATATGGAAGGCTATGTGGGGCCATTATAATATTTTGAGGGCTATGTGGGGGGGGGCATTTTACTGTTTAGAGGGCTAGTGCAGGCCATTATACTATATGTAAGGCCATTATTGTGTATGGAGGGCTCTGTGGGGGTCACAGTTCGGGGATCATACTGTGTTGGTGTCACCATACTTAGCCTTGGGAGTTGAAGTGGGGTACTGTAGGGTCATTATACTGTGCATGTGGAGGTTAATGTGGAGGAATGCACCATTGGGGTATCATACTATGTTTGTGGGGCACTTTTGTTGGCATCATACTTTATGGGGAAATGAAAGGGATCTAGGAGTTTAGCAGGAGGAAAATTACTATGTAAAGGCTGGAAAGTTGTGAGATCTGCTCTTCTGTGACACAAACAAATATTTAATTATTTATTTATTTGAGGGGGGGTCAATTAGAGCTTCTGCTATGGGGACCCATGATTTCTATGTACACTATCACCAGCCCCTCCACTCATCTACCACATCCCCCCGCTCATCATACACAAGCACTATGCTAGCTAAACTGTTAAAAACGCTGTAGTTGCCCCTCAATCACGTAACCACGCAAATTTGCTGAACCTTACCGATTTTCCCGAATGTAACATATTTTGCTCGCCTTTCCGATCATAAATCTGAATGTGCCACATTCGTGTCCAACTTAAATTTGGAGATCGGATTTCGAACATATTCGCTCTTGACTATTCAATACTAAAACATGGAATCAGAGTAGTGCCTCGCAAAGCTCCCACAATTGGAAACAAATTATCCCCCATTTTGTATAGTGCAACTTCCAACATAACCACTGGCGCACGGTTATCTGTCAGTGGTTTTCATAAATGAGGTCTTTCAAATTGCAAGTCATGTCCTTTTGTATCCAAAAAAAATACATTTGCGGATAAGAATAATTCTAAAATGTATTCAATCAAAGGTTTTTTAAATTGCAATTCAGACTATATTGTCTATATAATCGAATGCAACATTTGTGATTTGAAATTTATTGGTTTCACCTCCAGAAAATTGCCATAATAGATGTACAAACGGCCTTTCAGCTTTTGCCATTGAACATATACCCCGACATATTCGTAATGGCAATAGACAGAAAACTCTCCGAAATAGAGAAGGATATTGGATCTTTGCCATTGATACAAGAGTTCCCTCAGGCTTGAACTATAGGAGAGAATTTATGCTACATTACTAACTTGGTGTTCCACTATTTTTGTTTTTATTTTACATCAATTGTTTTTACCTTTGCAATTTCCCGTTTGAAACACTCCCCACAAATGGTTCCTTTTCACCTTCAGCGCTTACCTGTAATCAGTGTCGGCATATAGGGGAACCTCCTTCTTATTGAATACTCATAAGTTTAAGAATGTGCTAGCGTTCGAAACGCGTCTGGTAGCCGCAATCCTTTGTCTCTGTGTTCCCCCCTTGGTTGATTGTCAACCTCCATCGTCTGTCTGCCCACGAATTTCAATCATTTCTAATCATTGTCACTCTCTACAAGGAGAAACGTTACCCCTTAGACCTCAGTCCAGAGCCTCTCACCTAGCCAAATCAGTTCTCATACTTTGCCCTGATGAGGGCCAACAGCCCAAAACACCGTGTCTGCAAATTGAGATTCTGATTTGGCTTTTATCCTAAGTCATATACTCGATAAAGGGTCGATTGTGACTTGCAGGATTGCTACTTCCAATAGGTGGCGCTGTAGAGTTCAAGTCCTCTTTTTCTCTGAAGAAGCAATTTGCATAATCATTTTTAATGAATCTACAATAAAGAGATCGTCTGTTTTTAGCGTCACATGGTGTCCGTGGAGCTGGATCATTGCCGTTTCCTTCACACATTTATCGTCCAAGCTCCTGCAGTAGCGCTGATAGTGGATCCCGAACTTGATTTATTGCCACAGGAGGTGAGCTGGTATTTTTTTTTGGTTTCTAATTTTTTGCAGCCCTTAAACTTGCTGCATATGCAATAACAGTATAGGAGACCCAATCCTTAATAATTTTTAAAACAATTTTTGTGAGATCCTTCGCTACGCTTCAAATTGGTATTTGACTGCGTCCTAATTTTTGGCAGCCCTTGAAGTTGCTGCATATGCAATAACAGCATAGGACACCCTCTCCTTAATAATGGAAAATACATTTTCAACTGAAGCCCTCCACTACGTCTCTTCAAATTGGTATTGGAGTGCGTAATTTTTGGCAGCCCTTGAACTTTTTGCATACGCAATAACAGTATTAGAGACTCACTCCTTAATAAGGCAAAAAAAAGTACTAAGACCCTTCACTACGTCTATTCAAAGTGGTATTGGAGTGCGTCCTAATTTTTAGCAGCCCTTGAACTTGCTGCATATGCAGTAACAGTATAGGAGACACACTCCTATGTTGTATGTTGCAGTATCAGATGGCCCTTGTTGAAGAATTATTAAAAAAAAATCCCACCTGACAACGCTGGTGGCTGAGGTCACAGTGTCTTGGACAACCAAGGAGTACAGGTGAGGGAGAAACAAAGCAGATGCAGCAGCGGAAGGGGAACGCTGTCAAAGGTCTGGGGCAGTTTTCTCAAACCCTCCCAGCACCCAGGCCCTGATGCGCGGGTTACTCTGACAAGGAATGAAAAGTTTTGGAAGATGCTGAAGGATTACTTTGGCGACCGTACCAGTATTCCCTGTGATTCCTCTGTGCCTTATAACTATTGGGTATCCAAGTTGGACATGTGGCATGAACTGTCTCTTTAAGCATTGGAGGTTCTGGCCACTAGCGTTTTGTCAGAAATGGTTTTTAGTGCCATCGGGGGTATTATAACATATACGCAATAACAGAATAGGAGACCCGCTCCTTAATAATGGGAAGGCCAATTCAAATCTATTTGAAATTTGTTTACGCTTGAGCAATCGCAGTATGGATAGCGTATTACATCAATCCAGCCAGATATTATTTCCTTATACTGGGTACTGCTGCTGCTGCAAAAAAAATGTAAAATCTATTCTATTCCCTATTGATACCACTGTTAGCTGCATTTACAATAGGGACAGGTACAAAGTATTGTCAGCTAGAGATGAGTACTATTCGTTGTCATCTAATACATCTCTTCCACAGTGCAATACTTGATTGATATTTTCCAAGCACTCGTTGACCGAGTCATATTTTTCAACGGTGATACTCACAAATTCATGAAAGCAGGCAGGGTTGCTTGCGTCCTTTCACAGTTTGTTGCTGCCATGTCCAAAAAAAACTTTTTTGGGGCCGGTTAAAATCTATTTTTTATTGTACAATATTACCTCTCTTATCTGAGATTCATGTACGGGTGACCTATAGCAGTAGGGATAGCATCTTACAGGCATCTAGTCAGGGATTATTATATTATACTCCGTGCTGAAAAAAATGTTTGACTCCCTATTGATACAGCTGTTAGCTGATTTAGAATAGGGACAGGTGTTAGGGATCAGCTGAAAATGAGTGTTCAAATTCTGGTCACATACATATCTTTCACAGTGCAAAACTTGATTTTCTCCTGCCATTCATAATTTTTAACGGTTATCTATTAGAAATTAATGAAAGCAGACAGGGTTGCTTGCATTCCTTCACTGTTTGGTGATGCAACGTACCAAAAAGACCTCTTCGGAGCCGGTTAAACTCTATTTTTTATTGTACTCAATTACCTCTCTTATCTGAGATTCGTGTATGGGTGACCTATAGCAGTGGGGATAGCGTCTTACAAGCATCTAGTCAGGGATTATTGTATTATACTCCGTGCAGAAAAAAAATCTATTACCTATTGATAACGCTGTTACATGCTTTTAAAATAGGGACAGGTGCTGGATGGTATTATCAGCTGGAAATGAGTGTTTATTCTGGTAGCATACATCCCTACAATGATCCATAACTTGGGCAGCACGGTGGCTCAGTGGTTAGCACTGCAGTCTTGCAACTCTGGGGTCCTGGTTGAAATCCCACCAAGGACAACATCTGCCAGAAGTTTTTTATGTTCTCCCTGTGTTTGCGTGAGTTTCTTCAGGATTCTCTGATTTCCTCCCACACTCCAAAGACATACTGATAGGGAATTTAGTTTGTGAGCCCCATTGGGGACAGCCATGATAATGTATGTAAAGGGCTACAAAATATGTTGGTGCTATATAAAAATAAAAATTATTCTATTATTATTATAGCTTGATGGATTTGTTCCATGCATTTGTGATCTGTAATTAGAAATGAATGAAAGAAGACATGGTTGCTTGCGTTCCTTCACAGTTTGGTGGATGCAGCGTGCCAAAAAGCCCTCTTCAGAGCTGGTTAAATGCTAGTTTTTATTGTACTATATCACCTGTCTTATCTGAGATTCATGTACGGGTGACCCATAGCAGTTGGGATAGCATCTTACAGGCATCTAGTCAGGGATTATTGTATTATACTCCGTGCTGAAGAAAAAAAATTAAATTCCCTATGGATAACGCTGTTATCTGCTTTTAAAATAGGGACAGGTGCTAGGTGGTATTATCAGCTGGAAATGCGTGTTCATTCTGGATGTGTCTGATGATGTCTCACACACCACATGGCCAGATAAGGTAGTAAATTGTTAAAATTACATTTACTGGTGAATATATTTTTCACCGTTGAAAGAAATGCAAAAGTGCAAAAACGCATCAAAAACACTGCATGTGAACATAGCGAAAGGTATGGAGGAGCATTTTTGTTTTTGGTTATGCAAATTGCCTCTTCAGAGAAAAAGAGGACTTGTAAACTATAGCTCCACCTATTGGAAGTAGCGATCCTACAAGTCACAATCAATCCTTTAACGTGTCGTGCAATATGACTTAGGATAAAAGCCAATTCAGAATCTCAATTTGCAGACACGGTGTTTCGGGCTGTTGGCCCTCGTCAGTGCAAAGTATGAGATCTGATTTGGCTAGGTGAGAGGCTCTGGACTGAGATCTAAGGGGTAACGTTTCTCCTTATGGAGAGTGACACACCAGCTCTGGCACGTCAAGGTAAGAAGGCTTATTCTCGGGTCGAGAACCTGAACATTACGATTTGTTCGACCCGAGCATCGAGCCTCGGTTCCCTCCCCACCAAAGACCTCCCTCTCCCAGAATCCAAGGAAGAGATTGGGGAATGAAGGTGCACAAACCCCACCCATAGCAGTGCCGTATTGCTGTAAATAAAAAAAACATCATTAAATACAAAGGAATTGAGGGTAAGAATGTATGTTAATAATTCCATAATCAATTCACAAATTTGGCTTCCAAGTTGCTTATCCCCAGGAAAAAGTGGACCGCCTCCAATCCATCTTAATGTCTAATACATGTATATAGTGATTCTATATATGTCATGACTAAAGGCATGTATTTGTAGAGTCCAATAACATAAATTCTGGCCAGGACGTCCGTTGTGTCACGTGCTTATGAGGGTAGTGACTCCACTAGAGGTTTTAGATAGTGGTCTACGAATTTACATTTTGGGTCACACAAACCCCAAATGCCTGACACAATCGAACATCCTGGTTGTTCCGTTGCATTTTTATGAACCCTGGGTGCTAAACATAGAGTTGGAATTTTGGGGGATTTAATAAGTAAACCATCAAGAATTTGCTTTGAAATAATTCCACTCTCAAACACCCAGAAAAGAATCATCTCCAATTCAGCCTAGAAAGTTGACGAGGACGGTAATCTACTTTCGGTTTTTGTCTCTTAATTGCCTGAAGGCCTTCTTCTCGTACATACATTGGGCCATAAAACTGTTTCCTTCTCTCATCCGCAGACTTGGTGACAATGTCATCATATCTCTATAGTTCTTGTATAGCGCTCCATTGTAAGGTTGTCAAATCTGTTTAGTGGAAATCTTTCGAAAATCTTCTAGTACATGTAACACAGGTACTTTAGATGCAGTGACACAAAAACACAGAGCAGCCAATACGGGGTTAATAAACAGGGGGGGTTTATATGAACATGGTCAATCTCCACGCAGGGAGCAACAAGGAAAATATGGGGGTGGAAACAAGGAAAATAGCAGGTGAAAGTCTATAACTAACAGTTCACAGTCTGACAAGATGTAGCAGTCCCGTACCGGTTGTAAACGTCAGTTTGTACACTTAGCTGACTCTGGCTCCTCACAAGGCAGTCGCCGGTGGATGCAGGTGATGATTTCTTCAGGCTTCCCCGCCCAAACAATGCTCCGTCTTCTGGGGGCAGCGGACGGTCTCCGGTTTTACCCGCTGATCCCCTAGTCCATAACACGGCACCTCACGAGCCTCGGCTCCATGGTCCCTTCGTCCCTTGTCTCTATAGTCGGGCTTGACTCCTCCAGTCCACTGCACCCGACTCCTGCTCCCAGTACTCGAGCCAGGAGCCTGGACCCTCTCACACTGTTCTCCTGCGCAGGACTCAGCTCCGCTTTCCCGCGCAAAACGTCCTCATCTCTTCCTCTCTCCAGTCACACCAGGAGTCCCTCGGTCACCTGACTTCCCAGCTCTGTCTCTGGACACACCCCCAACTTCCCAGTCACATGACTCCTGTGCTCGCAGTCTGTCTCCCCCCTGCAACAGGAGGTACGGCCCCGGCAGTTCTGGATCCCTTGCTCTGAAAGCACTTACACCCCGGTCTTCCCCCTTATATTCCCGTTCTCCTTTAACTCGCCATTCCATGGGAGAGAGTTCCTTCATCAAACGTTCACACTCTTGGACTTCCTGGACGATACGGTGCCATATAAATTGATCTTGTTCATAAAGTTGAGGAGGCACTCCGGTTGTTGTCCGTTCTGATTGGCAGAACTCAGTTTGACCGATGGGGGGTGCAGGGTCACTCGGATTCCCAATCTCCGCCTGCCGGGTGGCTTCAACCGATGTTGTTCCCTCGCCGCCTGCACTGGGGGCTGCTGGTAATCGAGTGCTGGGGCTTGGAGGTAGAATCAACAATTCTTCTTCATCCACATCATGGCTTGGGGCAACTGTGACAGGACCTTCTCTAGAAGCAGGTGATTATTCTTCATCCTTGTCATCTTTAGACTGACAGGGCCGCAGTATACTACGATGAACCACTCTGGTAGGGGCTCCTTCAACCCCTCGGGTTGAACTTCATACACAAGTCCTTCAGCGCCAATCCTGCGCTTCACTCGGTGCGGGGTCCGTTCCCACCGCTTACTCAATTTGCCCCGGGGCCGCCTGTCCCGAATCAACACCCGCTCCCCGGGCCTCAGAGCTGTCCCTCAAAGAGGCAATATCTCATGATTAGAGATGAGCGGTATTCAACTCAACTGTTCGTCAATCTCAAATTCGAGCTGTTTTGGGCGGTGTTCGAGCCATTTGGCGAACACGAACAATTTGAAAAAAATTCGGCTGTTCGAGGTTATGTTCGATAACTGTTCGTGCACCAAAATCATAACTGGATTTTTTCTCAGTAACGATGAAAATTAATGTTAATACGCAGTTTGAGTGTACAGCGGGGTGAGGGGAGGGGCAGGGGATGGATCTCTGCAGAAATAATGAAGATCTCCATTTTTTTTTCTCTTTCCCGCATTTACAGTGGGGAGGTGCAATCTGTCAGCCTATCAGCAGCGCACACACGGAGCGAACTGATTTTTTTCACACAAGCAAGGGCATGTGTCATTGGCAGTGTATGTCACATGTCCTTGCCCTATAAGACCCAGCCATTTTCCCTGTCGCCACCATTTTCTCACTGCTGCAGCTGCGTGTTAGACGGTACCGCTGTTGCTGTGTGCGCTATACTTTGTTAATTTCAAGCCACTTTTCGCACAAATCAACAGATAGCTTTGGAGTAGGGAATGGTTGTGATTGCAGTCCTTTTGAGGACTAGGTTACATCATTTCCTACGACTTTTATCAGGCAGGTCTGTGCTCTTAAATAGATAGGTTGGGAGTAAAGACTAATTGTAATTGCAGTCCTTTTGAGGGCTAGGTTACATCAGTTCCTATCACTTTTTGCCAGGCAGGTCAGTTTTAGTGCGTTGCAAGTTTTTTTCACAGCATTTGGCTAAATCTAGCAAAGCAAATCCTTTTTGGCCTCTTGCAGTGTGTGTTAGTCAGTGGAGTAGCCTATCTGTGTTGCAAGCTACACCACCTGTGTATGGAATACAAATTTTTTTACTGCACCTAGTGAAGTAAAACCTTTTGGGCATAGCATCATTCTATTAGTCCATCTATAATAACCTCCACCAGGTTGCAAATTCAAAATAATTTTTATCTGGATCTAGCTCTGAAAAAATATTTCGGCTTGTAGCAGTGTGTGGGACTTGTTCTATTAGTCCATCTATACTAACCTCCACCAGGTTGCAAATTCAAAATCATTTTCATCTGCATCTAGCTCTGAAAAAATATTTCGGCGTGTAGCAGTGTGTAGGACTTGTTCCATTAGTCAATCTATACTAACCTCCACCAGGTTGCAAATTCAAAATAATTTTTATCTGCATCTAGCTCTGAAAAAATATTTGGGCTTGTAGCAGTGTGTGGGACTTGTTCTTTTAGTCCATCTATAATAACCTCCACCAGGTTGCAAATTAATAATAATTTTTATCTGCATCTAGCTCTGAAAAAATATTTTGGCTTGTAGCAGTGTGTGGGACTTGTTCTATTAGTCCATCTATACTGACCTACACCAGGTTGCAAATTCAATATAATTTTTTTCTGCATCTAGCTCTGAAAAAATATTTCGTCTTGTAGCAGTGTGTGGGACTTCTTCTATTAGTCCATCTATACTAACCTCCACCAGGTTGCAAATTCAAAATAATTTTTATCTGCATCTAGCTCTGAAAAAATATTTGGGCTTGGTCTTGTAGCAGTGTGTGGGACTTGTTCTATTAGTCCATCTATACTAACCTCCACCAGGATGCAAATTCAAAATAATTTTTATCTGCATCTAGCTCTGAAAAAATATTTGGGCTTGTAGCAATGTGTGGGACTTGTTCTTTTAGTCCATCTACACTAACCTCCATAAGGTTGCAAATTAATAATAATTTTTATCTGCATCTAGCTCTGAAAAAATAATTCGGCTTGTAGCAGTGTGTGGGACTTATTCTATTAGTCCATCTAAACTAACCTCCACCAGGTTGCAAATTCAAAATAAATTTTATCTGCATCTAGCTCTGAAAAAATATTTGGGCTTGGGCTTGTAGCAGTGTGTGGGACTTGTTCTATTAGTCCATCTATACTAACCTCCACCAGGTTGCAAATTCAAAATAAGTTTTATCTGCATCTAGCTCTGAAAAAATATTTCGGCTTGTAGCAGTGTGTGGGACTTGTTCTATTAGTCCATTTATACTAACCTCCACCAGGTTGCAAATTCAAAATAATTTTTTTCTGCATGCAGCTGTGAAAAAAAATTTGGGCTTGTAGCAGTGTGTGGGACTTGTTCTATTAGTCCATCTATACTAACCTCCACCAGGTTGCAAATTCAAAATAATTTTTATCTGCATCTACCTCTGAAAAAATATTTCGGCTTGTAGCAGTGTGTGGAACTTGTTCTAGTAGTCCATCTATACTAACCTCCACCAGGTTGCAAATTCAAAATAATTTTTATCTGCATCTAGCTCTGAAAAAATATTTGGGCTTGGTCTTGTAGCAGTGTGTGGGACTTGTTCTATTAGTCCATCTATACTAACCTCTACCAGGATGCAAATTCAAAATAATTTTTATCTGCATCTAGCTCTGAAAAAATATTTGGGCTTGTAGCAGTGTGTGGGACTTGTTCTTTTAGTCCATCTACACTAACCTCCATCAGGTTGCAAATTAATAATAATTTTTATCTGCATCTAGCTCTGAAAAAATAATTCGGCTTGTAGCAGTGTGTGGGACTTATTCTATTAGTCCATCTAAACTAACCTCCACCAGGTTGCAAATTCAAAATAAATTTTATCTGCATCTAGCTCTGAAAAAATATTTGGGCTTGGGCTTGTAGCAGTGTGTGGGACTTGTTCTATTAGTCCATCTATACTAACCTCCACCAGGTTGCAAATTCAAAATAATTTTTATCTGCATCTAGCTCTGAAAAAATATTTCGGCTTGTAGCAGTGTGTGGGACTTGTTCTAGTAGTCCATCTATACTAACCTCCACAAGGTTGCAAATTCAAAATAATTTTTATCTGCATCTAGCTCTGAAAAAATATTTGGGCTTGGGCTTGTAGCAGTGTGTGGTACTTGTTCTATTAGTCCATCTATACTAACCTCCACTAGGTTGCAAATTCAAAATAATTTTTAGCTGCATCTAGCTCTGAAAAAATATTTGGGCTTCGGCTTGTAGCAGTGTGTGGGACTTGTTCTAATAGTCCATCTATACTGACCTCCACCAGGTTGCAAATTAATAATAATTTTTATCTGCATCTTGCCTGTAAACTAATTTTGGGCATATTAGCAGTGTGTGGTACTCATTCTATTAGGCCATCTATACTAAGCTCCACCAGCTTTCAAATTACTAATAATTTTTAGCTGCATCTTGCCTGGAAAATAATTTTGGGCATAGTAGCAGTGTGTGGTACTCATTGTATTAGGCCATCTATACCAAGCTCCACCAGCTGTGAAATTAATAATAATTTTTAGCTGCATCTAGCCCGGAAATTTTTTTTTCTTCCCAATAGTGGTAGCAATAGAAATATGGGGCGCGCTCCTGGCTAACAAAAATATACGCTTCATAACAAAAAACACCAGCCTAGCGCACTGCATTATTAAGATGGCATCATCGTCTCTCCCATCTACGCCGGCTAGCATTCCTGTGCCTAAAACACAATGCATGGGTCCGCGCTAGCCACTATGCTGAGGGGTCTAAAGCTGCTGCTAACGCATTATCACAATTCAATTGGCAGATTTTCACAGAGCTCCTCCCCAACGCCCACCGATCGGGCAACAGTTGCCCACCCTCCCTATGGGATCTAGTGGAGAATAGTTGATGCCATTAATCAGAGCGTCAGTTGCCCCGTCGACGTGGCAAGCATACGGTAAGGCATGGGAAGAGTGGACACGACTAGTAGCAGGCAGACGGGTTGACCAATGTGAACAAGCCAGATTACGAGTCACCATAGAATTTCTCCACCAGCTAATGATGAGGGGCATATCAGGGGCGTCAGCGCAGCGGTGTCTGACCGGAGTAGCATTTCACTTCCAACTACTGAATTGGGGAGATGTGACAAAGAGATTCATCATCAGACAATCCATAAAAGGGTGGAAAAGGGGTCAGCCAAGTCAGGAGTGTAGACGTCCCGTCCCGTGTCACTAAAACTGATTTCTCACATCATATCCCTAACACCATTAACATGACACTCACAATTTGAAGCAACACTACCGTCTACTGCATTTGCGATCGCCTTCTTCGGGGCGCTATGCATAAGCAAATTAGTCCCTCAATTCAAAATAACCACCAGTGGAGGCTTATTACACCAGGACGTAGTCATAGCCAATAATGCAATACGTCTACGCATACGCCAATCGAAAACGGTTCCCGCGGGCAGGGGCACTTGGGTACTTCTACAACCCACAAATGGTGCTCTGAGTCGGGTAACAATAGTAAAAACATATATAACAGTCAGATCACAAAGTAATTTCTTCCTATCACACATTGATGGAACGCCATTATCAAGATACCAGTTCCAAGCTATATTTAATAAATGCATAACATCGGCAGGGAACCACCCCAAAGATTATGGGACACACTCATTCCACATAGGCGCGGCCACGGAAGCAGCAAGAGCAGGACTGTCAGAAACAGAAGTTCAGAGGATAGGGAGATGGCGATCCATGTGTTTGGCGAGATACATAAGACCGGACTTGTTATCCTAACGTGGTTTGTTTCTTTTACAGGTGACGCTAAGCCAACAGTGTGGGTGATAGGCCACTCGTATATATATTGGGCAGAAAAAAGGGCGAAAGTCCATCCTGGCGGGAGGAAATTAGAGTCTCTTAACACATATTTCAACTGGAGAGGTATTAGAGGCCTGCTATGGCCACAGGTACTAATGGAGGTAATCAAGGTAGGGACAGAGGCAAGAGGTCCGGTCATCTTAGTTATATAGGCCCGGGGAAACGACCTAGGTCATCACAAGAGCGCAGAACTAATGGCAATAATGAAACTAGACACTGAGCGCTTCAGAGAATTATTAACAAAACTAATTATAGTATGGTCAGAGATTGTGCCGATGCGGTATGGCAAGGTGCGCAAGACATCACGGCCATCGAATGGACAAGGCGGGAAATAAATATTCGGATGGCAAAATTTAGAAGAGACAGAGGTGGTGTAGTGATACAACACCGACAGCTGGAAGGAGATAAAGCAGGCCTCATACGGCCCGACGGTGTTCACTTAATGGATATTGGACTGGACATATTCCTGTCAGGACTCCAGGATGGAGTGGAACAAGCGTTAAGAGTGATGGATGGGGGTCAGAGTCCTGCATACGAGTACGCAGGATCCTCCGTGGCCTGGAAATAGAAAGGACATGTTGGAGAGTTACACTTGTTGGCCAACTTGCCGGTGTGGAGACCCAGGGCATGCTGCAACAAGCTGAATTATTTTAGAAATAAAATGCCTTTCTAATGGAATGAGTATAAAGAGTTAATAAAGCTGTGACTGATCCTCACCCATCCAGTTGTAAGAGTTACATTATTGTATTTCAAGGAAAGGGGGGCGGTAGGGGGGCTGAGCGTCTGGGTTTGGTTGGGGGTCCCCACAGTCTGCCTAGGCTAGATGCATTTAAAAATTCTTATTAGATACACAGGCGGTGCAGCTTGCTTCGCAGCTGGGCTACTACGCCCAAAGTATTGCCTAGGCTAGATGCAGTTAAAAATTCTACGCTGACTAGCAGACACTGAAGCTTTGGAGCAGATCTCTGAGTAAACAGCTCTTCAGACTCAACCATCTGTGTTACCCCAAGCCATAGTGTATGTAGTTTCTTACAGTTAAAAGGGGGGGGGGTGACCCAACCCACCTGGAATTGACAATGCCAACGTCACGTAAAACACAGTAATGGGACTCCAAAAAGAACCTCCATTTTTTCCAAGCATTGTGGCACAGGCCCCACTTAAGTGGCATCAATTGCCCCAGAGTTGCTTAAAACGGTTGGTGAGGTGATTTTACGAAATCCTCAAGCTTTTAGTCTCCCCAGGATGACACAGGGGTAGAAAAGTCCTTGCGGATCCATGATTTGTTCATCTTTATGAACGTGAGTCTGTCTACATTCTCAGTGGACAGCCGCGTGCGCTTATCTGTCAGCACACCACCAGCAGCGCTGAACACACGGTCAGAGAGAACGCTGGCTGCAGGGCATGACAAGATCTCCAAGGCGTGAGTGGCAAGCTCCGGCCAGTTTTCCAGATTGCAAGCCCAAAATGAGAAAGGGTCCAGTGACATAGTCATAGCTTCGATGTTCACTTGGAGATACTCCTGTACCATCCTCTCTAGGCGTTGACTATGTGTCAGACTTCTTGTCTCCTGTGGCCTTGCAAAGGATGGTCTAAAAAAGTGGTGAAACGATTCCACAAAATTGCTGTTACCAGCAGATACTGTGTTACTGTTTCGGTTTGAGTGATGAAGACTCGACAGTCCCACGGTTGGCAAGTTAGAACTGTGAGATTGACTACGTGCACCACTGGTGTTTTGTGGAAAAGCACATGTAAGATTCTGCAGCAGCCTCTGCTAATACTCCTGCATGCATGAATACCTTTCTATGGCAGGAATTATTTCGGCAAATTTACTTTTGGACCGGGGATCTAAGAGTGTGGCAACCCAGTAGTCGGGATTACTTCGAATTCTGACAATCCGAGGGTCTTGTTGCAGGTAGTGCAGCAAGAAGGCACTCATATGTCTTGCGCATCCAGGAGGACCAAGTCCTTGTTGTGTTGGTAGCGAGGTAAGAATCATGCTTCCTTCCTCTGCCCTCTCCCCCCAACCTCGCACAACAGAAATGTGATCAAGGTCTCCCTCATCTGATGAGTCTTACATGCCCATCGCCAGTTCGTCCTCCAGTTCTTCCTCGGCTCCTGCACCTTCCTCAACAGTTTGGCTGCTACCATGCGCCTTGGTTAATCCCTCTCCCCCACCCTCCCATGCCTGCCGCCTTGGTGCTGCCAACCGTCTGGACCTTGGAGATGTTATCCCTTCCGCATACGACTCCTCCTCTACTTCCTCCACCTCCTCTTGTCCTACCACCTGACTCTGAATTCTGTTCAATGTGTGCTCCAGCATGTAAATCACCAGAATAGTCATGCTGATAATGGCATCATCGTCAGCACTAAACATCTTCGCCGCCATTTCAAAACTGTGCAGAAGGGTGTGTGGCGCCCCTGAGGGTTCAGTCGCCACAGAGGTACTGCATCTCACCCAGAGGTGTGGTATCTCACCCTCAGGTAAGGAAGGAGTATGACTTGGGACCCTAACACCTGCATCCAATATATAGCCCCAGTGGGGGTAGGGTGAGATTGCTCCTAAGGGAGAGCACAGTCCCTGGTCCCTAGCTGGTGGGAGGGTCCTATGTAGTGGGTGTGGGTGGAGAAAGAAGCTTAGGGGAGCACATGACAGGGAGAGTATAAATAGGAAGCCATCTTAGAAAGAGCAAGCCAGTCAGAGGAGAAGTGACAGGAGCAGAGGTTCTGCATGAGCTCTGCACCGGAGGCGGGCCTAGCCTGGGTGGCCCAGGACTGAAGGAGAGAAGAGAGGAGTGGGAGCAGGAAGACTCCAGGAACCAAAGGGACCCTAGGGGTACGGGCTGTGCAGAAGGCCACCCATACGCTCGCTGCTACCAGGAGGTAGAGGGGTCAGGCCAGATAAGGGGAACCGGTCCCTCAACTAGCGGAGAAACAGCAAGGCTCAACTAGAAACCGGAGGCTGCAGAATTTCATGTACTGCAGGCCAAAGTCCACACCAGTCTCACTAAGAAGGTAGCCACATAGGACCCAGGGGACGGAACACACGTCGCCCGCCAAGGCCCGAGGATACCGGATAGAAGTGTCACTGGGTGTGAGATGCAGGGAGAAGGCCAGAGAAAGGACACACAGAAGGGGGTCCTGCTAAGTACTCCGGAGCTATCTGGGGGTGGACTGAGCCCCTCAATGAGTATGCACAGCTCGACGGGGGAGATTGCTCTGGTACCTGTAATCTGGACTGCAACAACTGTGAGTAAAGATCTTGGGACTGCATCACACGGACTCTGTGTTCATTACTGACTCCCTGCACTACAACCACCATCATCCACCCACACTGCCCTGAAGCTACACTCTTCCTGTGGTGAGTAATAATACCATTGCTGCAAAACCACCAGCTTCAGAGAACTGTTCCACAGCGGCGGCCCCTTTGGCCGCACTCCACAAGTGGCGTAGTCGGACATTATAAAACCCATATATACAAATTACCCTTGGATTGACCGCACTGGGTCACGGACCGGGTCGTCGCCACAGTGACTACAACCCCCAGCGTCTACCGGCCCGGCTCCGGGTACCCCACAGCCCAGGGGGCGCGTCAACTTCATAGGTCCCTGATCTGAGACCACTCCTGCAGCGTGATTTGCCCCACCTCTGGATCTCGTTGGCCCAGGCTATACGTCAGAACGTATTGCACCAGGGCTTGTCGGTGCTGCCACAGTCGCTGCAACATGTGCAGAGTTGAATTCCACCGTGTCGGCACATCGCATTTCAGCCGGTGAACTGGCAGGCCCAACGACTTCTGTAGAGATGTAAGTCGTTGAGCTGCCGGATGCAAACGGTGGAAGTGAGCACACAGTGACCGTGCCCTCTGCAGAAGGCCATCTAGTCCGGGATAGCGGGCTAAAAATTGCTGGACAACCAGGTTCAACACGTGAGCCATACAAGGCACGTGTGTGACATTGCCCCGGCTAAGGGCCGCACACAGGTTTGCAGCATTGTCGCACATGGCCTTCCCTGGTTTCATGTCCAGTGGAGACAACCATTCATGAAACTGGGGCTCCAGAGCTGACCACAACTTCTCAGCTGTGTGATTCACATTTCCCAGACATTTCAAAGTAAACACCGCCTGATGCCGTTGAGCCCTGCTGCCAGCATAGTAAGGAGGTGTGCAGGATTCCTTCTGCACAGTTAGAAAGCGGGTGGCATTACCAGACAGGCTTTGGGAGTAGGTGGAGGACCGAGAGGAGGTTGAGAAGGCAGAAGCAGTGGAGGAACTTCTAGATAAAGAGGATTGACGTACAACTCGTGGGGACGGCAAGACTTGGACAGCAGCCCCTTGTCCTGCTGTCACCATAGTTACCCAGTGCCCAGTCAGCGACATGTAACGCCTCTGTCCATGCCTATTCGCCCAAGTATCTTTGGTGAAATGCACCCTGTCACACACAGAGTTTCTCAAAGAAGCTGTGATGTTGTGTGCAACATGCTGGTGGAGCGCAGGCACACCTTTCTTTGAGAAGTAGTGCCGAATGGGCATCTGGTACTGGGGCACTGCGACGGACATAAGGTCTCGAAAATCCTCTGTGTCCACCAGGTGGAAAGGCTGCATTTCTGTAGCCAACAGCTTGCAGATGGTGAAATTCAACCTCTTAGCTTTCTCATGGCTAGGAGGAAATGGTCTTTTACTTGTCCACATCTGAGGGACCGAGGTCTGGCTGTTGTGCTTAGACGGGGTTGAGTAGGGTGTCCCCGGCAAACTTGCAGGTCTGTGAGGAAGATGCAGGCGGAAAAGTTAGGTTGCCTTGATCCAAAGGTGGTTCTCTTTATGTCGGAGAGCGCTCAACACCAGCTGGTGTTTCCACTTCCAAATGAAATGATGACCTGCCAATCACACTGGCTGTTGCGGGTAAAGAGGTGGCAGGTCTGTGTCCAAAAACATGTGTGACTGCTGTCCCCCCAGTCACAGAGGATGAAGAGGCCGCGGATGCACAAGATGGGGCAGATGGTGGTTGGCACGGCCCGCTAGGCCGCATTGTAGCACAGTGACCTTCCCACTGCAACTTATGCTTCATATCCATGTGACGGTACATGCATGAAGGACTCAAACTATGTATTTTTTGGCCTCTACTTAGCTTTTGGTGACAAATATTACAGATAACACGAGTTGGTTCATCCTTATCGATCTGAAAAAATACCAAGGCTATGCAAGGCTTAGAGCCCATGAGACCTGAAGAGCCACTACGACTTGTGGTCAGAGGCAGAGTTGTGGTTGAGGATGCAGTTGTTGACGTGTTTCCAGTACTCCGTCTCTGTCCAGGAAGGCGCAACCTAACCTCGTCGTCAATAGCATCTGTGACACCCAGCTGTGCTTGGTATCACAGGTCCTAGAAGAGTGCATTGATGGAATCCTCCACAAGAGGCCCCCATAAACATTCACACATCTTCACCTTCCACCTCAGACCAGCAGAGGGAGCCCGTTAGGGATATAAATAGGGAAGGTGGAGCTAGGCAGTTCAGTTCCTCTGAAGAGTTCCTGCAGTAGAGAAGCCTAAGAGAGGTCAGTCTGCAGTGGAGCTCAGTCTAGTCTAGAGAACTCAGTTAATAGTTCAGCAGTGAAGCACGAGGCTCCTGTTAGCTAGATTCAGGGAGCCCAGTTAGAGCTTAAGGTGTGCCGGCGCCATAAGATCGGTGAAGCGCGGCAAGTTGCCGTTAGTGTGTATAGCCTAGTGAGTGCCCGAGTAGGCCGAAGGCGAGTGGAGAGTTAGTAAATAAGGGGCAGAGGAGCTTAACCAGCTCACCCCGAAGCATTTACCGGACACCGGATCCGAGCTTACCGGGATCTCTATGACCCAGTAAGGCATAACCGGAATCCCTGGAGAACTACAAGTCACAGGATCGCTAAGGTGCTGATATGTAACAGAGCCAGGAGATGCTTAGGCCCCGCATACTGGGAGCGTGAACTTCAAGACAAGGCCCTACCACAAGGTCAGCCAGCGCAGGACAGAAACAAAGTTAGGCCTACCTCCAGGCAGGTCAGAAACTTACTACGCAGAGGCAAGAAACAGGAGGCCCTACACCCGCTCATTGGGGAGGATCCTGATATGAACCCTTCACCCTACAGTGCTCCGGGATGTGCCTGAATTTCCACCAATAAAAGGTACTGAAGTGACTACCATGTCCATTCCCGTTCTTGCTCTGCCCCAGCTGGGTCTCGCCTGTCCAGCATTCCTCCTGCATACGCTGCCCTGAGGCCTAGCTCCACCTGTGGGGAGCTATACCATCGAGCTGCCTTATCACCGGCCTCAGTGGACTACTGCAGTGCTGGTGCTTCTCACCAGATACCACAGGTGGCGTCACAAACTCTTATAAAATTAACAATTATCCACCCTTTTAAAGACTGACCCCAGGGTACGGGCCTGGGAGCCGACCACCGTGACATCCCAAAGGCCAGGCAAAGGCCCGGGTACCGAGTCATCCCCATCCCCTGGCTAGTCACATCCTCCTCCACCTCCTCTGCTGACCTCATCGACTGGCTGACTGTGGGTTGACAGTAAGTGGGATCTCCAACCTCGTTATCATCACCCTGTGTGTTCTTACACCCGTCATCCTCAGAGCCAACCTCTTCCTGCCCTGACCGAAAAGTCAAGTTGTCGCTCCAATCAGGTATTTGAGTCTCATCATCGTCTTCATCATTGTCTCCACCAACAGGAGTTACAGTTTGGGAACGAGGGTCTACATGATGCTCAGAACCTTCTTCATCTGGTCCTGGATCCGACTCATAAAGATTCTGGGCATCAGTGCAGATCATTTCCTCCTCTGGATTAACAGAAGCTCTAGAGCAGACCTCCGTTTCCCAGGCTATAGTATGAGTAAACAGCTGTGCAGACTCAACCATCTGTGTTACCCCATACTCAGACGGGCAGCTGGAGACTTGGGAGCTGTGAGGAAGCAAGTGCGATTGGGGTGACACCTCTGAGGACTGGAGTATTTGTGATGTTGAAGTTGAGGTGGAGGAGAGCCCACTTGAAGGAGCACTTGATATACGTTGAAGCACCTGTTGTTTTTGTGCCTCATCTGGAATTTGTAGCGATGGGCGTGTCCGTAAGAAAGGGATAGTATCACATTGTCCACGAAAAGAAGTAGACATCTTAGTTTGGCTGGAAGATGGTCTTTCTTCTGTTGATGTTACTCCCCCCCACCACGGGGGGGCTCGACCCACCAGCGGACAGGCACCAGTATTGAAAGAGGGGGGCTGGCCATCAGGGTCCACTGCAGCTCTGGCACAAACCCGGCGAGTTCGAGTTCGGTTCGGTTCGTCGAACACCCGTGTGTTCGCCGAACTGTTCGTCGAACACCTTCGAACACCGTTAAAACCAATGGCAAATAAAAACACATAGAAACACATAGAAAACACCTTCAAAGGTGTCCAAAAGCTGACAAACTGCTCAGAAGACACAACTAATACATGGAAAAGTGACAAGTACATATAGTCATGCGAAAAGAAAAGAGGTGGAGGAGTAAAAGGAGGGGGAGACACAAATATAGGCATGTCATGCCCTTCTAAAATCCAAAAAGTGAGAAGCCGACACGTTCAGTCCGCTCCTGCCCGTGCCACCTCCGTGTCGCCGGGTTTGTGCCAGAGCCGCGGTGAACCCTGACGGCCAGCCCCCCTCTCCCAATACTGGTGCCTGTCCGCTGGTGGGTCGAGCGAGCCCCCCTGTGGTGGAGGCAGCTCTAAGGTTTTTAATTTAAATTGTCTCTCTAATTTGAATGAATACACTTTAGATCCATTTACAAGGATCTATTGGAGGGCAAGTCTCATGCCAGCAGCCACGTAATTCCAGCTCCAGTAGCGTCCACTAAAGCTGCTGCAGTTAAAAAACTTTTATAAGGATCGAGCTCGGCTGTCCACCGCAAGGCATCCTACTGCCAGTCCCAGCCCCTATGCCTTGGGGTGCCTCCTGATGCTCTTCACTGAGTATCCCGTGGTCCTGAAGCATTTCCTTTGAAAAAATTAAGTGTCCAAACTACAGGTGGTGTAGCTTGCTTAACAGCCGGGATAATCCGCTGACTAGCAGACACTGCTACTAGGCACAAAGTATTTCCTGGGCTAGATGCAGTTAAAAATTTGTAATTAGATACTCTCGTTGGATGCTGAGAAAGCATTCCATAGAGTCTCCTGGCACGCCATATATGATTCTCTTAAAAAGCTTGAGGTAGGGGTCTAGGGGACCCTTTTATAGCCAAAATCACGGCCCTGTATCACAATACGTCACCTAGGCTGAAGATAAATGGAACTGTAGCACCCTGAGGGCTCGGTTGCTACAGAGGTATTGCACCTCACCCAGAGGTGTGATATCTCACTCTCAGGTAAGGATGGAGTGTGGATCAGGACCCGACACCTGCATGCATTACACCACATTGCCGTGGGGCAGGGCGACCAATATGCCTCTGAGATGGGCACGACAGTCCCTGTCCCTGGCTGGAGTGGGGGGAGGGAACACTGAGGAAGGGGAACACTGTAGTGCAGGAGCAGGGAGGAAGCAGTTCCTGGGTGCATTGAGAAGGGAGTATAAAAGGTGGGCACCATCTTAGTTCAGTGCAGAGAAGTCTGAGCAGAAGTGGCAGGGAGCAGGGGCTCTGCATGAGCTCTGCTCCGGAGGCGGGCCTAGTAACAGAGGCCCAGGCCTGGAAGAGGGAGAAGGAAGGAAGAGGAGCGGAGAAGGCTCCAGGAACGAGGAATGAAGGGATCCCAGGGGTGCGGACGGGCGAGTCGCCACCGCACGCCCGAATCCACCTGCGTGGAGGGGTCAGGCCAAAGGGGGAGACCGGTCCCCGAAACTAGTGGAGGCAGGAAACGACCCTCAGCTAGAAACCGGAGGCTCTGACATTTTATGTGGTGCAGCCCCTCGCTACACCCGCTAGGAAGGCACCACATAGGGTCAGGGAAACTGGCGCCAAGTTTACCAAGAGGAGGCCCGAGGCAGCCGGACAGAAGGGTTGGTAAGAAAGGCCAGACAAAGGACACACAAAGGGGGTCCTGTGAAGCGCTCCAAAGTTATCTGGGAGTTGTCTGAGCCCCTCACCTGGTGAGCACAGTACGACGTGGGCAGCCGTTACCTGCAGACGTGGTCTGGATAATAAGAACTGTGAGTAAAGGCCCTGGACTGCATCACTGACTCCGTGTCGTTACTGCTGCTGCCCTGCACCATCACCCCCATCCTCCGCATACACTGCCCTGAGGCTATACTCCTCCCGTGGGGAGTTATGCTACGCTCTGCTGCACCCACAACACCAGCCTCAGCGGTCTGCCCTGCAGCGGCGGTTCACTCTGACCGCAATCCACGGGTGGCGTAGTCGGACATTTAAACATCAAAACCACATAAATAGTTCCGCCACTGGTTTGACCACCCTGAGCCACGGAACCGGGTCGCCGCCACGAAGACTACAACCACCAGCATCCACCAAAAAGGGTCCGGCTCCGGGTGTCCCAAGGCCCAGGGGGTGCATCAGAACATTTTCATCACCTTTCACAATCACCAATGGGACAAGGCAGGGATGTCCTCTGTCCCCTCTCTTATACATCCTAGTGACGGAGCACCTGCTCTCATCAATTCGCCATAACCCCAATATTAGGTGGATTGAGGTGGGAGGCACCGAGTACAAGTGCTCTCTATTTGCTGATGATGTCCTAGTATATATCACTCAATCACATATATCCATCCATGCTGTTATGGCTGAAATAGATCACTTTGTTACATGGTCAAATTTTAAAATCAATGCAGCGAAGTCTGAGGCCCTCGATGTCTCCCTCCCCAAATCCATATAGGATTCCATCCAGTCCAACTTTCCCTTTGCCTGGCCCTCACAGGGTATCAAATACTTAGGAATTCCTATTCATAGAGACCTCTCCCATCTATGTTATCTTAATTTTGGGCCCTTTATTGAACAACTCCATACAGACCACGGTTGGCAAGTTAGAACTGTAAGATTCACTACGTGAACCACTGGTGTTTTGTGGAAAAGCACATGTACACTGTGTTCCAAATTATTATGCAAAAAGTGTTTAGGAGTGATAAGGGAAGAATTTGTTTGTTTGTCAGTTAAACTCATTGATGGTGATGTGTGTCAGGGCTCTTTATATCACTGTAAGCAATTGCAGACACCTGTGCTAATTAGTTTGGCAGGTGTGTCCAATGAAAGGCAAGACTACTTAAGAAGGCTGTCTCACATTATTAAGTAGCCTACATTTTCTGCCAAAATGGGAAAGAAAAAGGATGTGTCGGCTGCTGAGAAGCAACAAATTGTGGAGTGTTTAGGTCAAGGCATGACTACAATCAACATTGTGCGATGATCAGGATGAAGTGTCTTGGCAATCAAGAAGTATGTAGCTGATTCACAGTACACACGTGTGCGTGCTGATAAGGGCAAATTGAGGACTCTTTCCTACAGGCAATTACGTCAGGTTAAAAGAGCAGCGGCAAAAAAGCCTTGTCATAGCAGCAGACAAGTTTTTGAAGCTGCTGGTGCCTCCAACGTCCCCCGAACAACAAGATGCAGGGTCCTTCAGAGGTTTGCAGCTGTGCATACGCCATCCTGTCGACCTCCTCTATCCACTTCACACAAGCAGAAACGGCTCCAGTGGGCTAAACATTACATGAAGACTGATTTCAAAACTGTTTTGCTCACGGATGAGTGCCGTGCAGGGCTCGATGGTCCAGATGGATGGAGTGGAGGATGGCTGGTTGATGGACACCCCACGCAAACACGGCTACAGCGCCAACAAGGAGGAGGTGGAGTAATGTTTTGGGCTGGAATCATGGGGAGAGAGATTGTCGGCCCCTTTAGGATCCCTGAAGGCGCTAAAGATGAACTCCATAATGTATGTGGATTTTCTCAAACAGCACTTCCTGCCATGGTTCAAGAAGAAGAACCGTGTATTTCACAGCAAGATCATTTTTTTGCATGATAATGCACCATCTCATGCTGCACATAAAACATCTGCATCTCTGGCTGATATGGGCATAAAAGGGGACAAACTTATGGTGTGACCCCCATGCTCCCCTGACCTCTACCCCATTCAGAACCTCTGGAGCATCATCAAAAGGAGTGTCTATGATGGCGGGAGGCAGTTCACATCTAAGCAACACCTCTGGGAGGGTATTCTGTCCTCATGCAAAACAATTGAAGCAGAAACCATCCAAAACCTGACAAATTCAATGGACGAGAGAGTTCAGAAGCTCCTTTCGAACAAGGGGTCCTATGTGAAAATGTAACATCACCTAGAATAAAGTTTTGAGTTGAAAACTGTTTGATTTCAGTTTCTAATAACCTGCTAATGCTTATAATTTCAAAAATGACCAATTTTTTGGTCTTTATTAAAATGAAAAGGTTGATCGAAAAGTTTGGGGGATCTAAGAGTGTGGCAACCCAGTAGTCATGATTACTTCGAATTCTGACAATATGAGGGTCATGTTGCAGGTAGTGCAGCAAGAAGGCACTTATGTGTCTTGCGCATCTCGGAGCCCCAAAATTATTTTCCGGGCTAGATGCAGCTAAAAATTATTATTAATTTTAAATCTGGTGGAGCTTAGTATGGATGGCCTAATAGGATCAGTGCTGCACACTGCTACAAAGCCCAAATTATTTTCCAGCCAAGATACAGATAAACATGATTAGTAATTTTAAATCTGGTGGAGCTTATTATAGATGGCCTAATAGAATCAGTGCTGCACACTGCTACAAAGCCCAAATTATTTTCCAGCCAAGATACAGATAAACATGATTAGTAATTTGAAAGCTTAAAACGGTTGGTAGGGTGATTTTAACCAATCATCAAGCTTTTACTCTCCCCAGGATGACACAGGGGTAGAAAAGTCGTTTCGGATCCATGATTTGTTCATCTTTATGAACGTGAGTCTGTCTACATTATCAGTGGAGAGCCGCGTGCGCTTATCTGTCAGCACACCACCAGCAGCGCTGAACACACGTTCAGACAGAACGCTGGCTGCGGGGCATGACAAGATCTCCAAGGCGTAAGTGGCTAGCTCCGGCCATTTATCCAGATTGGAAGCCCAAAAAGAGCAAGGGTCCAGTGACACAGTCATGGCTTCAATGTTTACTTGGAGATACTCCTGTACCATCGTCTCTAGGCGTTGACTATGTGTCAGACTTCTTGTCTCCTGTGGCCTTGCAAAGGATGGGCTAAAAAAGTGGTGAAATGATTCCGCAAAATTGATGTTACCAGCAGATACTGTGGTTCTGTTACGGTTTGAGTGCTGAACACTTGACGGTCCCACGGTTGGCAAGTTGGAACTGTGAGATTCACTACGTGCACCACTGGTGTTTTGTGGAAAAGCACATGTAAGATTCTGCAACAGTCTCTGATGATACTCCTGCATGCGTGCATCCCTTTCTATGTCAGGAATAATTTCGGCAAATTTACTTTTGTACCGGGGATCTAACAGTGTGGCAACCCAGTAGTCAGGATTATTTCTAATTCTCACAATTCGAGGGTCATGTTGCAGGTAGTGCAGCAAGAAGGCACTCATGTGTGTTGCGCATCCAGAAGCACCAAGTCCCTGTTGTGTTGGTGGCGAGGTAACAGTCATGCTTCCTTCCTCTGTCCTCTCCCCCCAACCTCGCACAACAGAAATGTGATCAAGGTCTCCCTCATCTGATGAGTCTTCCATCAGTTCGTCCTCCACTTCTTCCTGGGCTCCTGCACCTTCCTCACTAGTTTGGCTGCTACCATGCGCCCTGGTAAAACCATCTCCCCCACCCTCACATGCCTGCCGCCTTGGTGCTGCCGACCGTCTGGACCTTGCAGATGTTAGCCCTTCCGCATACAACTCCTCCTCCTCTACTTCCTCCACCTCCTCTTGTGCCACCACCTGACTCCGAATTCTGTTTAACATGTGCTCCAGCATGTAAATCACCGGAATAGTCATGCTGATAATGGCATCGTCAGCACTAAACATCTTCGTCGCCATTTCAAAACTGTGCAGAAGGGTGCATAGGTCCCTGATCTGAGACCACTCCTCCAGCGTGATTTGCCCCACCTCTGGATCTCGTTGGCCCAGACTATACGTCAGAACGTATTGCACCAGGGCTTGTCGGTGCTGCCACAGTCGCTGCAACATGTGCAGAGTTGAATTCCACCGGGTAGGCACATCGCATTTTAGACGGTGAAGTGGCAGGCCCAACGACTTCTGTAGAGATGTAAGTCGCTGAGCTGCGGGATGCGAACGGCGGAAGTGAGCACACAGCGACCGTGCCCTCTGCAGAAGGCCATCTAGTCTGGGATAGTGGGCTAAAAATTGCTGGACAACCAGGTTCAACACGTGAGCCATACAAGGCACGTGTGTGACATTGCCCCGGCGAAGGGCCGCACCCAGGTTTGCAGCATTGTCGCACACGGCCTTCCCTGGTTTCAGGTCCAGTGGAGACAACCATTCATGAAATTGGTTCTCCAGAGCTGACCACAACTCCTCAGCTGTGTGACTCACATTTCCCAGACATTTCAAAGTAAAAACCGCCTGATGACGTTGAGCCCTACTGCCAGCATAGTAAGGAGGTGTGCAGGATCCCTTCTGCGCAGTTAGAAAGCTTGTGGCATGACCAGACAGGCTTTGGGTGCAGGTGGAAGACCGAGAGGAGGTTGAGGAGGTAGAAGCAGTGGAGGAACTTTGACATAAAGAGGATTGACGCACA
The DNA here is from genome assembly GCF_046119375.1 of Phyllobates terribilis. Taxonomy (NCBI): domain Eukaryota; kingdom Metazoa; phylum Chordata; class Amphibia; order Anura; family Dendrobatidae; genus Phyllobates; species Phyllobates terribilis. The sequence goes on from NW_027362766.1 coordinate 14,352,389, forward strand.
ACTCGTGGGGACGGCAAGACTTGGACAGCAGCCCCTTGTCCTGCTGTCACCATAGTTACCCAGTGCCCAGTCAGCGACATGTAACGCCCCTGTCCATGCCTACTCGTCCAAGTGTCTGTGGTGAAATGCACCCTGTCACACACAGAGTTTCTCAAAGAGCTTGCAGATGGTGAAATTCAACCTCTTAGCTTTCTCATGGCTAGGAGGAAATGGTCTTTTACTTGTCCACATCTGAGGGACCGAGGGCTGGCTATTGTGCTTAGACGGGGTTGATAAGGGTGTCCCCTGCAAACTGCCGGTCTGTGAGGAAGATGCAGGCGGACATGTTAGGTTGCCTTGATCCAAAGGTGGTGCTATCGATGTCGGACAGCGCTCAACACCAGCTGGTGTTACCACCTCCAAAGAAAATGATGACCTGCCAATCACGCTGACTGTTGAGGGTAAAGAGGTGGCAGGTCTGCGCCCCAAAACAGGTGTGACTGCTGTCCCCCCAGTCACAGAGGATGAAGAGGCCGCGGATGCACAAGATATGGCAGACGGTGGTTGGCCCGGCCGGCTAGGCCGCATTGTAGCACACTGAGCTTCCCACTGCAACTTATGCTTCATGTCCATGTGCCGGTTCATGCATGAAGTACTCAAACTATGTATTTTTTGGCCTCTACTTAGCTTTTGCTGACAAATGTTACAGATGGGTCATCTTTATCGATCTGAAAAAATGCCCAGGCTATGCAAGGCTTAGCACCCATGCGACCTGAAGAGCCACCACGACTTGTGGTGAGAGGCAGAGTTGTGTTTGAGGATGCAGTTGTTGACGTGCTTCCAGTACTACGTCTCTGTCCAGGAAGGCGCAACCTGACCTCGTCGTCACTAGCATCTTCCTCCACCTCCTCTGCTGACCTCATCTCTTGGCTGACTGTGGGTTGACAGTAAGTGGGACTCCAACCTCATCATCATCACCCTGTGCGTTATCACACCCGTCGTCCTCAGAGCCAACCTGTTCCTGCCCTGACAAAAAACTAAAGTTGTCGCTCCAATCAGGTATTTGATTCTCATCATCGTCTTCCTCATTGTCTCCACCAACAGGAGTTACAGTTTGGGAATGAGGGTCTACATTATGGTCAGAACCTTCTGCGTCTGGTCCTGTATCCGACTCATAAAGATTCTGGGCATCAGTGCAGATCATTTCCTCGTCTGGATTCACAGAAGCGCTGGAGTCGACCTCTGATTCCCAGGCTATAGTATGAGTAAACAGCTCTGCAGACTCAACCATCTGTTCTACCTCATACTCAGACGGGCAGCTGGAGATTTGGGAGCTGTGAGGAAGCAAGTGCGATTGGGGTGACACCTTTGAGGACTGGAGTATTTGTGATGTTGAAGTTGATGTGGAGGAGAGCCCACTTAAAGGAGCACTTGATATCCGTTGAAGCACCTGCTGTTTTTGTGCCTCATCTGAAATTTGTAGCGATTGGCGTGGCCGTAAGAAAGGGATCTTTTCACATTGTCCGCTAAAAGAAGTAGAAATTTTAGTTTGGCTGGAAGATGGTCTTTCTTCTGCAGATGTTACTGTTGCTTTAACACCTACCCCACGGACACAACCTTTTTTCCCCTTCCCAACACGCCTATTCCCCTTTCCACCAGCAGCAGGCCTTTTTCCACTCATTTTGGTGGTTAACTAATTCACAACTCTGGAGTTGTTTGCACAAAAAAACAATGGATGGGAACCGAGCAGAGCTGAGTGGCCAAACTGTGGTATTAGGCCAAAACTATTGGCTGGGTTAGATGGAGAAAAAAATTATATTCGATTTGCAACCTGATGGAGGTCAGTATAGATGGACTAATACAACAAGTCCCACACACAGCTAGAAGCCCAAATATTTTTTCAGAGCTAGATGCAAACAAAAAATTATTTTGAATTTGCAACCTGATGGAGGTCAGTATAGGTGGACTAATAGAACAAGTCCCACACACTGCTAGAAGGCCAAATATTTTTTCAGAGCTAGATGCAGACAAAAAATTATTTTGAATTTGCAACCTGATGGAGGTCAGTATAGGTGGACTAATAGAACAAGTCCCACACACTGCTAGAAGGCCAAATATTTTTCAGAGCTAGATGCAGAAAAAAATTATATTCAGTTTGCAACCTGATGGAGATCTGTATAGATGGATTAATAGAACAAGTCCCACACACAGCTAGAAGCCCAATATTTTTTCAGAGGTAGATGCAGAAAAAAAATTATTTTTAATTTGCAACCTGATGGAGGTCAGTATAGATGGACTAATAGAGAAAGTCCCACACACTGCTAGAAGGCCAAATATTTTTTCAGAGCTAGATGCAGAAAAAAATTATATTCAGTTTGCAACCTGATGGAGGTCAGTATAGATGGACTAATAGAACAAGTTCCACACACAGCTAGAAGCCCAAATATTTTTTCAGAGGAAGATGCAGATAAAAATTATTTTTAATTTGCAACCTGATGGAGGTCAGTATAGATGGACTAATAGAGAAAGTCCCACACACTGCTAGAAGGCCAAATATTTTTTCAGAGCTAGATGCAGATAAAATTTATTTTTAATTTGCAACCTGATGGAGGTCAGTATAGATGGACTAATAGAGAAAGTCCCACACACTGCTAGAAGGCCAAATATTTTTTCAGAGCTAGATGCAGATAAAAATTATTTTTAATTTGCAACCTGATGGAGGTCAGTATAGATGGACTAATAGAGAAAGTCCCACACACTGCTAGAAGGCCAAATATTTTTTCAGAGCTAGATGTAAAAAAAAATTATATTCAGTTTGCAACCTGATGGAGGTCAGTATAGATGGACTAATAGAACAAGTCCCACACACTGCTAGAAGCCCAAATATTTTTTCAGAGGTAGATGCAGTTAAAAATTATTTTTAATTTGCAACCTGATGGAGGTCAGTATAGATGGACTAATAGAGAAAGTCCCACACACTGCTAGAAGGCCAAATATTTTTTCAGAGCTAGATGCAGATAAAAATTATTTTTAATTTGCAACCTGATGGAGGTCAGTATAGATGGACTAATAGAGAAAGTCCCACACACTACTAGAAGGCCAAATATTTTTTCAGAGCTAGATGCAGAAAAAAATTATATTCAGTTTGCAACCTGATGGAGGTCAGTATAGATGGACTAATAGAACAAGTCCCACACACAGCTAGAAGCCCAAATATTTTTTCAGAGGTAGATGCAGATAAAAATTATTTTTAATTTGCAACCTGATGGAGGTCAGTATAGATGGACTAATAGAGAAAGTCCCACACACTGCTAGAAGGCCAAATATTTTTTCAGAGCTAGATGCAGATAAAACTTAATTTTAATTTGCAACCTGATGGAGGTCAGTATAGATGGACTAATAGAGAAAGTCCCACACACTGCTAGAAGGCCAACTATTTTTTCAGAGCTAGATGCAGAAAAAAATTATATTCAGTTTGCAACCTGATGGAGGTCTGTATAGATGGATTAATAGAACAAGTCCCACACACAGCTAGAAGCCCAATATTTTTTCAGAGGTAGATGCAGAAAAAAAATATATTCAGTTTGCAACCTGATGGAGGTCTATATAGATGGATTAATAGAACAAGTCCCACACACAGCTAGAAGCCCAATATTTTTTCAGAGCTAGATGCAGGAAAAAAATATATTCAGTTTGCAACCTGATGGAGGTCAGTATAGATGGACTAATAGAGAAAGTCCCACACACTGCTAGAAGGCCAAATATTTTTTCAGAGCTAGATGCAGAAAAAAATTATATTCAGTTTGCAACCTGATGGAGGTCAGTATAGATGGACTAATAGAACAAGTCCCACACACAGCTAGAAGCCCAAATATTTTTTCAGAGGTAGATGCAGATAAAAATTATTTTTAATTTGCAACCTGATGGAGGTCAGTATAGATGGACTAATAGAGAAAGTCCCATACACTGCTAGAAGGCCAAATATTTTTTCAGATCTAGATGCAGATAAAAATTATTTTTAATTTGCAACCTGATGGAGGTCAGTATAGATGGACTAATAGAGAAAGTCCCACACACTGCTAGAAGGCCAAATATTTTTTTCAGAGCTAGATGCAGAAAAAAATTATATTCAATTTGCAACCTGATGGAGGTCAGTATAGATGGACTAATAGAATGATGCTATGCCCAAAAGATTTTACTTCACTAGGTGCAGTAAAAAAATTGGTATTCTATACACAGGTGGTATATCTTGCAACACAGATAGGCTACTCCACTGACTAACACACTCTGCAATAGGCCAAAAAGGATTAGCTTTGCTAGATTCAGCCAAATGCTGTGAAAAAAACTTGCACAGCACTGGCACAGACCTGCCTGGCAAAAACTGATAGGAACTGATGTAACCTAGTCCTGAAAAGGACTGCAATTACAATTAGTCTTTACTCCCACAATCTATCTATTTAAGAGCACAGACCTGCCTGATAAAAATCGTAGGAAATGCTGTAACCTAGTCCTTAAAAGGACTGCAATCACAACTATCCCCTACTTCCAAGCTATCTGTAGATTTGTGCGAAAATTGGCTTGAAATTAACAAGGTATAGCGCACACAGCAACAGCGGTGCCGTCTAACACGCAGCTGCAGCAGTGAGAAAATGGTGGCGACGGGGAAAATGGCTTGGTCTTATAGGGCAAGGACATGTGACATACACTGCCAATGACACATGCCCTTGCTTGTGTGAAAAACAGCAGTTCGCTCCGTGTGTGCGCTGCTGATAGGCTGACAGACTGCACCTCCCCACTGCAAATGCGGGAAAGAGAAAAAAAAATTTAGATCTTCATTATTCCTGCAGAGATCCAGCCCCTGCCCCTCCCCACACCCCGCTGTACACTCAAACTGCGTATTAACATTAATTTTCATCATTACTGAGAAAAAATCCAGTTATGATTTTGGTGCACGAACAGTTATCGAACATAACCTCGAACAGCCAAATTTTTCTCAAATCGTTCGTGTTCGCCGAACGGCTCGAACACCGCCCAAAACAGCTCGAATTTGAGATTGGCGAACAGTTCGAGTAGAACAACGCTCATCTCTAGTAAGGAGTAGTCCGTGACATCTCAATCTTGTACAACCGGTGCAGCTCTTCCATCACCCGGCCATGGAAGCAGGCGCCTTGATCGGAATGGATCCTCTTTGGGCAGCCGTACACCCGAATGAAGTCTCGGCTCTGCTGACTCGGCGGTCTGGTCCCTGGTCGGGGTCACTACCGCAAACTTTGTGAAGTGGTCTGTCATTACCAGGCAATGTTCATACCCGAGAGGCACCGGTCCAACAGCCAAATAGTCGATCATCAGCACCTCTAAGGGGACAGAAGTCACAATGGTTTGTATGGGGACCCGCTGCTCCGTGGGCTTAACCAGCTCACAGCTCCGACATCTTTGACAAGTGTCTTCTATTGTTACTCGCAGTCGGGGATGATACACCAGCCTATGCAACCACTGAAATGTCTTCTCTGGTCTGACGTGAGCCCCTCGTTCATGAGCCTCCTTGGCCACTACTCCGACCAACTTCTCTGGGATCACCACTTGCCAGGTGGTCCCGAACTCTCACAGTAGCTGCACCCATCGGTACAGCAGCCCGTCTCGCAAACACAGTCTCTCCCTTTTTCCCAGCATTTTCAATGCTCCCGGGGACAGGTTTCTCCTCTCTTCTCGACTGGGGACTTGCCGCAAAGCCACCCATTGATGTAATTGAGCAACTTCTCTGTCAGTCTGTTGAAGTCGGATCCAGTCATCTCTTGGCTGCCCAAGCACTTGTTCTTCCGACGTCTCTCCAACCTGTCCCTGTGCCGCTGTCAGCGGTCCCATGAAACTTCGGAAGCTAGGGGTCTCTTCCGCCTCCAAATCTTCATCGCGGTCATGATCAGGCCGTTCATATGTCACTCTGGAGAGGGCGTCGGCGTGAGTATTCTCTGCCTTAGGCCGGTAGGCAATCTTATACCGGTACCTGGCCATGCGGGCCACCCACCGCTGCTCCAGGGCTCCCAATTTCGCATTCTCCAGGTGGGCCAGCGGGTTGTTATCTGTTCTGTTCACCAGTACTTCGGACCCGGACAAATACTCTGCAAACTTCTCGGTCATTGCCCAAACCAGAGCCAGCAACTCTAATTTGAAAGAGCTATAATTATCTGGGTTCCTCTCGGAGTCGTGAAGGAAGCGACTGGCATACGCAATCACGCGCTCTTTCCCCTCCTGTGCTTGGGATAACACGGCTCCTAGACCATGTAGGCTCCCATCAGTGTGGAGTATGAATGGTTGGGAGAAATCCGCATAGGCAATTATTGGGGCCTCGGTCAGGGCCATTTTTAGGGCACGGAAAGCCTCTTCCTGGCTGCTTCCCCACCGAATCGCCTGATTCTTGGAGCCCGCCGGCACTCCCTTAAGTAGCTCCAGCAATGGGTTGGCTATGCGGGTGAAGCTCTTCACGAATCTTCGGTAGTACCCGGCAAGTCCCAGGAAGGCCCGAACGTCCTTTACTGTCTTCGGGGTAGGCCACTCCTGTACGGCGGCCACCTTCTCCCGGGTGGACATGACTCCTTCACCGGATACAGTATGACCGAGATATTCAATCTGTTTGCGGAACAGGTGGCACTTCTGGGGCTTCACCTTTAAGCCATGACTCTGTAGGCGACTCAGCACTTGCTCCAGTCGCTGGAGGTGCTCCTCGAAGGTGGCGGCATAGACAATTATGTCGTCAAGGTAAATCAGTGTTGCCTCGAAGTTCAAATCGCCCAGGCACCTCTCCATCAGACGCTGGAACGTCCCGGGGGCGTTAGTCAGGCCGAAGGGTATCTGATTGAACTCGAACAGTCCCATGGGTAATATGAACGCCGTCTTCGCATGGTCATGTTCGGCCACGGGCACCTGCCAGTACCCACTGGCCAGATCCAAGGAGGAGAAGTATCTTGCCTTCCCTAACTCTGACAGAGACTCTTTGATTCGAGGTAGTGGTTAAGAGTCCAGTACTGTACAGGCATTCAGTCGTCTATAGTCCACACAGAACCGCAGGGTCCCATCTTTCTTCCGGACCAGGACAATCGGGGCTGCCCACGGACTCTGACTCTCCTGTATCACACCATTCTGTAACATATGGGCTAGCACCTCCTTAACCTCTTTATACATCTGGGGAGGTATCGGCCGGTATCTCTCCCGCACTAGGGCAACGCTCCCCGTGGGAATCTCGTGGGTAATGGCTTCGGTGCAACCAAAATCATCCTCATGGCGAGCAAAGACTTCCTGGTACCGCTCCAGTACCTCCTCAACCTGCTGCACCTGTCGAGGTGTAATTCCCATCAATTCAGCCCGCATTCGTTCTAGGATTCTTCATCCCCCCTTCGCACTAGCCCGGTGGGGTTCCGGCGGCACGGTGACCGCCAGAGTCCAGGGGTCTCCTCGTACAGCGGACAGCTGTACCACATCAGGTCACACCAACTTCTCTGGCATTCCCAGAATCTGGGCTATTTCCGCCCTGGGAGGTAATGTGAGATCATCTTCGCCCAGATTAACACACCGCACTATAACATTGCCACCCTGGACGGTGGCCAGTGTCCGAGCCACCTAGAGTCCGGGAGGTACTTTGTCCATCGATGTTGTTTCTATCTGAACTTCGACTCCCTCAAGAGGTGTGCAGGCCCGTGCGGGTAACATGAGTACAGTTTGTCCGGGCGGTAAGGTGAGCGCCGTAGCTGCTGGCACTATTATTTTTCCCTGGACCTTCCTTTCACTCGACGTCTCCTGAGCCTGGGCAGCTCGGATTAGTTGTTGAAAGACCCTCCTTTGGGGGGTTTGTGGGTCCCACTGGTCTAGAGGAAACTCCCTCGGCTCACTAATCAACACATTCATTCCGAGGGTCACCGGGGGTCCACTTCCGGTTCCCCCTGCGAATAAGACGACTACTTTTTTCCCCACATCTTTTCCACATACTCGGATCTTCATCCACACCACCCCTGCAACTGGGATGGGTAATTGATTAGCTGCCGTGAGTCTAATTACTGGTCCCCATTCAGGCCGCGCTATCTCTGGGAATCGCTGTTGGAAGTAGGCTTCTGTCATCGTAGTCACCTGGGATCCCGTGTCAATCAGGCAGTGAGCAGCCCGACCGCTTATTTCGGCAAAGACAGTCGGGCTGCTGGAAACCAGGTCATTGGGACTTCCTCTTTTTCTTTCCCCTTCCTTAGGCTCCGGGTTGTGTCCCCCAAACACGGAACCTGCTAGTTTAACAGCTGCCGCGACAGGGGCCGCCCTCGGCTAGCACAGCCCCTGGCGTAATGTCCTGCGCCTCCACACTTCCAGCAGGTTGTGTCTCTGTCTGTGTAGGGCTGCCTCACTCCTCTACGGAACTCTCCTGTGGGGGGGGGCTGAATTCAATTCTTTCCATAACTGGAGCAATCGATCTGGGTATCTCTGGTGTCAGGGCAGGGGTCTTCTTGAGACTGGACCATTCATCCCGCATCTCCCGTATCTCCTTCCACATCTCTCGAGCCCATTCCGGTTCAGCTGCAGGCGGGGTGGGTACCTCATTACTCCGGACCATCCCTGCCAGGGCCGTCACCCCCATCTCCTGCTCTTTCACACGTGCCTCTGCCCCCACTTCTAGAAAAGTCATACGTGGGTTGGCACGCAGGCGCTCCCGCAAGGCCTGCTTCAGCTGCACATCCCTGAGGCCTGCCACAAACTGGTCCCTCAAGATCATGTCAGGGGGGCCCATTCCCAAATTCCCCATGTAGTCTTTTCTAGTGATATAGGCATGCACCCTTTGTAAGGCATTAACATACTGCGTCACAGTATAGAATCATAGAATCATAGAATAGTCTCCCCCTCCTGCTACACTTGGTGAAACAGCCGTATCCTCAGCTCTCCTACATTCGTGGGATCCCCATGCATCTCCTCCAGTATCCGCACTACTTTTTCTACAGTATCCCAGTCATGGGGAGGGCGGTACATCACAGATTGTCGGGCCATCGCCGTCCAGGGCCAGTAAGGCTATTTCGGCTTGCATAGCTGGGGTCATCGGATGCATACGTAACATACTCCTAACTCTCTCAACCCAGTCCCACAGCATCATATTGTCCCCGGTGAACTTTGGGAGATTGCTAAGCATGGCCCCCAGCGGCAAGCTAGATTTAGGAGCACCCAGGATGGGCTGCTCTGCAGTGTCTATGTCTAACGACTGCATCCTGCCGACTACGCCAAATATAACATGGGTACTTTAGATGCAGCGACACAGAAACACAGAGCAGCCAATACGGGGTTAATAACAGGGGGGGTTTATAAGAACAAGGTCAATCTCCATGCAGGGAGCTACAAGGAAAATATGGGGGGGGGGAACAAGGAAAATAGCAGGTGAAGGTCTATAACTAACAGTTCACACTCTGACAAGATGTAGCAGAGCCGAACTGGTTGTAAACGACAGTTTTTTCACTTAGCTGACTCTGGCTCCTCACAAGGCAGTCGCCAGCAGATGCAGGTGATGATTTCTTCAGGCTTCCCTGCCCAAACAATGCTCCGTCTTCTGGGGGCAGCGGGCGGTCTCCAGTTTTACCCGCTGAGCCCCTAGTCCATAACACGGCACCTCATGAGCCTCGGCTCCACGGACCCTGCGTCCCTTGTCCCTATAGTCGGGCTTGACTCCTCCAGTCCACTGCACCCGACTCCTGCTCCCAGTACTTGAGCCAGGAGCCTGGACCCTCTCACACTGTCCTCCTGCGCAGGACTCAGCTCCGATTTCCCTCGCAAAACGTCCTCATCTCTTCCTCTCTCCAGTCACACCAGGAGTCCCTCGGTCATCTGACTTCCCAGCTCTGTCTCTGGACACACCCCCAACTTTCCAGTCACATGACTCCTGTGCTCGCAGTCTGTCTCCCCCCTGCAACAGGAGGTACGGCCCCGGCAGTTCCGGATCCCTTGCTCTGAAAGCACTTACACCCCGGTCTTCCCACTTACATACAAATCTGGAAAAGATTTTCACAGCCAGACATAAGAACAAGATGGGAAACCAAGTTGATCTGAGGGAACATACTGTACCTGTGTCTTTTCTATGTTTTAATTGCAAAACAAATAAAATGTGATATTTCATCAGTAGCATGGACTCTTGGTCTCCTCTAGTGCATACTACATATAATATAGTTGCTCTAAAACTGCTATTAACCATGGACATCATTTCCTGAACTGGCATGCAGATTAAAATTCAAATAAACTATAAAAACATTGAAAAAACATTTCCATTTCTTAGATCCAATTCTCATGCTTTGCATTTTCCACTTCAGATATATTCTGTCTCTCCATAAGGTTTGTGCATTACATTAGCGCTTGTTCAAGACGAGTGGTCAATGTCCATCGCCTTCTAGTATAATTGATAAAATCTAGTTCTATCCCTAACAATATGACACAATTTATGCTCATCAGCGTGTTGGTTGTAGAGTTTCTTTCTTTATTGATAACGTTCCCAGGACACATATTTATATTGGTTGTGAATATTCTGGATTGGATGAAAAACAAAAGACTGGATATAAGTGATCAACTCATCAATGGAATGAGCCTGTGTAACATTTTACATAGAATCTATCAACTAATAATTCACTCCATTATCATAATAAAAAAGGATCTTTTGGTTGTAAATCTTAAGATCTTGGTTCATCTTCTGTATCTGTTTCCGGTACTCTGCACTTTGTTGTTTTCCACTTGGCTCGCCATTCACTTTTGCCTGAAAATTGTGAACATCAACCATAAACTCTACGTCTATGTTCAATTTTGGTTCCCCAAGATGTTTCCATGGATCTTCCTTTCATCTTTCTTTGCTTCAGTTTTTATAAGTGTTCCTGCAGCTCTGGGATTAGTAGAAACTAATTTGCCTAACTCGACAGATACTCTAATGATTCCAAAGCGTTCCTTGCCAAAACTTTTACATTATCACATACCGTATATTGTGCTTTCGTTTTTGTGTCTTTTGCTATTTTTTAGCTCAGCTGTGAATATCATTTTATCTCTTCGTAGACATGTAAAACGGATTCACGAAAGCAGTGGAGAGTTTAGACCTGGGATTGTTGAGGCTCACGTGACTGCCATGAAGACGGTTATCTCTTTACTCGCTTTAAACCTCTTCTATTACGCTTTTACGTTTTTTTTAATTTTAGCACATGTATATCCGCTGTGGGATTATAGCATATCTTACTTGAATTCTTTGTTCCATATTCTCAGTTTGATTATATTAATCCGAGGAAGCAGCAAATTACAGAAAAAGCTGCATTCTGCTTGTCCTAATTGCATAGACAAGGCGTTGACTAAAATTTTATGATTTCGTTTGGCGACACTTATTTAGAAAACCTCTACATTTTGGAGGCCTGTAGTTTGCCGTAAAGTTAATTTCTCTGCTAATATTTAATTCTGGGAAGAATAAGTATTTAAAAGTGCCCAATTCATCAAGACTAGCGGTGTTGATGAGGATATGTGCTGGAGTCCTGACGTTCCTTATTCATAAAGAGGTGTAAGTCCCTTCAAAAATCAGGAGCACCAGACAAGGGTCGTCCACCTCTTTGTGCATCTAAATGTTTCTACGTGACCCTGCACAGAAACTGTAATATATACAGGAAAATCTTCAGCACGATTCACAAAATACTGTGACAGTTAAGCATTTGCAGCGTAACGAATAAACTAATTCCTTCTTTGATAGATGTATGTGAATTTATTTGAATGGAATTGAATTCTACTCATAATTTACAAGAATCACGTTCTCCAGAATGTGGATTTTTTTTGTAATTTGCTTCAAACGAATTCAGCAAAATGGCCGGCTAACCAGCACGTTACTGAACTGTACACAGCCAGCAAAAGGTTAAAAAAAAAACTATTTACCTCACTGCTCACCTGTCCAACTATTTACCTCACTGCTCACCTGTCCAACTATTTACCTCACTGCTCACCTGTCCAACTATTTACCTCACTGCTCACCTGTCCTATATACGGGCGAATCTTTCAAGGTTATGTTTGGTTCTGATTGGCAAACTTCCCAGTTTCGAATTCCATTAAATTCAATGGAAGGCAACACCAAATGCACAGACAACACCTTCAAAGGGGGCACAAAGCTGCGAAAACAGCTCTAATTAGGGGCAAACACCAGGAAAATTGTCATCAATTAACTCACAGTACAAATAGTATAATTCTTATTATTTACTATTATTATAATGTCATTTATTCCCCGAGCCATTACATGTGAAAAGGGGTATACATAGAAAACAACAAGTACGATAATCTTGAACAAAAACGAGTCATCGACTGGTACAGGAAGAGAGATGTGTTATGATCTGCAACATGAACTAAGGAAAGATAGGGGAAAGCTGTCCCTACAGTAAGACTAAGCTGAATCCCTACGATGTGAACAGACCCGCCTTAGTCCTCGGCTAGTCTGAACGAAGACCTATAGCATAAAGGGAGGGGTCCCTAAAAGAACTAAGGACTGGGACAAAAAATGGGACACCTCCTAAACAGAGAAGTAGTTGCAGAACACAAAAAGACAAACTGACAAAAGGTACTAGAGGTCCCAGAAGGACCAAACAAACTGACAGAGAAAGGTACTGAAGCACCTGGCTAGAGAAACAGTCAAACACTGAAGTCCAGCACAACCAAAAGGGCGGAGCTGGAATATATAGGCATATGGTCACATGACCACAAAACAGAAGATGGAAAAAACAAACAGGAGGGTTCTAGCAAGATGACCCTGCCCTCGAGGTCTCACAATTCACAAGGGATGGGTGAGGATACAGTAGGTGAGGTCAGAGCTGGTCATGCAGCGGTATGGTGGAGCGAGGGTTACTGCAGGTTGTAGGCTTGTCGAAAGAGGTGGGTCTTCAGCTTCCTTTTGAAGGTTTCCATGGTAGGCGAGAGTTTGATATGTTGGGGTAAAGTATGGAGTGGTATGTGATTGTGGGAAGAGGAGATAAGAGGGGATCTTGTGAGGATTGAAGGTTGCAAGGAGGTAAGTACCGGGAGTTAGGGTTTTGAACTGGATTCTGTTGGCAATGGGGGCCAGTACAGGGATTGACGGATGGGAGAAGCTGGGGAATAGCAGGGTGACAGGTGGACTAGTCATCCAGCAGAGGTTAGGATAGATTGGAGGGGTGTGAGAGTGTTAGAAGGAAGGCCACAGAGCAGGAGGTTGCAGTAGTCGAGGCGGGAGATGAAGTGGGTATCCACTAGTGTATTTACATATTCATGGTTGAAAAATGTGCGGATCCGGGAGATATTTTGTATTTGGAGTTGGAAGGAAGTGGAAAGGGCTTGAATCTCAAGTTTGAAGGAGAAATCAGAGTCAAGCTTGTGGGACTGGGAAGAGTGAGCAGCCATTGATTTTGATGGATAGGTCAGTTGGAGGTGATGAATGAGATGGTGGAAAGATGATGAATTTGGTTTTATCAATGTTGAGTTTTAGAAACCTAGCAGAGAAGAAAGATGAAATAGTGGACAGACATTGTGGAATTCTAGTTAGTATGGAGTAGGGATGATCGAACCATTTGATGTTCGGGTTCCTTGACTTTACCCAAACATCAAAAAAGGATTGTGTTCGGGCACCCAATCCTGAACATGAATCCGAAAGGGGCCCTAAACAACCGTGGTTTCCTGCACTGTAATCTGTGTGACAGTGCGGGAAACAGGGGCTTTGATCAGCGGTGACATCATAACTGCTAGTCAGAGCACTGCGGGATCATTCTGACAGATGTCAGCGTGATCCTGTAGCTGTGACAGTGACCCATGGTAAAAAGCTTATCGTTGATCACAGGCGTCGGCTGATGAGAGTACTACTCCCAACAACCGGCGCCTGCTGTCATTGTAAACAGCGAGCGCAGGCACCGCTGGTGGGAAAAGTAGTATCTCATCAACCGGCGCCTGTACTCCAAGAAAAAAAAAAGTTAAAATGAATAAATATTAAAATAAAAATAAAAAACACATTATTCTCACCCACACCTGATCCCCAATGCCCCTGTCCCCTGTAAAAAAATAAATAAATAGAAAAACACCATATACTCACCTTAACACCCATGTCAACTGTAATGAAGAAAAAATAATATACCACCATAATCCTCACCTATCTTCCATAATCCATGTAATCCCTAGTGTCCCATGCAGATCTCACTGATAGAACAGCCACATCGGTAGATGTGACTGGTCTATATGGCAGAGGGCGATACACTGACAGGAGCATAATTGCTCCTGGTAGTGTATAGCGCTGATCTACCATTAGTGAGGTCACTGGAGTTTATCAGCTGATGAAGCTCCGGTGATGTTACTTACGGCACTACCGCTGCGTGAGAAAATTCTCTCTCAGTGGTGGTGCTGTACGTGAGGTCAAAGGAGCTCATCAGCTGATGAACTCAAATGACCTCTCTCCTGGCAGCTCAGCATTATACACTGACACAGGAGCGATTACACACCTGTGTCACTGTATAGCCTGCTGTCCACTAGGACAGTCACTTCAGTGCCTGCTGATGTGACTGCTTTAGAAGTGACCCAAATCTTTGTGAGACACTGTGTATTATTTCAACACGTCGGACAGATGAGGAATATGGTTGCTTTTTATTTTTAATTTTTTTTTACAGGAGACCAGGGCTTGAATGGAATGAGCGTTAGGTAAGTGTTTGTTATTTTTAAATAAAAAAGTAAAATTGTGTTTTTTTATATCAAACAAAGGATTTTTTTCTGGCTGTGTGTTTATTTCACAAATTTTACTATAGGATTAGTAATGGGGGTGTCTAATAGATGACTCTCCATTACTAATCTGGGCTTCATGTCAGCTGCCAATACATGACTGACATGAACCCCAACCCTATTACCCAAATTGCTACTGCATCAGGGTAAGTGGGGAGAGAGAGGCTGAGCACCAGATTTGGCCACTGAGAGCTCATATTACTAGCCAGGTAAGGGGCCATTAGCCAAAGATGTTCCCTGGATATTAATAACAACCTACAGCGTATGTCAAACCTTTACTGGCTAGATTACAAGGGGACCCCAGAAAAAAATGGACTCAGAGTCCCGTTATAATATCTAACCAGCAAAGGTTAAACAGACAGCTGTGAGCTGATATTAATAGCCAGGGAAGGGGCCATGGATGCTGGCTCCCTCCAAGAATAATAATATCAACCCTCAGCGGTCCCAGAAATGGCACATCAATAGGAAGGAGTGGGAGAGCAGAGAGGATAACAATGAGGTTGTATATCCCACTTGGTGTGAACCCAGAGGCACGCAGGTGAGTAGCTCAACAAAAGAGGTGAAAAAGGAGGAAGATGAGGAGGTTATGTTTCAGCTTCCCGCACAGACTCGGAGTAATGCAACCACGACAAGCACTGACTCCTCAGCCACAACTCTGCTGTGGACAGCAATGGTCGTGGGTCTGCAGTTTGTGATCTAAACCACTAGACACCAAGGTGTCACTAGACACTGAGTCTTGGAATGCCCAAGTTTTGCGAGGCAAACTGCTGTAT
The DNA here is from genome assembly GCF_046119375.1 of Phyllobates terribilis. Taxonomy (NCBI): domain Eukaryota; kingdom Metazoa; phylum Chordata; class Amphibia; order Anura; family Dendrobatidae; genus Phyllobates; species Phyllobates terribilis. The sequence goes on from NW_027362766.1 coordinate 14,367,889, forward strand.
CTAACAATTCCTCCAATACTTCTGCTTCCTCCACCTCTTCTAGGGCCTCAACCTGCACCCTCAACCTCTCTTTTAATGAGACATGTGTTCCAACAGTGCAATAATACGTAAATTAATATGCCTTGGTGATCGCCGTCACACAGCTCAAAGGTTGTGGACAGCTATCCAAGCCGAGTTTCAGCAATGGCTGTCTCCACTGAACCTGGAGTCAAGGAAGGCCGAGTGCACATGTTGCAGCGACTGTGGCAGCAGCTACGAACCTTGGTGCAGTATGTCATTTTGGATAGCCTGGGCCAATGCAGGATGGACTTGTTGCAAATCACACTTGCGGTGTGGGCACAGATGAAGCATCTCTGCACCCTTCTGCAGTTTCAAAATGGCTATTAAGATGGTTAGCGCTGACAATGCCATCATTACAATCACTATATCACTATTCCGGTCACATACATGCTGGAGCACACTTTCAATAGTCTGCGGGAGCAGGTGGTGTTCCCAGAGGAAGAGGAGGAAACAGAGGGGGATGCGGAAGGGATAACAATATCTCTAAGTTCTGGACTGTCGTCGCACAGGCGGCTGCCAAGGGAGGGTGAATTACAGTGATCATGGGTGGCTCATGGTACCAGACAAACTGTTAATGAAGATGCAAGAGCCGAAGAACAAATGGAGGAGGAAGAGGTGATGGGCGAGCAACAGTTAGGAGATGAAGAGGATATTGATCCCCTCTCTGTTGCCCATATTGTAAGGATTACAAATAGTGCTGACTACTGGGTTGCCTTTCTATAAAATCCACGGTACAAGAGTAAAGTGTGCAAGATGCTTCACTTACTGGAAAAGGAACCCGTGTATGCTGGAGTATCGAAACACGCTTGTAGACAATCTTAAGAGTATTTTTTCCCAAAACAGCAGTGAGACACACAGTGTGCATCGCAGTTCTAAACTTTCAACCCAGGAAAACATTAGCAGCAGCTGTGTAACTGGCAGAGGCAGCACAGTTGCTCAGTGGTTAGCACTGCAGCCCACCAAGGACAACATCTGCAAGGAGTGTGTATGCTCTCCCCGTGTTTGATTGGGTGTCTTCCGGGTACTCCAGTTTCTTCCCACACTCCAAAAACCTAGTGCTAGGAAATTTAGATTGTTAGTCCCAATGGGGACAGTGCCAATAATATCTGTAAAGCGCTGTGTAATTAATAGCACTATAGAAGTGAGTAAAATAAATAAAAAAAAACATTCTTTGAGTAGTTTCACACATTTTGTTAGAGCAGCCCATGCACCAGCAGAACAGAGTACAAGTCTGACACGTAGTGAATGACTCAAGCAATATCAATGCCATCCAGGGGGGTTCGGACAGTTTTGCATTTTGCTCTTCAAAAATGGAAGTGGCCTGAGCTCACCTGTCACAGCTTGGAGGTTTTGTCATGCCCGGCATCCAGCATTCTCTCAGAACGTGTGTTCAGTGCTGCTGGTGGTGTCCTGACGGTTAAGCACATCGGAAGTCCCCTAAAAGTGTAGACTGCCTATATTTCATCAAGATGAACAAGTCATGGATCTCCAAGGACTTTAGCACCTCAGTCGCAGACTGGGCAGACTATGCGATGGTGCAGTTTTTAGTGTGCTCCATTGAGCTCGCGTTATTGCAGTCTGTGACACCTTTGTGTGGCTTCTGTGCCTGCTGTTGCTGATGTTACAAACAATTTTTTGAAATGTGGAGACTCCAAGTTAGGTCTCCATCTGGTGGGTATCCTGCAGTGGAAGGGGTGTCAGAGCCCCATTATTAGAGATGAGCGGTGTTCGACTCGAACTGTTCGCCAATCTCAAATTCGAGCTGTTTTGGGCGGTGTTCGAGCCGTTCGGCGAGCACGAACAATTTGAAAAAAATTCGGCTGTTCGAGGTTATGTTCGATAACTGTTCGTGCACCAAAATCATAACTGGATTTTTTCTCAGTAATGCTGAAAATTAATGTTAATAAGCAGTTTGAGTGTACAGCAGGGCGGGGGGGAGGGGCAGGGGATGGATCTCTGCATAAATAATGAAGATCTCCATTTTTTTTTATCTTTCCCGCATTTACAGTGGGGAGGTGCAATCTGTCAGCCTATCAGCAGTGCACACACGGAGCGAACTGCTTTTTTTCACACAAGCAAAGGCATGTGTCATTGGCTGTGTATGTCACATGACCTTGCCCTATAAGACCCAGCCATTTTCCACGTAGCCACCAATTTCTCACTGCTGCAGCTGCGTGTTAGACGGCACCGCTGTTGCTGTGTGCGCTATACTTTGAGTGTTAATTTCAAGCCAATTTTCGCACAAATCTACAGATAGCTTGGGAGTAGGGAATAGTTGTGATTGCAGTCCTTTTGAGGACTAGGTTACATCATTTCCTACGACTTTTATCAGGCAGGTCTGGCTCTTAAATAGATAGTTTGGGAGTAAATACTAACTGTAATGGCAGTCCTTTTGAGGGCTAGGTTACATCAGTTCCTATCACTTTTATCAGGCAGTTCTGTGCTCTTAAATAGATAGGTTGGGAGTAAAGACTAATTGTAATTGCAGTCCTTTTGAGGGCTAGGTTACATCAGTTCCTATCACTTTTTGCCAGGCAGGTCTGTGCCAGTGCTGTGCAAGTTTTTTCACAGCATTTGGCTAAATCTAGCTAAGCAAATCCTTTTTGGCCTCTTGCAGTGTTTGTTAGTCAGTGGAGAAGCCTATCTGTGTTGCAAGCTACACCACCTGTGTATAGAATACAATTTTTTTTACTGCACCTAGCCAAGTAAAACCTTTTGGGCATAGCATCATTCTATTAGTCCATCTACACTAACCTCCACCAGGTTTCAAATTCAAAATAATTTTTACCTGCATCTAGCTCTGAAAAAATATTTGGTCTGGTAGCAGTGTGTGGGACTTGTTCTATTAGTCCATCTATACTAACCTCCACCAGGTTGCAAATTCAAAATAATTTTTATCTGCATATAGCTCTGAAAAAATATTTGGACTTGGGCTTGTAGCAGTGTGTGGGACTTGTTCTATTAGTCCATCTATACTAACCTCCATCAGGTTGCAAATTCAAAATAATTTTTATCTGCATCTAGCTCTGAAAAAATATTTTGGCTTCGGCTTGTAGCAGTGTGTGGGACTTGTTCTATTAGTCCACCTATACTAACCTCCAGCAGGTTGCAAATTCAAAATAATTTTCATCTGCATCTAGCTCTGAAAAAATATTTGGGCTTGGGCTTGTAGCAGTGTGTGGGACTTGTTCTATTAGTCCATCTATACTAACCTCCACCAGGTTGCAAATTCAAAATAATTTTTATCTACATCTAGCTCTGAAAAAATATTTGGGCTTGGGCTTGTAGCAGTGTGTGGGATTTGTTCTATTAGTCCATCTATACTAACCTCCACCGGGTTGCAAATTCAAAATAATTTTTATCTGCATCTAGCTCTGAAAAAATATTTTGGCTTGGGCTTGTAGCAGTGTGTGGGACTTGTTCTATTAGTCCATCTATGCTAACCTCTACCAGGTTTCAAATTCAAAATAATTTTTATCTGCATCTAGCTATGAAAAAATATTTGGACTTGGGCTTGTAGCAGTGTGTGGGACTTGTTCTTTTAGTCCATCTGTACTAACCTCCACCAGGTTGCAAATTCAAAATAATTTTTATCTGCATCTAGCTCTGAAAAAATATTTTGGCTTGGGCTTGTAGCAGTGTGTGGGACTTGTTCTATTAGTCCATCTATACTAACCTCCACCAGGTTTCAAATTCAAAATAATTTTTATCTGCATCTAGCTCTGAAAAAATATTTGGGCTTGGGCTTGTAGCAGTGTGTGGGACTTGTTCTATTAGTCCATCTATACTAACCTCCACCAGGTTGCAAATTCAAAATAATTTTTATCTGCATCTAGCTCTGAAAAAATACTTGGGCTTGTAGCAATGTGTGGGACTTGTTCTATTAGTCCATCCATACTAACCTCCACCAGGTTGCAAATTCAAAATAATTTTTATCTGCATCTAGCTCTGAAAAAATATTTGGGCTTGTAGCAGTGTGTGGTACTCTTTGTATTAGGCCATCTATACTAAGCTCCACCAGCTTTGAAATTAATAATAACTTTTAGCTGCATCTTGCCTGGAAAATAATTTTGGGCATATTAGCAGTGTGTGGTACTCATTATATTAGGCCATCTATACTAAGCTCCACCAGCTTTCAAATTACAAATAATTTTTAGCTGCATCTTGCCTGGAAAATAATTTTGGGCATAGTAGTAGTGTGTGGTACTCATTGTATTAGGCCATCTATACCAAGCTCCACTAGCTTTGAAATTAATAATAATTTTTAGCTGCATCTAGGCCGGAAAATAATTTTGGGCTTAGTAGCAGTGTGTGGTACTCTTTGTATCAGGCCATCTATACCAAGCTCCACCAGCTTTGAAATTAATAATAATTTTTAGCTGCATCTTGCCTGGAAAATAATTTTGGGCATATTAGCAGTGTGTGGTACTCATTCTATTAGGCCATCTATACCAAGCTCCACCAGCTTTCAAATTACTAATAATTTTTAGCTGCATCTTGCCTGGAAAATAACTTTGGGCATAGTAGTAGTGTGTGGTACTCATTGTATTAGGCCATCTATACCAAGCTCCACCAGCTTTGAAATTAATAATAATTTTTAGCTGCATCTTGCCTGTCAACTAATTTTGGGCATATTAGCAGTGTGTGGTACTCATTCTATTAGGCCATCTATACTAAGCTCCACCAGCTTTGAAATTACTAATAAATTTTAGCTGCATCTAGCCCGTAAATTAATTTTTCTTCCCAATAGTGGTAGCAATAGAAATATGGGGCGCGCGCCTGGCTAACAAAAATATACGCTTCATAACAAAAAACACCAGCCTAGCGCACTGCATTAATAAGATGGCATCATCGTCTCTCCCAGTGCTAGCCCTTCTATGCCAGCTAGCATTCCTGTGCCTAAAAAACAATGTATGGGTCAGCGCTAGCCACGATGCTGTGGGGTCTAAAGCTGCTGCTAACGCTTTATCACAATTCAATTGGCAGATTTTCACAGAGCTCCTCCCCAACGCCCACCCATCGGGCAACAGTTGCCCACCCTCCCTATGGGATCTAGTGGCGAATAGTTTATGCCATTAATCAGAGCGTCAGTTGCCCCGTCGACGTGGCAAGCATATGGTAAGGCATGGGAAGAGTGGACACGACTAGTAGCAGGCAGATGGGTTGACCAATGTGAACAAGCCAGATTACAAGTCACCATAGAATTTCTCCACCAGCTAATGATGAGGGGCATATCAGGGGCGTCAGCGCAGTGGTGTCTGACCGGGGTAGCATTTCACTTCCAACTACTGAATTGGGGAGATGTGACAAAGAAATTCATCATCAGACAATCCATAAAAGGGTGGAAAAGGGGTCAGCCAAGTCAGGAGTGTAAACGTCCCGTCCCGTGTCACTAAAACTGATTTCTCATATCATATCCCTAACACCATTAACATGACACTCACAATTTGAAGCAACACTACTGTCTACTGCATTTGCGATCGCCTTCTTCGGGGCGCTATGCATAAGCGAATTAGTTCCTCAATCCAAAATTACCACCAGTGGAGGCTTATTACACCAGGACGCAGTCATAGCCAATAATGCAATACGTCTACGCATACGCCAATCGAAAACGGTTCCAGCGGGCAGGGGCACTTGGGTACTTCTACAACCCCCAAACGGTACACTGAGTCGGGTAACAATAGTAAAAACATATATAACCATCAGATCACAAAGTAATTTCTTCCTATCACACATTGATGGAACTCCATTATCAAGATACCAGTTCCAAGCTATATTTAATAAATGCATAACATCGGCAGGGAACCACCCCAAAGATTACGGGACACACTCATTCCACATAGGCGCGGCCACAGAAGCAGCAAGAGCAGGACTGTCAGAAACGGAAGTGCAGAGGATAGGGAGAAGGCGATCCACATGTTTAGCGAGATACATAAGACCGGACTTGTTATCCTAACGTGGTTTGTTTCTTTTACAGGTGACTCTAAGCCAACAGTGTGGGTGATAGGCCACTCGTATATATATTTGGCAGAAAAAAGGGCGAAAGTCTGCCCAGGCGGGAGGAAATTAGAGTTTCATAGCACATATTTCAACTGGAGAGGTATTAGAGGCCTGCTATGGCCACAGGTACTAATGGAGGTAATCAAGGTAGGGAGAGAGGCAAGAGGTCCGGTCATCTTAGTTATACAGGCCGGGGGAAACGACCTAGGTCATCACAAGAGCGCATAACTAATGGCAATAATGAAACTAGACACTGAGCGCATCAGAGAATTTTTCACAAAACTAGCTATAGTAAGGTCAGAGATTGTGCCGATAGCGGTATGGCAAAGTGCGCGAGACATCACGGCCATCGAACGGACAAGTCGGGTAATAAATATTCGGATGGCAAAATTTAGAAGAGACAGAGGCGGTGTAGTGATACAACACTGACAACTGGAAGGAGATAAAGCAGGCCTCATACGGCCCGACGGTGTTCACTTAATGGATATTGGACTGGACATATTCCTGTCAGGACTCCAGGACGGAGTGGAACAAGCGTTAAGAGTGATGGATGGGGGTCAGAGTCCTGCATACGAGTACGCAGGATCCTCCGTGGCCTGGAAATAGAAAGGACTTGTTGGAGAGTTACACTTGTTGGCCAACTTGCCAGTGTGGAGACCCAGGGCATGCTACAACAAGCTGAATTATTTTAGAAATAAAATGCCTTTCTAATGCAATGAGTATAAAGAGTTAATAAAGCTGTGACCGATCCTCACCCATCCAGTTGTAAGAGTTACATTATTGTATTGTCAAGGAAAGGGGGGCGGTAGGGGGGCTGAGCATCTGGGTTTGGTTGGGGGTCCCCACAGTCTGCCTAGGCTAGATGCATTTAAAAATTCTTATTAGATACACAGGCGGTGCAGCTTGCTTCGCAGCTGGGCTACTACGCCCAAAGTATTGCCTAGGCTAGATGCAGTTAAAAATTCTACGCTGACTAGCAGACACTGAAGCTTTGGAGCAGACCTCTGAGTAAACAGCTCTTCAGACTCAACCATCTGTGTTACCCCAAGCCATAGTGTATGTAGTTTCGTACAGTTAAAAGGGGGGGGAGCGACCCAACCCACCTGGAATTGACGATGCCAACGTCACGTAAGACACAGCAAGGGGACTCCAAAAAGAGTCTCCATTTTTTCCCAAAATTGTGGCACAGACCCCACTTAACCCTAGAACGCATACCTGGGGCCTCGCAGTCCCAGTTGCTTCAAACGGTTGGTGAGGTGAAATTACCAAATCCTCAAGCTTTTAGTCTCCCAAGGATAACACAGGGTTAGAAAAGTCCTTGCGAATCCATGATTGTTCATCTTTATGAACGTGAGTCTGTCTACATTCTCAGTGGACAGCCGCGTGCGCTTATCTGTCAGCACACCATCAGCAGCGCTGAACACACGTTCAGAGAGAACACTGGCTGCAGGGCATGACAAGATCTCCAAGGCATGGGTGGCGAGCTCCGGCCATTTTTCCAGATTGGAATCCCAAAATGAGCAAGGGTCCAGTGACACAGTCATAGCTTCGATGTTCACTTGGAGATACTCCTGTACCATCCTCTCTAGGCGTTGACTATGTGTCAGACTTCTTGTCTCCTGTGGCCTTGCAAAGGATGGTCTAAAAAAGAGGTGAAAGGATTCCACAAAATTGCTGTTACCAGCAGATACTGTGTTACTGTTATGGTTTGAGTGATGAAGACTCGACAGTCACACATTTTGCAAGTTAGAACTGTGAGATTCACTACGTGCACCACTGGTGTTTTGTGGAAAAGCACATGTAAGATTCTGCAACAGCCTCTGCTGATACTCCTGCATGCGTGAATCCCTTTCTATGGCAGGAATTATTTCGGCAAATTTACTTTTGTACCGGGGATCTAAGAGTGTGGCAACCCAGTAGTCGGGATTACTTTGAATTCTGACAATCCAAGGGTCATGTTGCAGGTAGTGCAGCAAGAAGGCACTCACGTGTCTTGCGCATCCAGGAGGACCAAGTCCTTGTTGTGTTGGTAGCGAGGTAAGAATCATGCTTCCTTCCTCTGCCCTCTCTACCAAACCTCGCACAACAGAAATGTGATCAAGGTCTCCCTCATCTGATGAGTCTTACATGCCCATCGCCAGTTCGTCCTCCACTTCTTCCTCGGCTCCTGCACCTTCCTCAACAGTTTGGCTACTACCATGTGCCCTGGTTAATCCCTCTCCCCCAGCCTCCCATGCTTGCCGCCTTGATGCTGCCGACCGTCTGGACCTTGGAGATGTTATCCCTTCCGCATACGACTCCTCCTCTACTTCCTCCACCTCCTCTTGTCCCACCACCTGACTCTGAATTCTGTTTAACGTGTGCTCCAGCATGTAAATCACCAGAATAGTCATGCTGATAATGGCATCGTCGTCAGCACTAAACATCTTCGTCGCCATTTCAAAACTGTGCAGAAGGGTGTGTGGCGCCCCTGAGGGTTCAGTCGCCACAGAGGTACTGCATCTCACCCAGAGATGTGGTATCTCACCCTCAGGTAAGGAAGGAGTATGGCTCGGGACCCTAACACCTGTATCCAACACATACCCGCAGTGGGGGTAAGGCGAGATTGCTCCTAAGGGAGAGCACAGTCCCAGGTCCCTAGCTGGTGGGAGGGTCCTATGTAGTGGGTGTGGGTGGAGAAAGCAGCTTAGGGGAGCACATGACAGGGAGAGTATAAATAGTAAGCCATCTTAGAAAGAGCAAGCCAGTCAGAGGAGAAGTGACAGGAGCAGAGGCTCTGCATGAGCTCTGCTCCGGAGGCGGGCCTAGCCTGGGAGGCCCAGGACTGAAGGAGAGAAGAGAGGAGTGGGAGCAGGAAGGCTCCAGGAACCGAAGGGACCCTAGGGGTACGGGCCGTGCAGAAGGCCACCCGTACGCCCGCTGCTACCAGGAGGTAGAGGGGTCAGGCCAGATAAGGGGAACCGGTCCCTCAACTAGCGGAGAAACAGCAAGGCTCAACTAGAAACCGGAGGCTGCAGCATTTCATGTACTGCAGGCCAAAGTCCACACCAGTCTCACTAAGAAGGTAGCCACATAGGACCCAGGGGACGGAACACACGTCGCCTGCCAAGGCCCGAGGATACCGGATAGAAGTGTCACTGGGTGTGAGGTGCAGGGAGAAGGCCAGAGAAAGGACACACAGAAGGGGGTCCTGCTAAGTACTCCGGAGCTATCTGGGGGTGGACTGAGCCCCTCACTGAGTACACACAGCACGACGGGGGAGATTGCTCTGGTACCTGTAATCTGGACTGCAACAACTGTGAGTAAAGATCTTGGGACTGCATCACACGGACTCTGTGTTCATTACTGACCCCTGCACTACAACCACCATCATCCACCCACACTGCCCTGAAGCTACACTCTTCCTGTGGGGAGTAATAATACCATTGCTGCAAAGCCACCAGCTTCAGAGGACTGTTCCGCAGTGGCGGCCCCTTTGGCCGCACTCCACAGGTGGCGTAGTCGGACATTATAAAACCCATATATACAAATTACCCTTGGATTGACCGCCCTGGGTCACGGACCGGGTCGCCGCCACAGTGACTACAACCCCCAGCGTCTACCGGCCCGGCTCCGGGTACCCCACGGCCCAGGGGGCACGTCAACTTCATAGGTCCCTGATCTGAGACCACTCCTGCAGCGTGATTTGCCCCACCTCTGGATCTCGTTGGCCCAGGCTATACGTCAGAACGTATTGCACCAGGGCTTGTCGGTGCTGCCACAGTCGCTGCAACATGTGCAGAGTTGAATTCCACCGTGTCGGCACATCGCATTTCAACCGGTGAACTGGCAGGCCCAACGACTTCTGTAGAGATGTAAGTCGTTGAGCTGCGGGATGCGAACGGCGGAAGTGAGCACACAGCGACCATGCCCTCTGCAGAAGGCCATCTAGTCAGGGATAGTGGGCTAAAAATTGCTGGACAACCAGGTTCAACACGTGAGCCATACAAGGCACGTGTGTGACATTGCCCCGGCTAAGGGCCGCACCCAGGTTTGCAGCATTGTCGCACACGGCCTTCCCTGGTTGCAGGTCCAGTGGAGACAACCATTCATGAAACTGGGTCTCCAGAGCTGACCACAACTTCTCAGCTGTGTGACTCGCATTTCCCAGACATTTCAAAGTAAACACCACCTGATGCCATTGAGCCCTGCTGCCAGCATAGTAAGGAGGTGGGCAGGATTCCTTCTGCACAGTTAGAAAGCGGGTGGCATTACCAGACAGGCTTTGGGTGCAGGTGGAGGACCGAGAGGAGGTTGAGGAGGCAGAAGCAGTGGAGGAACTTCTAGATAAAGAAGATTGACGTACAACTCGTGGGGACGGCAAGACTTGGACAGCAGCCCCTTGTCCTGCTGTCACCATAGTTAGCCAGTGCCCAGTCAGCGACATGTAATGGCCCTGTCCATGCCTACTCGCCCAAGTGTCTGTGGTGAAATGCACCCTGTCACACACAGAGTTTCTCAAAGAAGCGGTGATGTTGTGTGCGACATGCTGGTGGAGCGCAGGCACACCATTCTTTGAGAAGCGGTGCCGACTGGGCATCTGCTACTGGGGCACTGCGACGGACATAAGGTCTCGAAAATCCTCTGTGTCCACCAGGCAGAAAGGCAGCGTTTCTGTAGCCAACAGCTTGCAGATGGTGAAATTCAACCTCTTAGCATTCTCATGGCTAGGAGGAAATGATCTTTTACTTGTCCACATCTGAGGGACCGAGGGCTGGCTGTTGTGCTTAGACGGGGTTGAGTAGGGTGTCCCCGGCAAACTTGCCAGTCTGTTAGGAAGATACAGGCGGACATGTTAGGTTGCCTTGTTCCAAAGGTGGTGCTCTCGATGTCGGAGAGCGCTCAACACCAGCTGGTGTTTCCACTTCCAAATGAAATGATGACCTGCCAATCACACTGGCAGTTGCGAGTAAAGAGGTGGCAGGTCTGCGTCCAAAAACATGTGTGACTGCTGTCCCCCCAGTCACAGAGGATGAAGAGACCGCGGATGCACAAGATGGGGCAGACGGTGGTTGGCCCGGCCCGCTAGGCCGCATTGTAGCACAGTGAGCTTCCCACTGCAACCTATGCTTCATATCCATGTGACGGTTCATGCATGAAGTACTCAAACTATGTATTTTTTGGCCTCTACTTAGCTTTTGGTGACAAATATTACAGATAACACGAGTTGGGTCATCCTTATCGATCTGAAAAAATGCCCAGGCTATGCAAGGCTTAGAGCCCATGCGACCTGAAGAGCCACTACGACTTGTGGTCAGAGGCAGAGTTGTGGTTGAGGATGCCGTTGTTGACTTGCTTCCAGTACTCCGTCTCTGTCCAGGAAGGCGCTACCTAACCTCGTCGTCAATAGCATCTGTGACGCCCAGCTGCGCTTGGTATCACAGATCCTAGAAGAGTGCATTGATGGAATCCTCCACAAGAGGCCCCCATAAACATTCACACATCTCCACCTTCCACCTCAGACCAGCAGAGGGAGCCCGTTAGGGATATAAATAGGGAAAGTGGAGCTTGGCAGTTCAGTTCTTCTGAAGAGTTCCTGCAGTAGAGAAGCCTAAGAGTGGTCAGTCTGCAGTGGAGCTCAGTCTAGTCTAGAGAACTCCGTTAATAGTTCAGCAGTGGAGCACGAGGCTCCTGTTAGCTAGATTCAGGGAGGCCAGTTAGAGCTTAAGGTGTGCCGGCGCCATAAGATCGGTGAAGCGCGGCAAGCTGCTGTTAGTGTGTATAGCCTAGTGAGGGCCCGAGTAGGCCGAAGATGAGTGGAGAGTTAGTACATAGGGGGCAGAGGAGCTTAACCAGCTCACCCCGAAGCATTTACCGGACACCGGATCCGAGCTTACCGGGATCTCTATGACCCAGTAAGACATAACCGGAATCCCTGGAGAACTACAAGTCCCAGGATCGCTAAGGTGCTGATACGTAACAGAGCCAGGAGACGCTTACGCCCCGCATACTGGGAGCATGAACTCCAAGACAAGGCCCTACCACAAGGTCAGCCAGCGCAGGACAGAGACAAAGTTAGGCCTAGCTCCAGGCAGGTCAGAAACTTACTCCGCAGAGGCAAGAAACAGGAGGCCCTACACCCGCTCATTGGGGAGGATCCTGATATGCACCCTTCACCCTACAGTGCTCCGGGATGTGCCTAAATTTCCACCAGTAAAAGGTACTGAAGTGACTACCGTGTCCGTTCCCGTTCTTGCTCTGACCCAGCTGGGTCTCGCCTGTCCTGCATTCCCCCTGCATACGCTTTTCTGAGGCCTAGCTCCACCTGTGGAGAGCTATACCATCGAGCTGCCTTATCACCGGCCTCAGTGGACTGCTGCACCGCTGGTGCTTCTCACCAGATACCACAGGTGGCGTCACAAACTCTTATAAAATTAACAATTATCCACCCTTTTAAAGAGTGACCCCAGGGTACGGGCCCGGGAGCCGACTGCCGCGACATCACAAAGGCCAGGCAAAGGCCCGGGTACCGAGTAGTGTTGAGCGATACCTTCCGATATCGGGAAATATCGGATCGGATTGGATCGGACCGATTCCCACAAAGTATCGGATATCTCCGATTCCGATACCGGAAACCAATGCAAGTCAATGGGACAGAAATATCGGAATAAAAATAAACCCTTCTTTCCTTGTAGGTTAATTCTACATGAAGGAAAACAACTAAGAATAATGTATAATGTATTGGGGGAGGTGGGGGAGACAATAAAGGCATAAAGGTTTAGCCCAATCAAATGGAATAGCAGGAATTAATATTTTTTTTAAGACTTTCTGAGTTACGGAAATATTGACTATGTTAAGTTTTTTTATATTTTGTCAGATATTTATGTTTCACTACTTCCATGCTCTTCACCTTCTTTTTTACTTCTCCCACACTTTCCCCATTCATCATCCTCAGCATCAGCATCTTTTTCATCAACTTCTTCTTCACCTTCTACATCTTCTTCTTCTTTACCTTCTTCCTATTATTCTTTTTTTTTACATTCTTCATATTCTTCTTATTCAACTATTATTCTTCTTCATATTCTACTTCTTCATCTTCTTCATATTTTTCTTCTTCATCATATTCTTATTTGTTATCTATAAAAGTTTGAACATTACACCTTTCGTTCTGCCCGTCACAAAAGATTTACAGCAGGATTTGTCCACATTCAGTTTGGCCTGCAGCAGCAGGTCTTTTCCAGGGGCACCACGAGGAGGAACGGACTCACCCCCATACACTGCTTAGTCATCTTCTGCTTATAATTTAGATATTATCTTTTGCTCTGATTTTTAGTCTTATGCTTAATGTTCTTCCGCTTTTTGTTCTGCAGCTTCTTGTACTTCTGCTTCTTGGTTTTCTGTCTCTTGTTCTTCTGTATCTTGGTGGTTGTCTTCTTCTTCTTTGTCCTCTTGGTCAACTTCTTCAGGGTCATCTTCTTGGTCTTCTTCGAGGTGGTCTTCAGGGTCGTCGTCTTCAGGGTTATCGTCTTCGGGGTCCTCGTCTTCGGGGTCCTCGTCTTCTTCGGGGTGGTCTTCAGGGTCCTCGTGTTCAGGGTTGTCGTCTTCGGGGTCCTCGTCTTCTTCGGGGTCGTCTTCAGGGTCCTCGTCTTCAGGGTCGTCGTCTTCGGGGTCCTCGTCTTCTTCCGGTTGGTCTTGAGGGTCCTCTTCTTCCGGGTCCTCGTCTTCGGGGTCCTCGTCTTCTTCGGGTTGGTCTTCAAGGTCCTCGTCTTCAGAGTCCTCGTCTTCGGGGTCCTCGTCTTCTTCGGGGTGGTCTTCAGGGTCCTCGTCTTCAGGGTCCTCGTCAGGGAGATCCAGAGTGATTACCAAGAACCATTTCAAAAAGCTTCAACTTGGAAATGTAGCTGAAGGTACAAGAAGGCTGAGGAACTGCCGAGAACCAGCTGATGGTACTGGAACCCGGATGGGTAGCAGAAGGTACAAGAGAAAATGGAACTACCGAAGACCAGCCTTCATTGCCAGATCCCGCAGCCCACATAGGAGTCACCTAAACTGCAGGCACCATAGAGTCGGCTAACCTGACCGCAACACGACAGGACAACGCATTGGAGGCAAAGTGACGTTGACACTACCCGGAAACAGCTGGCGTGCTGGAACCAGGCTGGGCAGGAGAGAGTACCCGTGCCAAAGACACTGCCGAGAACCAGCTGATGGTACTGGAACCCATATGGGTAGCAGAAGGTACAAGAGCCAATGGAACTACCGAAGACCAGCTGACGGTACTGGAACTCGGTTACTAAGCAGGAGGTACCTGTGCCAGAAAGCACTACCAAGGACCAGCAGACGTTGGTGGAACTTGGATACCGCGAAGGAGGCACCTAAGCCAAAGGCACTGCCGAGAACCAGCTGACGGTACTGGAACCCGGATGGGTAGCAGAAGGTACAAGAGCCAATGGAACTACCGAAGACCAGCTGACGGTACTGGAACTCGGTTACTAAGCAGGAGGTACTTGTGCCAGAAAGCACTACCAAGGACCAGCAGACGTTGGTGGAACTTGGATACCGCGAAGGAGGCACCTAAGCCAAAGGCACTGCCGAGAGCCAGCTGACGGTACTGGAACCAGGATAGGTAGCAGAAGGTACCCATGTAAAAAACAGTTGCAAGGCCGCGAGCCGGCCGCAGTTACCAAAACCCACAGTCCTACAGGGGGTGCTTGTCCTATTGACACTATGGAACCAGCCTTCATTGCCAGATCCCGCAGCCCACATAGGAGTCACCTAAACTGCAGGCACCATAGAGTCGGCTAACCCGACCGCAACACAACAGGACAACGCATTGGAGGCAAAGTGACGTTGACACTACCCGGAAACAGCTGGCGTGCTGGAACCAGGCTGGGCAGGAGGGAGTACCCGTGCCAAAGACACTGCCGAGAACCAGCTGATGGTACTGGAACCCGGATGGGTAGCAGAAGGTACAAGAACCAATGGAACTACCGAAGACCAGCTGACGGTACTGGAACTCGGTTACTAAGCAGGAGGTACCTGTGCCAGAAAGCACTACCAAGGACCAGCAGACGTTGGTGGAACTTGGATACTGCGTAGGAGGCACCTAAGCCAAAGGCACTGCCGAGAACCAGCTGACGGTACTGGAACCCGGATGGGTAGCAGAAGGTACAAGAGCCAATGGAACTACCGAAGACCAGCTGACGGTACTGGAACTCGGTTACTAAGCAGGAGGTACTTGTGCCAGAAAGCACTACCAAGGAACAGCAGACGTTGGTGGAACTTGGATACCGCGAAGGAGGCACCTAAGCCAAAGGCACTGCCGAGAACCAGCTGACGGTACTGGAACCAGGATAGGTAGCAGAAGGTACCCATGTAAAAAACAGTTGCAAGGCCGTGAGCCGGCCGCAGTTACCAAAACCCACAGTCCTACAGGGGGTGCTTGTCCTATTGACACTATGGAACCAGCCTTCATTGCCAGATCCCGCAGCCCACATAGGAGTCACCTAAACTGCAGGCACCATAGAGTCGGCTAACCCGACCGCAACACGACAGGACAACGCATTGGAGGCAAAGTGACGTTGACACTACCCGGAAACAGCTGACGTGCTGGAACCAGGCTGGGCAGGAGGGAGTACCCGTGCCAAAGACACTGCTGGGAAACAGCTGGCGGTGCTGGAACCCAGGGTAACTACTAAAAACAGAGGAGTCAGAGGTGTAATTGGAGCAAGTTTTAAATCAGTAGTACAGTGGATGTGGACAAAGCAGGAGAATTTGCCGGTCACACAGCTGGGGATCAGCTGACGTTACTGAACCCCAATAACATTGGAGCAAACGTTGACTGTGCAGACGGCACTTCTGAGCAGCAACTAGCGGTATAGGAGCCCAGGGTAATTACTAAAAACAGAGGAGCCAGAGGTGTAATTGGAGCAACTTTAAAATCTGTAGTAGTGTGAATGTGGACAGAGCAGGAGAAATTGCCGTCCGCACAGCAGGGGAACAGCTGACGTTACTGAACCCCAATAACACGGCAGCAAGTGTTGACTGTGCAGACAGCACTTCCGAGCGCCAACTGGCGGTGTTGGAGCTCAGGGATAATACTGAAAACAGAGGAGCCAGAGGTGTAATTGGAGCAACTTTAAAATCTGTAGTAGTGTGAATGTGGACAGAGCAGGAGAAATTGCCGTCCGCACAGCAGGGGAACAGCTGATGTTATGTGGCGCCCCTGAGGGTTTGACCGCCACAGGAATGCTGCACTTCTTTAATGGAGTGTGGAGTTCCTCCTCTGAGGTAAGGCCGGTGTGATGGTAGTGACCTAACCTTTTGCATCCAACACCACATTTCCACCAGAGGGAGCTAGTATGCACTAGTGCTGCTCCCCTGGTTACAGGGATACTGGGGAACACAAAGTGGTAGGAACCAGTTAGTGGGTGTGGGTGGAGGAACAGTTAGTTAGTGACACTTCTAATTTCATACTTAATAGAAGGCCATCTTTGATCTTGGTCTTTTGGTCCTTCTGTCCGGTCCGCCTAGTGCAGAGTCCAGTCCTTCAGACCTGTGTGGTCTCTGGCAGTCTCTCTGTCAAGTGGTCCTAGTGGTCGTCCTGTGCTGTCAAAATACCGTGTGTAATGTGACTTCCCTCCGGGAGCCCAGATCCTGTGTGGGCCTGCACTGGCAAGGGACACAGCCCTCGTACCCCGATCTATGGGACGAGAGGAAGGTTGCAGACAAGGAATGTCTCAACCCGGCCAAGGACCAGGATCAAGAAGGCCCGGGAGCTTTAGAGTGTGGCTCCCTAGCAAATGGGTCCCGGGGAGGATGCAGACGGAGGGGAGCACGCCACCTGTCCTCGCCTACCTGATCAATTCAGAGGGATTCCGGCTGCGAAAGGGGTACCGGCCCCCGACACCCGACCTTGTACTCTACGTCCAGGATGGGAAAGCCCGGTTAGGCCCTGAGGATCCCGCCGGGATTTGGATGGAGAGGAATTGCCACCCGAGCCCTACACCTGAGAGGAGCTCAGAGGGAGACCCGGCCTATCTACACACGCACAGACGGGAAAGGGTAAAGTCTGTAGGGCAAGAACACTCTGGCGCAGGGTCGCTACCGAACACTGGACTTCCTCGGAGGTAGTCGGACCCCCGTCCCTGGTGGCCACAGGACTCCGCGAGGAGCAGGGAGAAGCCTTGCGCTGCTTGAGAGAACTGTGAGTAAAGCCTTGGAAGTTCATCCCTAAGGCCTCCGGACTGTTCATTACGCGCCATACCACGCGACATGGTGCCCGTACTCCCCGCACTACTAACCCCCCCTCTATCCTGTCTTGCCTGCCCTGAGGCCGCGCTCCGCCTGTGGGGAACAGCGAGAACTTTAGCCGCCATGACACCGGGCCTCAGCGGACTGTAGCGGCGCTGGTGGCCCCATCACCAGACACCACAGGTGGCGTAGTCGACCATTACCACTCAACCCGGAAAGCCCTAACATCATTTTTAATGTGACGGCCCTGGGCACGGAATGAGTCCAGGCCATGGCTGCATCCCCCTCAACATCTGACCCGGCTCCGAGTATCCCCCATCTTCCCAGGGCAGGGCTTGCGAGCGTCACAGTTACTGAACCCCAATAACACGGCAGCAAGTGTTGACTGTGTAGACAGCACATCCGAGCGCCAACTGGCGGTGTTGGAGCTGAGGGATAATACTGAAAACAGAGGAGCCAGAAGTGTAATTGGAGCAACTTTAAAATCTGTAGTAGTGTGAATGAGGACAGAGCAGGAGAAATTGCCGTCCGCACAGCAGGAGAACAGCTGACGTTACTGAACCCCAATAACACGGCAGCAAGTGTTGACTGTGCAGACAGCACTTCTGAGCAGCAACTGGCGGTGTTGGAGCTCAGGGATTACAGTTCAGGTGGTAGAAACATGAACACAACAGGAGACCTGGATACTGTTGCCACCCAATTATTTATTCTGGAAGAGGACTGGCAAATTCATGCGAGATCCAGGCCTTGTTCATTTTGAGAAAAGTAAGCCGGTCAACGTTATCGGAGGCTAGTCGCATGCGATGGTCTGTTAGTACACCACCTGCGGCACTAAAGACGCGTTCCGATAATACACTAGCAGCAGGGCAAGCTAGCACCTCCAATGCATACTGGCTAAGCTCTGGCCATGTATCCAGCTTACAGACCCAAACCCTCTCAGTGTACTCCCAGAAGAGCCATCTGGGAGTACACTGAGAGGGCAAGACATGTAGTCTGTCACCATCTGACGGAAACGTTGCCTCCTGCTGACTGGAGCCGTCTGTGATGGTGTAGACATTTGTGGCGGCGGGGACACAAAACTTTGCCACATTTGGGCCATACTGGTCTTGCCTTGTGCTGAGGCGCTGCTTCTGCTCCCTCTTTGTGCAGAGCTTCCTCCACTGCCTCGACGCACTGAGCTGCTTTGTAAAGCACTAGCAGCACTGCTCTCGGTTGGACTGGAGAACATGATGGAATGCACCAGTGCGTCTTGGTACTCCCGCATTTTACGCTCCCGGTTCAACGGTGTTATGAGGCTTTGTAAGTTGTCCCGGTAGCGAGGATCTAGGAGGGTGGACACCCAATAATCAGCCGTGTTGAGAATGTGGGCGATGCGGCGGTCGTTTCTCAGGCACTGCAGCATGAAATCAACCATGTGCTGCAGACTGCCAATTGGCCAAGAAACGCTGTCCCCTGCTTGAGGCGTGATCTCGGCCTGCTCTGCATCACCCCACCCTTGCTCTAGATACTGACTACTAGAGCATTGTGTACCTCCCTCCTCTGAACAGATGTCTTCCTCCTCCATTGACTCCTCCTCATCCTCCTCACAAAGTGTCCCTTGCCTAGGCCTTTGTGAGGAACCATGTTGCGCAGACTGTAGAGAAGCAGATGGCATTTGTGACTCCTCATCCTCCACCTCTTCCAAAACCTCGTCCCTTAGTGCTTGCAGTGTTTTTTCAAGCAGGCAGATAAGGGGGATAGTCATGCTGACTAGTGCATCATCTGCACTCGCCATCCGCGTGGAATAATCGAAGGCACGCAAAACGTGGCAAATGTCCTTCATAGAGGCCCACTCAGTGGTGGTGAAGTGTGAACGGCGCGCACTGCGACTTGTTTGCGCCTGCTGCAGCTGGTACTCCATTACTGCTGCCTGCTGCTCACACAACCTCTCCAACATATGTAACGTTGAATTCCACCTGGTGGGTAGGTCACATATGATGCGATGTTCCGGAAGACGTAATCGGCGCTGCAGAGCTGCAATGCGCGATCTTGCGTTGCTGGAACGCCGCAAGTGAGCGCACTCTAGCAGTGCATCAAGATCCGGCTAGTCGTTCAAAAAACTCTGCACGACCAAATTGAGCACATGTGCCAGACATGGGATGTGAGTGAGGTTGCCTAGGCCCAGAGCTGTCACCAGATTTCGGCCATTGTCACACACTACCATGCCTGGCTGGAGATTCGCTGGCACAAACCACACATCGCTCTGCTGCTTGATGGAATTCCAGAGCTCCTGCGCTGTGTGGCTTCGATTCCCCAAAGAAATTAATTTTAATACGGCCTGCTGACGTTTGGCCACGGCTGTGCTCATATCAGTCATCATAACAGGCAACCGCTCACGGGTCGATGTGGAGGTAGACCATGACGGCTCCTGCAGCGCTGATTCAGAGGAACTGGAGTATGAGGAGGAGTCAATGTGTACAGACTGGATTCCTGCAATCCTTGGAGTTGGCAGAACACGTACAGCGCCACTCTCAAGATCTGTACCCGGCTCCACAACATTTACCCAATGGGCAGTGAGGGAAAGGTATCGTCCCTGTCCATGCTTACTGGTCCACGCATCGGTGGTCAGCTGGACCTTGCTACTGACGGAGTTTTGTAGCGCATGTTTAATTTTTCCCTCCACATGCTGTTGCAGGGCAGGGACGGCTTGCCTGCTGAAATAAAAGCGTCTGGGCACGTTGTATTGTGGGACTGTCAATGCCATAAAGTTACGGAAGGTGTCAGTCTCCACCAGCCTGAATGATAGCATTTCAAGGGCCTGTAGTTTAGCAATGCCAGCATTCAGAGCCTGTGCTCGGGGGTGGTTTGCCGAGTATGGGCACCTTTTCTCCCATGCCTGTGCTAACGATGGCTGTAGACTGGCCTGGGAGTGAGAGGATGACAGGGAAAGTGGTGCTGTGGGTGGAATTACACTGTGTCTCTGTACAACAGTGCCAGAGATTCTTCCATGGCAATCCTGTGAGGAAGCCGAACCAGCTGTGTGTGAGCTGGAGGAAGAGGCTACTACATGAGCTGAAGAGGTGGTAGGTGGAGCTGTAGGTTGGCCTAGGTCTTCAGTGTGTTTTTGTAACTCCACCACGTGCTTGGTCTGCACATGTTTCCACATATTTGTGGTATTGAGGTTGCTGACACTTTTCCCTCTTTTCACCTTCTGATTACACAGCTTGCATTTGACAAAGCAAATGTCACCTGCAACTGTGTCAAAAAAGGACCAGGCACTGCAAGTCTTGGGAGGGCCCGTTTTGGATTTTGGAAGAGCCATGCTCCTAATGGGTGCCGAAGTGGAGGCTACAGGCAACCAAGTCTGCCCCCTCCCTCTACCTCCTTTTTGGGCCGTTCGGGAAATCTCTTCCTCAGAGCTGCTCCCACCACCTTCCTGTCCCTCACGCCATGATGGGTCAAGGACCTCATCATCTACACCACCCTCTTCAAACAACTGCTTCTCCTGGGTAGTCTCGACAGCACAGTACGCACCAGAAAGTGGCACCTGAGTCTCATCATCAGATGCGTACTGAGGTGTGCTGCTGACCATAGGCACTGGCCCACCCGCCTCTTCAGATTCAGAGAGACAAAACGGTTGCGCATCACTGCATACTACCTCTTCTTCAAATTCTCGAATTCTGCTTGGCTGGCCCCCTCTTTCCAAGCCAAGAGATTCAGAGAACAGAAGTACAGATGGCTCCTGTCCAGGGCTCTCTGACTGCCTGGGCAATTTGTCAGGTGGTGAAGAGACAGATGGGTGCTCTTCAGTGCTCAGGACCTGAGAGGATCTGGAACTAATTGAAGTCGATGCGTTAGCTGCCATCCATCCGACAACGGCTTCAATTTGGTCCTCCCTCAGCAGTGGGGTACGGCTAGCTCCTACAAAGCTGCACATAAAGGACTGTTCCCTGGTAAAACTGGGGGATGCTGAGTCACTGGTGCCCGCAGCAGGCACAGAATCCCCACGTCCTCTCCCTGCAGGCACAGAATCCTCACGTCCTCTCCCTGCAGAAACTCCACGCCCATGCCCACGACCACATGCCTTACTCCCTGCCTTCTTCATCGTGGTAGACTGATAAAGATAGGCAGAAAAGTACTAAGGGCTTAGTGTGCTTATTCCTGAACAGCTGCTAACAGGTATAAGAAACACTAATTTTATAAAGTGTGGACTAGAAGAAAAACGCCGGACACGAACATGCAACCAGAGAACATACTAATGAAAGATATGAAGTGCGACAAAGAAGGTCCAAGACAAGATACTTGGAAAATTTCTAATACAATCCACAGGGAGAAGATTGGAACAAAACAAAATCGTGTAAACTGCGTGCAAACAAATGCCAGGAGCCTGACAAACAAGATGGATGAACTGGAAGCAGAAATATCTACAGGTAACTATGACATAGTGGGAATAACCGAGACATGGTTAGATGAAAGCTATGACTGGGCAGTTAACTTACAGGGTTACAGTCTGTTTAGAATGGATCGAAGATTTCGGAAAGGGGGTGGAGTCTGTCTATATGTAAAGACGTGTCTAAAGCCTACAATACGGGAGGATGTATGGGAGGGAAATGAGGAGGTCGAGTCCATATGGGTGGAGATACATGGGGCAAAAAACAATAATAAAATTATCATAGGAGTCTGTTATAAACCACCAAATATAGCAGAAGCCACGGAAAGTCTATTAATGAGACAAATAGACGAAGTAGCAAAAAATAACGAGGTGATTATTATGGGGGACTTCAACTACCCCGATATAGACTGGGAAACCGAAAGCTGTAGATCTCAGAAAGGAAGCAGGTTTCTGTCAATTATCAAAGACAATTATTTGTCACAACTTGTGCAGGAACCAACTAGAGGGACGGCCCTTCTAGACTTAATATTAACTAACAGGCCAGACAGAATAACTGAGGTGCAGGTCGGGGGGCACCTGGGAAATAGTGACCACAACATTATACAATTCCACATGTGCTTCAGTAGGTGCCCAGCAAGGGAGTCACAAAAACACTGAACTTCAGCTAAGAGATGCGCTTCACCTTATAGACTGGGATAGTATCTTCAGTAATAGGAGCACGGATAGAAAATGGGAAATTTTCAAAACAGTCCTACATAGTCACTGTAGAAGGTACATACCTTATGGGAATAAAAGGGCTAGGAATAGGAGGAAGCCAAAGTGGCTACATAAGGAAGTCAAGAGGGCAATGAAAAACAAAAAAAGGGCTTTCAGTAAACTTAAACAAGAAGGCAGCGAGGAAGCGCTAATATCTTATAGGGAAAAAAACAAAATCTGTAAGAAACAAATAAGAATAGCAAAAGAGGAGACAGAGAGACTAATTGCCAAGGAAAGTAAAACCAATCCCAAACTGTTCTTTAACTATATAAACAGTAAAAGGATTAAAACTGATGGAGTTGGCCCATTGAAAAATAACCTGGGTAAAATCATAGAGGGCGATGAGGGTAAAGCGAACCTACTCAATAGCTTCTTCTCCACTGTTTTCACAAAAGAAAACAATTTATCGGAGGAAATGCAGAGTGATAAAGTAAACCCTCCGCTAACTATCATCCACCTAACCCAGGAGGAAGTTCAGAAACGCCTAAATAATATCAAAATAGACAAGTCACCAGGCCCAGATGGCATACACCCCCGGGTACTAAAAGAATTAAGTAATGTGATAGACAGACCGCTGTATCTTATATTCAAGCACTCTTTATGGACAGGGACTGTCCCACTAGACTGGCGCCAAGCAAATGTGGTACCAATATTCAAAAAGGGGTCTAAAAGTGACCCTGGGAACTATAGACCAGTCAGCTTAACGTCTGTTGTGGGTAAATTGTTTGAAGGATTTCTTAGAGATGCTATTGTAGAATATCTTAATGATAATAACTGTCTAACTCCATATCAACATGGATTCATGAGGGATCGCTCCTGATGGCCTTCTACGAGGAGGTGAGCTCACAGCTGGACCGGGGGGAGTCAGTGGATGTTGTATACCTTGACTTCTCCAAAGCGTTTGATACCGTGCCACACAAAAGGTTGGTATATAAAATGAGAATGCTTGGTCTGGGGGATAATGTGTGCAAGTGGGTAAATAGCTGGCTGAGTGATAGAAAGCAGAGGGTGGTTTTCAATGGAGTAAGCTCAGGGTGTGTCAGGGTTACTAGCGGGGGGCCTCAAGGGTCTGTCTTGGGCCCTCTATTATTTAATATATTTATTAATGATCTAGTGGAAGGGTTGCATAGTAAAATAGCAATATTTGCGGATGATACTAAACTTTGTAAAGTAGTTAATACAGATGAGGATAGGGCACAGCTACAGGAGGATTTAGATAAATTGGGGAGTTGGGCCAAAAAATGGCAAATGGGGTTCAATGCCGATAAATGTAAGGTCATGCACATGGGAAAGAAAAACAGCAGTCACCCATACATATTAAATGGGAAACCGTTGGGGAAATCTGACATGGAGAAGGACCTGGGCGTCTTGGTTAACAGCAAATTAAATTGGAGTGCCCAGTGTCAGGCAGCAGCTGCGAAGGCAAATAGAGTCATGGCATGCATCAGAAGAGGAATAGGGGCATATGATGAGAACATTGTTCTTCCTCTGTATAAAGCGCTGGTAAGGCCGCACTTAGAATATTGTGCACAGTTCTGGGCTCCGGTGCTCAGGAAAGACATATTGGAGATAGAGAGGGTACAAAGGAGGGCGACTAAGGTAATAAAGGGAATGGAGGGACTAGAATACCCAGAGAGGTTGTCAAAATTAGGCCTATTTACGTTGGAAAAGAGAAGGCTTAGGGGAGACCTCATAATCATGTATAAATACATCAGGGGGCAGTACAGAGATCTCTCCCATGACCTGTTTATACCAAGGATGGTGACAAAGACGAGGGGGCACACTATGCGTCTGGAGGAAAGGAGGTTCCTGCACCAGCATAGAAGGGGATTCTTTACGGTCAGAGCCGTGAGACTCTGGAACTCTCTGGGAGAGGAAGTGGTGATGTCCAACTCACTTAATGAGTTCAAGAGAGGCCTGGACGCCTTTCTTGAGAACAATAAAATTACATCTTATGCTTAGTTAATTAATCCAGGGATTTAATCTGACTGCCAGATTGGTGTCGGAAAGTGAATTTTTCCTCAGTGATGTAAATTGGCCTATACCGCATGGGGTTTTGTTGCCTTCCCCTGGATCAACGCTGCGGAATAGCTGCAGTGCACAAGAAATAGGCTGAACTGGATGGACGCTTGTCTTTTTTCGGCCTTATAAACTATGTAACTATGTAACTATGTAACTATGTAATATGAGCTAATGTGGCCTACACAACTGTAAAGTGGAGTGTTTGGTGAACTTTATTTAGGTTTTTTTTGTCACAAAAAGACACTGGATGTGCCCAAAGATGTAATACCGATAGTATCACAAACTTTTTGTAGCTATTACAATGCAGGAAGGTAACCTACAATGCAATAGATGAGGCTACAAAAAATAGGCTAATACTAATCTGGCTGGGCTGCAGGTCCCAATGCTGCAGAAAGGCTCCTCTATCTACTCCTATATAGTGTGTTTGGAACCAATTTAGCTGAATACGGATGGAACCACCACACTAATAGGAGAAATCAGGAAAAATGATCAATTAGCAAAAAAGGACAATGTTAGAGGCAGTGACGCACGCTGAGCGCACTACAACCAGACGTGGCTGAAGCACACACTACAGGGTGAGCTGCACTCACACACCAGACCTTGCAGACAGCG
This sequence comes from Phyllobates terribilis, assembly GCF_046119375.1. Taxonomy (NCBI): domain Eukaryota; kingdom Metazoa; phylum Chordata; class Amphibia; order Anura; family Dendrobatidae; genus Phyllobates; species Phyllobates terribilis. The sequence continues at coordinate 14,392,943 of NW_027362766.1, forward strand.
GTGAACAGCACAGAGCACTGTGCACTAGCGCTGCAAGGCACAGCGATTTATAAAGTAGCTTGGGTAAAGCAGAATAGAGCAAATAGGTAGCTAACACTGTCCCTCAGAACAACAGCGTCCTATCCCTAACTGAATTCACAGCAGAGTGAGCTCAAAATGGCGGCGGCGGCTTTTATAGTGCATCATGACATCATTTCAGCAGCCAATCACAGCCATGCCATTAGTTAAGATGCCTACATGCCTAACAGGATGTGCCCACACTTCTTAGGATCCTCATTGGCTGAATAAAATGAAACTGGCTCATTTCATTATGGGAACTTCCGATTCCGGTATAAGATATTGTAAAAGTATCGGAATTAAGTATCGGAATTCCGATACCGCAAATATCGGCCGATACCCTATATTTCAGTATCGGAATGCTCAACACTAGTACAGAGTCATCCCCATCCCCTGGGCTAGTCACATCCTCCTCCACCTCCTCTGCTGACCTCATCGACTGGCTGAGTGTGGGTTGACAGTAAGTGGGATCTCCAACCTCGTCATCATCACCCTGTGTGTTCTCACACCCGTCGTCCTCAGAGCCAACCTCTTCCTGCCCTGACCGAAAAGTCAAGTTGTCGCTCCAATCAGGTATTTGAGTCTCATCATCGTCTTCATCATTGTCTCCACCAACAGGAGTGACAGTTTGGGAACGAGGGTCTACATTATGTTCAGAACCTTCTGCGTCTGGTCCTGGATCCGACTCATAAAGATTCTGGGCATCAGTGCAGATCATTTCCTCATCTGGATTCACAGAAGCTCTGGAGCCGACCTCTGATTCCCAGGCTATAGTATGAGTAAACAGCTCTGCAGACTCAACCATCTGTTCTACCCCATACTCAGACGGGCAGCTGAAGACTTCGGAGCTGTGAGGCAGCAAGTGCGATTGGGGTGACACCTCTGAGGACTGGAGTATTGTGATGTTGAAGTTGAGGTGGAGGAGAGCCCACTTGAAGGAGCACTTGATATAAGTTGAAGCACCTGCTGTTTTTGTGCCTCATCTGGAATTTGTAGCGTGTCCGTAAGAAAGGGATCGTATCACATTGTCCACGAAAAGAAGTAGACATCTTAGTTTGGCTGGAAGATGGTCTTTCTTCTGCAGATGTTACTCCCCCCCACCGCGGGGTGGCTTGACCCACCAGCGGACAGGCACCAGTATTGAGAGAGGGGGGCTGGCCGTCAGGGTCCACCACAGCTCTGGCACAAACCCGGCGACACGGAGGTCGCACGGGCAGGAACGGACTGGCCATGTCGGCTTCGCACTTTTTTGGTTTTAGAAGGGCATGACATGCCTATATCTGTGTCTCCCCCTCCTTTTACTCCTCCACCTCTTTTCTTTTCGCATGACTATATGTACTTGTCACTTTTCCATGTGTTAGTTGTGTCTTCTGAGCAGTTTGTCAGCTTTTGGACACCTTTGAAGTGTTTTCTATGTGTTTTCTATGTGTTTCTATGTGTTTTTGTTTGCCTGCCATTGGTTTTAATGGTGTTCGAAGGTGTTCGACGAACAGTTCGACGAATATACGGGTGTTCGACGAACCGAACCGAACTCGAACACTACGGGGGTGGCTCAACACTACCCATTATACTATTTCTACTGTGGAAAAATTGATAATGTCTGTAAAGCACTTTGGAATTAATGGTGTTATATAAATTAGTAAAATCAATGAATAAAAAAAAAATTGATTCCACTTTAGTGGTGTCTGCCCCAAATTTTGTAAATGTTTGGACTCAAAGTTAAGTCTCCTTTATGTGTGTTGACTGAATTTGGAAGGGCTCTCAGAGCCCAGGCCTACACCTGTCACTGATCCACCTGTTACTGATCAAAGTTTAAGCTGGAAATGCTGCTCCAAGTCCTCTGCCATGGCCTGATTTCAGGAACACGCCATTAGTACAATCATTTTACATTCTGAAATTAGGACTCCTGAAAGGAGCACAATATTAGCACAAAAGTATTAAAAGCTGAAATGTGGTCTGGTTTCAGGACTATGCTATTAGCAAAACCAATTTAGATTATGAAATGTGGACTCCTGGATGGAGCACAATATTAGCACAAAAGAATTAAAAGTTAAAATGTGGCATGGTTTTGAAACCACTCTATTAGCACAAACAATTTAGATTATGAAATTTTGACTCCTGGATGAAGCATACTATTAGCACAAAAGAATTAAAAGCTGAAATGTGGCATAGTTTCAGGACCACACTATTACCAAAACCAATTTAGATTATGAAATGTGGACTCCTAGATGGAGCACAATATTAGCACAAAAGAATTAAAAGCTAAAATGTGGCTTGGTTTCAGGACCATGCTTTTGGCACAACCAATTTAGATTCTGAAATGTTGACTCTTGAATGGAGCATACTATTAGCACAAAAGAATTAAAAGCTGAATTGTGGCCTGGTTTCAGGACCATGCTATTGGCACAACCAATTTAGATTCTGAAATGTTGACTCCGGGATGGAGCAGAATATTAGCACAAAATATGCCGGAATGTGTCCTACTTTTTGTTCCAGAGATATGAGCCTTTTTTAATCTTTATCAAGTGGGCATGGCTTGCAGAGAATGTGCATACATACAGGTGCATCTCAAAAAGTTCATTTATTTCAGTTCTTCAATGCAAAAAGTGAAACTCATATATTATATAGAGTCATTACACACAGAGGGATCTATTTCAAGTGTTTATATCTGTTAATGTTGATGATTATGGCTTACAGCCAATGAAAACACAAAAGTCATTATCTCAGTAAATTAGAATACTTTATAACAACAGCTTGAAAAATGTTTTTACAATCCGAAATGTTGGCCTACTGAAATTTATGTTCAGTAAATGCCCTCAATACTTGGTCGGGCTCCTTTTGCATCAATTACTGCATCAATGCGGCAATGTGGCATGGAGGAGATCAGCCTTTGGCCCTGCTGAGGTGTTATGGAAGCCCAGATTGCTTTGATAGCAGTTTGTCTGCATTGTTGGGTCTGGGGTCTCTCATCTTCCTCTTGACAATACTCCATAGATTCTCTATAATAGATTCTCTATGGGATTAAGATCAGGTGAGTTTGCTGCCAATCAAGCACAGTGATACTGTTGTGTGTAAACCAGGTATTGGTTCTTTTGGCCGTGTGGACAGGGGCCAAGTCCTGCTGGAGAATGACATTTCCATCTCCATAAAGCTTGTCGGCAGAGGGAAGCATGAAGTGCTCTACAATGTCCTGGTAGACGGCGGCGCTGACTTTGGTCTTGATAAAACACAGTGGACCTACACCAGCAGATGACATGGCTCCTCAAACCATCACTGATTGTGGAGACTTCACACTGGACCTCCAGCAGCTTGGATTGTGGCCTCTCCACTCTTCCTCCAGACTCTGGGACCTTGTGGAGTATGTCAATGACTGCCTTCTGGACATCGGTCATGTCAGCAGTCTTCCCAATGATTGTGGAACCTACTGAAACAGACTAAGGGACCTTTTTAAACGGTAAGGAAGCCTTTGCAGGTGCTTCTTATTAATTATTCTAATTTACTGAGATAATGACTTTTGTGTTTTCATTGGCTGTAAGCCATCATCATCAACATTAACAGAAATAAACAGGTGAAATAGATCCCTCTGTGTGTAATGACTCTATATAATAGATTCCTCTGTGTATAATGACTCTATATAATAGATCCCTCTGTGTGTAATGACTCTATATAATAGATCCCTCTGTGTGTAATGACTCTATATAATAGATCGCTCTGTGTGTAATGACTCTATATAATAGATCCCTCTGTGTGTAATGACTCTATATAATAGATCCCTCTGTGTGTAATGACTCTATATAATAGATCGCTCTGTGTGTAATGACTCTATATAATAGATCCCTCTGTGTGTAATGACTCTATATAATAGATCGCTCTCTGTGTAATGATTCTACATAATAGATCCCTGTGTGTAATGACTCTATATAATAGATCGCTCTCTGTGTAATGACTCTACATAATAGATCCCTGTGTGTAATGACTCTATATAATAGATCCCTCTGTGTGTAACGACTCTATATAATAGATCCCTCTGTGTGTAATAACTCTATATAATAGATCGCTCTCTGTGTAATGACTCTATATAATAGATCCCTCTGTGTGTAATGACTCTATATAATAGATCGCTCTCTGTGTAATGACTCTACATAATAGATCCCTGTGTGTAATGACTCTATATAATAGATCCCTCTGTGTGTAACGACTCTATATAATAGATCCCTCTGTGTGTAATGACTCTATATAATAGATCCCTCTGTGTGTAATGACTCTATATAATAGATCCCTCTGTGTGTAATGACTCTATATAATAGATCGCTCTGTGTGTAATGACTCTATATTATAGATCCCTCTGTGTGTAATGACTCTATATAATAGATCCCTCTGTGTGTAAAAACTCTATATAATAGATCCCTTTGTGTGTAATGACTCTATATAATAGATCCGTCTGTGTGTAATGACTCTATATAATAGATCCCTCTGTGTGTAATGACTCTATATAATAGATCACTCTGTGTGTAATGACTCTATATAATAGATCCCTCTGTGTGTAATGACTCTATACAATAGATCCCTCTGCGTGTAATGACTTTATATAATAGATCCCTCTGTGTGTAATTGACTCTATATAATAGATCACTCTGTGTGTAATGACTCTATATAATAGATCCCTCTGCGTGTAATGACTCTATATAATAGATCCCTCTGTGTGTAATTGACTCTATATAATAGATCCCTCTGTGTGTAATGACTCTATATAATAGATCACTCTGTGTGTAATGACTCTATAGAATAGGTCCTTCTGTGTGTAATGACTCTATAGAATAGATCCCTCTGCGTGTAATGACTCTATAGAATAGATCCCTCTGTGTGTAATGACTCTATATAATAGATACCTCTGTGTGTAATTGACGCGCCCCCTGGGCCATATTCGTTAGTGGGAATATCCGGAGCCGGATCAGATGGGGGTTGTAGTCTTCCGAGTGGCTGTGACCCGGTTCGTGCCCAGGGTGTCAAACTCAGTTGTATGTGGCAGTCCTACAGATGTTATAAGTTCTTTATTGTCGACTACGCCACCCGTTGTAATGCGGTCACTATGGCCGCCGCTGCAGCAGGGTCCGCTGAGGCTGATGGTGTAGGTGCAGCGTTTGATGGTATAACCCCCAACGGGTGGGGTATAGCCTCAGGGGGTCAGGTGCAGAGGATGGGGGTTGTGGTGGTGCAGCATAGGTGTTAAAGGAAGACAGAGTCGGGTTGTGCAGTTTAGGGTATTTACTCACTGCTGATGTTCCGGTCACTCCAGCTTCAAGTGACCTCCCGAGCCGTGCTGCGTCCACCAGGTCCTGGATCCAGCCAACCCCCAAGCGAGTCCGGAGCGTGACCCTGAGCTCTCCTTCTGTCCTTTCTCTGGCCGTCCCCACTATTGATCCACCCAGGTCCAGCTCCCTCGGGCCTTCTGTTGGGTGACCCTTGGCCTTGGGTTCCCTGACCCTCCACGTGGTATGCCTTCGTGGTGGATATGGTGGGTGGCCGTGGCAGACGCTGCCCACGGCCTCCGGTCTCTGGCTGGGGTGTGTTTTTGCCCCCACCAGCTTGGGTTCCGGTACCCTGATGCCGGCTCTTCACCCGTAGCTTGAATTTGGGGTCTTAGAGTCCTCTCTTCTGCTTCCCCCTCTGGGTCTCTCTTTCTTTCTCCTCTCTCTCTCTGGATCTGCTCTGCTCCTCTTCCTCTGCTCTGCTCTGACAGACTGACCCTGTTCTTTGATGGTGCCCACCTTATATACACCCTCTATGTGTGAGCTCAGGTGACCAGCACCCAATGAGCTCCTATCTTTACCCAGGCTGCTCCCCCTATCTGCCCCTACACTACTTGGGATGTACCACCCCCCTCCCACTCCAGCCAGGAACAGACTCGGTCGTACCTGCACATTTCTAAGTGGGAGTACCGTTGGTCTGTTCCTCGGAAATGGGATGTATGTAGTGCATGCAGCCTACCGAGCTCAGATCCACACTCCATCCTTACCCGGGAGTGGAATATCACACCTCTGGATTGAGGTGCAATACCCCTGTAGCAGCCGAATCCTCAGGGTGCTACATTCCCCCCTGGTAAATCACAGCACGTCCTCGGGCTGTAAGATAAAAACAACACCAAAACATACAAATTTTTGCATAAACATAAACATAATAAAACATCATATAAAACTTTTCATATAAACATTCTCGTCGCCTCAGGCTCCTCCTCCGGTCACTGTGCAACGTGTGACCGGGTAAAGTGCGACAGTCTCTCTGGAAAACTGGTTTTCCCTATAAAACCGGTAGGGGGCGCTTTAGGACGCGCAACTATATACAGGGGTAGTGGCCGCTCTCAGTCCTCGGCCAGGTATTGGGGAGGAATGACCGCTCTCAGTCCTCGGTCAGTGGGATTTAGGGGTTAATCGGGTAACAGTTCACACTTGCTGGTCCCAACGGGGACTATATTTAGCAACAGTAACAGTTTCAGTTTCAGTTTATGGTGCCCCGACGGGCAACTATATACAGCTCCTGCTTCGCTGTACTTAACGACGGCGTCCTCCTGCTCTTGCTTTATGGTTACCTTTGGCTCTAGTTTCAGACCCGTCCTGGTCCTCTTGTTCTTCCTCCTCACACCGCAGCTCTTCCTCCGTCAGACGATGCACATGGAGGGCGTAGGGTCCTTTGGCACACTTGTGCCGGGTGAAGGTGACCTCGTCCCCGATGTAAAGGTCACGACCTCTGTGTCCCTCCGGTAGGTGGGACTCAACGTCTCTCCTCGTCACGAAGACGTCGCCTAGGGTGCGGTGGTCTCGGATGAAGCCCCACCCATGCTGCATGTTAAACTTTATCACAGTCCCGGTGGTGCGGGGACTATGCGCTGCACGGGGGTCTCTTCTGGCCCGGCTCTTCTGCTCCGCGCTCCTTACTTGAGCTAGCTGTTCCCGGACCCGCCTCTCTCTCCGCTCCCTCTCAAAGTCCTCGAGCTGTTGGCGGCAGCACTCAGCACGCTCCGCTGCAGCTGCCCGACTCTCTTGAGTGAACCCCATGAGATCTTCTCCAGTGGGGTCCCACTCAAACTGTGCTTCTGCTAGCGGGGGCGAGATCCTCTTTACGAGCTTTGGAGCCGGGATCAGGGGTTCATCCAGGGGTCTCTCTCTCCGGAGTCGGGGATGGTGGAACTCCGGTGGCCATATAAATGGCTGCCCATCCGGGCACGTATGCTGGGCGTACTGGTCCTCTCCCAGATGCGGCACTTTAGGTCTTATGGGCACGGTGGTGTTAGCGCCCGGGTTGCCCGGGCCTTGCGGCCAGGCCTGGGGTATCTGGAAGGTGAAGGGCACCGTAAGGACGGCGGCGCCCTGGGCTACTTGGCCCTGCGACCAGGCCGGGGGCTCCGCGGAGGTAGGGGGCGCTGTTGGTATTGCGGCGCCCGGGGGTACTAGGCCTTGCGACCAGGCTGGTGGTACTTCCTGCTTGGTCACGCCCGGGGTCGAGGCGTGTGACGTCACAGGGGTCGCGGCTCCCGTTTGAGGCCTAGTCTGCGGCGGTGACGTTGCAGCGACGGGCACGGCAGGATAGACTTCGGGCTCTGCGACGGGGAGCTGGGGCAGGTACGCGGTTTCCCGGTTTGGGGTATAGACGTCCCCTTTACCTGCCTCCACTCGTTCGGCTCCCTTCTCGGCGCCGTCTCCGGCCTTGAGTCCTCCCGCGCCATCCTCAGAGGCGGTCGGTCTCCTCGTCTTGGGTGGCGTGCTCCGCTGACGGGTCTCGGTCTGCTGGGCCATCTCTCGGCTCCACTCCGCCAACGTCTCTCGCTGCACCCGGGCCATCCTCCTTGCGAGGCCCTCCAGAGCGGTCTGCGCACACTCCCGGTCTCGGAGGAGCTGTGCTAGGACCTCCACTAGGCCTAGTGGGGTCGTTGTTTCCAGCAGGCTCCTGACCAACGGGTCGGTGCTGCTCTGCTCTCCTACAGTTGTCTCCAGCAGGCTCCTGGCCAGCGGGCCGGTGCTGCTCTGCTCTCCCTCCTCTGTTTCTAGCAGGCTCCTGGCCAACGGGCCGGTGCTGCTCTGCTTTCTCGCCATCTCCGGGTAAGCTCCTCCGATATTCTTCTCCCGGCTTCTTGCCTCCGGGTGCGCTCTCTCCAGACTGCTCCAAGCGACACCCATCTTTGTTCTCTCCTTTCGTCTCCTCCCACCTCGAGGGCGGTCCCGGGGCCACTTGGTGACTGTCAGCTCCAGGGGCTGTTCTTTCACGCTGACAGACACCTCTAGCATCACAGTCTCTGTTGGTGGGGGCGGTTTCCACTTTTGGCGCCATTTTCGGTCCTGGCCCACGATGGGAGGTGGCCTCTCGCCATCCTCTGGCACGCCCATAATGGCGTCCGCTCTTCCAAGGCGGGAAACCTTTGGAAATGGCGGGAATCGCTTCCCAGTGGCGGGAAACTCTGCAGATGGCGGGAAAAAGCTGTTAATGGCGGACAACCGGCTGGAATCGACTGGTGATGGGGTCCGATGGCGGGGACCCTCCGGAACCGGCAGGAGACTTCTTTTTGAGGTAAATTCGTTCTTTTCTTCAGGCACGCAGTACCCGGGTGTTGCGGGCACGTAATCCTGCCGACTACGCCAAAGTTGACGCGCCCCCTGGGCCATATTCGTTAGTGGGAATATCCGGAGCCGGATCAGATGGGGGTTGTAGTCTTCCGAGTGGCTGTGACCCCGTCCGTGCCCAGGGTGTCAAACTCAGTTGTATGTGGCAGTCCTACAGATGTTATAAGTTCTTTATTGTCGACTACGCCACCCGTTGTAATGCGGTCACTATGGCCGCCGCTGCAGCAGGGTCCGCTGAGGCTGATGGTGTAGGTGCAGCGTTTGATGGTATAACCCCCAACGGGTGGGGTATAGCCTCAGGGGGTCAGGTGCAGAGGATGGGGGTTGTGGTGGTGCAGCATAGGTGTTAAAGGAAGACAGAGTCGGGTTGTGCAGTTTAGGGTATTTACTCACTGCTGATGTTCCGGTCACTCCAGCTTCAAGTGACCTCCCGAGCCGTGCTGCGTCCACCAGGTCCTGGATCCAGCCAACCCCCAAGCGAGTCCGGAGCGTGACCCTGAGCTCTCCTTCTGTCCTTTCTCTGGCCGTCCCCACTATTGATCCACCCAGGTCCAGCTCCCTCGGGCCTTCTGTTGGGTGACCCTTGGCCTTGGGTTCCCTGACCCTCCACGTGGTATGCCTTCGTGGTGGATATGGTGGGTGGCCGTGGCAGACGCTGCCCACGGCCTCCGGTCTCTGGCTGGGGTGTGTTTTTGCCCTCACCAGCTTGGGTTCCAGTACCCTGATGCCGGCTCTTCACCCGTAGCTTGAATTTGGGGTCTTAGAGTCCTCTCTTCTGCTTCCCCCTCTGGGTCTCTCTTTCTTTCTCCTCTCTCTCTCTGGATCTGCTCTGCTCCTCTTCCTCTGCTCTGCTCTGACAGACTGACCCTGTTCTTTGATGGTGCCCACCTTATATACACCCTCTATGTGTGAGCTCAGGTGACCAGCACCCAATGAGCTCCTATCTTTACCCAGGCTGCTCCCCCTATCTGCCCCTACACTACTTGGGATGTACCACCCCCCTCCCACTCCAGCCAGGAACAGACTCGGTCGTACCTGCACATTTCTAAGTGGGAGTACCGTTGGTCTGTTCCTCGGAAATGGGATGTATGTAGTGCATGCAGCCTACCGAGCTCAGATCCACACTCCATCCTTACCCGGGAGTGGAATATCACACCTCTGGATTGAGGTGCAATACCCCTGTAGCAGCCGAATCCTCAGGATGCTACATAATGACTCTATATAATATATCCCTCTGTGTGTAATGACTCTATATAATAGATCCCTCTTTGTGTAATGACTCTATATAATAGATCCCTCTGTGTGTAATAACTCTATATAATAGATCCCTCTGTGTGTAATGACTCTATATAATAGATCCCTCTGTGTGTAATGACTCTATATAATAGATCGCTCTGTGTGTAATGACTCTATATAATAGATCCCTCTGTGTGTAATGATTCTATATAATAGATCGCTCTCTGTGTAATGACTCTACATAATAGATCCCTGTGTGTAATGACTCTATATAATAGATCCCTCTGTGTGTAATGACTCTATATAATAGATCACTCTGTGTGTAATGACTCTATAGAATAGGTCCTTCTGTGTGTAATGACTCTATAGAATAGATCCCTCTGCGTGTAATGACTCTATAGAATAGATCCCTCTGTGTGTAATGACTCTATATAATAGATACCTCTGTGTGTAATGACTCTATATAATATATCCCTCTGTGTGTAATGACTCTATATAATAGATCCCTCTGTGTGTAATGACTCTATATAATAGATCCCTCTGTGTGTAATGACTCTATATAATAGATCCCTCTGTGTGTAATGACTCTATATAATAGATCGCTCTGTGTGTAATGACTCTATATAATAGATCCCTCTGTGTGTAATGACTCTATATAATAGATCGCTCTCTGTGTAATGACTCTACATAATAGATCCCTGTGTGTAATGACTCTATATAATAGATCCCTCTGTGTGTAATGACTCTATATAATAGATCCCTCTGTGTGTAATGACTCTATATAATATATCCCTCTGTGTGTAATGACTCTATATAACAGATCCCTCTGTGTGTAATGACTCTATATAATATATCTCTCTGTGTGTAATGACTCTATATAATAGATCGCTCTGTGTGTAATGACTCTATATTATAGATCCCTCTGTGTGTAATGACTCTATATAATAGATCCCTCTGTGTGTAAAAACTCTATATAATAAATCCCTTTGTGTGTAATGACTCTATATAATAGATCCGTCTGTGTGTAATGACTCTATATAATAGATCCCTCTGTGTGTAATGACTCTATATAATAGATCACTCTGTGTGTAATGACTCTATATAATAGATCCTTCTGTGTGTAATGACTCTATACAATAGATCCCTCTGCGTGTAATGACTTTATATAATAGATCCCTCTGTGTGTAATTGACTCTATATAATAGATCACTCTGTGTGTAATGACTCTATATAATAGATCCCTCTGCGTGTAATGACTCTATATAATAGATCCCTCTGTGTGTAATTGACTCTATATAATAGATCCCTCTGTGTGTAATGACTCTATATAATAGATCACTCTGTGTGTAATGACTCTATAGAATAGGTCCTTCTGTGTGTAATGACTCTATAGAATAGATCCCTCTGCGTGTAATGACTCTATAGAATAGATCCCTCTGTGTGTAATGACTCTATATAATAGATACCTCTGTGTGTAATGACTCTATATAATATATCCCTCTGTGTGTAATGACTCTATATAATAGATCCCTCTGTGTTTAATGACTCTATATAATAGATCCCTCTGTGTGTAATGACTCTATATAATAGATCGCTCTCTGTGTAATGACTCTACATAATAGATCCCTGTGTGTAATGACTCTATATAATAGATCACTCTGTGTGTAATGACTCTATATAATAGATCCCTCTGTGTGTAATGACTCTATATAATTGATCCCTCTGTGTGTAATGACTCTATATAACAGATCCCTCTGTGTGTAATGACTCTATATAATAGATCTCTCTGTGTGTAATGACTCTATATAATAGATCCCTCTGTGTGTAACGACTCTATATAATAGATCCCTATGTGTAATGACTCTATATAATAGATCCCTCTGTGTGTAATGACTCTATATAATAGATCCCTCTGTGTGTAATGACTCTATATAATAGATCGCTCTGTGTGTAATGACTCTATATTATAGATCCCTCTGTGTGTAATGACTCTATATAATAGATCCCTCTGTGTGTAAAAACTCTATATAATAGATCCCTTTGTGTGTAATGACTCTATATAATAGATCCGTCTGTGTGTAATGACTCTATATAATAGATCCCTCTGTGTGTAATGACTCTATATAATAGATCACTCTGTGTGTAATGACTCTATATAATAGATCCCTCTGTGTGTAATGACTCTATACAATAGATCCCTCTGCGTGTAATGACTTTATATAATAGATCCCTCTGTGTGTAATTGACTCTATATAATAGATCACTCTGTGTGTAATGACTCTATATAATAGATCCCTCTGCGTGTAATGACTCTATATAATAGATCCCTCTGTGTGTAATTGACTCTATATAATAGATCCCTCTGTGTGTAATGACTCTATATAATAGATCACTCTGTGTGTAATGACTCTATAGAATAGGTCCTTCTGTGTGTAATGACTCTATAGAATAGATCCCTCTGCGTGTAATGACTCTATAGAATAGATCCCTCTGTGTGTAATGACTCTATATAATAGATACCTCTGTGTGTAATTGACGCGCCCCCTGGGCCATATTCGTTAGTGGGAATATCCGGAGCCGGATCAGATGGGGGTTGTAGTCTTCCGAGTGGCTGTGACCCGGTCCGTGCCCAGGGTGTCAAACTCAGTTGTATGTGGCAGTCCTACAGATGTTATAAGTTCTTTATTGTCGACTACGCCACCCGTTGTAATGCGGTCACTATGGCCGCCGCTGCAGCAGGGTCCGCTGAGGCTGATGGTGTAGGTGCAGCGTTTGATGGTATAACCCCCAACGGGTGGGGTATAGCCTCAGGGGGTCAGGTGCAGAGGATGGGGGTTGTGGTGGTGCAGCATAGGTGTTAAAGGAAGACAGAGTCGGGTTGTGCAGTTTAGGGTATTTACTCACTGCTGATGTTCCGGTCACTCCAGCTTCAAGTGACCTCCCGAGCCGTGCTGCGTCCACCAGGTCCTGGATCCAGCCAACCCCCAAGCGAGTCCGGAGCGTGACCCTGAGCTCTCCTTCTGTCCTTTCTCTGGCCGTCCCCACTATTGATCCACCCAGGTCCAGCTCCCTCGGGCCTTCTGTTGGGTGACCCTTGGCCTTGGGTTCCCTGACCCTCCACGTGGTATGCCTTCGTGGTGGATATGGTGGGTGGCCGTGGCAGACGCTGCCCACGGCCTCCGGTCTCTGGCTGGGGTGTGTTTTTGCCCCCACCAGCTTGGGTTCCGGTACCCTGATGCCGGCTCTTCACCCGTAGCTTGAATTTGGGGTCTTAGAGTCCTCTCTTCTGCTTCCCCCTCTGGGTCTCTCTTTCTTTCTCCTCTCTCTCTCTGGATCTGCTCTGCTCCTCTTCCTCTGCTCTGCTCTGACAGACTGACCCTGTTCTTTGATGGTGCCCACCTTATATACACCCTCTATGTGTGAGCTCAGGTGACCAGCACCCAATGAGCTCCTATCTTTACCCAGGCTGCTCCCCCTATCTGCCCCTACACTACTTGGGATGTACCACCCCCCTCCCACTCCAGCCAGGAACAGACTCGGTCGTACCTGCACATTTCTAAGTGGGAGTACCGTTGGTCTGTTCCTCGGAAATGGGATGTATGTAGTGCATGCAGCCTACCGAGCTCAGATCCACACTCCATCCTTACCCGGGAGTGGAATATCACACCTCTGGATTGAGGTGCAATACCCCTGTAGCAGCCGAATCCTCAGGGTGCTACATTCCCCCCTGGTAAATCACAGCACGTCCTCGGGCTGTAAGATAAAAACAACACCAAAACATACAAATTTTTGCATAAACATAAACATAATAAAACATCATATAAAACTTTTCATATAAACATTCTCGTCGCCTCAGGCTCCTCCTCCGGTCACTGTGCAACGTGTGACCGGGTAAAGTGCGACAGTCTCTCTGGAAAACTGGTTTTCCCTATAAAACCGGTAGGGGGCGCTTTAGGACGCGCAACTATATACAGGGGTAGTGGCCGCTCTCAGTCCTCGGCCAGGTATTGGGGAGGAATGACCGCTCTCAGTCCTCGGTCAGTGGGATTTAGGGGTTAATCGGGTAACAGTTCACACTTGCTGGTCCCAACGGGGACTATATTTAGCAACAGTAACAGTTTCAGTTTCAGTTTATGGTGCCCCGACGGGCAACTATATACAGCTCCTGCTTCGCTGTACTTAACGACGGCGTCCTCCTGCTCTTGCTTTATGGTTACCTTTGGCTCTAGTTTCAGACCCGTCCTGGTCCTCTTGTTCTTCCTCCTCACACCGCAGCTCTTCCTCCGTCAGACGATGCACATGGAGGGCGTAGGGTCCTTTGGCACACTTGTGCCGGGTGAAGGTGACCTCGTCCCCGATGTAAAGGTCACGACCTCTGTGTCCCTCCGGTAGGTGGGACTCAACGTCTCTCCTCGTCACGAAGACGTCGCCTAGGGTGCGGTGGTCTCGGATGAAGCCCCACCCATGCTGCATGTTAAACTTTATCACAGTCCCGGTGGTGCGGGGACTATGCGCTGCACGGGGGTCTCTTCTGGCCCGGCTCTTCTGCTCCGCGCTCCTTACTTGAGCTAGCTGTTCCCGGACCCGCCTCTCTCTCCGCTCCCTCTCAAAGTCCTCGAGCTGTTGGCGGCAGCACTCAGCACGCTCCGCTGCAGCTGCCCGACTCTCTTGAGTGAACCCCATGAGATCTTCTCCAGTGGGGTCCCACTCAAACTGTGCTTCTGCTAGCGGGGGCGAGATCCTCTTTACGAGCTTTGGAGCCGGGATCAGGGGTTCATCCAGGGGTCTCTCTCTCCGGAGTCGGGGATGGTGGAACTCCGGTGGCCATATAAATGGCTGCCCATCCGGGCACGTATGCTGGGCGTACTGGTCCTCTCCCAGATGCGGCACTTTAGGTCTTATGGGCACGGTGGTGTTAGCGCCCGGGTTGCCCGGGCCTTGCGGCCAGGCCTGGGGTATCTGGAAGGTGAAGGGCACCGTAAGGACGGCGGCGCCCTGGGCTACTTGGCCCTGCGACCAGGCCGGGGGCTCCGCGGAGGTAGGGGGCGCTGTTGGTATTGCGGCGCCCGGGGGTACTAGGCCTTGCGACCAGGCTGGTGGTACTTTCTGCTTGGTCACGCCCGGGGTCGAGGCGTGTGACGTCACAGGGGTCGCGGCTCCCGTTTGAGGCCTAGTCTGCGGCGGTGACGTTGCAGCGACGGGCACGGCAGGATAGACTTCGGGCTCTGCGACGGGGAGCTGGGGCAGGTACGCGGTTTCCCGGTTTGGGGTATAGACGTCCCCTTTACCTGCCTCCACTCGTTCGGCTCCCTTCTCGGCGCCGTCTCCGGCCTTGAGTCCTCCCGCGCCATCCTCAGAGGCGGTCGGTCTCCTCGTCTTGGGTGGCGTGCTCCGCTGACGGGTCTCGGTCTGCTGGGCCATCTCTCGGCTCCACTCCGCCAACGTCTCTCGCTGCACCCGGGCCATCCTCCTTGCGAGGCCCTCCAGAGCGGTCTGCGCACACTCCCGGTCTCGGAGGAGCTGTGCTAGGACCTCCACTAGGCCTAGTGGGGTCGTTGTTTCCAGCAGGCTCCTGACCAACGGGTCGGTGCTGCTCTGCTCTCCTACAGTTGTCTCCAGCAGGCTCCTGGCCAGCGGGCCGGTGCTGCTCTGCTCTCCCTCCTCTGTTTCTAGCAGGCTCCTGGCCAACGGGCCGGTGCTGCTCTGCTTTCTCGCCATCTCCGGGTAAGCTCCTCCGATATTCTTCTCCCGGCTTCTTGCCTCCGGGTGCGCTCTCTCCAGACTGCTCCAAGCGACACCCATCTTTGTTCTCTCCTTTCGTCTCCTCCCACCTCGAGGGCGGTCCCGGGGCCACTTGGTGACTGTCAGCTCCAGGGGCTGTTCTTTCACGCTGACAGACACCTCTAGCATCACAGTCTCTGTTGGTGGGGGCGGTTTCCACTTTTGGCGCCATTTTCGGTCCTGGCCCACGATGGGAGGTGGCCTCTCGCCATCCTCTGGCACGCCCATAATGGCGTCCGCTCTTCCAAGGCGGGAAACCTTTGGAAATGGCGGGAATCGCTTCCCAGTGGCGGGAAACTCTGCAGATGGCGGGAAAAAGCTGTTAATGGCGGACAACCGGCTGGAATCGACTGGTGATGGGGTCCGATGGCGGGGACCCTCCGGAACCGGCAGGAGACTTCTTTTTGAGGTAAATTCGTTCTTTTCTTCAGGCACGCAGTACCCGGGTGTTGCGGGCACGTAATCCTGCCGACTACGCCAAAGTTGACGCGCCCCCTGGGCCATATTCGTTAGTGGGAATATCCGGAGCCGGATCAGATGGGGGTTGTAGTCTTCCGAGTGGCTGTGACCCCGTCCGTGCCCAGGGTGTCAAACT
This sequence comes from Phyllobates terribilis, assembly GCF_046119375.1. NCBI lineage: Eukaryota > Metazoa > Chordata > Amphibia > Anura > Dendrobatidae > Phyllobates > Phyllobates terribilis. The sequence continues at coordinate 14,409,224 of NW_027362766.1, forward strand.
CAGTTGTATGTGGCAGTCCTACAGATGTTATAAGTTCTTTATTGTCGACTACGCCACCCGTTGTAATGCGGTCACTATGGCCGCCGCTGCAGCAGGGTCCGCTGAGGCTGATGGTGTAGGTGCAGCGTTTGATGGTATAACCCCCAACGGGTGGGGTATAGCCTCAGGGGGTCAGGTGCAGAGGATGGGGGTTGTGGTGGTGCAGCATAGGTGTTAAAGGAAGACAGAGTCGGGTTGTGCAGTTTAGGGTATTTACTCACTGCTGATGTTCCGGTCACTCCAGCTTCAAGTGACCTCCCGAGCCGTGCTGCGTCCACCAGGTCCTGGATCCAGCCAACCCCCAAGCGAGTCCGGAGCGTGACCCTGAGCTCTCCTTCTGTCCTTTCTCTGGCCGTCCCCACTATTGATCCACCCAGGTCCAGCTCCCTCGGGCCTTCTGTTGGGTGACCCTTGGCCTTGGGTTCCCTGACCCTCCACGTGGTATGCCTTCGTGGTGGATATGGTGGGTGGCCGTGGCAGACGCTGCCCACGGCCTCCGGTCTCTGGCTGGGGTGTGTTTTTGCCCTCACCAGCTTGGGTTCCAGTACCCTGATGCCGGCTCTTCACCCGTAGCTTGAATTTGGGGTCTTAGAGTCCTCTCTTCTGCTTCCCCCTCTGGGTCTCTCTTTCTTTCTCCTCTCTCTCTCTGGATCTGCTCTGCTCCTCTTCCTCTGCTCTGCTCTGACAGACTGACCCTGTTCTTTGATGGTGCCCACCTTATATACACCCTCTATGTGTGAGCTCAGGTGACCAGCACCCAATGAGCTCCTATCTTTACCCAGGCTGCTCCCCCTATCTGCCCCTACACTACTTGGGATGTACCACCCCCCTCCCACTCCAGCCAGGAACAGACTCGGTCGTACCTGCACATTTCTAAGTGGGAGTACCGTTGGTCTGTTCCTCGGAAATGGGATGTATGTAGTGCATGCAGCCTACCGAGCTCAGATCCACACTCCATCCTTACCCGGGAGTGGAATATCACACCTCTGGATTGAGGTGCAATACCCCTGTAGCAGCCGAATCCTCAGGATGCTACATAATGACTCTATATAATATATCCCTCTGTGTGTAATGACTCTATATAATAGATCCCTCTTTGTGTAATGACTCTATATAATAGATCCCTCTGTGTGTAATAACTCTATATAATAGATCCCTCTGTGTGTAATGACTCTATATAATAGATCCCTCTGTGTGTAATGACTCTATATAATAGATCGCTCTGTGTGTAATGACTCTATATAATAGATCCCTCTGTGTGTAATGATTCTATATAATAGATCGCTCTCTGTGTAATGACTCTACATAATAGATCCCTGTGTGTAATGACTCTATATAATAGATCCCTCTGTGTGTAATGACTCTATATAATAGATCACTCTGTGTGTAATGACTCTATAGAATAGGTCCTTCTGTGTGTAATGACTCTATAGAATAGATCCCTCTGCGTGTAATGACTCTATAGAATAGATCCCTCTGTGTGTAATGACTCTATATAATAGATACCTCTGTGTGTAATGACTCTATATAATATATCCCTCTGTGTGTAATGACTCTATATAATAGATCCCTCTGTGTGTAATGACTCTATATAATAGATCCCTCTGTGTGTAATGACTCTATATAATAGATCCCTCTGTGTGTAATGACTCTATATAATAGATCGCTCTGTGTGTAATGACTCTATATAATAGATCCCTCTGTGTGTAATGACTCTATATAATAGATCGCTCTCTGTGTAATGACTCTACATAATAGATCCCTGTGTGTAATGACTCTATATAATAGATCCCTCTGTGTGTAATGACTCTATATAATAGATCCCTCTGTGTGTAATGACTCTATATAATATATCCCTCTGTGTGTAATGACTCTATATAACAGATCCCTCTGTGTGTAATGACTCTATATAATATATCTCTCTGTGTGTAATGACTCTATATAATAGATCGCTCTGTGTGTAATGACTCTATATTATAGATCCCTCTGTGTGTAATGACTCTATATAATAGATCCCTCTGTGTGTAAAAACTCTATATAATAAATCCCTTTGTGTGTAATGACTCTATATAATAGATCCGTCTGTGTGTAATGACTCTATATAATAGATCCCTCTGTGTGTAATGACTCTATATAATAGATCACTCTGTGTGTAATGACTCTATATAATAGATCCTTCTGTGTGTAATGACTCTATACAATAGATCCCTCTGCGTGTAATGACTTTATATAATAGATCCCTCTGTGTGTAATTGACTCTATATAATAGATCACTCTGTGTGTAATGACTCTATATAATAGATCCCTCTGCGTGTAATGACTCTATATAATAGATCCCTCTGTGTGTAATTGACTCTATATAATAGATCCCTCTGTGTGTAATGACTCTATATAATAGATCACTCTGTGTGTAATGACTCTATAGAATAGGTCCTTCTGTGTGTAATGACTCTATAGAATAGATCCCTCTGCGTGTAATGACTCTATAGAATAGATCCCTCTGTGTGTAATGACTCTATATAATAGATACCTCTGTGTGTAATGACTCTATATAATATATCCCTCTGTGTGTAATGACTCTATATAATAGATCCCTCTGTGTTTAATGACTCTATATAATAGATCCCTCTGTGTGTAATGACTCTATATAATAGATCGCTCTCTGTGTAATGACTCTACATAATAGATCCCTGTGTGTAATGACTCTATATAATAGATCACTCTGTGTGTAATGACTCTATATAATAGATCCCTCTGTGTGTAATGACTCTATATAATTGATCCCTCTGTGTGTAATGACTCTATATAACAGATCCCTCTGTGTGTAATGACTCTATATAATAGATCTCTCTGTGTGTAATGACTCTATATAATAGATCCCTCTGTGTGTAACGACTCTATATAATAGATCCCTATGTGTAATGACTCTATATAATAGATCCCTCTGTGTGTAATGACTCTATATAATAGATCCCTCTGTGTGTAATGACTCTATATAATAGATCGCTCTGTGTGTAATGACTCTATATTATAGATCCCTCTGTGTGTAATGACTCTATATAATAGATCCCTCTGTGTGTAAAAACTCTATATAATAGATCCCTTTGTGTGTAATGACTCTATATAATAGATCCGTCTGTGTGTAATGACTCTATATAATAGATCCCTCTGTGTGTAATGACTCTATATAATAGATCACTCTGTGTGTAATGACTCTATATAATAGATCCCTCTGTGTGTAATGACTCTATACAATAGATCCCTCTGCGTGTAATGACTTTATATAATAGATCCCTCTGTGTGTAATTGACTCTATATAATAGATCACTCTGTGTGTAATGACTCTATATAATAGATCCCTCTGCGTGTAATGACTCTATATAATAGATCCCTCTGTGTGTAATTGACTCTATATAATAGATCCCTCTGTGTGTAATGACTCTATATAATAGATCACTCTGTGTGTAATGACTCTATAGAATAGGTCCTTCTGTGTGTAATGACTCTATAGAATAGATCCCTCTGCGTGTAATGACTCTATAGAATAGATCCCTCTGTGTGTAATGACTCTATATAATAGATACCTCTGTGTGTAATTGACGCGCCCCCTGGGCCATATTCGTTAGTGGGAATATCCGGAGCCGGATCAGATGGGGGTTGTAGTCTTCCGAGTGGCTGTGACCCGGTCCGTGCCCAGGGTGTCAAACTCAGTTGTATGTGGCAGTCCTACAGATGTTATAAGTTCTTTATTGTCGACTACGCCACCCGTTGTAATGCGGTCACTATGGCCGCCGCTGCAGCAGGGTCCGCTGAGGCTGATGGTGTAGGTGCAGCGTTTGATGGTATAACCCCCAACGGGTGGGGTATAGCCTCAGGGGGTCAGGTGCAGAGGATGGGGGTTGTGGTGGTGCAGCATAGGTGTTAAAGGAAGACAGAGTCGGGTTGTGCAGTTTAGGGTATTTACTCACTGCTGATGTTCCGGTCACTCCAGCTTCAAGTGACCTCCCGAGCCGTGCTGCGTCCACCAGGTCCTGGATCCAGCCAACCCCCAAGCGAGTCCGGAGCGTGACCCTGAGCTCTCCTTCTGTCCTTTCTCTGGCCGTCCCCACTATTGATCCACCCAGGTCCAGCTCCCTCGGGCCTTCTGTTGGGTGACCCTTGGCCTTGGGTTCCCTGACCCTCCACGTGGTATGCCTTCGTGGTGGATATGGTGGGTGGCCGTGGCAGACGCTGCCCACGGCCTCCGGTCTCTGGCTGGGGTGTGTTTTTGCCCCCACCAGCTTGGGTTCCGGTACCCTGATGCCGGCTCTTCACCCGTAGCTTGAATTTGGGGTCTTAGAGTCCTCTCTTCTGCTTCCCCCTCTGGGTCTCTCTTTCTTTCTCCTCTCTCTCTCTGGATCTGCTCTGCTCCTCTTCCTCTGCTCTGCTCTGACAGACTGACCCTGTTCTTTGATGGTGCCCACCTTATATACACCCTCTATGTGTGAGCTCAGGTGACCAGCACCCAATGAGCTCCTATCTTTACCCAGGCTGCTCCCCCTATCTGCCCCTACACTACTTGGGATGTACCACCCCCCTCCCACTCCAGCCAGGAACAGACTCGGTCGTACCTGCACATTTCTAAGTGGGAGTACCGTTGGTCTGTTCCTCGGAAATGGGATGTATGTAGTGCATGCAGCCTACCGAGCTCAGATCCACACTCCATCCTTACCCGGGAGTGGAATATCACACCTCTGGATTGAGGTGCAATACCCCTGTAGCAGCCGAATCCTCAGGGTGCTACATTCCCCCCTGGTAAATCACAGCACGTCCTCGGGCTGTAAGATAAAAACAACACCAAAACATACAAATTTTTGCATAAACATAAACATAATAAAACATCATATAAAACTTTTCATATAAACATTCTCGTCGCCTCAGGCTCCTCCTCCGGTCACTGTGCAACGTGTGACCGGGTAAAGTGCGACAGTCTCTCTGGAAAACTGGTTTTCCCTATAAAACCGGTAGGGGGCGCTTTAGGACGCGCAACTATATACAGGGGTAGTGGCCGCTCTCAGTCCTCGGCCAGGTATTGGGGAGGAATGACCGCTCTCAGTCCTCGGTCAGTGGGATTTAGGGGTTAATCGGGTAACAGTTCACACTTGCTGGTCCCAACGGGGACTATATTTAGCAACAGTAACAGTTTCAGTTTCAGTTTATGGTGCCCCGACGGGCAACTATATACAGCTCCTGCTTCGCTGTACTTAACGACGGCGTCCTCCTGCTCTTGCTTTATGGTTACCTTTGGCTCTAGTTTCAGACCCGTCCTGGTCCTCTTGTTCTTCCTCCTCACACCGCAGCTCTTCCTCCGTCAGACGATGCACATGGAGGGCGTAGGGTCCTTTGGCACACTTGTGCCGGGTGAAGGTGACCTCGTCCCCGATGTAAAGGTCACGACCTCTGTGTCCCTCCGGTAGGTGGGACTCAACGTCTCTCCTCGTCACGAAGACGTCGCCTAGGGTGCGGTGGTCTCGGATGAAGCCCCACCCATGCTGCATGTTAAACTTTATCACAGTCCCGGTGGTGCGGGGACTATGCGCTGCACGGGGGTCTCTCCTGGCCCAGCTCTTCTGCTCCGCGCTCCTTACTTGAGCTAGCTGTTCCCGGACCCGCCTCTCTCTCCGCTCCCTCTCAAAGTCCTCGAGCTGTTGGCGGCAGCACTCAGCACGCTCCGCTGCAGCTGCCCGAGTCTCTTGAGTGAACCCCATGAGATCTTCTCCAGTGGGGTCCCACTCAAACTGTGCTTCTGCTAGCGGGGGCGAGATCCTCTTTACGGGCTTTGGAGCCGGGATCAGGGGTTCATCCAGGGGTCTCTCTCTCCGGAGTCGGGGATGGTGGAACTCCAGTGGCCATATAAATGGCTGCCCATCCGGGCACGTATGCTGGGCGTACTGGTCCTCTCCCAGATGCGGCACTTTAGGTCTTATGGGCACGGTGGTGTTAGCGCCCGGGTTGCCCGGGCCTTGCGGCCAGGCCTGGGGTATCTGGAAGGTGAAGGGCACCGTAAGGACGGCGGCGCCCTGGGCTACTTGGCCCTGCGACCAGGCCGGGGGCTCCGCGGAGGTAGGGGGCGCTGTTGGTATTGCGGCGCCCGGGGGTACTAGGCCTTGCGACCAGGCTGGTGGTACTTCCTGCTTGGTCACGCCCGGGGTCGAGGCGTGTGACGTCACAGGGGTCGCGGCTCCCGTTTGAGGCCTAGTCTGCGGCGGTGACGTTGCAGCGACGGGCACGGCAGGATAGACTTCGGGCTCTGCGACGGGGAGCTGGGGCAGGTACGCGGTTTCCCGGTTTGGGGTATAGACGTCCCCTTTACCTGCCTCCACTCGTTCGGCTCCCTTCTCGGCGCCGTCTCCGGCCTTGAGTCCTCCCTCGCCATCCTCAGAGGCGGTCGGTCTCCTCGTCTTGGGTGGCGTGCTCCGCTGACGGGTCTCGGTCTGCTGGGCCATCTCTCGGCTCCACTCCGCCAACGTCTCTCGCTGCACCCGGGCCATCCTCCTTGCGAGGCCCTCCAGAGCGGTCTGCGCACACTCCCGGTCTCGGGGGAGCTGTGCTAGGACCTCCACTAGGCCTAGTGGGGTCGTTGTTTCCAGCAGGCTCCTGACCAACGGGTCGGTGCTGCTCTGCTCTCCTACAGTTGTCTCCAGCAGGCTCCTGGCCAGCGGGCCGGTGCTGCTCTGCTCTCCCTCCTCTGTTTCTAGCAGGCTCCTGGCCAACGGGCCGGTGCTGCTCTGCTTTCTCGCCATCTCCGGGTAAGCTCCTCCGATATTCTTCTCCCGGCTTCTTGCCTCCGGGTGCGCTCTCTCCAGACTGCTCCAAGCGACACCCATCTTTGTTCTCTCCTTTCGTCTCCTCCCACCTCGAGGGCGGTCCCGGGGCCACTTGGTGACTGTCAGCTCCAGGGGCTGTTCTTTCACGCTGACAGACACCTCTAGCATCACAGTCTCTGTTGGTGGGGGCGGTTTCCACTTTTGGCGCCATTTTCGGTCCTGGCCCACGATGGGAGGTGGCCTCTCGCCATCCTCTGGCACGCCCATAATGGCGTCCGCTCTTCCAAGGCGGGAAACCTTTGGAAATGGCGGGAATCGCTTCCCAGTGGCGGGAAACTCTGCAGATGGCGGGAAAAAGCTGTTAATGGCGGACAACCGGCTGGAATCGACTGGTGATGGGGTCCGATGGCGGGGACCCTCCGGAACCGGCAGGAGACTTCTTTTTGAGGTAAATTCGTTCTTTTCTTCAGGCACGCAGTACCCGGGTGTTGCGGGCACGTAATCCTGCCGACTACGCCAAAGTTGACGCGCCCCCTGGGCCATATTCGTTAGTGGGAATATCCGGAGCCGGATCAGATGGGGGTTGTAGTCTTCCGAGTGGCTGTGACCCGGTCCGTGCTCAGGGTGTCAAACTCAGTTGTATGTGGCAGTCCTACAGATGTTATAAGTTCTTTATTGTCGACTACGCCACCCGTTGTAATGCGGTCACTATGGCCGCCGCTGCAGCAGGGTCCGCTGAGGCTGATGGTGTAGGTGCAGCGTTTGATGGTATAACCCCCAACGGGTGGGGTATAGCCTCAGGGGGTCAGGTGCAGAGGATGGGGGTTGTGGTGGTGCAGCATAGGTGTTAAAGGAAGACAGAGTCGGGTTGTGCAGTTTAGGGTATTTACTCACTGCTGATGTTCCGGTCACTCCAGCTTCAAGTGACCTCCCGAGCCGTGCTGCGTCCACCAGGTCCTGGATCCAGCCAACCCCCAAGCGAGTCCGGAGCGTGACCCTGAGCTCTCCTTCTGTCCTTTCTCTGGCCGTCCCCACTATTGATCCACCCAGGTCCAGCTCCCTCGGGCCTTCTGTTGGGTGACCCTTGGCCTTGGGTTCCCTGACCCTCCACGTGGTATGCCTTCGTGGTGGATATGGTGGGTGGCCGTGGCAGACGCTGCCCACGGCCTCCGGTCTCTGGCTGGGGTGTGTTTTTGCCCCCACCAGCTTGGGTTCCGGTACCCTGATGCCGGCTCTTCACCCGTAGCTTGAATTTGGGGTCTTAGAGTCCTCTCTTCTGCTTCCCCCTCTGGGTCTCTCTTTCTTTCTCCTCTCTCTCTCTGGATCTGCTCTGCTCCTCTTCCTCTGCTCTGCTCTGACAGACTGACCCTGTTCTTTGATGGTGCCCACCTTATATACACCCTCTATGTGTGAGCTCAGGTGACCAGCACCCAATGAGCTCCTATCTTTACCCAGGCTGCTCCCCCTATCTGCCCCTACACTACTTGGGATGTACCACCCCCCTCCCACTCCAGCCAGGAACAGACTCGGTCGTACCTGCACATTTCTAAGTGGGAGTACCGTTGGTCTGTTCCTCGGAAATGGGATGTATATAGTGCATGCAGCCTACCGAGCTCAGATCCACACTCCATCCTTACCCGGGAGTGGAATATCACACCTCTGGATTGAGGTGCAATACCCCTGTAGCAGCCGAATCCTCAGGATGCTACATAATGACTCTATATAATATATCCCTCTGTGTGTAATGACTCTATATAATAGATCCCTCTTTGTGTAATGACTCTATATAATAGATCCCTCTGTGTGTAATAACTCTATATAATAGATCCCTCTGTGTGTAATGACTCTATATAATAGATCCCTCTGTGTGTAATGACTCTATATAATAGATCGCTCTGTGTGTAATGACTCTATATAATAGATCCCTCTGTGTGTAATGATTCTATATAATAGATCGCTCTCTGTGTAATGACTCTACATAATAGATCCCTGTGTGTAATGACTCTATATAATAGATCCCTCTGTGTGTAATGACTCTATATAATAGATCACTCTGTGTGTAATGACTCTATAGAATAGGTCCTTCTGTGTGTAATGACTCTATAGAATAGATCCCTCTGCGTGTAATGACTCTATAGAATAGATCCTTCTGTGTGTAATGACTCTATATAATAGATACCTCTGTGTGTAATGACTCTATATAATATATCCCTCTGTGTGTAATGACTCTATATAATAGATCCCTCTGTGTGTAATGACTCTATATAATAGATCCCTCTGTGTGTAATGACTCTATATAATAGATCCCTCTGTGTGTAATGACTCTATATAATAGATCGCTCTGTGTGTAATGACTCTATATAATAGATCCCTCTGTGTGTAATGACTCTATATAATAGATCGCTCTCTGTGTAATGACTCTACATAATAGATCCCTGTGTGTAATGACTCTATATAATAGATCCCTCTGTGTGTAATGACTCTATATAATAGATCCCTCTGTGTGTAATGACTCTATATAATAGATCCCTCTGTGTGTAATGACTCTATATAACAGATCCCTCTGTGTGTAATGACTCTATATAATAGATCTCTCTGTGTGTAATGACTCTATATAATAGATCCCTCTGTGTGTAACGACTCTATATAATAGATCCCTCTGTGTGTAATGACTCTATATAATAGATCCCTCTGTGTGTAATGACTCTATATAATAGATCCCTCTGTGTGTAATGACTCTATATAATAGATCGCTCTGTGTGTAATGACTCTATATTATAGATCCCTCTGTGTGTAATGACTCTATATAATAGATCCCTCTGTGTGTAAAAACTCTATATAATAGATCGCTCTGTGTGTAATGACTCTATATAATAGATCCGTCTGTGTGTAATGACTCTATATAATAGATCCCTCTGTGTGTAATGACTCTATATAATAGATCACTCTGTGTGTAATGACTCTATATAATAGATCCTTCTGTGTGTAATGACTCTATACAATAGATCCCTCTGCGTGTAATGACTTTATATAATAGATCCCTCTGTGTGTAATTGACTCTATATAATAGATCACTCTGTGTGTAATGACTCTATATAATAGATCCCTCTGCGTGTAATGACTCTATATAATAGATCCCTCTGTGTGTAATTGACTCTATATAATAGATCCCTCTGTGTGTAATGACTCTATATAATAGATCACTCTGTGTGTAATGACTCTATAGAATAGGTCCTTCTGTGTGTAATGACTCTATAGAATAGATCCCTCTGCGTGTAATGACTCTATAGAATAGATCCCTCTGTGTGTAATGACTCTATATAATAGATACCTCTGTGTGTAATGACTCTATATAAGATATCCCTCTGTGTGTAATGACTCTATATAATAGATCCCTCTGTGTTTAATGACTCTATATAATAGATCCCTCTGTGTGTAATAATTCTATATAATAGATCCCTCTGTGAGTAATGACTCTATATAATAGATCCTTCTGTGTGTAATGACTCTACATAATAGATCACTCTGTGTGTAATGACTCTATATAATAGATCCCTCTGTGTGTAATGACTCTATATAATTGATCCCTCTGTGTGTAATGACTCTTTATAATAGCTCCCTCCGTGTGTAATGACTCTATATAATAGATCCCTCTGTGTGTAATGACTATATAATAGATCCCTCTGTGTGTAATGACTCTATATAATAGATCCCTCTGCGTGTAATGACTCTATATTATAGATCCCTCTGTGTGTAATGACTCTATATAATAGATCCCTCTGCGTGTAATGACTCTATATAATAGATCCCTCTGTGTGTAATGACTCTATATAATAGATCGCTCTGTGTGTAATGACTCTATATAATAGATCCCTCTGTATGTAATGACTCCATAATAGATCCCTCTGTGTGTAATTACTCTATATAATAGATGCCTCTGTATGTAATGACTCTATATAATAGATCCCTCTGCGTGTAATGACTCTATATAATAGATCACTCTCTGTGTAATGACTCTATATAATAGATCCCTCTGTGTGTAATGACTCTATATAATAGATCTCTCTGTGTGTAATGACTCTATATAATAGATCCCTCTGTGTGTAATGACTCTATATAATAGATCCCTCTGTGTGTAATGACTCTATATAATAGATCCCTCTGTGTGTAATGACTATATAATATATCGCTCTGCGTGTAATGACTCTATATAATAGACCACTCTGCGTGTAATGACTCTATATAATAGATCGCTCTGTGTGTAATGACTCTATATAATAGATACCTCTGTGTGTAATGACTCTTTATAATAGATCTCTCTGCATGTAATGACTATATAATAGATCCCTCTGTGTGTAATGACTCTATAAAATAGGTCCCTCTGCATGTAATGACTCTATATAATAGATCCCTCTGTGTGTAATGACTCTATATAATTGATCCCTCTGTGTGTAATGACTCTATATAATAGATCCCTCTGCGTGTAATGACTCTATATAATATATCGCTCTGTGTGTAATGACTCTATATAATAGATCCCTCTGCGTGTAATGACTATATAATAGATCCCTCTGTTTGTAATGACTCTATATAATAGATCCCTCTGTGTGTAATGACTCTATATAATAGATCACTCTTTGTGTAATGACTCTATATAATAGATCCCTCTGTGTGTAATGACTATATAATAGATCGCTCTGCGTGTAATGACTCTATATAATAGATCCCTCTGTGTGTAATGACTCTATATAATAGATCCCTCTGTGTGTAATGACTCTATATAATAGATCCCTCTGTGTGTAATGTTTCTATATAATAGATCGCTCTGTGTGTAATGACTCTATATAATAGATCCCTCTGTGTGTAATGACTCTATATAATAGATCACTCTGTGTGTAATGACTCTATATAATAGATCCCTCTGCGTGTAATGACTCTATATAATAGATCCCTCTGTGTGTAATTGACTCTATATAATAGATCCCTCTGTGTGTAATGACTCTATATAATAGATCACTCTGTGTGTAATGACTCTATAGAATAGGTCCTTCTGTGTGTAATGACTCTATAGAATAGATCCCTCTGCGTGTAATGACTCTATAGAATAGATCCCTCTGTGTGTAATGACTCTATATAATAGATACCTCTGTGTGTAATGACTCTATATAATATATCCCTCTGTGTGTAATGACTCTATATAATAGATCCCTCTGTGTTTAATGACTCTATATAATAGATCCCTCTGTGTGTAATAATTCTATATAATAGATCCCTCTGTGAGTAATGACTCTATATAATAGATCCTTCTGTGTGTAATGACTCTACATAATAGATCACTCTGTGTGTAATGACTCTATATAATAGATCCCTCTGTGTGTAATGACTCTATATAATTGATCCCTCTGTGTGTAATGACTCTTTATAATAGCTCCCACCGTGTGTAATGACTCTATATAATAGATCCCTCTGTGTGTAATGACTATATAATAGATCCCTCTGTGTAATCACTCTATATAATAGATCCCTCTGCGTGTAATGACTCTATATAATAGATCCCTCTGTGTGTAATGACTCTATATAATAGATCGCTCTGTGTGTAATGACTCTATATAATAGGTCCCTCTGCATGTAATGACTCTATATAATAGATCCCTCTGTGTGTAATGACTCTATATAATTGATCCCTCTGTGTGTAATGACTCTATATAATAGATCCCTCTGCGTGTAATGACTCTATATAATATATCGCTCTGTGTGTAATGACTCTATATAATAGATCCCTCTGCGTGTAATGACTATATAATAGATCCCTCTGTTTGTAATGACTCTATATAATAGATCCCTCTGTGTGTAATGACTCTATATAATAGACTACTCTTTGTGTAATGACTCTATATAATAGATCCCTCTGTGTGTAATGACTATATAATAGATCGCTCTGCGTGTAATGACTCTATATAATAGATCACTCTGCGTGTAATGACTCTATATAATAGATCCCTCTGTGTGTAATGACTCTATATAATAGATCCCTCTGTGTGTAATGACTCTTTATAATAGATCTCTCTGCATGTAATGACTATATAATAGATCCCTCTGTGTGTAATGACTCTATAAAAAAGGTCCCTCTGCATGTAATGACTCTATATAATAGATCCCTCTGTGTGTAATGACTCTATATAATTTATCCCTCTGTGTGTAATGACTCTATATAATAGATCCCTCTGCGTGTAATGACTCTATATAATATATCGCTCTGTGTGTAATGACTCTATATAATAGATCCCTCTGCGTGTAATGACTATATAATAGATCCCTCTGTTTGTAATGACTCTATATAATAGATCCCTCTGTGTGTAATGACTCTATATAATAGATCACTCTTTGTGTAATGACTCTATATAATAGATCCCTCTGTGTGTAATGACTATATAATAGATCGCTCTGCGTGTAATGACTCTATATAATAGATCCCTCTGTGTGTAATGACTCTATATAATAGATCCCTCTGTGTGTAATGACTCTATATAATAGATCCCTCTGTGTGTAATGTTTCTATATAATAGATCGCTCTGTGTGTAATGACTCTATATAATAGATCCCTCTGTGTGTAATGACTCTATATAATAGATCACTCTGTGTGTAATGACTCTATATAATAGATCCCTCTGCGTGTAATGACTCTATATAATAGATCCTTCTGTGTGTAATTGACTCTATATAATAGATCCCTCTGTGTGTAATGACTCTATATAATAGATCCCTCTGTGTGTAATGACTCTATAGAATAGGTCCTTCTGTGTGTAATGACTCTATAGAATAGATCCCTCTGCGTGTAATGACTCTATAGAATAGATCCCTCTGTGTGTAATGACTCTATATAATAGATACCTCTGTGTGTAATGACTCTATATAATATATCCCTCTGTGTGTAATGACTCTATATAATAGATCCCTCTGTGTTTAATGACTCTATATAATAGATCCCTCTGTGTGTAATAATTCTATATAATAGATCCCTCTGTGAGTAATGACTCTATATAATAGATCCTTCTGTGTGTAATGACTCTACATAATAGATCACTCTGTGTGTAATGACTCTATATAATAGATCCCTCTATGTGTAATGACTCTATATAATTGATCCGTCTGTGTGTAATGACTCTTTATAATAGCTCCCTCCGTGTGTAATGACTCTATATAATAGATCCCTCTGTGTGTAATGACTATATAATAGATCCCTCTGTGTGTAATAACTCTATATAATAGATCCCTCTGCGTGTAATGACTCTATATTATAGATCCCTCTGTGTGTAATGACTCTATATAATAGATCCCTCTGCGTGTAATGACTCTATATAATAGATCCCTCTGTGTGTAATGACTCTATATAATAGATCGCTCTGTGTGTAATGACTCTATATAATAGATCCCTCTGTATGTAATGACTCCATAATAGATCCCTCTGTGTGTAATTACTCTATATAATAGATGCCTCTGTGTGTAATGACTCTATATAATAGATCCCTCTGCGTGTAATGACTCTATATAATAGATCACTCTCTGTGTAATGACTCTATATAATAGATCCCTCTGTGTGTAATGACTCTATATAATAGATCTCTCTGTGTGTAATGACTCTATATAATAGATCCCTCTGTGTGTAATGACTCTATATAATAGATCCCTCTGTGTGTAATGACTCTATATAATAGATCCCTCTGTATGTAATGACTATATAATAGATTGCTCTGCGTGTAATGACTCTATATAATAGATCACTCTGCGTGTAATGACTCTATATAATAGATCGCTCTGTGTGTAATGACTCTATATAATAGATACCTCTGTGTGTAATCACTCTTTATAATAGATCTCTCTGCATGTAATGACTATATAATAGATCCCTCTGTGTGTAATGACTCTATAAAATAGGTCCCTCTGCATGTAATGACTCTATATAATAGATCCCTCTGTGTGTAATGACTCTATATAATTGATCCCTCTGTGTGTAATGACTCTATATAATAGATCCCTCTGCGTGTAATGACTCTATATAATATATCGCTCTGTGTGTAATGACTCTATATAATAGATCCCTCTGCGTGTAATGACTATATAATAGATCCCTCTGTTTGTAATGACTCTATATAATAGATCCCTCTGTGTGTAATGACTCTATATAATAGATCACTCTTTGTGTAATGACTCTATATAATAGATCCCTCTGTGTGTAATGACTATATAATAGATCGCTCTGCGTGTAATGACTCTATATAATAGATCCCTCTGTGTGTAATGACTCTATATAATAGATCCCTCTGTGTGTAATGACTCTATATAATAGATCCCTCTGTGTGTAATGTTTCTATATAATAGATCGCTCTGTGTGTAATGACTCTATATAATAGATCCCTCTGTGTGTAATGACTCTATATAATAGATCACTCTGTGTGTAATGACTCTATATAATAGATCCCTCTGTGTGTAATGACTCTATATAATAGATCACTCTGTGTGTAATGACTCTATATAATAGATCCCTCTGTGTGTAATGACTATATAATAGATTGCTCTGCGTGTAATGACTCTATATAATAGATCCCTCTGTGTGTAATGACTCTATATAATAGATCCCTCTGTGTGTAATGACTCTATATAATAGATCCCTCTGTGTGTATTGACTCTATATAATAGATCGCTCTGTGAGTAATGACTCTATATAATAGATCCCTCTGTGTGTAATGACTCCATAATAGATCCCTCTGCGTGTAATGACTCTATATAATAGATCCCTCTGTGTGTATTGACTATATATAATAGATCCCTCTGTGTGTAATGACTTTATATAATAGATCCCTCTGTGTGTAATGACTCTATATAATAGATCCCTCTGTGTGTAATGACTCTATATAATAGATTCCTCTGTGTGTAATGACTCTATATAATAGAACCCTCTGTGTGTAATGACTCTATATAATAGATCACTCTGTGTGTAATGACTCTATATAAGAGATCCCTCTGTGTGTAATGACTATATAATCGATCCCTCTGCGTGTAATGACTCTATATAATAGATCCCTCTGTTTGTAATGACTCTATATAATAGATCCCTCTGTGTGTAATGACTCTATATAATAGATCCCTCTGCGTGTAATGACTCTATAAAATAGATCCCTCTGTGTGTAATGACTCTATATAATAGATCCCTCTGTGTGTAATGACTCATTATATTAGATCCCTCTGTGTGTAATGACTCTATATAATAGATCCCTCTGTGTGTAATGACTGTATAATAGATCCCTCTGTGTGTAATGACTCTATATAATAGATCCCTCTGTGTGTAATGACTCTATATAATAGATCCCTGTGTGTAATGACTCTATATAATAGATCCCTCTGTGTGTAATGACTATATAATAGATCACTCTGTGTGTAATGACTCTATATAATAGATCCCTCTGTGTGTAATGACTATATAATAGATCCCTCTGTGTGTAATGACTCTATATAATAGATCCCTCTGTGTGTAATGACTCTACATAATAGATCACTCTGTTTGTAATGACTCTATATAATAGATCCCTCTGTGTGTAATGACTCTATATAATAGATCCCTCTGTGTGTATTGACTATATATAATAGATCCCTCTGTGTGTAATGACTCTATATAATAGATCCCTCTGTGTGTAATGACTCTATATAACAGATTGCTCTGTGTGTAATCAGTCTATATAATAGATCCCTCTGTGTGTAATGACTCTATATAATAGATCCCTCTGCGTGTAATGACTCTATATAATAGATTCCTCTGTGTGTAATGACTCTATATTATAGATCCCTCTGCGTGTAATGACTCTATATAATAGATCCCTCTGTGTGTAATGACTATATAATAGATCCCTCTGTGTGCAATGACTCTATATAATAGATCCCTCTGTGTGTAATGACTCTATGTAATACATCCCTGTGTGTAATGACTCTATATAATAGATCACTCTGCGTGTAATGACTCTATATAATAGATCGCTCTGTGTGTAATGACTCTATATAATAGATCCCTCTGTGTGTAATGACTCTTTATAATGGATCTCTCTGCATGTAATGACTATATAATAAATCCCTCTGTGTGTAATGACTCTATAAAATAGGTCCCTCTGGTGTAATGACTCTATATAATAGATCCCTCTGTGTGTAATGACTCTATATATATGACTACCTGTTACCATTGACGGTCAGGATGTGGAGATGGTGGACAGTTTCAAATATTTGGGGGTTTACCTGGATAGCAAGCTAGACTGGAAGTGCCACATGGAGAAGGTCTACAAGAAGGGGATGAGTAGATTGTACTTCCTAAGGAAGTTAAGGTCTTTTAATGTGTGTGGCAAAATGCTTGAGGTGTTCTACCAATCCATTGTGGCTAGTGCCACCTTTGCGGCAATAATTTGCTGGGGTAACAGTGTGCGTGTTGCTGACGCCAACAAGCTCAACAAACTTATAAAGAAGGCTAGCGCGACGGTGGGCCTACAGCTTGGGACTTTTGAAGAGGTGGTAGAGGATAGGATTAAGAAGAAGTGCAGAGCTATAATGGGCAACAACACACACCCGCTTTATGAACTGTTTGCGAAACAGAAGAGCACATTCAGCAATCGCCTAATACAACTAAGGTGTAAAAAGGAAAAATACAGGAGATCGTTTGTTCCAACAGCTATGGGGGTGTTTAACAAATGTCTGAAAAGCAATGTCTAAAGTATTCCAAATGTTTTGTTATCATATGTGTCATGTTCGAGATCTGTGTTCTGCTGCTGTGATACCGCAATTTCCTCCGGGATAAATAAAGTATATCTTATTTTATCTTATCTTATCTTATCTTATCTTATAATTGATCCCTCTGTGTGTAATGACTCTATATAATAGATCCCTCTGTGTGTAATGACTCTATATAATAGATCGCTCTGTGTGTGTAATGACTCTATATAATAGATCCCTCTGCGTGTAATGACTATATAATAGATCCCTCTGTGTGTAATGACTCTATATAATAGATCCCTCTGTGTGTAATAACTCTATATAATAGATCCCTCTGTGTGTAATGACTCTATATAATAGATTCCTCTGTGTGTAATGACTCTATATAATAGATCCCTCTGTGTGTAATGACTCTATATAATAGATCACTCTGTGTGTAATGACTCTATATAATAGATCCCCCTGTGTGTAATGACTATATAATAGATCGCTCTGCGTGTAATGACTCTATATAATAGATGCCTCTGTGTGTAATGACTCTATATAATAAATCCCTCTGTGTGTAATGACTCTATATAATAGATCCCTCTGTGTGTAATGTTTCTATATAATAGATCGCTCTGTGTGTAATGACTCTATATAATAGATCCCTCTGTGTGTAATGACTATATAATCAATCCCTCTGCGTGTAATGACTCTATATAATAGATTCCTCTGTGTGTAATGACTCTATATAATAGATCCCTCTGTGTGTAATGACTCTATATAATAGATCACTCTGTGTGTAATGACTCTATATAATAGATCCCTCTGTGTGTAATGTTTCTATATAATAGATCGCTCTGTGTGTAATGACTCTATATAATAGATCCCTCTGTGTGTAATGAATCTATATAATAGATCACTCTGTGTGTAATGACTCTATATAATAGATCCCTCTGTGTGTAATGACTCTATATAATAGATCCCTCTGTGTGTAATGACTCTATATAATAGATCACTCTGTGTGTAATGACTCTATATAATAGATCCCTCTGTGTGTAATGACTATATAATAGATTGCTCTGCGTGTAATGACTCTATATAATAGATCCCTCTGTGTGTAATGACTCTATATAATAGATCGCTCTGTGTGTAATGACTCTATATAATAGATCCCTCAGTGTGTAATGACTCTATATAATAGATTCCTCTGTGTGTAATGACTCTATATAATAGATCGCTCTGTGAGTAATGACTCTATATAATAGATCCCTCTGTGTGTAATGACTCCATAATAGATCCCTCTGCGTGTAATGACTCTATATAATAGATCCCTCTGTGTGTATTAACTATATATAATAGATCCCTCTGTGTGTAATGACTCTATATAATAGATCCCTCTGTGTGTAATGACTCTATATAATAGATCCCTCTGTGTGTAATGACTCTATATAATAGATTCCTCTGTGTGAAATGACTCTATATAATAGATCCCTCTGTGTGTAATGACTCTATATAATAGATCACTCTGTGTGTAATGACTCTATATAATAGATCCCTCTGTGTGTAATGACTATATAATCAATCCCTCTGCGTGTAATGACTCTATATAATAGATCTCTCTGTGTGTAATGAATCTATATAATAGATCCCTCTGTGTGTAATGACTCTATATAATAGATCCCTCTGCGTGTAATGACTCTATAAAATAGATCCCTCTGTGTGTAATGACTCTATATAATAGATCCCTCTGTGTGTAATGACTCATTATATTAGATCCCTCTGTGTGTAATGACTCTATATAATAGATCCCTCTGTGTGTAATGACTATATAATAGATCCCTCTGTGTGTAATGACTCTATATAATAGATCCCTCTGTGTGTAATGACTCTATATAGTACATCCCTGTGTGTAATGACTCTATATAATAGATCCCTCTGTGTGTAATGACTATATAATAGATCACTCTGTGTGTAATGACTCTATATAATAGATCCCTCTGTGTGCAATGCCTCTATATAATAGATCCCTCTGTGTGTAATGACTCTATATAATAGATCACTCTGTTGTAATGACTCTATATAATAGATCCCTCTGTGTGTAATGACTCTATATAATAGATCCCTCTGTGTGTATTGACTATATATAATAGATCCCTCTGTGTGTTATGACTCTATATAATAGATCCCTCTGTGTGTAATGACTATATATAATAGATTGCTCTGTGTGTAATGAGTCTATATAATAGATCCCTCTGTGTGTAATGACTCTATATAATAGATCCCTCTGCGTGTAATGACTCTATATAATAGATCCCTCTGCGTGTAATGACTCTATATAATAGATCCCTCTGTGTGTAATGACTCTATATAATAGATCCCTCTGTGTGTAATGACTAAATAATAGATCACTCTGTTTGTAATGACTCTATATAATAGATCGCTCTGTGTGCAATGATTCTATATAATAGATCCCTCTGTGTGTAATGACTCTATATAATAGATCACTCTGCGTATAATGACTCTATAAAATAGATCCCTCTGTGTGTAATGACTCTATATAATAGATCCCTCTGTGTGTAATGACTCATTATATTAGATCCCTCTGTGTGTAGTGACTCTATATAATAGATCCCTCTGTGTGTAATGACTATATAATAGATCCCTCTGTGTGTAATGACTCTATATAATAGATCCCTCTGTGTGTAATGACTCTATATAATACATCCCTGTGTGTAATGACTCTATATAATAGATCCCTCTGTGTGTAATGACTATATTATAGATCACTCTGTGTGTAATGATTCTATATAATAGATCCCTCTGTGTGTAATGACTCTATATAATAGATCCCTCTGTGTGTAATGACTCTATATAATAGATCACTCTGTTTGTAATGACTCTATATAATAGATCCCTCTGTGTGTAATGACTCTATATAATAGATCCCTCTGTGTGTATTGACTATATATAATAGATCCCTCTGTGTGTAATAACTCTATATAATAGATCCCTCTGTGTGTAATGACTCTATATAATAGATTGCTCTGTGTGTAATGAGTGTATATAATAGATCCCTCTGTGTGTAATGACTCTATATAATAGATCCCTCTGCGTGTAATGACTCTATATAATAGATTCCTCTGTGTGTAATGACTCTATATTATAGATCCCTCTGCGTGTAATGACTCTATATAATAGATCCCTCTGTGTGTAATGACTATATAATAGATCCCTCTGTGTGTAATGACTCTATATAATAGAACCCTCTGTGTGTAATGACTCTATATAATACATCCCTGTGTGTAATCACTCTATATAATAGATCACTCTGCATGTAATTACTCTATATAATAGATCGCTCTGTGTGTAATGACTCTATATAATAGATCCCTCTGTGTGTAATGACTCTTTATAATAGATCTCTCTGCATGTAATGACTATATAATACATCCCTCTGTGTGTAATGACTCTATAAAATAGGTCCCTCTGCGTGTAATGACTCTATATAATAGATCCCTATGTGTGTAATGACTCTATATAATTGATCCCTCTGTGTGTAATGACTCTATCTAATAGATCCCTCTGCGTGTAATGACTCTATATAATAGATCGCTCTGTGTGTAATGACTCTATATAATAGATCCCTCTGCGTGTAATGACTATATAATAGATCCCTCTGTTTGTAATGACTCTATATAATAGATCCCTCTGTGTGTAATGACTCTATATAATAGATCACTCTTTGTGTAATGACTCTATATAATAGATCCCTCTGTGTGTAATGACTATATAATAGATCGCTCTGCGTGTAATGACTCTATATAATAGATCCCTCTGTGTGTAATGACTCTATATAATAGATCCCTCTGTGTGTAATGACTCTATATAATAGATCCCTCTGTGTGTAATGTTTCTATATAATAGATCGCTCTGTGTGTAATGACTCTATATAATAGATCCCTCTGTGTGTAAAGAATCTATATAATAGATCACTCTGTGTGTAATGACTCTATATAATAGATCCCTCTGTGTGTAATGACTCTATATAATAGATCCCTCTGTGTGTAATGACTCTATATAATAGATCACTCTGTGTGTAATGACTCTATATAATAGACCCCTATGTGTGTAATGACTATATAATAGATTGCTCTGCGTGTAATGACTCTATATCATAGATCCCTCTGTGTGTAATGACTCTATATAATAGATCGCTCTGTGTGTAATTTCTCTATATAATAGATCCCTCTGTGTGTAATGACTCTATATAATAGATCCCTCTGTGTGTAATGACTCTATATAATAGATCGCTCTGTGAGTAATGACTCTATATAATAGATCCCTCTGTGTGTAATGACTCCATAATAGATCCCTCTGTGTGTAATGACTCTATATAATAGATCCCTCTGTGTGTATTGACTATATATAATAGATCCCTCTGTGTGTAATGACTCTATATAATAGATCGCTCTGTGTGTAATGACTCTATATAATATATCCCTCTGTGTGTAATGACTCTATATAATAGATCCCTCTGTGTTTAATGACTCTATATAATAGATCCCTCTGTGTGTAATAATTCTATATAATAGATCCCTCTGTGTGTAATGGCTCTATATAATAGATCCTTCTGTGTGTAATGAATCTACATAATAGATCACTCTGTGTGTACTGACTCTATATAATAGATCCCTCTGTGTGTAATGACTCTATATAATTGATCCCTCTGTGTGTAATGACTCTTTATAATAGCTCCCTCCGTGTGTAATGACTCTATATAATAGATCCCTCTGTGTGTAATGACTATATAATAGATTCCTCTGTGTGTAATAACTCTATATAATAGATCCCTCTG
Organism: Phyllobates terribilis; assembly: GCF_046119375.1. NCBI lineage: Eukaryota > Metazoa > Chordata > Amphibia > Anura > Dendrobatidae > Phyllobates > Phyllobates terribilis. The sequence continues at coordinate 14,431,658 of NW_027362766.1, forward strand.
CGTGTAATGACTCTATATTATAGATCCCTCTGTGTGTAATGACTCTATATAATAGATCCCTCTGCATGTAATGACTCTATATAATAGATCCCTCTGTGTGTAATGACTCTATATAATAGTTCGCTCTGTGTGTAATGACTCTATATAATAGATCCCTCTGTATGTAATGACTCCATATTAGATCCCTCTGCGTGTAATGACTCTATATAATAGATGCCTCTGTGTGTAATGACTCTATATAATAGATCTCTCTGCGTGTAATGACTCTATATAATATATCACTCTCTGTGTAATGACTCTATATAATAGATCCCTCTGTGTGTAATGACTCTATATAATAGATCCCTCTGTGTGTAATGACTCTATATAATAGATCCCTCTGTGTGTAATGACTCTATATAATAGATCCCTCTGTGTGTAATGACTCTATATAATAGATCCCTCTGTGTGTAATGACTATATAATAGATTGCTCTGCGTGTAATGACTCTATATAATAGATCACTCTGCGTGTAATGACTCTATATAATAGATCGCTCTGTGTGTAATGACTCTATATAATAGATCCCTCTGTGTGTAATGACTTTTTATAATAGATCTCTCTGCATGTAATGACTATATAATAGATCCCTCTGTGTGTAATGACTCTATAAAATAGGTCGCTCTGCGTGTAATGACTCTATATAATAGATCCCTCTGTGTGTAATGACTCTATATAATTGATCCCTCTGTGTGTAATGACTCTATAATAGATCGCTCTGTGTGTAATGACTCTATATAATTGATCCCTCTGTGTGTAATGACTCTATATAATAGATCCCTCTGTGTGTAATGTTTCTATATAATAGATCGCTCTGTGTGTAATGACTCTATATAATAGATCCCTCTGTGTGTAATGAATCTATACAATAGATCACTCTGTGTGTAATGACTCTATATAATAGATCCCTCTGTGTGTAATGACTCTATATAATAGATCCCTCTGTGTGTAATGACTCTATATAATAGATCACTCTGTGTGTAATGACTCTATATAGTAGATCCCTCTGTGTGTAATGACTATATAATAGATTGCTCTGCGTGTAATGACTCTATATAATAGATCCATCTGTGTGTAATGACTCTATATAATAGATCGCTCTGTGTGTAATGACTCTATATAATAGATCCCTCTGTGTGTAATGACTCTATATAATAGATCCCTCTGTGTGTAATGACTCTATATAATGAATCGCTCTGTGAGTAATGACTCTATATAATAGATCCCTCTGTGTGTAATGACTTCATAATAGATCCCTCTGCGTGTAATGACTCTATGTAATAGATCCCTCTGTGTGTATTGACTATATATAATAGATCCCTCTGTGTGTAATGACTCTATATAATAGATCCCTCTGTGTGTAATGACTCTATATAATAGATCCCTCTGTGTGTAATGACTCTATATAATAGATCACTCTTTGTGTAATGACTCTATATAATAGATCACTCTTTGTGTAATGACTCTATATAATAGATCGCTCTGCGTGTAATGACTCTATATAATAGATCCCTCTGTGTGTAATGACTCTATATAATAGATCCCTCTGTGTGTAATGACTCTATATAATAGATCCCTCTGTGTGTAATGACTCTATATAATAGATCCCTCTGTGTGTAATGACTCTATATAATAGATCCCTCTGTGTGTAATGCCTCTATATAATAGATCCCTCTGTGTGTAATGACTCTATATAATAGATCACTCTGTTGTAATGACTCTATATAATAGATCCCTCTGTGTGTAATGACTCTATATAATAGATCCCTCTCTGTGTATTGACTATATATAATAGATCCCTCTGTGTGTAATGACTCTATATAATAGATCCCTCTGTGTGTAATGACTCTATATAATAGATTGCTCTGTGTGTAATGAGTCTATATAATAGATCCCTCTGTGTGTAATGACTCTATATAATAGATCCCTCTGCGTGTAATGACTCTATATAATAGATCCCTCTGCGTGTAATGACTCTATATAATAGATCCCTCTGTGTGTAATGACTCTATATAATAGATCCCTCTGTGTGTAATGACTATATAATAGATCACTCTGTTTGTAATGACTCTATATAATAGATCGCTCTGTGTGCAATGATTCTATATAATAGATCCCTCTGTGTGTAATGACTCTATATAATAGATCACTCTGCGTATAATGACTCTATAAAATAGATCCCTCTGTGTGTAATAACTCTATATAATAGATCCCTCTGTGTGTAATGACTCATTATATTAGATCCCTCTGTGTGTAATGACTCTATATAATAGATCCCTCTGTGTGTAATGACTATATAATAGATCCCTCTGTGTGTAATGACTCTATATAATAGATCCCTCTGTGTGTAATGACTCTATATAATACATTTCTGTGTGTAATGACTCTATATAATAGATCCCTCTGTGTGTAATGACTATATTATAGATCACTCTGTGTGTAATGATTCTATATAATAGATCCCTCTGTGTGTAATGACTCTATATAATAGATCCCTCTGTGTGTAATGACTCTATATAATAGATCACTCTGTTTGTAATGACTCTATATAATAGATCCCTCTGTGTGTAATGACTCTATATAATAGATCCCTCTGTGTGTATTGACTATATATAATAGATCCCTCTGTGTGTAATGACTCTATATAATAGATCCCTCTGTGTGTAATGACTCTATATAATAGATTGCTCTGTGTGTAATGAGTCTATATAATAGATCCCTCTGTGTGTAATGACTCTATATAATAGATCCCTCTGCGTGTAATGACTCTATATAATAGATTCCTCTGTGTGTAATGACTCTATATTATAGATCCCTCTGCGTGTAATGACTCTATATAATAGATCCCTCTGTGTGTAATGACTATATAATAGATCCCTCTGTGTGTAATGACTCTATATAATAGATCCCTCTGTGTGTAATGACTCTATATAATACATCCCTGTGTGTAATGACTCTATATAATAGATCACTCTGCATCTAATTACTCTATATAATAGATCGCTCTGTGTGTAATGACTCTATATAATAGATCCCTCTGTGTGTAATGATTCTTTATAATAGATCTCTCTGCATGTAATGACTATATAATAGATCCCTCTGTGTGTAATGACTCTATAAAATAGGTCCCTCTGCGTGTAATGACTCTATATAATAGATCCCTATGTGTGTAATGACTCTATATAATTGATCCCTCTGTGTGTAATGACTCTATCTAATAGGTCCCTCTGCGTGTAATGACTCTATATAATAGATCGCTCTGTGTGTAATGACTCTATATAATAGATCCCTCTGCGTGTAATGACTATATAATAGATCCCTCTGTTTGTAATGACTCTATATAATAGATCCCTCTGTGTGTAATGACTCTATATAATAGATCACTCTTTGTGTAATGACTCTATATAATAGATCCCTCTGTGTGTAATGACTATATAATAGATCGCTCTGCGTGTAATGACTCTATATAATAGATCCCTCTGTGTGTAATGACTCTATATAATAGATCCCTCTGTGTGTAATGACTCTATATAATAGATCCCTCTGTGTGTAATGTTTCTATATAATAGATCGCTCTGTGTGTAATGACTCTATATAATAGATCCCTCTGTGTGTAAAGAATCTATATAATAGATCACTCTGTGTGTAATGACTCTATATAATAGATCCCTCTGTGTGTAATGACTCTATATAATAGATCCCTCTGTGTGTAATGACTCTATATAATAGATCACTCTGTGTGTAATGACTCTATATAATAGACCCCTATGTGTGTAATGACTATATAATAGATTGCTCTGCGTGTAATGACTCTATATCATAGATCCCTCTGTGTGTAATGACTCTATATAATAGATCGCTCTGTGTGTAATTTCTCTATATAATAGATCCCTCTGTGTGTAATGACTCTATATAATAGATCCCTCTGTGTGTAATGACTCTATATAATAGATCGCTCTGTGAGTAATGACTCTATATAATAGATCCCTCTGTGTGTAATGACTCCATAATAGATCCCTCTGCGTGTAATGACTCTATATAATAGATCCCTCTGTGTGTATTGACTATATATAATAGATCCCTCTGTGTGTAATGACTCTATATAATAGATCCCTCTGTGTGTAATGACTCTATATAATATATCCCTCTGTGTGTAATGACTCTATATAATAGATCCCTCTGTGTTTAATGACTCTATATAATAGATCCCTCTGTGTGTAATAATTCTATATAATAGATCCCTCTGTGTGTAATGGCTCTATATAATAGATCCTTCTGTGTGTAATGAATCTACATAATAGATCCCTCTGTGTGTACTGACTCTATATAATAGATCCCTCTGTGTGTAATGACTCTATATAATTGATCCCTCTGTGTGTAATGACTCTTTATAATAGCTCCCTCCATGTGTAATGACTCTATATAATAGATCCCTCTGTGTGTAATGACTATATAATAGATTCCTCTGTGTGTAATAACTCTATATATTAGATCCCTCTGCGTGTAATGACTCTATATTATAGATCCCTCTGTGTGTAATGACTCTATATAATAGATCCCTCTGCATGTAATGACTCTATATAATAGATCCCTCTGTGTGTAATGACTCTATATAATAGATCGCTCTGTGTGTAATGACTCTATATAATAGATCCCTCTGTATGTAATGACTCCATATTAGATCCCTCTGCGTGTAATGACTCTATATAATAGATGCCTCTGTGTGTAATGACTCTATATAATAGATCTCTCTGCGTGTAATGACTCTATATAATATATCACTCTCTGTGTAATGACTCTATATAATAGATCCCTCTGTGTGTAATGACTCTATATAATAGATCCCTCTGTGTGTAATGACTCTATATAAAAGATCCCTCTCTGTGTAATGACTCTATATAATAGATCCCTCTGTGTGTAATGACTCTATATAATAGATCCCTCTGTGTTTAATGACTATATAATAGATTGCTCTGCGTGTAATGACTCTATATAATAGATCACTCTGCGTGTAATGACTCTATATAATAGATCGCTCTGTGTGTAATGACTCTATATAATAGATCCCTCTGTGTGTAATGACTTTTTATAATAGATCTCTCTGCATGTAATGACTATATAATAGATCCCTCTGTGTGTAATGACTCTATAAAATAGGTCGCTCTGCGTGTAATGACTCTATATAATAGATCCCTCTGTGTGTAATGACTCTATATAATTGATCCCTCTGTGTGTAATGACTCTATATAATAGATCCCTCTGCGTGTAATGACTCTATATAATATATCGCTCTGTGTGTAATGACTCTATATAATAGATCCCTCTGCGTGTAATGACTATATAATAGATCCCTCTGTTTGTAATGACTCTATATAATAGATCCCTCTGTGTGTAATGACAATATATAATAGATCACTCTTTGTGTAATGACTCTATAAATAGATCCCTCTGTGTGTAATGACTATATAATAGATCGCTCTGCGTGTAATGACTCTATATAATAGATCGCTCTGTGTGTAATGACTCTATATAATAGATCCCTCTGTGTGTAATGACTCTATATAATAGATCCCTCTGTGTGTAATGTTTCTATATAATAGATCGCTCTGTGTGTAATGACTCTATATAATAGATCCCTCTGTGTGTAATGAATCTATATAATAGATCACTCTGTGTGTAATGACTCTATATAATAGATCCCTCTGTGTGTAATGACTCTATATAATAGATCCCTCTGTGTGTAATGACTCTATATAATAGATCACTCTGTGTGTAATGACTCTATATAGTAGATCCCTCTGTGTGTAATGACTATATAATAGATTGCTCTGCGTGTAATGACTCTATATAATAGATCCATCTGTGTGTAATGACTCTATATAATAGATCGCTCTGTGTGTAATGACTCTATATAATAGATCCCTCTGTGTGTAATGACTCTATATAATAGATCCCTCTGTGTGTAATGACTCTATATAATAGATCGCTCTGTGAGTAATGACTCTATATAATAGATCCCTCTGTGTGTAATGACTTCATAATAGATCCCTCTGCGTGTAATGACTCTATGTAATAGATCCCTCTGTGTGTATTGACTCTATATAATAGATCCCTCTGTGTGTAATGACTCTATATAATAGATCCCTCTGTGTGTAATGACTCTATATAATAGATCCCTCTGTGTGTAATGACTATATAATAGATCACTCTGTGTGTAATGACTCTATATAATAGATCCCTCTGTGTGTAATGACTCTATATAATAGATCCCTCTGTGTAATGACTCTATATAATAGATCCCTCTGTGTGTAATGACTCTATATAATAGATCACTCTGTTTGTAATGACTCTATATAATAGATCCCTCTCTGTGTAATGACTCTATATAATAGATCCCTCTGTGTGTATTGACTATATATAATAGATCCCTTTGTGTGTAATGACTCTATATAATAGATCCCTCTGTGTGTAATGACTCTATATAATAGATTGCTCTGTGTGTAATGAGTCTATATAATAGATCCCTCTGTGTGTAATAACTCTATATAATAGATCCCTCTGCGTGTAATGACTCTATATAATAGATTCCTCTGTGTGTAATGACTCTATATTATAGATCCCTCTGCGTGTAATGACTCTATATAATAGATCCCTCTGTGTGTAATGACTATATAATAGATCCCTCTGTGTGTAATGACTCTATATAATAGATCCCTCTGTGTGTAATGACTCTATATAATAGATCGCTCTGTGAGTAATGACTCTATATAATAGATCCCTCTGTGTGTAATGACTCCATAATAGATCCCTCTGCATGTAATGACTCTATATAATAGATCCCTCTGTGTGTATTGACTATATATAATAGATCCCTCTGTGTGTAATGACTCTATATAATAGATCCCTCTGTGTGTAATGACTCTATATAATAGATCCCTCTGTGTGTAATGACTCTATATAATAGATTCCTCTGTGTGTAATGACTCTATATAATAGATCCCTCTGTGTGTAATGACTCTATATAATAGATCACTCTGTGTGTAATGACTCTATATCATAGATTCCTCTGTGTGTAATGACTATATAATCGATCCCTCTACGTGTAATGACTCTATATAATAGATCCCTCTGTGTGTAATGACTCTATATAATAGATCCCTCTGTGTGTAATGACTCTATATAATGGATCCCTCTGTGTGTAATGACTCCATAATAGATCCCTCTGCGTGTAATTACTCTATATAATAGATCCCTCTGTGTGTATTGACTATATATAATAGATCCCTCTGCGTGTAATGACTCTATAAAATAGATCCCTCTGTGTGTAATGACTCTATATAATAGATCCCTCTGTGTGTAATGACTCTATATAATAGATCGCTCTGTGAGTAATGACTCTATATAATAGATCCCTCTGTGTGTAATGACTCCATAATAGATCCCTCTGCGTGTAATGACTCTATGTAATAGATCCCTCTGTGTGTATTGACTATATATAATAGATCCCTCTGTGTGTAATGACTATATAATAGATCACTCTGTGTGTAATGACTCTATATAATAGATACCTCTGTGTGTAATGACTCTATATAATACATCCCTGTGTGTAATGACTCTATATAATAGATCCCTCTGTGTGTAATGACTATATAATAGATCACTCTGTGTGTAATGACTTTATATAATAGATCCCTCTGTGTGTAATGACTCTATATAATAGATCCCTCTGTGTGTAATGACTCTATATAATAGATCCCTCTGTGTGTAATGACTCTATATAATAGATCACTCTGTTTGTAATGACTCTATATAATAAATCCCTCTGTGTGTAATGACTCTGTATAATAGATCCCTCTGTGTGTATTGACTATATATAATAGATCCCTTTGTGTGTAATGACTCTATATAATAGATCCCTCTGTGTGTAATGACTCTATATAATAGATTGCTCTGTGTGTAATGAGTCTATATAATAGATCCCTCTGTGTGTAATGACTCTATATAATAGATCCCTCTGCGTGTAATGACTCTATATAATAGATTCCTCTGTGTGTAATGACTCTATATTATAGATCCCTCTGCGTGTAATGACTCTATATAATAGATCCCTCTGTGTGTAATGACTATATAATAGATCCCTATGTGTGTAATGACTCTATATAATAGATCCCTCTGTGTGTAATGACTCTATATAATACATCCCTGTGTGTAATGACTCTATATAATAGATCACTCTGCATGTAATGACTCTATATAATAGAACGCTCTGTGTGTAATGACTCTATATAATAGATCCCTCTGTGTGTAATGACTCTTTATAATAGATCTCTCTGCATGTAATGACTATATAATAAATCCCTCTATGTGTAATGACTCTATAAAATAGGTCCCTCTGCGTGTAATGACTCTATATAATAGATCCCTCTGTGTGTAATGACTCTATATAATTGATCCCTCTGTGTGTAATGACTCTATATAATAGATCCCTCTGCGTGTAATGACTCTATATAATAGATCGCTCTGTGTGTAATGACTCTATATAATAGATCCCTCTGCGTGTAATGACTATATAATAGATCCCTCTGTTTGTAATGACTCTATATAATAGATCCCTCTGTGTGTAATGACTCTATATAATAGATCACTCTTTGTGTAATGACTCTATATAATAGATCCCTCTGTGTGTAATGACTATATAATAGATCGCTCTGCGTGTAATGACTCTATATAATAGATCCCTCTGTGTGTAATGACTCTATATAATAAATCCCTCTGTGTGTAATGACTCTATATAATAGATTCCTCTGTGTGTAATGACTCTATATTATAGATCCCTCTGCGTGTAATGACTATATAATAGATCCCTCTGTGTGTAATGACTATATAATAGATCCCTCTGTGTGTAATGACTCTATATAATAGATCCCTCTGTGTGTAATGACCCTATATAATACATCCCTGTGTGTAATAACTCTATATAATAGATCACTCTGCGTGTAATGACTCTATATAATAGATCGCTCTGTGTGTAATGACTCTATATAATAGATCCCTCTGTGTGTAATGACTCTTTATAATAGATCTCTCTGCATGTAATGACTATATAATAGATCCCTCTGTGTGTAATGACTCTATAAAATAGGTCCCTCTGCGTGTAATGAGTCTATATAATAGATCCCTCTGTGTGTAATGACTCTATATAATTGATCCCTCTGTGTGTAATGACTCTATATAATAGATCCCTCTGCGTGTAATGACTCTATATAATAGATCGCTCTGTGTGTAATGACTCTATATAATAGATCCCTCTGCGTGTAATGACTATATAATAGATCCCTCTGTTTGTAATGACTCTATATAATAGATCCCTCTGTGTGTAATGACTCTATATAATAGATCACTCTTTCTGTATTGACTCTATATAATAGATCCCTCTGTGTGTAATGACTATATAATAGATCGCTCTGCGTGTAATGACTCTATATAATAGATCCCTCTGTGTGTAATGACTCTATATAATAGATCCCTCTGTGTGTAATGACTCTATATAATAGATCCCTCTGTGTGTAATGTTTCTATATAATAGATCGCTCTGTGTGTAATGACTCTATATAATAGATCCCTCTGTGTGTAAAGAATCTATATAATAGATCACTCTGTGTGTAATGACTCTATATAATAGATCCCTCTGTGTGTAATGACTCTATATAATAGATCCCTCTGTGTGTAATGACTCTATATAATAGATCACTCTGTGTGTAATGACTCTATATAATAGATCCCTCTGTGTGTAATGACTATATAATAGATTGCTCTGCATGTAATGACTCTATATAATAGATCCCTCTGTGTGTAATGACTCTATATAATAGATCGCTCTGTGTGTAATGACTCTATATAATAGATCCCTCTGTGTGTAATGACTCTATATAATAGATCCCTCTGTGTGTAATGACTCTATATAATAGATCGCTGTGTGAGTAATGACTCTATATAATAGATCCCTCTGTGTGTAATGACTCTATATAATAGATCACTCTGCGTGTAATGACTCTATATCATAGATTCCTCTGTGTGTAATGACTATATAATCGATCCCTCTGCGTGTAATGACTCTATATAATAGATCCCTCTGTGTGTAATGACTCTATATAATAGATCCCTCTGTGTGTAATGACTCTATATAATAGATCCCTCTGTGTGTAATGACTCCATAATAGATCCCTCTGCGTGTAATTACTCTATATAATAGATCCCTCTGTGTGTATTGACTATATATAATAGATCCCTCTGCGTGTAATGACTCTATAAAATAGATCCCTCTGTGTGTAATGACTCTATATAATAGATCCCTCTGTGTGTAATGACTCTATATAATAGATCGCTCTGTGAGTAATGACTCTATATAATAGATCCCTCTGTGTGTAATGACTCCATAATAGATCCCTCTGCGTGTAATGACTCTATATAATAGATCCCTCTGTGTGTATTGACTATATATAATAGATCCCTCTGTGTGTAATGACTATATAATAGATCACTCTGTGTGTAATGACTCTATATAATAGATACCTCTGTGTGTAATGACTCTATATAATGCATCCCTGTGTGTAATGACTCTATATAATAGATCCCTCTGTGTGTAATGACTATATAATAGATCACTCTGTGTGTAATGACTTTATATAATAGATCCCTCTGTGTGTAATGACTCTATATAATAGATCCCTCTGTGTGTAATGACTCTATATAATAGATCCCTCTGTGTGTAATGACTCTATATAATAGATCACTCTGTTTGTAATGACTCTATATAATAAATCCCTCTGTGTGTAATGACTCTGTATATAATAGATCCCTCTGTGTGTATTGACTATATATAATAGATCCCTTTGTGTGTAATGACTCTATATAATAGATCCCTCTGTGTGTAATGACTCTATATAATAGATTGCTCTGTGTGTAATGAGTCTATATAATAGATCCCTCTGTGTGTAATGACTCTATATAATAGATCCCTCTGCGTGTAATGACTCTATATAATAGATTCCTCTGTGTGTAATGACTCTATATTATAGATCCCTCTGCGTGTAATGACTCTATATAATAGATCCCTCTGTGTGTAATGACTATATAATAGATCCCTATGTGTGTAATGACTCTATATAATAGATCCCTCTGTGTGTAATGACTCTATATAATACATCCCTGTGTGTACTGACTCTATATAATAGATCACTCTGCATGTAATGACTCTATATAATAGATCGCTCTGTGTGTAATGACTCTATATAATAGATCCCTCTGTGTGTAATGACTCTTTATAATAGATCTCTCTGCATGTAATGACTATATAATAAATCCCTCTATGTGTAATGACTCTATAAAATAGGTCCCTCTGCGTGTAATGACTCTATATAATAGATCCCTCTGTGTGTAATGACTCTATATAATTGATCCCTCTGTGTGTAATGACTCTATATAATAGATCCCTCTGCGTGTAATGACTCTATATAATAGATCGCTCTGTGTGTAATGACTCTATATAATAGATCCCTCTGCGTGTAATGACTATATAATAGATCCCTCTGTTTGTAATGACTCTATATAATAGATCCCTCTGTGTGTAATGACTCTATATAATAGATCACTCTTTGTGTAATGACTCTATATAATAGATCCCTCTGTGTGTAATGACTATATAATAGATCGCTCTGCGTGTAATGACTCTATATAATAGATCCCTCTGTGTGTAATGACTCTATATAATAAATCCCTCTGTGTGTAATGACTCTATATAATAGATCCCTCTGTGTGTAATGTTTCTATATAATAGATCGCTCTGTGTGTAATGACTCTATATAATAGATCCCTCTGTGTGTAATGACTATATAATAGATCCCTCTGTGTGTAATGACTCTATATAATAGATCCCTCTGTGTGTAATGACTCTATATAATACATCCCTGTGTGTAATGACTCTATATAATAGATCCCTCTGTGTGTAATGACTATATAATAGATCACTCTGTGTGTAATGACTCTATATAATAGATCCCTCTGTGTGTAATGACTCTATATAATCGATCCCTTTGTGTGTAATGACTCTATATAATAGATCACTCTGTTTGTAATGACTCTATATAATAGATCCCTCTGTGTGTAATGACTCTATATAATAGATCCCTCTGTGTGTATTGACTATATATAATAGATCCCTCTGTGTGTAATGACTCTATATAATAGATCCCTCTGTGTGTAATGACTCTATATAATAGATTGCTCTGTGTGTAATGAGTCTATATAATACATCCCTCTGTGTGTAATGACTCTATATAATAGATCCCTCTGCGTGTAATGACTCTATATAATAGATCCCTCTGCGTGTAATGACTCTATATAATAGATCCCTCTGTGTGTAATGACTCTATATAATAGATCCCTCTGTGTGTAATGACTAGTGTTGAGCCACCCCCGTAGTGTTCGGGTTCGGTTCGGTTCGTCGAACACCGGGATGTTCGAGGAACTGTTCGTCGAACTGTTCGTCGAACACCTTAGAACACCGTCGAACACCGTTAAAACCAATGGCAGGCAAACAAAAACACATAGAAACACATAGAAAACACCTGCAAAGGTGTCCAAAAGCTGACAAACTGCTCAGAAGACACTCTCTTTAAAAAAGCCGGCCGGCAAATTCAGCAGCGGCATACACCGGTATCCGACAATTTAGACAAGAAGGAATAGAGCATCACACATAGATTAGATAGATAGAAACATGTCAGTCACACATATAAGAAGCACAGTGACAGTGTTGGTTATTGCACTTGTCATTTAGTGTAAAGGATTTATTAAAAAAAATAATAGTGTTTTCATGCACCGTCTCTTTAAAAAAGCCGGCCGGCAATTCAGCATCTGTACCCGACAATTTAGAACAGAAAGAATAGAGCTTCACACATAGATTAGATAGATAGAAACATGTCAGTCACATATATAATAAGTACAGTGATAGTGTTGCTTACTGTACTTGTCATTTAGTGTAAAGGATTTATTTAAAAAAATAATAGTGTTTTCATGCACTGTCTCTTTAAAAAAGCCGGCCGGCAATTCAGCAGCGGTACCCGACAATTTAGAACAGAAAGATAGAGCTTCACACATAGATTAGATAGATAGAAACATGTCAGTCACATATATATGAAGTACAGTGATAGTGTTGGTTACTGTACTTGTCATTTAGTATTAAAATAAAGGATTTATTATTAAAAAAATTGGCGTGGGGTTCCCCTTAATTTTAGGCTCTAGCGGAGGTTAAGCAGACGGCTGGGGCAGATGTTTGAAGCCTGGGAAGGGGGTAATACCCACGGAGCTTCCCAGGCTACTAATATCAGCCCCCAGCTGAATACATAGCCTTTACTAGCTATTAAAATGGGGGACCCCCCCAAAAAAATGACGTGGGGTCCCCCCTAATTTAATAGCTAGCAAAGGCTAGACAGACAGCTGGGGGCTGATATTAATAGCCCAGGAAGGGAGCCATGAATATTGGCCCCCTCCCAGGCTAGAAACACCAGCCATCAGCCGCCCCAGAAATGGCACATTCATAGGATGCGCCAATTCTGGCACTTAGCCTCGCTCTTCCACGCTGCCCTGGTGCGGTGGCAGGGGGTAATAGGGTTGGGGTTGATGTCAGCTTATAATGCCAGCTGACATCAAGCCCAGGTTAGTAATGGAGAGGCGTCTATAAGACACCCCCATTACTAACCCCATAGTCAAAGTTAAAAAAAACACAAACACCCAGAATAAAGTCCTTTAATTGAAATAAAGACACAATCCTTTATTGTTCTAAATTAAACCATACTTACCATCACGCCCATTCCAGCTGAAGCCAACGATCTCCTGCAATAAAAGAAAAATAATAAAGCAACCTCATCCTTACCTTTCCATGGTTCCCACGACAGCTTCAGCTCTGCTACATCGAGATGACAGGCTGGACCGCAGCAGAACGCTGCCATCCAGCCTGTCATCCCGCAGACACTGAGAAGCGCAGGCTTGCTTGCGCTGCTCAGCGTCTCTCTGTGACGACATCCAGATGAGCCGAGTTCATGTCCAATGAACTCGGCTCACCTCATGCACGTCACTGACAGCGTGGGAAAATTCTCACGCTGAAGCGCTGATTGCAGGAGAATTTTCCCACGCTGTCAGTGACGTGCATGAGGTGAGCCGAGTTCATTGGACATGAACTCGGCTCATCTGGATGTCGTCACAGAGAGACGCTGAGCAGCGCAAGCAAGCCTGCGCTTCTCAGTGTCTGCGGGATGAGAGGCTGGATGGCGGCGTTCTGCTGCGGTCCAGCCTGTCATCTCGATGTAGCAGAGCTGAAGCTGTCGTGGGAACCATGGAAAGGTAAGGATGAGGTTGGTTTATTATTTTTCTTTTATTGCAGGAGATCGTTGGCTTCAGCTGGAATGGGTGTGATGGTAAGTATGGTTTAATTTAGAACAATAAAGGATTGTGTCTTTATTTCAATTAAAGGACTTTATTCTGGGTGTTGTGTTTTTTTTAAATACTTTACTAGAAATTCATGGCGGTCATGTCTAATACTGGCGTGACCCCATGAATTTTGGGCTTGGGGCCAGCTGATAATACCAAGCTGGCCCTAACCCCTTTATTACCCAGTGAGCCACCGCACCAGGGCCCTGGATGAGTTGGGTACAGCGCCAGAAGATTGCGCTTCTATGAACGCGCCATTTTCCGGGGTGGCTGCGGACTGCAATTTGTAGCGGGGGGGGGGCCCAGAAAGCTTGGGCCTCCCTGCGCTGCAGATTCCAGCCCCCAGCTGCCTAGTTGTAGCTGGCTGGACACAAAAATAGGGCGAAGCCCCACGTATTTTTTTTTTAATTATTTCATGAAATTCATGAAATAATTAAGAAAAAAAGGCCTTCCCTATATTGTTGTGTCCGGCCAGGTACAAATAGGCAGCTAGTGGTTGGGGGCAGCCCGTTCCTGCCTGCTGTACCTGGCTGGACACAAATATAGTGCGAAGCCCCACGTCAATTTTTTTTAATTATTTCATGAATTTCATGAAATAATTAAGAAAAAAAGGGCTTCCCTATATTGTTGTGTCCGGCCAGGTACAAATAGGCAGCTGGTGGTTGGGGGCAGCCCGTTCCTGCCTGCTGTACCTGGCTGGACACAAATATAGTGCGAAGCCCCACGTCAATTTTTTTTAATTATTTCATGAATTTCATGAAATAATTAAGAAAAAAAGGGCTTCCCTATATTGTTGTGTCCGGCCAGGTACAAATAGGCAGCTGGTGGTTGGGGGCAGCCCGTTCCTGCCTGCTGTACCTGGCTGGACACAAATATAGTGCGAAGCCCCACGTCAATTTTTTTTAATTATTTCATGAATTTCATGAAATAATTAAGAAAAAAAGGGCTTCCCTATATTGTTGTGTCCGGCCAGGTACAAATAGGCAGCTGGTGGATGGGGGCAGCCCGTTCCTGCCTGCTGTACCTGGCTGGACACAAATATAGTGCGAAGCCCCACTTCAATTTTTTTAAATTATTTCAGGAAATTCATGAAATAATTAAAAAAAAATTGACGTGGGGCTTCGCACTATATTTGTGTCCAGTCAGGTGCAGCAGGCAGGAACGGGCTGCCCCCAACCACCAGCTGCCTATTTGTACCTGGCCGGACACAACAATATAGGGAAGCCCTTTTTTTCTTAATTATTTCATGAAATAATTTAAAGAAAATTGACGTGGGGCTTCGCCCTGTTTTTGTGTCCAGCCAGGTACAACTAGGCAGCTGGGGGCTGGAATCCGCAGCGCAGGGAGGCCCAAGCTTTCTGGGCCACCCCCGCTGCAAATTGCAGTCCGCAGCCACCCCGGAAAATGGCGCGTTCATAGAAGCGCCATCTTCTGGCGCTGTACCCAACTCATCCAGGGCCCTGATGCGGTGGCTCACTGGGTAATAAAGGGGTTAGGGCCAGCTTGGCATTATCAGCTGGCCCTAAGCCCGAAATTCATGGGGTCACGCCAATATTAGACATGACCACCATGAATTTCTAGTAAAGTATTTAAAAAAAACACAACACCCAGAATAAAGTCCTTTAATTGAAATAAACACACAATTCTTTATTGTTCTAAATTAAACCAGACTTACCATCACGCCCATTCCAGCTGAAGCCAATGATCTCCTGCAATAAAAGAAAAATAATAAAGCAACATCATCCTTACCTTTCCATGGTTCCCATGACAGCTTCAGCTCTGCTACATCGAGATGACAGGCTGGGCCGCAGCAGAACGCTGCCATCCAGCCTGTCATCCCGCAGACACTGAGAAGCGCAGGCTTGCTTGCGCTCCACAGTGTCTCTCTGTGAGGGCATCCAGATGAGCCAAGTTAATGTCCAATGAACTCGGCTCACCTCATGCACGTCACTGACAGCGTGGGAAAATTCTCCTGCACTCAGCGCTTCAGCGTGGGAGAATTCTCACGCTGAAGCGCTGAGTGCAGGAGAATTCTCCCACGCTGTCAGTGACGTGCAGGAGGTGAGCTGAGTTCATTGGACATGAGCTCACCTTATGCACGTCACTGACAGCGTGGGAGAATTCTCCTGCACTCACCGCTTCAGCGTGAGAATTTTCCCACGCTGTCAGTGACGTGCATGAGGTGAGCCGAGTTCATTGGACATGAACTCGGCTCATCTGGATGTCGTCACAGAGAGACGCTGAGCAGCGCAAGCAAGCCTGCGCTTCTCAGTGTCTGCGGGATGACAGGCTGGATGGCAGCGTTCTGCTGCGGTCCAGCCTGTCATCTCGATGTAGCAGAGCTGAAGCTGTCGTGGGAACCATGGAAAGGTAAGGATGAGGTTGCTTTATTATTTTTCTTTTATTGCAGGAGATCGTTGGCTTCAGCTGGAATGGGCGTGACGGTAAGTATGGTTTAATTTAGAACAATAAAGGATTGTGTCTTTATTTCAATTAAAGGACTTTATTCTGGGTGTTTGTGTTTTTTTTAACTTTGACTATGGGGTTAGTAATGGGGGTGTCTTATAGACGCCTCTCCATTACTAACCTGGGCTTGATGTCAGCTGGCATTATAAGCTGACATCAACCCCAACCCTATTACCCCCTGCCACCGCACCAGGGCAGCATGGAAGAGCGAGGCTAAGTGCCAGAATTGGCGCATCCTATGAATGCGCCATTTCTGGGGCGGCTGACGGCTGGTGTTTCTAGCCTGGGAGGGGGCCAATATTCATGGCTCCCTTCCTGGGCTATTAATATCAGCCCCCAGCTGTCTGCCTAGCCTTTGCTAGCTATTAAATTAGGGGGGACCCCACGTCATTTTTTTTGGGGGGTCCCCCATTTTAATAGCTAGTAAAGGCTATGTATTCAGTTGGGGGCTGATATTAGTAGCCTGGGAAGCTCCGTGGGTATTACCCCCTTCCCAGGCTTCAAACATCTGCCCCAGCCGTCTGCTTAACCTCCGCTAGAGCCTAAAATTAAGGGGAACCCCACGCCAATTTTTTTAATAATAAATCCTTTATTTTAATACTAAATGACAAGTACAGTAACCAACACTATCACTGTACTTCATATATATGTGACTGACATGTTTCTATATAATCTATGTGTGAAGCTCTATTCTGTCTGTGATAAATTGTCGGGTACCGCTGCTGAATTGCCGGCCGGCTTTTTTAAAGAGACGGTGCATGAAAACACTATTATTTTTTTTGATAAATCCTTTACGCTAAATGACAAGTACAGTAAGCAACACTGTCACTGTACTTCATATATATGTGGCTGACATGTTTCTATCTATCTAATCTATGTGTGAAGCTCTATTCTGTCTGTTATAAATTGTCGGGTACAGATGCTGAATTGCCGGCCGGCTTTTTTAAAGAGACGGTGCATGAAAACACTATTATTTTTTTTGATAAATCCTTTACGCTAAATGACAAGTACAGTAAGCAGCACTTTCACTGTACTTCGTATATATGTGGCTGACATGTTTATATCTATCTAATCTATGTGTGAAGCTCTATTCTTTCGGTTCTAAATTGTCGGGTACCGGTGTATGCCGCTGCTGAATTGCCGGCTTTTCATGTTTCACTGTGAGCACTGTTCCCATCGATTTGGGCAATCACTGTAATGCCACAACCACCATGGCTGTGGCATTACAGTGAGTGGCAGACAATCCCTGCATGATTGGTGCTCTAAATAGCGCCAGACATGCAGGACACGCTTTTGGTGCACGAACAGTTATCGAACATAACCTCGAACAGCCGAATTTTTTGCAAATCGTTCGGGTTCGTCGAACAACTCGAACACCGCCCAAAACAGCTCGAATTTGAGATTGGCGAACAGTTCTAGTCGAACAACGCTCATCTCTAGTAATGACTATATAATAGATCACTCTGTGTGTAATGACTCTATATAATAGATCCCTCTGTGTGTAATGACTCTATATAATAGATCCCTCTGCGTGTAATGACTCTATATAATAGATCCCTCTGCGTGTAATGACTTTATATAATAGATAACTCTGTGTGTAATGACTCTATATAATAGATCCCTCTGTGTCTAATGACTCTATATAATAGATCACTCTGTTTGTAATGACTCTATATAATAGATCCCTCTGTGTGTAATGACTCTATATAATA
Organism: Phyllobates terribilis; assembly: GCF_046119375.1. Lineage (NCBI taxonomy): Eukaryota > Metazoa > Chordata > Amphibia > Anura > Dendrobatidae > Phyllobates > Phyllobates terribilis. Next base: position 14,450,359 of record NW_027362766.1, read on the forward strand.
GATCCCTCTGTGTGTATTGACTATGTATAATATATCCCTCTGTGTGTATTGACTCTATATAAAAGATCCCTCTGTGTGTAATGACTCTATATAATAGATTGCTCTGTGTGTAATGAGTCTATGTAATAGATCCCTCTGTGTGTAATGACTCTATATAATAGATCCCTCTGTGTGTAATGACTCTATATAATAGATCCCTCTGCGTTTAATGACTCTATATAATAGATCCCTCTGCGTGTAATGACTATATAATAGATCCCTCTGTGTGTAATGACTCTATATAATAGATCCCTCTGTGTGTAATGACTATATAATAGATCACTCTGTTTGTAATGACTCTATATAATAGATCGCTCTGTGTGCAATGACTCTATATAATAGATCCCTCTGTGTGTAATGACTCTATATAATAGATCCCTCTGTGTGTAATGACTCTATATAATAGATCACTCTGTTTGTAATGACTCTATATAATAGATCCCTCTGTGTGTAATGACTCTATATAATAGATCCCTCTGTGTGTATTGACTATATATAATAGATCCCTCTGTGTGTAATGACTCTATATAATAGATCCCTCTGTGTGTAATGAGTCTATATAATAGATCCCTCTGTGTGTAATGACTCTATATAATAGATCCCTCTGTGTGTAATGACTCTATATAATAGATCACTCTGTGTGTAATGAGTCTATATAATAGATCCCTCTGTGTGTAATGACTCCATAATAGATCCCTCTGCGTGTAATGACTCTATATAATAGATCCCTCTGTGTGTATTGACTATATATAATAGATCCCTCTGTGTGTAATGACTCTATATAATAGATCCCTCTGTGTGTAATGACTCTATATAATAGATCCCTCTTTGTGTAATGACTCTATATAATAGATTCCTCTGTGTGTAATGCCTCTATATAATAGATCCCTCTGTGTGTAATGACTCTATATAATAGATCACTCTGTGTGTAATGACTCTATATAATAGATCCCTCTGTGTGTAATGACTATATAATCGATCCCTCTGCGTGTAATGACTCTATATAATAGATCCCTCTGTGTGTAATGACTCTATATAATAGATCCCTCTGTGTGTAATCACTCTATATAATACATCCCTGTGTGTAATGACTCTATATAATAGATCCCTCTGTGTGTAATGACTATATAATAGATCACTCTGTGTGTAATTACTCTATATAATAGATCCCTCTGTGTGTAATGACTCTATATAATAGATCCCTCTGTGTGTAATGACTCTATATAATAGATCACTCTGTTTGTAATGACTCTATATAATAGATCCCTCTGTGTGTAATGACTCTATATAATAGATCCCTCTGTGTGTATTGTCTATATAATATATCCCTCTGTGTGTATTGACTCTATATAATAGATCCCTCTGTGTGTAATGACTCTATATAATAGATTGCTCTGTGTGTAATGAGTCTATATAATAGATCCCTCTGTGTGTAATGACTCTATATAATAGATCCCTCTGCGTGTAATGACTCTATATAATAGATTCCTCTGTGTGTAATGACTCTATATTATAGATCCCTCTGCGTGTAATGACTATATAATAGATCCCTCTGTGTGTAATGACTATATAATAGATCCCTCTGTGTGTAATGACTCTATATAATAGATCCCTCTGTGTGTAATGACTCTATATAATACATCCCTGTGTGTAATAACTCTATATAATAGATCACTCTGCGTGTAATGACTCTATATAATAGATCGCTCTGTGTGTAATGACTCTATATAATAGATCCCTCTGTGTGTAATGACTCTTTATAATAGATCTCTCTGCATGTAATGACTATATAATAGATCCCTCTGTGTGTAATGACTCTATAAAATAGGTCCCTCTGCGTGTAATGACTCTATATAATAGATCCCTCTGTGTGTAATGACTCTATATAATTGATCCCTCTGTGTGTAATGACTCTATATAATAGATCCCTCTGCGTGTAATGACTCTATATAATAGATCGCTCTGTGTGTAATGACTCTATATAATAGATCCCTCTGCGTGTAATGACTATATAATAGATCCCTCTGTTTGTAATGACTCTATATAATAGATCCCTCTGTGTGTAATGACTCTATATAATAGATCACTCTTTCTGTAATGACTCTATATAATAGATCCCTCTGTGTGTAATGACTATATAATAGATCGCTCTGCGTGTAATGACTCTATATAATAGATCCCTCTGTGTGTAATGACTCTATATAATAGATCCCTCTGTGTGTAATGACTCTATATAATAGATCCCTCTGTGTGTAATGTTTCTATATAATAGATCGCTCTGTGTGTAATGACTCTATATAATAGATCCCTCTGTGTGTAAAGAATCTATATAATAGATCACTCTGTGTGTAATGACTCTATATAATAGATCCCTCTGTGTGTAATGACTCTATATAATAGATCCCTCTGTGTGTAATGACTCTATATAATAGATCACTCTGTGTGTAATGACTCTATATAATAGATCCCTCTGTGTGTAATGACTATATAATAGATTGCTCTGCATGTAATGACTCTATATAATAGATCCCTCTGTGTGTAATGACTCTATATAATAGATCGCTCTGTGTGTAATGACTCTATATAATAGATCCCTCTGTGTGTAATGACTCTATATAATAGATCCCTCTGTGTGTAATGACTCTATATAATAGATCGCTCTGTGAGTAATGACTCTATATAATAGATCCCTCTGTGTGTAATGACTCTATATAATAGATCACTCTGTGTGTAATGACTCTATATCATAGATTCCTCTTTGTGTAATGACTATATAATCGATCCCTCTGCGTGTAATGACTCTATATAATAGATCCCTCTGTGTGTAATGACTCTATATAATAGATCCCTCTGTGTGTAATGACTCTATATAATAGATCCCTCTGTGTGTAATGACTCCATAATAGATCCCTCTGCGTGTAATTACTCTATATAATAGATCCCTCTGTGTGTATTGACTATATATAATAGATCCCTCTGCGTGTAATGACTCTATAAAATAGATCCCTCTGTGTGTAATGTCTCTATATAATAGATCCCTCTGTGTGTAAAGACTCTATATAATAGATCGCTCTGTGAGTAATGACTCTATATAATAGATCCCTCTGTGTGTAATGACTCCATAATAGATCCCTCTGCGTGTAATGACTCTATATAATAGATCCCTCTGTGTGTATTGACTATATATAATAGATCCCTCTGTGTGTAATGACTATATAATAGATCACTCTGTGTGTAATGACTCTATATAATAGATACCTCTGTGTGTAATGACTCTATATAATACATCCCTGTGTGTAATGACTCTATATAATAGATCCCTCTGTGTGTAATGACTATATAATAGATCACTCTGTGTGTAATGACTTTATATAATAGATCCCTCTGTGTGTAATGACTCTATATAATAGATCCGTCTGTGTGTAATGACTCTATATAATAGATCCCTCTGTGTGTAATGACTCTATATAATAGATCACTCTGTTTGTAATGACTCTATATAATAAATCCCTCTGTGTGTAATGACTCTGTATAATAGATCCCTCTGTGTGTATTGACTATATATAATAGATCCCTTTGTGTGTAATGACTCTATATAATAGATCCCTCTGTGTGTAATGACTCTATATAATAGATTGCTCTGTGTGTAATGAGTCTATATAATAGATCCCTCTGTGTGTAATGACTCTATATAATAGATCCCTCTGCGTGTAATGACTCTATATAATAGATTCCTCTGTGTGTAATGACTCTACATTATAGATCCCTCTGCGTGTAATGACTCTATATAATAGATCCCTCTGTGTGTAATGACTATATAATAGATCCCTATGTGTGTAATGACTCTATATAATAGATCCCTCTGTGTGTAATGACTCTATATAATACATCCCTGTGTGTAATGACTCTATATAATAGATCACTCTGCATGTAATGACTCTATATAATAGATCGCTCTGTGTGTAATGACTCTATATAATAGATCCCTCTGTGTGTAATGACTCTTTATAATAGATCTCTCTGCATGTAATGACTATATAATAAATCCCTCTATGTGTAATGACTCTATAAAATAGGTCCCTCTGCGTGTAATGACTCTATATAATAGATCCCTCTGTGTGTAATGACTCTATATAATTGATCCCTCTGTGTGTAATGACTCTATATAATAGATCCCTCTGCGTGTAATGACTCTATATAATAGATCGCTCTGTGTGTAATGACTCTATATAATAGATCCCTCTGCGTGTAATGACTATATAATAGATCCCTCTGTTTGTAATGACTCTATATAATAGATCCCTCTGTGTGTAATGACTCTATATAATAGATCACTCTTTGTGTAATGACTCTATATAATAGATCCCTCTGTGTGTAATGACTATATAATAGATCGCTCTGCGTGTAATGACTCTATATAATAGATCCCTCTGTGTGTAATGACTCTATATAATAAATCCCTCTGTGTGTAATGACTCTATATAATAGATCCCTCTGTGTGTAATGTTTCTATATAATAGATCGCTCTGTGTGTAATGACTCTATATAATAGATCCCTCTGTGTGTAATGACTATATAATAGATCCCTCTGTGTGTAATGACTCTATATAATAGATCCCTCTGTGTGTAATGACTCTATATAATACATCCCTGTGTGTAATGACTCTATATAATAGATCCCTCTGTGTGTAATGACTATATAATAGATCACTCTGTGTGTAATGACTCTATATAATAGATCCCTCTGTGTGTAATGACTCTATATAATCGATCCCTTTGTGTGTAATGACTCTATATAATAGATCACTCTGTTTGTAATGACTCTATATAATAGATCCCTCTGTGTGTAATGACTCTATATAATAGATCCCTCTGTGTGTATTGACTATATATAATAGATCCCTCTGTGTGTAATGACTCTATATAATAGATCCCTCTGTGTGTAATGACTCTATATAATAGATTGCTCTGTGTGTAATGAGTCTATATAATACATCCCTCTGTGTGTAATGACTCTATATAATAGATCCCTCTGCGTGTAATGACTCTATATAATAGATCCCTCTGCGTGTAATGACTCTATATAATAGATCCCTCTGTGTGTAATGACTCTATATAATAGATCCCTCTGTGTGTAATGACTAGTGTTGAGCCACCCCCGTAGTGTTCGGGTTCGGTTCGGTTCGTCGAACACCGGGATGTTCGAGGAACTGTTCGTCGAACTGTTCGTCGAACACCTTAGAACACCGTCGAACACCGTTAAAACCAATGGCAGGCAAACAAAAACACATAGAAACACATAGAAAACACCTGCAAAGGTGTCCAAAAGCTGACAAACTGCTCAGAAGACACTCTCTTTAAAAAAGCCGGCCGGCAAATTCAGCAGCGGCATACACCGGTATCCGACAATTTAGACAAGAAGGAATAGAGCATCACACATAGATTAGATAGATAGAAACATGTCAGTCACACATATAAGAAGCACAGTGACAGTGTTGGTTATTGCACTTGTCATTTAGTGTAAAGGATTTATTAAAAAAAATAATAGTGTTTTCATGCACCGTCTCTTTAAAAAAGCCGGCCGGCAATTCAGCATCTGTACCCGACAATTTAGAACAGAAAGAATAGAGCTTCACACATAGATTAGATAGATAGAAACATGTCAGTCACATATATAATAAGTACAGTGATAGTGTTGCTTACTGTACTTGTCATTTAGTGTAAAGGATTTATTTAAAAAAATAATAGTGTTTTCATGCACTGTCTCTTTAAAAAAGCCGGCCGGCAATTCAGCAGCGGTACCCGACAATTTAGAACAGAAAGATAGAGCTTCACACATAGATTAGATAGATAGAAACATGTCAGTCACATATATATGAAGTACAGTGATAGTGTTGGTTACTGTACTTGTCATTTAGTATTAAAATAAAGGATTTATTATTAAAAAAATTGGCGTGGGGTTCCCCTTAATTTTAGGCTCTAGCGGAGGTTAAGCAGACGGCTGGGGCAGATGTTTGAAGCCTGGGAAGGGGGTAATACCCACGGAGCTTCCCAGGCTACTAATATCAGCCCCCAGCTGAATACATAGCCTTTACTAGCTATTAAAATGGGGGACCCCCCCAAAAAAATGACGTGGGGTCCCCCCTAATTTAATAGCTAGCAAAGGCTAGACAGACAGCTGGGGGCTGATATTAATAGCCCAGGAAGGGAGCCATGAATATTGGCCCCCTCCCAGGCTAGAAACACCAGCCATCAGCCGCCCCAGAAATGGCGCATTCATAGGATGCGCCAATTCTGGCACTTAGCCTCGCTCTTCCACGCTGCCCTGGTGCGGTGGCAGGGGGTAATAGGGTTGGGGTTGATGTCAGCTTATAATGCCAGCTGACATCAAGCCCAGGTTAGTAATGGAGAGGCGTCTATAAGACACCCCCATTACTAACCCCATAGTCAAAGTTAAAAAAAACACAAACACCCAGAATAAAGTCCTTTAATTGAAATAAAGACACAATCCTTTATTGTTCTAAATTAAACCATACTTACCATCACGCCCATTCCAGCTGAAGCCAACGATCTCCTGCAATAAAAGAAAAATAATAAAGCAACCTCATCCTTACCTTTCCATGGTTCCCACGACAGCTTCAGCTCTGCTACATCGAGATGACAGGCTGGACCGCAGCAGAACGCTGCCATCCAGCCTGTCATCCCGCAGACACTGAGAAGCGCAGGCTTGCTTGCGCTGCTCAGCGTCTCTCTGTGACGACATCCAGATGAGCCGAGTTCATGTCCAATGAACTCGGCTCACCTCATGCACGTCACTGACAGCGTGGGAAAATTCTCACGCTGAAGCGCTGATTGCAGGAGAATTTTCCCACGCTGTCAGTGACGTGCATGAGGTGAGCCGAGTTCATTGGACATGAACTCGGCTCATCTGGATGTCGTCACAGAGAGACGCTGAGCAGCGCAAGCAAGCCTGCGCTTCTCAGTGTCTGCGGGATGAGAGGCTGGATGGCGGCGTTCTGCTGCGGTCCAGCCTGTCATCTCGATGTAGCAGAGCTGAAGCTGTCGTGGGAACCATGGAAAGGTAAGGATGAGGTTGGTTTATTATTTTTCTTTTATTGCAGGAGATCGTTGGCTTCAGCTGGAATGGGTGTGATGGTAAGTATGGTTTAATTTAGAACAATAAAGGATTGTGTCTTTATTTCAATTAAAGGACTTTATTCTGGGTGTTGTGTTTTTTTTAAATACTTTACTAGAAATTCATGGCGGTTATGTCTAATACTGGCGTGACCCCATGAATTTTGGGCTTGGGGCCAGCTGATAATACCAAGCTGGCCCTAACCCCTTTATTACCCAGTGAGCCACCGCACCAGGGCCCTGGATGAGTTGGGTACAGCGCCAGAAGATGGCGCTTCTATGAACGCGCCATTTTCCGGGGTGGCTGCGGACTGCAATTTGTAGCGGGGGGGGGGCCCAGAAAGCTTGGGCCTCCCTGCGCTGCAGATTCCAGCCCCCAGCTGCCTAGTTGTAGCTGGCTGGACACAAAAATAGGGCGAAGCCCCACGTATTTTTTTTTTAATTATTTCATGAAATTCATGAAATAATTAAGAAAAAAAGGCCTTCCCTATATTGTTGTGTCCGGCCAGGTACAAATAGGCAGCTAGTGGTTGGGGGCAGCCCGTTCCTGCCTGCTGTACCTGGCTGGACACAAATATAGTGCGAAGCCCCACGTCAATTTTTTTTAATTATTTCATGAATTTCATGAAATAATTAAGAAAAAAAGGGCTTCCCTATATTGTTGTGTCCGGCCAGGTACAAATAGGCAGCTGGTGGTTGGGGGCAGCCCGTTCCTGCCTGCTGTACCTGGCTGGACACAAATATAGTGCGAAGCCCCACGTCAATTTTTTTTAATTATTTCATGAATTTCATGAAATAATTAAGAAAAAAAGGGCTTCCCTATATTGTTGTGTCCGGCCAGGTACAAATAGGCAGCTGGTGGATGGGGGCAGCCCGTTCCTGCCTGCTGTACCTGGCTGGACACAAATATAGTGCGAAGCCCCACTTCAATTTTTTTAAATTATTTCAGGAAATTCATGAAATAATTAAAAAAAAATTGACGTGGGGCTTCGCACTATATTTGTGTCCAGTCAGGTGCAGCAGGCAGGAACGGGCTGCCCCCAACCACCAGCTGCCTATTTGTACCTGGCCGGACACAACAATATAGGGAAGCCCTTTTTTTCTTAATTATTTCATGAAATAATTTAAAGAAAATTGACGTGGGGCTTCGCCCTGTTTTTGTGTCCAGCCAGGTACAACTAGGCAGCTGGGGGCTGGAATCCGCAGCGCAGGGAGGCCCAAGCTTTCTGGGCCACCCCCGCTGCAAATTGCAGTCCGCAGCCACCCCGGAAAATGGCGCGTTCATAGAAGCGCCATCTTCTGGCGCTGTACCCAACTCATCCAGGGCCCTGATGCGGTGGCTCACTGGGTAATAAAGGGGTTAGGGCCAGCTTGGCATTATCAGCTGGCCCTAAGCCCGAAATTCATGGGGTCACGCCAATATTAGACATGACCACCATGAATTTCTAGTAAAGTATTTAAAAAAAACACAACACCCAGAATAAAGTCCTTTAATTGAAATAAACACACAATTCTTTATTGTTCTAAATTAAACCAGACTTACCATCACGCCCATTCCAGCTGAAGCCAATGATCTCCTGCAATAAAAGAAAAATAATAAAGCAACATCATCCTTACCTTTCCATGGTTCCCATGACAGCTTCAGCTCTGCTACATCGAGATGACAGGCTGGACCGCAGCAGAACGCTGCCATCCAGCCTGTCATCCCGCAGACACTGAGAAGCGCAGGCTTGCTTGCGCTCCACAGTGTCTCTCTGTGAGGGCATCCAGATGAGCCAAGTTAATGTCCAATGAACTCGGCTCACCTCATGCACGTCACTGACAGCGTGGGAAAATTCTCCTGCACTCAGCGCTTCAGCGTGGGAGAATTCTCACGCTGAAGCGCTGAGTGCAGGAGAATTCTCCCACGCTGTCAGTGACGTGCAGGAGGTGAGCTGAGTTCATTGGACATGAGCTCACCTTATGCACGTCACTGACAGCGTGGGAGAATTCTCCTGCACTCACCGCTTCAGCGTGAGAATTTTCCCACGCTGTCAGTGACGTGCATGAGGTGAGCCGAGTTCATTGGACATGAACTCGGCTCATCTGGATGTCGTCACAGAGAGACGCTGAGCAGCGCAAGCAAGCCTGCGCTTCTCAGTGTCTGCGGGATGACAGGCTGGATGGCAGCGTTCTGCTGCGGTCCAGCCTGTCATCTCGATGTAGCAGAGCTGAAGCTGTCGTGGGAACCATGGAAAGGTAAGGATGAGGTTGCTTTATTATTTTTCTTTTATTGCAGGAGATCGTTGGCTTCAGCTGGAATGGGCGTGACGGTAAGTATGGTTTAATTTAGAACAATAAAGGATTGTGTCTTTATTTCAATTAAAGGACTTTATTCTGGGTGTTTGTGTTTTTTTTAACTTTGACTATGGGGTTAGTAATGGGGGTGTCTTATAGACGCCTCTCCATTACTAACCTGGGCTTGATGTCAGCTGGCATTATAAGCTGACATCAACCCCAACCCTATTACCCCCTGCCACCGCACCAGGGCAGCGTGGAAGAGCGAGGCTAAGTGCCAGAATTGGCGCATCCTATGAATGCGCCATTTCTGGGGCGGCTGACGGCTGGTGTTTCTAGCCTGGGAGGGGGCCAATATTCATGGCTCCCTTCCTGGGCTATTAATATCAGCCCCCAGCTGTCTGCCTAGCCTTTGCTAGCTATTAAATTAGGGGGGACCCCACGTCATTTTTTTTGGGGGGTCCCCCATTTTAATAGCTAGTAAAGGCTATGTATTCAGTTGGGGGCTGATATTAGTAGCCTGGGAAGCTCCGTGGGTATTACCCCCTTCCCAGGCTTCAAACATCTGCCCCAGCCGTCTGCTTAACCTCCGCTAGAGCCTAAAATTAAGGGGAACCCCACGCCAATTTTTTTAATAATAAATCCTTTATTTTAATACTAAATGACAAGTACAGTAACCAACACTATCACTGTACTTCATATATATGTGACTGACATGTTTCTATCTATCTAATCTATGTGTGAAGCTCTATTCTGTCTGTGATAAATTGTCGGGTACCGCTGCTGAATTGCCGGCCGGCTTTTTTAAAGAGACGGTGCATGAAAACACTATTATTTTTTTTGATAAATCCTTTACGCTAAATGACAAGTACAGTAAGCAACACTGTCACTGTACTTCATATATATGTGGCTGACATGTTTCTATCTATCTAATCTATGTGTGAAGCTCTATTCTGTCTGTTATAAATTGTCGGGTACAGATGCTGAATTGCCGGCCGGCTTTTTTAAAGAGACGGTGCATGAAAACACTATTATTTTTTTTGATAAATCCTTTACGCTAAATGACAAGTACAGTAAGCAGCACTTTCACTGTACTTCGTATATATGTGGCTGACATGTTTATATCTATCTAATCTATGTGTGAAGCTCTATTCTTTCGGTTCTAAATTGTCGGGTACCGGTGTATGCCGCTGCTGAATTGCCGGCTTTTCATGTTTCACTGTGAGCACTGTTCCCATCGATTTGGGCAATCACTGTAATGCCACAACCACCATGGCTGTGGCATTACAGTGAGTGGCAGACAATCCCTGCATGATTGGTGCTCTAAATAGCGCCAGACATGCAGGACACGCTTTTGGTGCACGAACAGTTATCGAACATAACCTCGAACAGCCGAATTTTTTGCAAATCGTTCGGGTTCGTCGAACAACTCGAACACCGCCCAAAACAGCTCGAATTTGAGATTGGCGAACAGTTCTAGTCGAACAACGCTCATCTCTAGTAATGACTATATAATAGATCACTCTGTGTGTAATGACTCTATATAATAGATCCCTCTGTGTGTAATGACTCTATATAATAGATCCCTCTGCGTGTAATGACTCTATATAATAGATCCCTCTGCGTGTAATGACTTTATATAATAGATAACTCTGTGTGTAATGACTCTATATAATAGATCCCTCTGTGTCTAATGACTCTATATAATAGATCACTCTGTTTGTAATGACTATATAATAGATCCCTCTGTGTGTAATGACTCTATATAATAGATCCCTCTGTGTGTATTGACTATATATAATATATCCCTCTGTGTGTATTGACTCTATATAAAAGATGCCTCTGTGTGTAATGACTCTATATAATAGATTGCTCTGTGTGTAATGAGTCTATGTAATAGATCCCTCTGTGTGTAATGACTCTATATAATAGATCCCTCTGTGTGTAATGACTCTATATAATAGATCCCTCTGTGTGTAATGACTATATAATAGATCACTCTGTTTGTAATGACTCTATATAATAGATCGCTCTGTGTGCAATGACTCTATATAATATATCCCTCTGTGTGTAATGACTCTATATAATAGATCCCTCTGTGTGTAATGACTCTATATAATAGATCACTCTGTTTGTAATGACTCTATATAATAGATCCCTCTGTGTGTAATGACTCTATATAATAGATCCCTCTGTGTGTATTGACTATATATAATAGATCCCTCTGTGTGTAATGACTCTATATAATAGATCCCTCTGTGTGTAATGAGTCTATATAATAGATCCCTCTGTGTGTAATGACTCTATATAATAGATCCCTCTGTGTGTAATGACTCTATATAATAGATCACTCTGTGTGTAATGAGTCTATATAATAGATCCCTCTGTGTGTAATGACTCCATAATAGATCCCTCTGCGTGTAATGACTCTATATAATAGATCCCTCTGTGTGTATTGACTATATATAATAGATCCCTCTGTGTGTAATGACTCTATATAATAGATCCCTCTGTGTGTAATGACTCTATATAATAGATCCCTCTTTGTGTAATGACTCTATATAATAGATTCCTCTGTGTGTAATGCCTCTATATAATAGATCCCTCTGTGTGTAATGACTCTATATAATAGATCACTCTGTGTGTAATGACTCTATATAATAGATCCCTCTGTGTGTAATGACTATATAATCGATCCCTCTGCGTGTAATGACTCTATATAATAGATCCCTCTGTGTGTAATGACTCTATATAATAGATCCCTCCGTGTGTAATCACTCTATATAATACATCCCTGTGTGTAATGACTCTATATAATAGATCCCTCTGTGTGTAATGACTATATAATAGATCACTCTGTGTGTAATTACTCTATATAATAGATCCCTCTGTGTGTAATGACTCTATATAATAGATCCCTCTGTGTGTAATGACTCTATATAATAGATCACTCTGTTTGTAATGACTCTATATAATAGATCCCTCTGTGTGTAATGACTCTATATAATAGATCCCTCTGTGTGTATTGACTATATATAATATATCCCTCTGTGTGTATTGACTCTATATAATAGATCCCTCTGTGTGTAATGACTCTATATAATAGATTGCTCTGTGTGTAATGAGTCTATATAATAGATCCCTCTGTGTGTAATGACTCTATATAATAGATCCCTCTGCGTGTAATGACTCTATATAATAGATTCCTCTGTGTGTAATGACTCTATATTATAGATCCCTCTGCGTGTAATGACTATATAATAGATCCCTCTGTGTGTAATGACTATATAATAGATCCCTCTGTGTGTAATGACTCTATATAATAGATCCCTCTGTGTGTAATGACTCTATATAATACATCCCTGTGTGTAATAACTCTATATAATAGATCACTCTGCGTGTAATAACTCTATATAATAGATCGCTCTGTGTGTAATGACTCTATATAATAGATCCCTCTGTGTGTAATGACTCTTTATAATAGATCTCTCTGCATGTAATGACTATATAATAGATCCCTCTGTGTGTAATGACTCTATAAAATAGGTCCCTCTGCGTGTAATGACTCTATATAATAGATCCCTCTGTGTGTAATGACTCTATATAATTGATCCCTCTGTGTGTAATGACTCTATATAATAGATCCCTCTGCGTGTAATGACTCTATATAATAGATCGCTCTGTGTGTAATGACTCTATATAATAGATCCCTCTGCGTGTAATGACTATATAATAGATCCCTCTGTTTGTAATGACTCTATATAATTGATCCCTCTGTGTGTAATGACTCTATATAATAGATCACTCTTTCTGTAATGACTCTATATAATAGATCCCTCTGTGTGTAATGACTATATAATAGATCGCTCTGCGTGTAATGACTCTATATAATAGATCCCTCTGTGTGTAATGACTCTATATAATAGATCCCTCTGTGTGTAATGACTCTATATAATAGATCCCTCTGTGTGTAATGTTTCTATATAATAGATCGCTCTGTGTGTAATGACTCTATATAATAGATCCCTCTGTGTGTAAAGAATCTATATAATAGATCACTCTGTGTGTAATGACTCTATATAATAGATCCCTCTGTGTGTAATGACTCTATATAATAGATCCCTCTGTGTGTAATGACTCTATATAATAGATCACTCTGTGTGTAATGACTCTATATAATAGATCCCTCTGTGTGTAATGACTATATAATAGATTGCTCTGCATGTAATGACTCTATATAATAGATCCCTCTGTGTGTAATGACTCTATATAATAGATCGCTCTGTGTGTAATGACTCTATATAATAGATCCCTCTGTGTGTAATGACTCTATATAATAGATCCCTCTGTGTGTAATGACTCTATATAATAGATCGCTCTGTGAGTAATGACTCTATATAATAGATCCCTCTGTGTGTATTGACTCCATAATAGATCCCTCTGCGTGTAATGACTCTATGTAATAGATCCCTCTATGTGTATTGACTATATATAATAGATCCCTCTGTGTGTAATGACTCTATATAATAGATCCCTCTGTGTGTAATGACTCTATATAATAGATCCCTCTGTGTGTAATGACTCTATATAATAGATTCCTCTGTGTGTAATGACTCTATATAATAGATCCCTCTGTGTGTAATGACTCTATATAATAGATCACTCTGTGTGTAATGACTCTATATAATAGATCCCTCTGTGTGTAATGACTATATAATCGATCCCTCTGCGTGTAATGACTCTATATAATAGATCCCTCTGTGTGTAATCACTCCATAATAGATCCCTCTGCGTGTAATGACTCTATATAATAGATCCCTCTGTGTGTAATGACTCTATATAATAGATCCCTCTGTAATGACTCATTATATTAGATCCCTCTGTGTGTAATGATTCTATATAATAGATCCCTCTGTGTGTAATGACTATATAATAGATCCCTCTGTGTGTAATGACTCTATATAATAGATCCCTCTGTGTGTAATGACTCTATATAATACATCCCTGTGTGTAATGACTCTATATAATATATCCCTCTGTGTGTAATGACTATATAATAGATCACTCTGTGTGTAATGACTCTATATAATAGATCCCTCTGTGTGTAATGACTCTATATAATAGATCCCTCTGTGTGTAATGACTCTATATAATAGATCACTCTGTTTGTAATGACTCTATATAATAGGTCCCTCTGTGTGTAATGACTCTATATAATAGATCCCTCTGTGTGTATTGACTATATATAATAGATCCCTCTGTGTGTAATGACTCTATATAATAGATCCCTCTGCGTGTAATGACTCTATACAATAGATTGCTCTGTGTGTAATGAGTCTATATAATAGATCCCTCTGTGTGTAATGACTCTACATAATAGATCCCTCGGCGTGTAATGACTCTGTATAATAGATTCCTCTGTGTATAATGACTCTATATTATAGATCCCTCTGCGTGTAATGACTCTATATAATAGATCCCTCTGTGTGTAATGACTATATAATAGATCCCTCTGTGTGTAATGACTCTATATAATAGATCCCTCTGTGTGTAATGACTCTATATAATACATCCCTGTGTGTATTGACTCTATATAATAGATCCCTCTGCATGTAATGACTCTATATAATAGATCCCTCTGTGTGTAATGACTCTATATAATAGATCCCTCTGTGTAATGACTCTATATAATAGATCCCTCTGTGTGTAATGACTCTATATAATAGATCCCTCTGCGTGTAATGACTCTATATAATAGATCCCTCTGCGTGTAATGACTCTATATAATAGATCCCTCTGTGTGTAATGACTCTATATAATAGATCCCTCTGTGTGTAATGACTATATAATAGATCACTCTGTTTGTAATGACTCTATATAATAGATCGCTCTGTGTGCAATGACTCTATATAATAGATCCCTCTGTGTGTAATGACTCTATATAATAGATCCCTCTGTGTGTAATGACTCTATATAATAGATCACTCTGTTTGTAATGACTCTATATAATAGATTCCTCTGTGTGTAATGACTCTATATAATAGATCCCTCTGTGTGTATTGACTATATATAATAGATCCCTCAGTGTGTAATGACTCTATATAATAGATCCCTCTGTGTGTAATGACTATATAATAGATCCCTCTGTGTGTAATGACTCTATATAATAGATCCCTCTGTGTGTAATGACTCTATATAATAGATCCCTCTGCGTGTAATGACTCTATATAATAGATTCCTCTGTGTGTAATGACTCTATATAATAGATCCCTCTGCGTGTAATGACTCTATATAATAGATCCCTCTGCGTGTAATGACTCTATATAATAGATCCCTCTGCGTGTAATGACTCTATATAATAGATTCCTCTGTGTGTAATGACTCTATAATATAGGAGATTCATTTTTTGTATTGAAGAAGTGAAATAAATTAACTTTTTGATGATATTCTAATTTAGTGAAATGCACCTGTATAATCCTTAAAAACTAGTATTTTTAAATGATAAATTTTAAAAGACACCTAGAAAAACCCTAAAGTGCACAACAACAAGCACAAACCAGTTTGAATAGTTAGACCAAAATTGGGAGTAAAAACCAGTAAATAAATCCAACAACCAACACGTATGTTGTCTTCTTTGCATGTAATCAGAAATGTATCATATAAATAACAATTAATATTCAAAGAGACACTTGTCAAAAAACAAACAAATTGACCTTACATTGTTTTTAGTGAGGGGATAGCGGGACCAGCCAATGATGATATCTCTCTGTATCTCAGTCTCGTTCAAGTATTTGGATCATCAGGGACATATAGGGACAGTCAGGGTCAGCTGCCGTGGAGTGAGGCAACCAAAACCTCGTTATCATAGGCCGAAGGTGGTATTACCTGGGAATATTGAGTACTCCACAACCTAGTCCAATACACTTGTCACTTTGAAAAATATCTGTAATTTATCTGATGCATTTCTGATTACATGCAAGGAAGACAACATAAGTGTTGGATTTATTTACTGGTTTTTACTCCTAGTTTTGGTCTGAGAATTCAGACCGGTTTGTTTTTGCCGTTGGGCACTTTAGGGTTTTTGTAGGTGTCTTTTAAAATTTATCATTAAAAATATTAGTTTTTAAGGATTATACGTACGTGTAGCACCCCGAGGGTTCGGCCGCTACATGGGTATTGCACCTCTGCCAGAGGTGTGGTATTCCACTCCCGGGTAAGGATGGAGTGTGGACCAGGGCTCGTTTAGCTGCATACATCACACACACCCCATTTCCGGGGGACAGTTCAACGGTGCTCCCACTAGACAGAAGTGCAGGCATGACAGAATCTGTTCCTGGCTGGAGTGGGGAGGGGGGAGGAAAACCCAGTGATGTAGGAGCAGATAGGGGTTGGGTCTCTGGGCATAGGTAGAAGCCCATTGGTTGCAAGTCACCTGGGCTCATATACAGAGAGGGAGGTATATAAGGTGGGCACCATCTTAGAACAGTGTTCAGTCTGAGAGAGGAAATGACAGAGCAGGGCCTCTGTGGAGCTCTGCTCCGGAGGCGGGCCTAGCCTGTGAGGCCAGAGCCAGCAGAGAGGACAGAAACTGAAAGGAAAAGCAAGGAAAGGAAGAAAGGAACAGAACACCCAGAGAGGCCCAGAGACACGAGGGCAGAAGGAACCCCAAAGGCCCAGGAGATTGCGGGTGACGGGTTGGCAGAACAGGGTACCGGATCCCAAGTTGGTGGAGGCGACTAATCCTCAGCCAAGGACCGGCGGTCGTGATCACACCTTGGTGCGACCCCTCACTACACCAACTAGAAAGGCATACCACATAGGGTCAGGGAGGTGAGCACGAAGCCCTCCCAACAGAAGGCCCGCGGGAGCTGGACAGACGTAGTGTCACTGGTGGGGCACGGCCAGAGAAAGGAGTAGAAGGGAGTCCTGTGCCACACTCTGGAATTGCCTGGGGGTTGACCGAGCCCCCTGCTTGGTGGACGCAGCACGGCTTGGGCAGTCATTGCCCGCGGAATGACTTGGGACATAAAGAACTGTGAGTAAAGAAATTGAACTGCAACCCCACGTCTCTGTGCTTCATCGCCGCACCAGCACTACTAGTGCTGGGACGCCCACGCACCATCACTCCCATCATCCACATTCTCTGCCCTGGGGCTGCACTCTTCCCGTGGGGAGTCACACTACCTCAGCTGCATACACCATCATCCCCAGCGGTCTGCCTTGCAGCGGCGGTCCGCACTGACCGCAATCCACGGGTGGCGTAGTCGGACAATTAACCTAAAACCCCCCACAAAATACCGCCATTGGCCTGACCACCCTGAACCACGGGATCGGGTCACCGCCACGGATTCTACAACCCCCAGAGACCCGGCTCCGGGTATCCCACACACGTCCACTCTAGGCCCAGGGGGCGAGTCATACGCACTTTATGTCCTTTAGAGTTGTTGCTTACATTTACTGTACTACAGAGAAGCCTAAAGACACAACCCAGAGGATCCTATACGCAACGCCCCCTTAGAAAAGAGCATGAAAATTAGCACTAAATTAATAGGCCAGTATCTCTGGAACTGTGCAAAGAATTTTAATAAAGAAAAAAGTGGATTACTCAGGGGAGGAGCAGGAATAAAATAAGAGCAAAAAATGGTGAATTTTGACTTGGTAACTATTCCTTTTTAAATGCACAAAATAAAATTTTTTAACCCCTTTCTGACATTATATGTACTAATACGTATCTGCACCCTGGGCCTTATGGACCAGATACGTATTAGTACGCGCGATCAGATAATACAGCAATCAGATTGCCGGAAACAACGATGTGCAGCCTAGGATCTGTGCTCCTAAAAACCGATCCTAGGCTGCTGCCTAGTAACCCCAGCCCTCTCCCCAATCTGCTCTGATTGGTGCGATCGCCAATCACAGCGCCGACCGCGAGGTGACCAGGCGGTCACTAGGTGGTGACTGGCCTGTGACCTGCCTGTCACCTCCCTGTGACCCCCTGTAGTGTCTGTCCATGTCCTGCCTGTCACCACCCTATCACCCCACCACAAGACCATCTCTCACTTGCTCCGGTCGCTGCTCCTGCTGGGCCTGCTGCTGCTCCTATTGCTGATTGCCTGCTCCGGTCTCCTGCTTTTGCTCCCATCGCTGATCACCTGCTCCGGTCTCCTGCTTCTGCTCCCATCGCTGATCTTCTGCTCCGGTCTCCTGCTTCTGCTCTTGTGTCACCCTGGCCTGGATGCCACAAATGTATAATAAAGCTGTGTCTGAGAGCAAGGGGGAGGTCCTCTAGTCAAGGGCCATTAGCATGCAATACCTCCTGTCACAGGCCAGTAGGGGGAGCAGGCTGCCCCTATAAAAGCTGGAACTGGGGGCAGGGTTAGAGAGAACTGGACAACCTGTCTCTGGATTGAGAGGTGTCCCAGAGCAGGGACGGGCAGTTGTGTTGCAGCCTAAGAGGACATGTGGCAGTAGGTGAGCCACGAGACAGGGACAAAAGGCGAAGTGAGTCTGTCCTGGCAGATAAAGAAACTAATCTACCAGACTTTGGTGTCTGAGGCTGTGAGGATTCCACATCCTACAGCAGATAACCAGTCCGCAGGGGACTGTATGTTCCTTGGCCTAAGAAGCCCGGAGGCTCCACCACAGCAGAAGGGACCAGCAGAGCCGTACCAGGCCAGGAGTAGCAAGGGACCCGAGTTGCAAGCCATACGGGAGAGAGGACACGGTGAGATCAGGAACGTGGGCTGTTACATTACCAGAAGGGAAATAGCCAGAAGGAGCACAGAGAGAGCACGGTAGGCCGACACCCTCACCTTGACTGGGGCCAGCTTCCCACTTGCTCTCAGACATCCAGGCCCCCTCCTAGCCGGGCCTGTTTCTGGGTCGTTTTACCTGTTCTAATAAAGACCCTGAACTGTTTAAGAGGCCTCCATTTCCTGGCTAACGCGGTCAGAATCATCCCCTCCATCATCCATCATATACTGCCCTGGGGCCCTACTCTTCCCGTGGGGAATTGTACTATTCGGAGCCGCACATTTACATCTGCCCCAGAGGTCTGCACTGCAGCGGCGGTTAGCACTGACCGCAATCCACGGGTGGCGTAGTCGGACATTACTTAAAACTTATAAAGGTCTGCCACTGGTCTGACCACCCTGAGCCACGGACCGGGTTGCCACCACTACCCCCATCGTCTACCTATTGCCCGGCTCCGAGTGCCCCATGGCCCAGGGGGCGAGTCAGCTTTGGCGTAGTCGTCAGGATAGTAACCAACCCGCCACAAACGGGTATTGCGTGCCTGAAAAAGACTGTGCACTCACCCGAAGAAGAGTTTTCCCGCCATCCGGAGCCATTTCCCGCCATTTTCAGCCGTCTCCCGCCATCTTCCGTCGGTTCCCGCCATCTTCAGCCGTTTTCCCGCCATCGGACGCCATCTTCAGGATGCCAAGCGGGAAGAAGAGGGGCGTAGACGTCCAAACCGCGAGAGACCCGAAGCTCTGCCCCATGCACCGACGCTGCGCAAGGTCCTGGAAGGGAGAGAGAGCGACGCTGACGTCACCAGGACGCGACGCAAGGTCCTCGTCCGGAGCAGCACCAGTGGAGCCGCGGCCTACAGAAGAGGATCGTCGGAAGGTAGGCCACGCTTAACTAGGGGGACACGGAGGCGCCCACTACCACCAGCGCAGCTGCAGCAGCGGTGATGCCATTTTCCCTGCCCTACATCCCTGGAGCGGCCTGGCTGCCTAAGTATTCAGGGGAGCCCCATGCCCTAACTTTCTTTAAAGAAAGACTGTACAGTTTGTTCCAAGTTTACCCCCTGACAGAGGAACAGAAGATTAGCATACTGACAGGGCAGTTAACTGGCGCAGCCCAGTGGGAGGTAAAGTCATGGCCCACTGAAGAGAAAAGTACTGTAAAGGACATTTTAGCCCGGCTGCGGGGTACCTTTGATACCCATACCTCCGCTGAAATTAAAATGCGGTTCTATGGATGTAAGCTGCGGGCACAGGACAGCATCAGAGACTATGCCCTAAATTTGCAGGAAGCCTTGAGAGCCATCAAACAAGCTGACCCTGGCAGCGTGCAAGATACGGATATGTTACTAACAGAACAGTTCATAGAAGGTCTGCTGTCTAGCGCCCACAGGACCCAGCTGCGCCTCATGTTCTTTCAGAACCCTGATCTGACCTTTGCCCAATTAAAGGACAGGGCCATAAGGGTGCTCCGTGAACCCGCAACAAGTGGCGCTATAAACCCCCGGCGCCCTGCTCTCACCTACCACCAGGAGGCGGCGCCCTCCTCTAAGGACTCTGTGGGGGCCGATGCACAGGCCCTGAACCAAGCCCCGTCGAAAGATCTGCATCACCAAGTCCAGGAGCTGACCAGGAGCGTCGCGGAGTTGACCAGGACCGTCCAGGCGTTACAAGTGGACCCGTCAAGACCCATCGAGTTGGCTTCAAGTCCGGAGGATGTCCCATGGCGTCGACAGAGGAGGACCCCGTCGTTCCGAGGGAGGCCCACAGACCACTACGCAGAGGATGGACAGCCCATTTGCCGTTGATGCAACCAGCCCGGACACATTTCCAGGTACAGTAATTTAAACGGGTCCAACCTGGGGCAGAGGGCCAACCCCCAGGCATAAGATCACCAGGCCCTTACAATTGGCGCAATAAGTACGTTGGCGCCTTGCTGGATACCGGGTCGCAAGTAACTACTATCTCTTATGTACTTTTTAAGCAGTATTGGACTGATGCTGATATAACACGGTATCCAGACAGTGACTTGAGCATCATCGCCAGTAATGGCTTGCCCGTGCCGCAGATGGGGTTCAAGGAGATGACCATTAAAATTGGTAAAGTTGAACTACCGGCACAGGGAGTGATTATTGTGGACATTGACCGTCGTGAAATTCACCCTAAAATAACTGTGGGTACTAACGTGATTGAAAATTGTCTTTCAGAGGTAATTGTAATTCTACAACAGGTGGCGGTGAATGCTAGTTCCAGCCAACAGAGAGTCCTCAACAAAGAGATAAAAGCCCTGATGAGATGGCAGCAGGTAGAACTGTCTGGTGGTGAGATCGGTAGCGTAAGAATGAGTGACCCATTCCCCATTTCCATGCCTCCCAAAAGTGAAATGATGATCTGGTGTCGGACTGCAATCGGGTTGAGAGGTAGAGACTACCAAGCCATGGTAGAACACGTGTACTCAGACAGCAGGCCCACCATTTTGACAGCCCGGGGGGTGGTTGATGTCCGTCATGGGAGGGTGCCCATTCGCATTCTCAACATTGGGGAGAGAGAGGTACACTTACCCAGGTACGCTACACTTGCCAAACTGTTTGTTGTCGAACACAAAGCTATCAGGGCCGTGGAGCCTTTGCCTCCATCTCCACAGGCGGAGGGTAATGGCTCCCAGAAACAAAAGGAGGACTGGTGCCAGAAACTCCATGTAGGTGCTGACTCCACTCTCCTGCACCAAAAACAAGGAGTCTACCGGGTGGTACAGGAGTACGAGAGAGTCTTTAGTAAGCACCCGCTGGACTTCGGCAGAGTAAAAGGGATAGAACACCACATCCCCACAGAGAGCCACCCACCAATAAAAGAGAGACACAGGCCTGTACCCCCTGCACATTATCAGAACGCCAAGGGTATGCTGCGGGAAATGAAAGAAGCTGGGGTCATTAGAGATAGCTGTAGCCCCTGGGTAGCCCCCCTGGTTCTGGTAAAAAAGAAAGACGGCACCATGAGAATGTGCGTGGACTATAGACAAATCAACCGTATCACCCTCAAAGATGCATATCCGCTGCCTAGAATAGAAGAGTCTTTAGCCGCACTAAAATCAGCTAACTTCTTTTCTACTTTGGACCTTACTAGCGGGTACTGGCAGGTTCCTGTGGCAGAGGCTGACAAGGAGAAGACCGCCTTCACCACCCCGATGGGACTGAGCAAGTTCAACTGTATGCCCTTCGGGCTCTGCAATGCACCAGGGACCTTCCAGAGGCTGATGGAATGCTGTCTAGGGCACCGAAACTTCGAGACGGTCCTCCTTTACCTGGACGACGTGATCGTCTATTCGAAGACTTACGAGGACCATCTAAAGCACCTGGCCGAGGTGTTCGAAGCCCTGGCAGGCTATGGCCTGAAGGTGAAACCATCAAAGTGTCACCTGTTGAAACTGAAAGTCCAGTACCTAGAGCACGTGGTAAGTGCGGAAGGAGTAGCCCTCGACCCTGACAAGGTCACAGCAATCAAGAGCAGGCCCAGCCCCTCGAGCATCAAAGAAGTGAGGCAGTTCCTCGGGTTGGTAGGCTACTACCGAAGGTTCATTTCCGGGTTCACTAAGATGGCAGCTCCTATGCAGGACCTCCTGATAGGACAGTCTAGCTAGAATTCTTGGCGGTGGTGTGGGCCGTAACGGAACGGTTCAAGCATTACCTGGCCTCCGCAAAGTTCACTGTGTACACGGACAACAACCCGTTAACACACCTAGACAGTGCAAGACTTGGTGACCTGGAACAGCGGTGGATGGTCCGTCTCTCCAATTATGACTTCGTGATCAAGTACCGGGCAGGCAAAACCAATGCCAACGCTGATGCCCTATCGAGAATGCCTCACTTACCTGAAGGTGATGAAGACCCAGAAGAGCTGGAGGAGGTAGAACTCCCCGCGTTTCACCGGTACGGAGCCGCTCAATACTCCCACCGCGTGAAGGAGGAAGATTTAACAATTGTTATGATCAATCCCCTACCTCACCACAGCTGGGCCGAGACCCAAGATAGTGACCCTGCAATCCGCCTGGTGAAAGATCTGCTGACCCAGGAAGACGCCCGCTTAGATCCGGATGCTCCAGAGGAAGCCAAGCAGCTATGGAAAGAGAAGAACAAGCTGTTCCTCTATGAAGGCAAGCTGTGCCGAAGACTTGTCAACCACCGGACACACGAGCTGACCTGGCAAGTCGTGGTCCCAAGGCGGGATGTAGCTATGGTCCTGGGGGCTTACCATGACAGAGCGGGGCACTTCGGTTGGAAGAAACTGGAGTTCCTGCTAAGAGGATGGTTCTTTTGGGTCGGCATGAGAGGGGCTGTAGAGAAGTGGTGCAGGGACTGTGGCCATTGCAACTTAAGGAGAAAAGACTGCACCAGCCAGAAGACACCCTTGAAGCCCATCGTTACCCAGCAGCCTCTTGAGCTGGTAGCTCTGGACCACGTCAAATTGGCTCCAAGCCGGTCAGGATACATCTACGCCCTGACAATCATGGACCACTATTCCCGTTTTCTAGTGGTGGACCCGGTAAAAGACTTGACAGCCCAAATGGCGGCCAGAGCCTTCCAGCAATACTTCTGCCGTCCACACGGGTATCTGGAACAGGTCCTGACGGACCAGGGTCCAGCGTTCGAAGCTGAAATCTTCCAAGAGTTCTGCAACCTCTATGGCTGTAAGAAGATTCGGACAATGCCTTACCACCCACAAACCAACGGGATGTGTGAGAAAATGAACAATATAGTCATTGATCTCCTGAAGACGTTGCCCCTGGAGGAACGCAGCCTGTGGCCAGAAAAACTGCCGGACCTGATAGACTTATACAACCATATCCCGGTGAACGCTACAAACTGCACCCCGGCCTACCTGATGCGAGCCAGACCAGGTAAGCTGCCCCTAGATCTGGAGATGGGAGTCCTAACACCTGAGGACACCTCCCCGGATGCGGACTGGGATACGGAGAGGCGACTGCAGTAGAAGAAGGTACAGGAGAGTGTGGAGAAGAGCCTGGCCCAGGTGAGAGAAAGGCAAGAAAGACTCTTCAACCAACACACCCCTGCTGGTCCCTTAGAACCTGGTGAGCAGGTCCTGAAGCGAAAGAGAAGGCTACATAAGTTGGATGACCAGTGGGAAAGGGAACCCTACACCGTACTGTAGTCTGATCACGACAACTCGAAGGTGTGCGTGATCACCAAGGATGGAGGAGAAACCACTAGTACCGTCTCCAGAGACCACCTAAAAAGGTGCCCCAAACAACTCCGTAGTGCAGAAGAGGATCAAAGTGACCTTGAACCCGCAGAGGACAAGGAAGAAATGATCAGCACCGTTCTCAGAGAGTTCCCTCAGTCTTGGACTCGAATTAACGATGCCATAGTGGTACCCGTCCTGCATTTCCTGCAACCGACTGAGCAACAATCTGCACCAGAGCCGGAAGGTGTAGAAGAGCAAGCAGTTCCAGAGGCAGAAGAGCCGGTACCAGCAGCCCAGGAGAGTCAACCCTCTGCTGACAGTGAGCCTGCCATGTCTGCGGTAAGCCAAAGGACCCGCAGACAGCGGCCTGCCCTACCTGTACACCAAGCTGGTAGCTCTACCCCTAACGCTAGTGAAGAAAACCAGGTCGGTCCACCACCAGACAGTGGGTTACGCAGGTCAACCAGGAGCACAAAGGGGCAGATACCCGCTCGCTGGAGAATATAGGGTGCACTAAAACTGTAAATAACCCTGTTGCCAAGTGTTGAAATGTTTGCAAAGTTACATGCATGATTAGTAATTGTGTATTTCAGTTTCTTACAGTTACCACACGGACTCAAAGGTTATGAACTTTTAATAACCGGGACTTTGTATGGACTGCGTTCGGAGCCTGACCAAGGAATGAACTAAGACTGTAAAGGACTTGGGGCTAGGACAGACCCCCCCACCTGGTTAAGGCTCCCCGTTGTGTTGGTGATATGGACACCCGGTCACAGACCACACTGTGACCTTAAGAACTCAACCTGTGCGTCGTTTGTCTAATAATGTTTTTATGGTCATGCATATTACTTGTTTCTTGTTTAGTCCCGGAGTACTAAATTTTACTAGGGGGGAATGTGTCACCCTGGCCTGGATGCCACAAATGTATAATAAAGCTGTGTCTGAGAGCAAGGGGGAGGTCCTCTAGTCAAGGGCCATTAGCATGCAATACCTCCTGTCACAGGCCAGTAGGGGGAGCAGGCTGCCCCTATAAAAGCTGGAACTGGGGGCAGGGTTAAGAGAGAACTGGACAACCTGTCTCTGGATTGAGAGGTGTCCCAGAGCAGGGACAGGCAGTTCTGTTGCTGCCTAAGAGGACGTGTGGCAGTAGGACAGCCATGAGCCAGGGACAAAAGGCGAAGTGAGTCTGTCCTGGCAGATAAAGAAACTAATCTACCAGACTTTGGTGTCTGAGGCTGTGAGGATTCCACATCCTACAGCAGATAATCAGTCCGCAGGGGACTGTATGTTCCTTAGCCTAAGAAGCCCGGAGGCTCCGCCACAGCAGAAGGGACCAGCAGAGCCGTACCAGGCCGGGAGTAGCAAGGGACCCGAGTTGCAAGCCATACGGGCGAGAGGACACGGTGAGCTCAGGAACGTGGGCTGTTACATTACCAGAAGGGAAATAGCCAGAAGGAGCACAGAGAGCACGGTAGGCCGACACTCTCACCTTGACCGGGGCCAGCTTCCCACTTGCTCTCAGACATCCAGGCCCCCTCCTAGCCGGGCCTGTTTCTGGGTCGTTTTACCTGTTCTAATAAAGACCCTGAACTGTTTAAGAGGCCTCCGTTTCCTGGCTAACGCGGTCGGAATCATCCCCTCCATCATCCATCATGCACTACCCTGGGGCCCTACTCTTCCCATGGGGAGTTGTACTATTCGGAGCTGCACATTTACATCTGCCCCAGAGGTCTGCACTGCAGCGGCGGTTAGCACTGACCGCAATCCACGGGTGGCGTAGTCGGACATTACTTAAAACTTATAAAGGACTGCCACTGGTCTGACCACCCTGAGCCACGGACCGGGTTGCCACCACTACCCCCATTGTCTCCCTATTGCCCGGCTCCGAGTGCTCCACGGCCCAGGGGGCGAGTCACTCCCATCTCTGATCGCCTGCTCCGGTCTCCTGCTTCTGCTCCCATCTCTGATCCCCTGCTCCGGTCTCCTGCTGTCGCTGGGCTCCTGCTGGTAAGCAGCTCCCGCTGCTGATCCTGCTCCAGAGTCTAAAAGAAGAACAGAGAAGACATTGGTAAGTCCATCTCTGATCTCCCCTCATCCACCCCCAATCTCCCTCTCCTCCCTCCCCCTCTTCTTACCCTCTTCCCCCACCTCTTTTTACTCCCATTCCCACCCCAATCCCCCACCCCCCAGTTTTTTTTTTGTACATCCTGCAGCGGACGAACGCTGACCAGTAACTATGTCACTGATCAACATCCGTGCTCGCTTTTTTCCAGGACTTTTCTTTGTCCCTGTCCACCCCCCCCCCTCCCACTGTGCACCACATCTGTGCGTGCATCCAGCAGCCGCCGAGCTTTGATCTGTGACGCAAATCACCGATCAGTACTGATGCTCGCTACTTTACACTTTTTTTTCCACTAACCTTTTTGCTTTTGTAGAGGGCAGTCACGCTGTCCGACTGTGCGGAGTGCTGTGCCTTGCAGTGCCACAGAAGCCTGTGACACCACAATCGCCACTCCTGCTGCTGCTACAGAAGACATCTGAAAGACGACAACTATAAGTAGGATTTTTTCATCTCTCCTCATCCACTCCAATCCGCCTCTCACCCTTCCCCCTTCCCAGCCCCCTTTCTGCCACCAAGTGGTGATCATTACTTGATCAGTACTTGATAGCTAAACTTTTGTCAGTTTTTTTTTTCATGCTTCCTGCAGCGACCGAGCGATGATCAGTGACCGCACATCACTGATCCGCACTCGTGCTCACTGTTTTACACTCCCCCCCCACCTTTGCATCACATCCGTGTACACATCCAGCAGCCACCGAGCGTTGATCGGTGACATAGTTCACCGATCCGCACTTGTGTTCACTGTTTGCACCACCTACGGTTGTTCCTTTTTTTCTCTTTTTTTCAGAAAAAAAAGTTTACACCAAGCACACTGACACACACACACTTTAAATAAAGTACTGACACACATGCACCACATACATAAAACAATGTCCAGCTCATCCCAAACTCACTATACAGCGGAGGAGGCATATGCTTTTCTTGCCTTCGACATGGACAGCGAGGGAGAGGATCTCACCTTCCTTTAGTTTTTGCGGCTCCTCATCATCGTCCTCCTCTTTCTCTTCTTCTTTCTCCTCCTCTTCCTCCCCAGGTACTGCTGAACCGCTTTGCAGTTGTCCCAGAAAAGGAGATGAAGCAGTGCCCCCCATTACTGACCCCGTATGGACCTCACCCCCCGAAAATTATGAGCCATTGATTTCGTGGCGGAATCAGGAATCAAGTTTGACACCACCGGCCTCACAGAAATAGACTTTTCAGTCTTTTTCTCTGAGGATTTTGTAAACTTCAGACTAAAAACTAATTTGTACGCTCATTAATTTTTGAAACAAAACCCCTCTTCATCATTTTCTAACGGGTCTCCTGTAGATGCTGTAGACATGATGAAGTTTTGGGCCCTGGTCCTTCATATGGGGATCCTGAAGAAGCCAGAAGTTTGGCAATACTGGAGTATTGACGTTTTATATAACACTCCAGTGTCTCGCATGGCTATGATCCGGACACTTTTTGAGGCCATCCACAAGTTCTTGCATTACAGCGATAATGCAAGGTGTCCTGCACGCAATGGCCCGAACTTTGATCGTCTTTTCAAAGTTCGGCCGGTCATCGAGCACTTCAACAACAAGTTTGCTGAAGAGTACGTGCCCCAAAGGGACATCTGTGTGGATGAGTCCTTAATCCATTTTAAGGGGTGGCTTGGATTCCGGCAGTACCTGCCCAGTAAAAGGGCCAGGTATGGAATCAAGCTGTATAAACTGTGTGAGAGAACCTCAGGATACACTCACAAGTTTAGAGTTTAAGAAGGGAAGGACTCCAGGATTAAACTTCCTGAATGCCCCCCTGTTCTGGGAGTGAGTGGGAAAATTGTGTGGGATTTGGTGCACCCACTGCTGGGTACCTTTATCACCTCTATGTGGATAACTTTTATACAAGCATCCCGCTCTTCAAGTCCCTCTCTGCGCGAGGTACCGCAGTCTGCGGTACTGTCTGCAAAAATCAGAGAGAAAAATGCTAATTGGGCAGATGCTCAGAAGGGATGAGAGCAGAGCTCAATGTAGCGACCACCTACTGGTGGTCAAGTACAAGGACAAGAGGGATGTTCTCCTCTTGGCCACCATACATGGTGATGGCAGCAACCTCAGCACTGTACGAGGTTCCTCTACACAGGTCGTCAAACAAGACTGTGTAGTGGAATACAACAACTACCTGGGCTGTACAGTCCTTTGAGAAAGGCCAGGGTATGGTATAAGAAGCTGGCCGTGCACATCGTACAGATGGCAATGGACAACGCTTTCCTTCTATTACAATGTGAAGGCCAAACTTCTAATTCGTACCTTCACTTCCAGGAGGTAGTGATCAAGGCCCTGATATTTGGCAGTGGTGACAGAGTGGGTCCCAGTACTTCCGGAACTGTACGACCTCGAATTCTACCAGGCCAGAATTTCCTGGGGGTTGTCGCTCACAGCGGAATAAAAGGTAAGTCACAAAAGAGGTGCCGAGTGTGTTCCAAAAGGGGAATACGCAAGGACACCATTTATCAATGTGACACCTGCCCCAAAAAACCTGGCCTATGCATGAAAGACTGCTTCAGAAGGTACCATACTTTCATGCACTACTAAATTATTTCTGACATATGACAACCTTACGAACATGACCGTGTACTGCCAGCCTGGGTTCCATGGTTCAACATGCCCCCCATCTTCCAGCACTCATCTTTCCCCCACCAAATAAAAACACTGCACCTGTATTTCTTTGGATAAATTTGGCCAGAACGACCATTTTATTAACAAACAACATTAACATATTAACAGTGTTATAAAATAAATAAGAAGGGAGGGTTCTTGGAGTTAAAATTAGATCTGGCATAAATTAAACCGAACTCGAACCACCATATTACCCTCAGATGTCCATCACCAGCCCAAAGGCACCAAAAGCTCCCAGGGTAAAACCCCGTCCAGAGCCCAAAACCAAATGCCAGATCACCCCGCTTAATCAAGGCACTGCCTGTGATTATCCAATATTCTTTCCACCGACACTTCTGTGCCAACTCCAAGAACCCCCACCCCCACCAACAACGAACAGCCCTGACCACCTCAGGCTCGTGAGCGACCCAACACCGCAAAAGCCCTTTCGATCCCCTCCAGTATGGCCAATGCCCATAAATCAATGCCAATATCATTCAAATGTACGCCGTCCTTTGCCCAAAAATCTCCAACTCCCGCTTCCAGATCAAGATGTTGCACGCTTACTCCCCCGTTCCTGGTAACAAAAGCTGATATAGCTCTGTTCAACTTTATACGTGCCCTATTAATTCCCTTCAATGATCTGGCCTCCCTCCATTTTTTTCTGGGCACAATGTCAGACCACACGGTCAACACCTCAGGAAAGGATGTCCATAACCTTAACTGATCGATTCGAATGTCCCTCATCAATTCCCTAACCGGCCGAGCCCCCAAATCATTCCCCCCCATATGCACCACCAAAATATCCGGCGCCCAATCCAAACGAGCTGCTTTATGGAATTCTGGCAGCACCCTTCTCCAAACCATCCCTCGAAAACCCAACCACCGAACCACCGCTTGCTCCCTGCTAAAACTCAATTGCCTACCGTCCGGCCTCACGTCCGCGCTCAGCGCCCCCCAATGGATGAAAGAGTGTCCTAGAATCCAAACTAACAACGGGACGCCACCTGCAACAAGACAACCAAAAGGTATTCGAATCTCAAAAGACAAATTACATAAGACCGCATAATGCCTTACATAAGACAGGTAACGATCTGAACTCCACCTCCCAGTGCGTTTTATCACATCCTTGCCTAACCCCAAGCCATCCGCTTCTGATGCCGCACCAATTCTGAATGAATGTGACCCGTATATCTCAGGGCTAAGGCCCAGCTCAGCAATCCCTTTTTTAAACACAGCTATCAATTGAAAACGTGACAAAAAGTCTCCATTTTCATGACACAATAATGGGCCCTTCCGCCCTGGCCAAACCTGCCAATAAGCCAATAAACATCTCTTAGGACAAAGAAAAGATCCAATAACCTCACCCAATATTACTCGTTTACCTTTGCCCAATTGATCCGTCTTTCCCCGCCTAATCCAAAATTCAATGCCCCCATCTCGACCGCTCATATCCTCAGCAAACAAACCCCCAACCTTATGCTACCAATTCACCTAATCTTAGCGTGCCAAAAAACGCCAATGAAAAAGCCAACCTAAACAGTGTGGCTTCAAAAACTGAACAACAAATCTTATCCAATACAAAACCCAAACGTTCCAAAATACTAAAGGTTACTGGCCTTCGTTTATCCAACTCTTTACCTCCTCTCCTAAAGCCCTTGAGAGCTTGCTTCACTAAAAAGGACTTCGTAACATCCTTTATCCCCTGCAATTTAAAACCAAACGCTAAACCTGCAACAAACTTGCCAACTTTCGAAACCGACCATCCGCTCTCAGCTGCTCTTCCCACGAGAAACAACACCGCCATCTCTCTATCTCCATCACTCTCCATCACACCCCACTGCATAATCCAACTTTGCCATACTCGCCACGATGCCTCGTATGATGCCCAGGTCTGCCTTGTGATGGACTCCCGTATTAACCGTCCCGCTCCTCCATAACCAGCTGCCACAAACGCGAAGGGCATTCCTGTCCCACGTCCTCTGCCTCTGGAGCTAGCGTCCGAAAACGATCCCACTGAAAACGAGACAAGGCATCTGCTATGGAATTTTGTACACCTGGAACATGGACTGCTGTAATCCAAGCGTTCAGTTTAAGACCACAAAGTACTAGTTCCCTCAGCAGCCTAATCACAGGCGGAGACGAGGCCGACAAACTGTTGATGACAGACACCACTCCCATGTTATCGCAGTGAAATCAAATTCTCCTGTTGGCAAAACACTCTCCCCAAATAGTAACCGCAACAACAATAGGAAACAATTCCAAAAGTGCCAAGTTCCTCGTAAGATCCCTCTCTTTCCACATCTTCGGCCACTCGCCAACGCTCCACCACCCCTTCCAGTAGGCCCCGTAACTGACACCTCCTGCCGCATCCGTAAATATCTCACAATCAAAACTGTTCAAAAACTCCTGCTGGATTAACGACCTGCCGTTATAACTTTCCAAAAACAATTTCCAAACTTTCAGAACCTCCTTGTGGTCCTTATTAAGGCGAATGAAATGATGCGGCACATGCACTCCTGCTGTCGCTCCTGACAACCTGCGACAAAATATTCTGCCCATTGGCATAATCCTGCAAGCAAAATTCAAACGCCCTAACAGCGACTGTAGCTCCCTCTGGGTCACCTTGCTCAACTTCCCGATCCTATCGACCTCCTGCTTAAGCAAACTCAATTTATCATCAGGTAACCGACACTCCATTCTTTCGGTATCAATTACAATGCCCAAAAAACTTAAAATGGTGCAAGGTCATTCTGTTTTTTATTCTGCTAACGGTATGCCAAAATGCTCCGCTACCCACACCATAG
The DNA here is from genome assembly GCF_046119375.1 of Phyllobates terribilis. Taxonomy (NCBI): domain Eukaryota; kingdom Metazoa; phylum Chordata; class Amphibia; order Anura; family Dendrobatidae; genus Phyllobates; species Phyllobates terribilis. The sequence continues at coordinate 14,482,307 of NW_027362766.1, forward strand.
TACCTAACAAATTCCTACACAACAACGATTGCGGGGGGCCTATAAACAAGAAGTCATCCAAATAATGAATGACCGACTTAACAGAAGCCAGGTCCTTCACTACCCATTCCAAAAAGGAGCTAAACGTTTCAAACAAAGAACACAAAATCGCACAACCCATTGGAAAACACCTATCCACATAGTACTCCCCTTCCCAAAAACAACCTAACAACGGGATGCTATCCGGGTGAACTGGCAACAACCTAAAGGCTGACTCGATATCAGTCTTAGCTAGCAACGAGCCTGGCCCGTATCTCCGTACCCAATGCACCGCCGCGTCGAATGATGTATATTCAACCGAACACAACTCCTGCGCAATGCCATCATTAACAGAAAGCCCCTTCAGGTACGACAAATGCTGAATTAAACGAAACTTATTCAGCTCTTTCTTGGGCACAACCCCCAACGGCGACATAATCACCTTGCTACTAGGCAATTCCTGAAATGGTCCAGCCATCCTGCCCAATTCCACCTCCTTAGCCAACTTCACACTAACCACTTCCGGATGAAGGGAAGCCGACGTCAAATTTTTAACTGGAAAGGGGACCTCATGATCAGGAGGAGGGATTCTAAACCCTTCCAAAAAAACATCCGCAATGACCTTAGCCTTCAACTGATCCGGATATCTACTTAGAAAGGGGGCCATCGCGTGAACCCTCACCGGAATCACCCCCTTGACCGGTATCCACTGTCGACTTTCCCTTACCCTTCTTAAAGCATTTTGATGCTCCGTGTGAACTTCCGTTACAATGGGAGCACACATGTTTAAATTTACAGGAGGTCCCGTACTTGCATTGGCCATCATTAAATTGCCAGCAAGTTCCCGCTTCCTTTTTAGTGCTGTGTGCCCCTTGACTACTTCCCCCATGTCCCGCTGACTGATTCCCGCTACTGTTGCTCCCGTGAAAGGACTGCCCATACCTCACTGGGGCCATAACCTTCATCCACAAACCAAAGTCCTTTTAATCCCATCTGATCTCCGGGCGGACAGCTTTTCTCTGCCGAAATTGCTCATCATATCGTAACCACACCTGACCCCCGTAAGTATGAAGAGCCTCCCCAATAGAATCAAGGTAGCAAAATAAGCCTGAGCAATTATCCGGAGCTTTTTCCCCAATAACGCTAGCCAATATTGCAAAAGCCTGTAACCAATTAACAAACGTCTGAGGAATCAACCTCCACCTACGCTTCTCTTCTTCCTCTTTTTTACTATCGTCCTTTTTACCCTTATCCAGATTAAACTTTTCCAGCGGAAGAAGGGAAAAAATTTCAACATAGTCATCCCGCCAAATTTTTTCCTTTACCTCTTTTTTTAAGTGTGCCCCCAACAGCCCCTCAAAGCACACATACTGTATACCTCCCCTTTTGCCCTATCATCCAGTTTTACGGTATCCGCTTTGTCCTTCTCTGTCTGTACACAAACTGATACCCCAGAAGGTGTCCCGGCTGCATTCACCGCCAACCTGGCCGACTTGCTCCCCACCTGCGACAACACCGATTGACTAGGTACCCACGCCGCCGCAGGTAACAAACCTCCTTGATTAACTCCACCACCGTCTATTCTAGCCAAAATTTGCGACATGCTAAACAAAATGTCCCTAAGACCCACTACATCTGACCCACGACCTCCCCTAGTATTTTCCCCGCTGGGCCCAGCCAACTGCCTATCACCTCCCCCATCCACTAATGACCCAGCGGACGACAAACAATACATGGACGCATACTCACCAAGCTGCGCAGGTGCTGTGTCCCCGCCAGCCGAACGTCCCGAGTCCTGATGAATCCTGGATTCGCCTTGATCCTCGCCACACTCCGATTCGCCAAACTCCTGCTGCTGCTCAAGGCCCGCGCCCCTGGCCTCCTCGTCACCAGGGGGGACCTGAGCACGTGCCGATGTCCCCGCCAATTGTCTCCCGCCAGTCCCGGCTCCGGTCCTCCCCGCCATCCGCGGCACTCCTCGAATTCCAGACCCGGACTCCCTAGCCCGATCCGTGGTGGTCCGTGGGTGACTGCCAGGCAGCCCTGTGCTGCTGCCCGCCGCTCCACTGGCATGAGTTTGCTGACCCGAGCCAGGCAGCAGGTCCCCGAATTGCTGCTGCCTGCCCGTGCACCTGGGCTGCTGTCTCCTTCTGCTGATGTTCCTGGCAGGCACCCCGACTGGTATATCGCCAGGTGTGCCTGCCGTGCTGGTGGTCCCTCTGGTCCGCTCATCCGCTCTGGGGCTCCGATTCCTGATGGGCAAGTGGCGCCGTGCATCGGCGCCGACTCCTGCAGCGGGGGGCATGTCCAGGCGCCCTCCGCTCGCTTCCTGAGCGCCCCTGTCACGTGACGTCGGTTCCGGAAGTGACGTTTAACGCACTTCCGGTAAGGTCCCGCCCACCGGAAGGTGACGCGGCTGCAGCGCGGGCCTTGCTTCCGGCACAGCCTGGGCTCTAGTATTGCGGCGCGCTGCCAGAGCAGGCCGCACTACAGCCGAGCGGGGCACTTCGGTCGCGGACCGCGACCCGATGCTGGAGGAGCCCGCAGGCCGCCTGGGCGGATTCCTGCCGCGGCGGGCGCGCTGGCGGGGGGTTCTGCCGGTCCGCTCACCGGATACAGGGTCCCCTGAGGGGCTCCGCAGCCTGCGCCTGCTGCCCGTGCTAACCATCTCCGGGAAGAGCCTTTCGGGGGGCCGCATCCTTCTGCCGCTTCTTCCAGATCCCGAGGAAGGTTCTTCTGCCCCGGCGTTCCCCAGCAATCCCGACAGCTAGGACTCGAGCCACCCTCCACGCCTGGATCTGACAGCCTCCCTCAGCTTGGTGATCAGGGAATCAACGGTCTCCATAGTCCTGGTAAGTGTACCAAACAATGGGAAAGTGGCAGTTTTTTTTTTTGAGTTCAGCAACTTTCCCCGCTGACTTCCTTCCTGGACTGACTGTTTTCCTGCACTTTTCCCTATTATATCTCTCCCTCCCCCTTTCCCAATGCCCCGCCCCTCCAGGCTTATAACCAATCCCGATATTGGGATTTAAAATTACACCCTCCTGGCCCATCCCGGTCATGTGGGGCTTCCTTCTAGTTACGCTTGCTTCCAGCCCCCTTCTTTACACAACTGACGTAGTGTTCGTCAGGTTGTCCTACGTCAGTTGTGTAGTGTTCGTCAGGTTGTCCTACACAACTGACATATGACACTACATTATAAAATTCACATATCAGGAATCAGTTCCAAAAAGGGGGCACTTGTTGGGCATTTCTACTGTTTAGGCACATCAGGGGCTCTCCAAACACGACACGGCGTCCGCTGTACATTCCAGCGAGTTTTGCGTTGAAAACGTCAAAGGGTGCTCTTCCCTTCCGAGCCCTGCCGTGAGCCCAAACAATGGCTTTCATCTACATATGAGGTAGCATCGTACTCAAGAGAAATTGCACAACAACTTTTGGGGCCCAATTTATCCTGTTACCCTCGTGAAAATAAAAAAATTGCAGCTAAAAGATCATTTTTGTGAAAAAAAAATGATTTTTTTTTTCACTGCTCTATGTCATGAAGTTTTGTGAAACACTTTGGGGTTCAAAGTGCTCACCACACATCTAAATAAGTTACTTAAGGGGTCTAGCTTCCAAAATGGGGTCAATTGTGTGGGGTTTCCACTGTTTAGGCACATCAGGGACTCTCTGAACGCGACATGGCGTCCGCTGTAAATTCCAGCGAGTCTTGCGTTGAAAACGTCAAAGGGTGCTCCTTCCCTTCCGAGCCCTACCGTTCGTCCAAACAGTGTCTTTCCCCCACATATGGGGTATCAGTGTACTGAGGAGAAATTGCACAACAATTTTTGGGGTCCAATTTATCCTCATGTTACCCTTGTGAAAATAATTAAATTGCAGCTAAAAGATCTTTTTTGTGGAAAAAAAAAGATTTTTTTTTCACGGCTCTATGTCATGAACTTTTGCGAAACACTTGGGGGTTCAAAGTGTTCACCACACATCTAAATAAGTTCCTTAAGGGATCTAGTTTCCAAAATGGGGTCGTTTGTGTGGGGTTTCCACTGTTTAGGCACATCAGGGGCTCTTCAAACGCTATATGGCGTCCCCTGTTAATTCCAGCGAGTTTTGCGTTGAAAATGTCAAAGGGTGCTCCTTCCCTTCCGAGCCCGACCGTGCACCCAAACAATGGCTTTCCCCCACATATGGGGTAAAATGTTCATTTTTTCCTTTCATATTCGATTAATTGCTGTGAAGCGCGTGAAGGGTTAATAAATTTCTTAAATGTGGTTTTGAGAACCTTGAGGGATGAAGGTTTTAGAATGGTGTCACTTTTGCGTATTTTCTGTCATATAGACCCCTCAAAGTGATTTCAAATGTGATGTGGGCCCTAAAAAAATGGTTTTGTATTGTAAAAATGAGAAATCACTGGTCAACTTTTAACCCTTATAGCTTCCTAACAAAAAAAATTTGGCTCCAAAATTGTGCTGATGTAAATTAGACATGTGGTAAATGTTATTTATTAACTATTTTCTCTGACATACAGTACAGACCAAAAGTTTGGACACACCTTCTCATTTAAAGATATTTCTGTATTTTCATGACTATGAAAATTGTACATTCAGGCTGTGTGCCCACGATGCGTTTTTTAAGCGTTTCCGCAGCGGTAAAATTGCTGCAGAAACGCTTAAAAAATACTTGGTAGTAGGCCTGCCATGTCCCCCAATGGTAATGCGCATGTGCTGTGCACATGCTGCGGAAATTTCCGCTGCGGATTATCATTGCGGAAAAAAACGCAGCACGACCAATTATTTTGCGGAAGTGCTGCGTTTTCGCCGCCATTGACTTGCATTGGAACGCTTGGATTCCACATCACTGTATATGTAGATGCACCTTACATGCGTTCTAATGTGCGGATGGTACCCGGGTGTGGAGGACAGGAGACTCTCCTCCGGACCCGGGTACCATAGTACCTGTAAAAAAAAGAATAAAAATAAAAAATATATGTTATATTTACCTTCTGGCGGCCCCCGATGCGCTCCTCCTTCCTTGCCGGCAGATTGCGATGGACTGAAGGACCTGCGCTGACGTCATAGTCATGTGACAGGTCATGCAACGCTGACGTCGGCAGGTCCTTCAGTGCAGTGTACCGCGATCTGCCCGCAGCCAGGACGGTGAAGCAAGACTCCGGGAGCCATTGGAAGGTAAGCATAGATTTATTTTTTATTTTTTACCATTCTTTAAGGTCACAGTATATAAATCCATGTCGTTTGCATGGATTTATATAGTGTGACCAAGTTGTCAAGCACTTTCCAAGTGATGATAAAATCGCTTGGAAAGCGCTTGTCAACCCGCATGTGGAAATGCATGTGAAGAACGCTTCACATCCGCATGTCCCTGGCAGGAAAAACGCATGTACAATCCGCATGTACAATCCGCATGTACAATCCGCATGCGTTTCTTCTGCCAGGGAGATGCAGAAACGCTCAGGAAAAATTCCGGAGAATTTCTGCATTGTGGGCTCACACTGAAGGCATCAAAACTATGAATTACCACATGTGGAATTATATACTTAACAAAAAAGTGTGAAACAACTGAAAATAGGTCTTATATTCTAGGTTCTTCAAAGTAGCCACCTTTTGCTTTGATGACTGCTTTGCACACTCTTGCCATTCTCTTGATGAGCTTCAAGAGGTAGTCACCGGAAATGGTCTTCCAACAATCTTGAAGGAGTTCCCAGAGATGCTTAGCACTTGTTGGCCCTTTTGCCTTCACTCTGCGGTCCAGCTCACCCCAAACCATCTTGATTGGGTTCAGGTCTGGTGACTGTGGAGGCCAGGTCATCTGGCGTAGCACCCCATCACTCTCCTTCTTGGTCAAATAGCCTTTACACAGTCTGGAAGTGTGTTTGGCGTCATTGTCCTGTTGAAAAATAAATGATGGTCCAACTAAACGCAAACCGGATGGAATAGCATGCCGCTGCAAGATGCTGTGGTAGCCATGCTGGTTCAGTATGCCTTCAATTTTGAATAAATCCCCAACAGTGTCACCAGCAAAGCACCCCCACACCATCACACCTCCTCCTCCATGCTTCACGGTGGGAACCAGGCATGTAGAGTCCATCCGTTTACCTTTTCTGCGTCGCACAAAGACACGGTGGTTTGAACCAAAGATCTCAAATTTGGGCTCATCAGACCAAAGCACAGATTTCCACTGGTCTAATGTCCATTCCTTGTGTTCTTTAGCCCAAACAAGTCTCTTCTGCTTGTTGCTTGTCCTTAGCAGTGGTTTCCTAGCAGCTATTTTACCATGAAGGCCTGCTGCACAAAGTCTCCTCTTAACAGTTGTTGTAGAGATGTGTCTGCTGCTAGAACTTTGTGTGGCATTGACCTGGTCTCTAATCTGAGCTGCTGTTAACCTGCGATTTCTGAGGCTGGTGACTCGGATAAACTTATCCTCAGAATCAGAGGTGACTCTTGGTCTTCCTTTCCTGGGGCGGTCCTCATGTGAGCCAGTTTCTTTGTAGTGCTTGATGGTTTTTGAAACTGCACTTGGGGACACTTTCAAAGTTTTCCCAATTTTTACGACTGACTAACTTTCATTTCTTAAAGTAATGATGGCCACTCGTTTTTCTTTACTTAGCTGCTTTTTTCTTGCCATAATACAAATTCTAACAGTCTATTCAGTAGGACTATCAGCTGTGTATCCACCTGACTTCTGCACAACACAATTGATGGTCCCAACCCCATTTATAAGGCAAGAAATCCCACTTATTAAACCTGACAGGGCCCACCTGTGAAGTGAAAACCATTTCCTGTGGCTACCTCTTGAAGCTCATCAAGAGAATGCCAAGAGTGTGCAAAGCAGTCATCAAAGCAAAATGTGGCTACTTTGAAGAACCTAGAATATAAGACATATTTTCAGTTGTTTCACACTTTTTTGTTAAGTATATAATTCCACATGTGTTAATTCATAGTTTTGATGCCTTCAGTGTGAATGTACAATTTTCATAGCCATGAAAATACAGAAAAATCTTTAAATGAGAAGGTGTGTCCAAACTTTTGGTCTGTACTGTATATCTCTTATTAAAGGACATGAAAATTCAAACTTTGAAAATTGCGAAATTTTCGACAAATTTTTGATTTTTTTCACAGGTAAACGCAAGTCATATCGAAGAAATTTTAGCACTATTGTAGTGATGAGCGAGCATACTTGCAAATACTCGGTACTCACCTGAGCATATCAGTGCTCGAGATGCTCGGAGCTTGTTAAGTACTTGCGAAATGCTCAGGCGGATGCTCGGGTCCCCTCCCTGCATGTTTGGCGCTCTTTACAGAGCCAATGAACATGCAGGGATTGCCTGCCACTCACTGTAATGCCGCTGCCATGTTGGTTGTGGCATTACAGTGATTGGCTGGCCGCACAATGTCATCAGGTCTATATCAAACCTGGTGCCGCCATGCTCTTCAGTCTACTCCGCAATCAGACAGTGTAGGGAGAGATTTGCTTGTTTATTAGGTAGTGTAGGTAGAACAGAAGTATATTACACATATCCATCTCAACAAACAGTCCTTCTGAGGACTAATCCATCTGCAGAGATATCAGGCAGGCAGTGTATATAGGCAGGCTGGCAATGTATATAGCAGGCTGCAGTGCACATAGCACATTCCAGTTGTGTCTGTTGCTGCTGCTGATAGACATTTCTAGACCAAGGCCCAGGTCTCAGGGGCCAGGAATATTTTTTTTTGCATCTTAATCCTTATAATTTCCTTAAAAAGCAATCCAGAGAACAGGGTTTTTCTGCGCCATTTGCTTGTTGGTACTGCAGAATACAGCCAGGTCGTTTCCATATTACAGTGCTAAAAATCCATCTATTTAAAACTGTGGTTTCTCCGTCACATGGATCACATATACATTTTCAGAAAATACTACCTTTTCTGGCCTCCATTAAAAAATTGTTTCAGTGTGTCAGTGAAGTTTTTGACACAGGTTTGCAGTTCAAAATAGTTACCTACAGGCCAGGTATTTAAAACTGTGGTTTCTCCGTCACACGGATCACATATAAGTTCACTCCAAATTCAGCCATTTCTAGTGAGCGTGGAAGATATTGTCCCCCATTTAAAATTGGCAAGGCACATGGCAAGGGAAGGGGAACTGGACGTGATGGTGATGGTCCATGCAGAGGCCGAGGCCGTGGACAAGCTGAAATTGTGCCACAACAAACACCCACATCTTCTCGCCCGACCTTCCTGTGCCAATTCCTAAGGGACCGCAGCACACCACTGTTGAACCTAGAGCAGTGTGAAAAGGTTGTTGGTTGAATATCGGATAATGCTTCCAGTCACTTTGCCATCACCACCAATACACCTGTCTTCCACATGGTCAAGTCTAAGTAGCCGTGAGTCTGGACTGCATATTCCTCACCCTGATCCTCCTTCTTCCCACCATGCCGAGTGCCCAGAGACAACTGATCCCACACTTGGACACTCCGAAGAGCTGCCTCTCGCCCGGTCCACTTGAAGCGGGATAAGAGGAGACTGCATGAAGCAATGCCCAAATATTTGAGCAGCCACGGTCACACGAAAGCGACGGCGGGAAAGTGGAACAAGAGGTGGACGATGATGAGACACAATTGCCAGAAAGTCAGGAGGAGGACCAGGGTGCGGAAGTGGATGTTATAGTGACTGACCCAACCTGGCAGGAGGACATGCAGAGCGAGGACAGCAGCACACAGGGGGAGGGAGGCAGAGCACCCCAACAGGCAGGAAGAAGCAGTGTAGTGTCCGCAGACAGAAAGCAGGCAAGGATTCCCAGTAACACCAACACAAAGGAAGTTGCCAGTACAACTGTTAGGTCTTCCCGAGTCTGGTTGTTTTTTAAAGACTCTGCCGATAACCCCAAAAAGGCCATTTGCAACACCTGCCAGGCCAGTATCAGCAGGGGTGGCAAAACTACCAGCCTGACCACCACCAGCATGATCAGGCACATGGCAGCAAAGCACACGACTTTGTGGGCCGAACCCCAGGCTCCAGGAACAGTCTCTGCGGGTGGCACCATTGCTTGTCCCGCTGTTGTGCATTCAAGCCAATCCCCTGTACATGGTGCATGCAAAGATGCCTCCTGCCTTATCCTGTCGTTGCGCACTCTCAAGTAGCAGCATCAGGAAGCACCTCCACGTCTTTGTCCCAGCGCAGCGTTCAGTTGTCCATACCCCGGTCCTTGGAACGCAAGCTCAAATACACAGTCAATGCCTCACAGGCCACACTACTAAATTCCTACATTTCGCGACTACTTGCGCTCGAAATGTTGCCTTCTAGGCTCGTGGAGACGGAAGCATTCCGCAACCTAATGGCAGCGGCCGTCCCTCAGTACTCGATCCCCAGCCGCGACTATTTCTCCCGGTGTCTCGTCTCCGCATTACACAAGCACGTGTCCCAAAACATTAGCAGTGCCCTCAACAAAGCAGTTACCGGGAAAGTCCACTTAACCATGGACACGTGGACAAGTGTTGTGGGCAGGGACGGTACATCATGCTGACGGCACACTGGGTTTACATAGTGGAAACTGGGACCCAATCGGACCTTTGGACGGAACACGTCCTCCCGACACCAAGGATTGCGGTCCCTAGGTCAATCAGGGTTGCCCCCACAGTCTGCAAATCCTGCACCTCATCCTCCTCAGCCTCCTCCTCCTCTTTACCCTCCATCTTCGAAATGACCACATCAGTCACAAGCTGGAAGTGTGGCGCCCCTGCCGGTTCAGTCGCCACAGAGGTACTGAATCTCACCCAGAGGTGTGGTACCCCACTCTCAGGTAAGGATGGAGTACTGCCTGGGACCCACGCACTTGCATCCATTACACTCCACTTCAGAGGGAAGGGTGAGATTGCTCCTAACGGAGAGCACAGTCCCTGGTCCCTAGCTGAAGGGTGGAACCATGTAGTGGGTGTGGGTGGAGGAAGTAGCTTAGGGGAGCACTTCAGTAGGAGTATAAAAAGGGGAACCATCTTGAAGAAGTCAGATCAGTCTGAGAAGACAGCCTGAGGAGAAGGAGTGGGAGCAGGAGCTCTGTAGAAGCTCTGCTCAGAGGAGTGGGCCTAGAGTGAGAGGCCCAGGAGGACTGGCAGGATGAAGAAGGGAGCAGAGGGAAGGCTCCAGAAGTGAGGAGATCCCAGGGGCACGGCGAGTGCGGAAGCCACCCGTGTGCAAAAATCTGCAGAAACGTGGAGGGATCAGGCCGCAAAGGGGACCGGCCCCTAACTAGTGGAGAACTACAAGGCTCAGCTAGAAATTGGAGGCTTCTGTACTTTCAGGGTGCAGCTGCTCACAACCGCAACTACATCGCTGAAAAGGCAGCCACATAGGATTCAGGGGATTGCAGGTTGCCTGCCAAAATCTGAGGTCACCGGCTTTGGACACTGGTTGCGAGGCACAGGGCAGTAGGGTGAGAGCCAGCGCAGGAAGACGACCGAGGAAGGTGCACAGACCGGGGTCCCGTTAAGTACTCTTGAATTACCTGAGGGATTGCTGAACCCTTGCCTTGGTAAACACATGATGGCATGGGAGGTTACCCTGGTCCTGGAAGCCTGGAGTTCAACAACTGTGAGTAAGCCTTGAAGACTGCACCCCACTGTGTCCTAGAATTATTATCTGCGCCATCACCTGCACTACACTGCACAGCAACATCTACCTCATTAATCATCACTGCACTGCCCTGGAGCTTAGCTCTACCTGTGGAGAGCTGAACCAACTCTGCTGCGTCACCATCAGCTCCAGAGGATCTTCACCGCAGCGGCAGCTCCATATAGCCACATACCACAGGTGGTGTCACGAACATTAAACTATAAAAACTATAATCCCCTTTTTTATTTACCGCCCTGGGTCACGGACTGGGTTACTGCCACTGCAACATCCCCTGCACCAACCGGCCCGGCACCGAGTACCCCACGGCCCAGGGGGCGCGTGATTTTGGCTTCACGAACAGGATATGAACCAACCCGTTATAACCGGGTATTGTGCGCCTAGAGACTGTGTTGTATACTGAATATGGCGCCCACCCCAGAAGTACGGTCGCTATTATGTGCGTTATCAAGGACGACAAGAAACCTCCCATTGTAGGCCAGGTTCCAGAATGGCGCCAAAAGCGGGGCCCGCCCCATGCACCTGTGGCCATATACCTAGACGTGTCCGTCAGTCTGAGGAAACCGCCCCCAGGTGTGGCAGACAGCAAGCAGCCATGGAACCGACCCAGAAAGGGAAGGAGGAGAAGAGTGACATTGGAGACAGGGCGGAGTCTCCACGAGTACAGACAGACCGCACGTGGCTGGCACCATGGAGGGAGACCAGCCTGAAACTCTGGCTCGTGGCCTGCAGCCTGCAGCTGCACCCCTCAACCTGGAAGGGGTATTATCTCAACTGTCCCTGGAGGATACGAGCTTCCTCCGCTATGAGGTAAAGGAGCTGGGCCGGCGGATGGAGGAGGCCCAGCAGGCTGCCGTTACCATCTGGAGAGCCGAGCTACAGGAGAAGTTGCTGACCCGGCAGAAGTCCGCGCTGCATGTCACCAGCAGTGCCCCTGCCACGGCGGAGTCTCTCCTGGACCAGGAGGTACCAAGCAGTGCTGGAGCAGTCGCAGGAGAAGGTAACAATGGCACCCCTGTCCCGGGCGCTGAGAGCGCCGACCTACTCCTGGGCCCGTTGCCAGAACCTCCTTCCTCGGCCGCCTACCGCACCGATCTGCTCCTGGGCCCTGTACAGGAACCCATTGCCCCGGGCGCCTGCAGCGACAACCAGCTCCTGGGCTCACTACCGGAGCCTCCTCTTCCCGCACCCGCATGGGTGTATGGGTGCCCTGTGTGGGACTGGTCAGCCAAGTTTGAGGACCAGGAAAACTGCAGGCGGGAACACCTCCAGCTAGAGGCAGAGCGGCGGACCCAGCCGGTGCGCTGGGAGAGGATGGAGGCCCGCAATATGGAGGAGAAAACCCAGGCCCGCAAAGCAAAGACGGCCACACCCAGTCCCCGTGCGGAAGGGACTGTCGTGAAGTTCGACCTGGACGCCAGGTGGGGCTTCATCAGAGAACCACAGGCGGCAAAGGATCTCTTTGTCAATAGGAGGGACGTGGAGTCCCACTTCCAGCAAGGACATCCCGATCGAGATCTATATCCTGGTGACCGTGTCACCTATACGCGGCATAAGGGAGAGCGCGGGTGGTATACCCTCCATGTTCACAGGGTAGTGGAGGAGAAGGAGGACATGCCCCTGTAGTCCAAGGCTGATGACTCAGCTGGGCCAGCCTATGCAGGACAGGTGTCTCCCAGGAGGGAGCACCACTATTGAATCCCGTTGTGAAAACTGTACTGTATATAGTTACCCGGAAGGGTAAAGCAGTAATGCTGCGTGTTTGAAAAGTTTGTGTGTGTTTCCATAGTTACCCGGTAAGGGTATAAAAACTGACAGGCTGAGGACTGTGAGCAGCCAAAAACTTTTAAACTGTATATAGTTTGCACTTCTTAAAGTGGTTCTTATTGGTTTTATACAGACCGCAGAAAAAAAACCCTTTGGAGTGGCCAAAGACGTGGTCCAACAGCTGGATCACCTATGCCCTGAAACCACGCCCACGGCCTACGTTGAGGGTTTTCAGACGGGTCATTCAAATTGCACCTTCTTCAGTGAGATGGCCACCCGGTTATGGATCTCACTGTAGTTTACTGAAAATTATTTTATGTGAAAAATGTTTTATAGATGTGAAGAGAATTTAATTGGAAAATTTTTTATAATGTTTTGTAAGCTGATAAAGTAACATGTAACGGTCAAGAAAATGTGCCTCCCATAAAGGGAAGAAAAAGTTTTGATTATTCTTATATGTGAATGCATTCTAAAAATGTTTGTATGTCTAAAGTATCTTGTTTTTTACTCTGTTCCAACCCGCGGACGTGCTGTGTTTTACCAGGGGGGTATGTGGTGCCCCTGCGGGTTCAGTCGCCAAAGAGGTGCTGCATCTCACCCAGAGGTGTGGTACCCCACTCTCAGGTAAGGAAGGAATACAGCCCGGGACTAATGTTGAACCACCCCCATAGTGTTCGGGTTCGGTTCGGTTCGTCGAACACCGGGATGTTCGAGGAACTGTTCGTCGAACTGTTCGTCGAACACCTTAGAACACCGTCGAACACCATTAAAACCAATGGCAGGCAAACAAAAACACATAGAAACACATAGAAAACACCTTCAAAGGTGTCCAAAAGCTGACAAACTGCTCAGAAGATGCTCTCTTTAAAAAAGCCGGCCGGCAATTCAGCAGCGGCATACACCGGTACCCGACAATTTAGACAAGAAGGAATAGAGCATCACACATAGATTAGATAGATAGAAACATGTCAGTCACATATATAAGAAGTACAGTGACAGTGTTGGTTACTGTACTTGTCATTTAGTGTAAAGGATTTATTAAAAAAAATATTAGTGTTTTCATGCACCGTCTCTTTAAAAAAGCGCTGAGTGCATAAGAATTTTCCCACGCTGTCAGTGACGTGCATGAGGTGTGCCGAGTTCATTGGACATGAAGTCGGCTCATCTGGATGCCGTCACAGGCAGACACTGAGGAGCGCAAGCATGCCTGCGCTTCTCAGTGTGTGCGGCATTGGCAAGCTGGATGGCTGCGATCCAGCCTGTTATGTGAATGTAGCAGAGCTGAAGCCGTCGTCGGAACCATGGAAAGGTAAGGATGATGTTGCTTTATTATTTTATTTTTATTGCAGGAGATCGTTGGCTTCAGCTGGAATGGGCGTGATGGTAAGTATGGTTTAATTTAGAACAATAAAGAATTGCGTCTTTATTTCAGTTAAAGGACTTTATTCTGGGTCTTTGTGTTTTTTTTCAACTTTGACTATGGGATTAGTAATGGGGGTGTCTTATAGAAGCCTCTCCATTACTAACCTGGGCTTGATGTCAGCTGGCATTATAAGCTGACATCAACCCCAGCCCTATTACCCCACTGCCACCGCTACAGGGCAGTGGGAAGAGTGAGGCTAAGTGCCAGAATTGGCGCATCCTATGGATGCGCCATTTCTGGGGCGGCTGACGGCAGGTGTTTCTAGCCTGGGAGGGGGCCAATATTCATGGCACCCTTCCTGGGCTATTAATATCAGCCCCCAGCTATGTGCCTAGCCTTTGCTACCTATCAAAATAGGGGGGATCCCACGTCATTTTTTTGGGGGGGTCCCCCATTTTAATAGCTAGTAAAGGCTAGGTATTCAGCTGGGGGCTGATATTAGTAGCCTGGGAAGCTCCGTGGGTATTACCCCTTTCCAGGCTTCAAACATCTGCCCCAGCTGTCTGCTTAACCTCTGCTAGAGACTAAAATTACGGGGAACCCCACGCCAATTTTTTTTTAAATAAATCCTTTATTTTAACACTAAATGACAAGTACAGGGATCAACACTGTCACTGTACTTCATATATATGTGACTGACATGTTTCTATCTATCTAATCTATGTGTGATTCTCTATTCCTTCTATTCTAAATTGTCGGGTACCGCTGCTGAATTGCCGGCCGGCTTTTTTAAAGAGACGGTGCATGAAAACACTAATATTTTTTTTAATAAATCCTTTACACTAAATGACAAGTACAGTAACCAACACTGTCACTGTACTTCTTATATATGTGACTGACATGTTTCTATCTATCTAATCTATGTGTGATACTCTATTCTTTTGGTTCTAAATTGTCGGGTACCGGTGTATGCCGCTGCTGAATTGCCGGCTTTTCATGTTTCACTGTGAGCACTGTTCCCATCGATTTGGTTCAGTCGCCACAGAGGTACTGAATCTCACCCAGAGGTGTGGTACCCCACTCTCAGGTAAGGATGGAGTACTGCCTGGGACCCACGCACTTGCATCCATTACACTCCACTTCAGAGGGAAGGGTGAGATTGCTCCTAACGGAGAGCACAGTCCCTGGTTCCTAGCTGAAGGGTGGAACCATGTAGTGGGTGTGGGTGGAGGAAGTAGCTTAGGGGAGCACTTCAGTAGGAGTATAAAAAGGGGAACCATCTTGAAGGAGTCAGATCATTCTGAGAAGACAGCCTGAGGAGAAGGAGTGGGAGCAGGAACTCTGTAGGAGCTCTGCTCAAAGGAGTGGGCCTAGAGTGAGAGGCCCAGGAGGACTGGCAGGACGAAGAAGGGAGCAGAGGGAAGGCTCCAGAAGTGAGGGGATCCCAGGGGCACGGCGAGTGCGGAAGCCACCCATGCGCCCGCATCTGCTGGAACGTGGAGGGATCAGGCCACAAAGGGGACCGGCCCCTAACTAGTGGAAAACTACAAGGCTCAGCTATAAACCGGAGGCTTCTGTACTTTCAGGGTGCAGCTGCTCACAACCGCAATTACATCGCTAAAAAGGTAGCCACATAGGATTCAGGGGACTGCTGGTTGCCCACCAAAATCCGAGGTTACCAGCTTGGGACACTGGTTGAGAGGAGCAGGGCAGGAGGGTGAGAGCCAGCGCAGGAAGACGACCGAGGAAGGCACACAGACCGGGGTCCCGTTAAGTACTCTTGAATTACCTGAGGGATTGCTGAACCCCTGAATTGGTAAACACAGGACGGCCCTGATAGCCTGGAGTTCAACAACTGTGAGTAAACCTTGAAGACTGCACCCTACTGTGTCCTAGAATTCTTATCTGCACCATCACCTGCACTACACTGCACAGCAACATCTACCTCATTAATCATCACTGCACTGCCCTGGAGCTTAGCTCTACCTGTGGAGTGCTGAACCAACTCTGCTGCGTCACCGTCAGTTCCAGAGGATCTGCACCACAGCGGTAGCTCCATATAGCTGCATACCACAGGTGGCGTCATGAACATTAAACTATAAAAACTATAATCCCCTTTTTATTGACCGCCCTGGGTCACGGACCGGGTCACTGCCACTGTGACATCACCTGCACCGACCGGCCCGGCACCGAATACCCCATGGCCCAGGGGGCGTGTCAGAAGCACTACAGCACTGCCTTGGCCAAGCGGCAACAAGCTGTGCTGGAGCTAATATGCTTAGGTGACAAACCGCACAATGCTAAAGAGTTATGGACAGCTCTGAAAGAGCAGGCAGATCTGTGGCTCACACCGCTGAACCTACAGCCAGGAACGTGTGACAATGGCCGGAACCTGGTGGCGGCTCTGAGGTGAGGCGAGCTCACACACGTACCATTCCTGGCCCATGTGCTTTACCTCGTGGTTCAGCGGTTTCTCAAATCCTACCCGGAGCTGCCAGATCTGCTTGTTAAAGTACGCCGCCTGTGTGCCAATTTTAGAAAGTCACCTACTGCTTCCACCGCCCTTGCCATGTTTCAGCAGCGTTTGCAGCTTCCGGCTCACAGACTGGTGTGATATCCCCACGCATTGGAACTCTACACTGCAGATGTTGGGAAGGATTTGTGAGCAGAAGAGGGCAGTTGTTGAGTACCAGCATCAACAAGGCCGTCGGTATTCAGGTTAGACTCCACACATAAGACCTCAGGAGTGGACATGGATGTCAGATATATGTACCATCCTCCAAAACTTTGAGGACTACACCAAGATGGTGACCGGCAATGATGCCATAATTAGCATCACCATCCCGCTTCTCTGTCTTCTGAAACGCTCTCTGCTCACAATCAAAGAGGATGCATTGCAGGCGGAGCACGATGAGATGGAGCAAGGAACAGGGTGAATACACACATCCCAGCCTCCTCTCATCCCAACGTGGATTAGGTGACAATGAGGAAGAGGAAGAGGAGGAAGGACAGGAGCTAGTTTCATGCACTATAGACGGTACTACCTGCACAACTGTCATACCATCTGTTCAGCATGGATGGCCTGAGGACAGAGAGGAGGAGGAGGAGAGCATGGTCAGTCATCCTCTTGGTAAGGACACGGAAGTCTTGCCTGTTAGCAGTCTGGCTCACATGGCTGAGTTTATGTTACGCTGCCTTTCCCATGACCCTCGCGTTTTCAAAATTTTGGGTGACAGCCATTACTGGTTGGTGACACTTCTAGACCCACGCTACAAGAAGAACTTTATATCTCTTAATCCTGAGGCGGACAGGTCTACAAAAATGGGGCTGTACCAGAAGGCCCTTATTGCGGAACTATTAAAAAAATTCCCATCTGAAAACGCTGGCGGCAGAGGGAACAGTTCGTTAGACAACCAAGAAGTACAGGCGAGAGAGACACAACTTCAATCCAGCAGAGGCAGAGGAACGCTGTCAAAGTTCTGGGAGAATTTTCTCAGCCCCTCCCATCGCACAGGCCCTTAGGCGTGGGCTACTCTCATAAGGAGTGCAAAGTTTGGGAAAATGCTGAGGGAGTACCTTGCCGACCGTACCAACCTCCTCCGTGATTAAGCTGTGCCTTATAATTATTGAGTATCCAAGCTGAAAATGTGGAATGAACTGGCTCTCTACGCCTTGGAGGTCCTGGCCTGCCCTGCCGCCAGCGTTTTATCAGAGCGAGCTGTTAGTGTCGCTGGTGGAATTATAACTGATAAGCGCATCCGCCTGTCAACTGAAAATGCTGACAGGCTGACTCTTATAAAAAGGAACAAGAGCTGGATTGGGCCAGACTTCTCAACACCACCGAATGAAAGAAGCGTAACATAAACTCAAATCCACTGTCTTTTTTTTGGGAGGTGTATTCCCATGCACCTTTTCACACCCACGCATGGGTATACGCTTTCTGATTTTGGCTATTTGCTCTTGTCCTCCTCCTTCTCCTCATCGTCATCCTCCATCACCAGTGACCGTGGTCCGTGAAGCAACACCGACATAATTTTCTTAAAGAGTGTTTATGATGCCCGTAAAAAAAAAAAATGTATACAGTATGTTCATGTATACCCCCCAGGGGTAAATGTTTGTCAGCCCATACACTTAGTGCATGGGCATTACAAGTATAGGAGACCCGCTCATTTCTAATGTAAACATTTCTTTATGAGGCCCTCCTCTACTTCTCTTCCAAGGGGAATTGGAGTGCCTCCAAATTTTTGGCAGTTTATGCATTCACTGTAGAGGCAAACACTATGGTAGACCCATTTCCTAATAATGGGAACATTGTTTTTAAGAGGCTCTCCGACCTCTACGTCTCTTGCAAGGGGCATTGGTGCAGCCGTTGCTTCACTGCATAGGCAAACAGTATTGGAGACCCTCTCCTTTCTAATGGGAACATTTCATTACTGTGGCCCTGCTCTAAGTGTCTTTAAATTGTTAGTGGGGTTTTTCCTAAATTTTGGCAGCTGTTGAACTCACTGCATACCCTATAACTGTATAGCAGACTCTCTCCTTTCTAATGGGAACATATCGTTGCTGTGGCCCACCTCTGTGTCTTTAAATTGTTAGTGATGTTTTTCCCAAATTTTGGCAGCCCTTGCAGTCACAGCATGGGCATTACCACTATAGGAGAACCGCTCCTTTATAATGGGAACATTTTTTTTACTGAGACCCTTCTCTATGTCTCTTCAAAGGGGTATTGGCTTGCGTCCGAATTTTTGGCAGCCCTTGCAGTCACTGCATACACAATAACAGTATAGGAGACCGACTTGTTAATAATGGGAACAACAAAGCATAGCCGACTGATGGCTCTTTAACAATAGTGAGGGCCGACTGATTGGCCCTATAAATGAAACAGGATGTGGCCCACCCTCAGAATCAAACATACAAAATTCTTGCAGATGTTGTCCTTAGTGGGATTTGAACCCAGGACCACAGCGCTGAAAGGCTTCAGTGCTAACCACTATGCCACAGTGCTGCCCTCTCTGTTCTCCCACTGATATTTAACAAGTTGGAGAAACTTGCACCTACTGCCACTCAGTATCTTCAGCTCCTTTTTGAGAAACTAAAATATTTGGGCAGAAGAAAAGGAAATTGTGGATGGCTTTGCTACTGGTACTGGGGGCACTGCTAATACCATGGTGTCGTGCCATAGTTCACTGGAAATATTCCAGGCTGGTTGGACCCAAACTGATTCCTATAGAAAAGTACCAGCAGCAAGCTAAGGAAATGGTGACCTCAATCATAATCACAACCTCAAGTCGGCACTATGAACTCTCCTGAAGGAGAAGCCAGGGCTTCCCTGAGGAGTCTCCAGTTTTCTGGTGGGCCCATCCAATCCTTCCAAGAAGCAGCCCTAGCTAAGAAAAGTCTGTGGGAAGGTTCCTGGACACTATATGGCTGCTTTTTTACTGTGGACTGGCTCCATCAATCTATAAGATTGCAATCTATGATCCATTCACTGGTTCCCCATTGGCCAGAGATTTCAGTTGAAAACTGTAACCATGGTTGCAGTAGGGGACCGGCCCCAGACTAGTGGAGGACTGCAAGACTCAGCTAGCAAACCGGATGCTGCGGTATCTCTAAGTGCCGTAGCCAAAACTACACACGTTTGCTGAAAAGGTGGCCATATAGGACCAAGGGGACAGAGAGGACGTCGCCCGACAAGGCCCACGGCCACTGGCTCGGGACACTGTGTGTGAGGCGCAGGGCAGGGGGCGAGAGCCAGCACACGACCCGGGAAGGTACACCAGAAGGGGGTCCCGATCAAGTGCGCCCAAGTTATCTGAGAGTTGGCTGGATCACTTCCCCGGAGGACACAGGACTCGGTGGGCTGTTATAACCTGCTGGCAGTTGTAACCTGGAACATAATAAGAACTGTGAGTAAACACTTGAAGACTGCACCCCGCTGTGTCCTATACTTAATTGCTGCGTCACCTGCCTTGCACTACATCACCAGCATCTAATATCACCTATTTAACTGCCCTGAGACCTAGCTCTAACCGTGGAGAGCTGAACCAACTCTGCTGCGTCACCAACGGCCCCAGTGGATCTGAACAGCAGTGTCGGTCACCTATAGCCGCATACCACGGGTGGCGTCACGAAACTTTATCCCCAAAACTTTATTCCCCTCTTTTCTTTATTTATTGACTGCCCTTCGCCACGGACCGGGTCACTGCCACTGTGACTACCCCAAAAAGAACCGACCGGCCCGGCTACCGAGTACCCCATGGCCCCATCAAGAATGCAATCTGCACCTAAGTTTATCAATAGAGTTTTGTTTTAGCCAAACACAAGGGAGTATCAGACAAAAACTGATTTATTTAAAGCGTGTCGCATTAAAAAGAGACAAAAACTGCAAAGTTAAAAACGAATGTTAAAAAATCGCACACAAAAATGCCATGAAAAACTGCAAGTAACTTAATTTAAATAATAGGAGCAGAAATGGTGCAGAAATCCTGCAACATCAAAAACTCATCAAAAGCTCAGCATGGGAGCGTAATCTAAGAGGTACTATTGTGTCCTTGAGTATGCGGAGCAAAGAAAAGCCATGCATGCGTGGTGGTATATTACCAGGGCACTCCGGCCGGTAGTGTCCTTCACAACCACGTGTGTAGCTTTCTGGAGTTGGTGCTGGTCATCACTCATTATGAAATTACTTCCAACTGTTGGACCTGAGCTAAAAGGAAAAAAAACGGTGCGTCTCAACAGTCAGCGTCAAAAATCCTCTACGTTAATGGTCTGCCCTATATCCTCTACTTGTTTAATAGCTTTTTCTGTTAGCAATAGGATATTTTATCTTCCCATTATATGAGATTTCAAACTCATGACGACCACATCCAAAGAAAAGGACCCAAAGTCACGAGTGTGAAACATTTAATCTCTTTAAGGATGTATCTCATGTTTCTGCAATATGAAAGCATAGTAACGAGTCCGGCAATGACAATGTGATATACGTTTACAGAAGAGAATATATCATTACAGAAGTAAAAAAGTCCGAACGCAAGGTTCAAAAATCATCTCTAAGGCAACAAGATTTACGAAACTTTTCATTCTTTGAAATAATAAAACTAATTGTAAAGTGTCCAAAGTTTGTCACCAAAATCTCCTGAGAAGATCCCGTCCTGCCTTGTGATTGGTTGACACTTTGCCTGGATTTTCCATATAAGCAATGCATGTAGACACCCAGGTTTATTCCAAAGGCTAAAACCAGAAGGAAAGCAGAAAAATACCCAAGAGCAAGATGGATGTGAAAAAGTCTGCTGTTCTCTTGGCGTGTGTGACTTATTTTGCTGCAGGCGTACCATTACCTTTACAGGTAAGACACTAATAGCCTACATCATAAATTCTGCTACACATTTCACAGGATTATTTTAACATTACTATTGTTTCAATGTCTGTAAGTTAAAGGGGTTTTCCAATTTTGGAAAACCTCTGTTCTCCAACTGCAGTTTTTTTTTTTTAGAATGTGCTTTACTCACCCTCCCTGGGTCCAACCCTGTATTGTCTGTTAATGTCTGCAGAGCTGACTTTCATGAAGATAGCACTGGAATGGGCTACAAAACCATAAGTAAGACACTGGGACCCCCGCTCAGCGTCGGCTGACCCTAGTAATACCCTACAATCCTAACCTCCCATGTCAATATCACATATAATATGGGGGACAAGAAACAAAAATCAACACAAGTATTTATTGCTATACCCACTGATCACATTGATCTGGAAAAGCATACAAAGGCTCTTCACCAGGGTGCTGAACAGCGTTACGGTTTAGAGAAAATTCTGGTCTCTTATTATGAGCAACATAATAAAAACACAATGGTTTAATGGAGAATAATGAAGGGGGGCTTTAATAGCCCCTTTTAAAGCAATCAACTCCTTATATGGGTTTAATAATTATCATCAAAATATTAGTAAAGGTATCACTTATCTCAAGACTGCCACCAGAAACCAAGTGCCGACGCGTTTCCTTCCCTTATTTCTCCAGGGGTTCATCAGGGGATCATCGTAAGGCAGAACATCCGAATGCCACAGTAAGCTTACAGACGCAAGGCAGGAAAAGTGTCAGTGGAATGCTGCCTGCCCTCCAACTATAATGTGTCATCCTTTTATGGCGAAAAGAAAGTTGTCTCACCTCACTTCCGGTGCTCAGTCGCTGGGTACTGTAACACAACCTGCGTTCCAGTAAAGAGGAAATGATGCATACGTGCACGGAAGTGACGTGGTTCATCTCCCCATGGAGTGCAACTTGCGTTCCACATCTTCCAGATTGATGTCGCAAGCTGTACCCTATTGAGTACTAAACCCTCCTATTTCATTACGTAAAAAGTGACGCGCCCCCTGGGCTGTGGGGTACTCGGTAGCCGGGCCTTATGGCTGCTTTTGGGGGAAATCACAGTGGCTGGCCCGGTCCGTGACCCAGGGCGGTCAGTGAAAAGGGGGACTGATTATATTTATAGGGGTTTTAGAATAATTCGTGACGCCACCTGTGGATTCCGGTAAGAGGTTACCAGCACTGCGACAGTCCACTGAGGCTGATGTTAGGGGCAGCTATGATGGGACGGCTCCCCACAGGTGGAGCAGGCCTCAGGGCAGTGTAGGGGTGTAGAAAGATGGTGGAAGCAGGAGGGAGATGGCAGGACGGTCCCAGAGGAAGTACAGGAACACACACAAGGGTAAACTTCAATACCTTTACTGCTAGTGATGCAGGTACGGTCCAGGGCACTCAGGGCGAAGGGTACACTTCTGGACTCTCCCAGTGAGCGGGTGTAAGGCCTCCTGATCTGTGTCTTTTACTCTCTAAGCTTCGGGCCTGCCTGGAGCTAGGCCTGGCTTGCTTACTGCTTCCTTCTTGTACCTACTGACCTGGCGGTAGGGTTTTCTCCTGGTTCCCTCTATTCCTGGTCGCTGGAGCCTTAGTGGTACCTAACCCTGTTGCTGTGGTCAGCGGTTGGTTAACCTGGGACTTGTAGTTCTCCAGGGATTCCGGTTGTTCCTACTGGTCATAAAGATCCCTGTAGGCGCGGACCTGGTGTCCGGTATATGGTTCGGGGTGAGCCTGTTATGCTCCTTTGCCCCCTATGCATTTCTCCATCTTCTCCTCAGTCTGCAGACTCTCTCATGCAGACTCCCTGAGCAGACTCTCTGAGTTCTGTCCCTTTCTGTGCCTGACAGGAACTCTCACTTGCCTTCTAGCCCGCTCCAGGCTCTCACTGGCCAGACTAGCCTGCAACTTGGGTGTAGCCTGGCCTTCAGCCACACAGACTTCAGCTTGTCTGGAGCTGCAGCATGGTGTCACACTGTCTGCTTCCACCTGACTGACTTCCTGAACTCCACCCCCCAGTATTTATATACCTGACAGGGCTCCATCTAGTGTACTTGGGTGGAGGTGTCTGTATGTATTGAGGCCACTGGGGAGAATTCTATCCATGCACCCCTCTGGGATCTGTGGCACCAATGCGCAGCAGGGGCGCCACAAAAGCACTGATTAGGTTGTATGGTAGTTTCAACCAAATTGGTCTCTTGTAGTGATGAGCAAGCACTAAAATGCTCGGGTATTCGTTGCTCGGGTCGAGAAAATTTGAATACTCGGGTGCTTGGTCAGAGTAACGAGTCCAATGTAAGTTTATGGGAAACTCGAGCATTTTTCTGGCGGCTCCCCCCGGCGGTTGGCGGAGGGCCTAAAAATTGCCCAAATCGATGGGAACAGTGCTCAAATGACATGGGAACAGCATGGGGAAGACCCTTGGAAGCATTTCTGACTCCCAGGTCACTGCTGTCAACAACGTTGTCAGAGGTATTACGCCACTTTTACGGACTCACAATAAAACATACAAAAAGGAAACCAAAATGGATTTTCCTTGGAAATATGTTAAGGAACATCCTTTCCAGAGTAATGACTTGTATATAAGGCAAAATAAATAACCAAAAGCAAAAATGCTCCTCCACGCCTTTGGCTATGTTCACAAGTAGCATTTTTGATGCGTTTCTGTACTTTTGCATTGCTTACAATCGGGACAAATGCATTCACCAGGAAATGTCATTTTAACATTTTACAACCTTATCTGGCAATGTGGTGTGTGACACATCATCTGACACATCCTGTTTCATTTATGAAGGAGGAACTCTGAAAGTAACGAAGACTATTTTTGTAGGGCCATCAGGCAGCCCTTACTATTCTTAAAGGGCCAGCAGTCGGCTATGCTTTGTTGTTTCCATTATTAAAGAGTGGGTATCCTATACTGTTATTGCGCATGCAGTGACTGAAAGGGCTGACAAAAATTTGGACACACTCCCAATACCCCTTTGAAGAGACTCAGTAGGGTCTCAGTAAAAAAAAAATGTTCCCGTTATAGAGGAGTGGGTCTTCTATAGTGATAATGGCCATGCAGTAACAACATTTTCCCATTAGAAAGCAGCGGGTCTGCTATAAAGGGTATGTAGTGAGTCCAAAGTGAGCATACCCTATATTGAACTCACTGTTCAATGGCTGACAAAATTTAGGAAAAACCCCAATAACAATTTACAGACACATAGAGCTTGGCCACAGTAATGACATGTTTCCATTAGAAAGAAGAGGGTCTGCTATTCAGTTATAGGGTATTAAGTGAGTCCAATGGCTGCCAAAATTTAGGAAAAACTCCAATAACAATTTAAAGACACATAGAGCTGGGCCACAGTAACAACATGTTCACATTAGAAATGAGCAGGTCTGCTATACTGTTATAGGGTATGCAGTGAATACAGTGGCTGCCAAAATGTAGGAAAAGCACCAATAATAATTTAAAGACACATAGAGCTTGGCCACAGTAATGACATGTTCCTTGAAAGGAGTGGGTCTGCTATACAGTTGTAGGCTATGCAGTGAGTACATCGGCTGTCAAAATTTAGGAAAAACCCCAATAACAATTTAAAAACACATAGAACTGGGCCACAGTAACGACATGTTCCTAAAAAGGAGCATGTCTGCTATACAGTTGTAGGGTATGAAGTGAGTCCAATGGCTGCCAAAATATAGGAAAGACCCCAATAACAATTTAAAGACACATAGAGCTGGGCCACAGTAACAACATGTTTACATTAGAAAGAGCCGATCTCCCATACTGTTCTTGCGTAGTGAATGCAACGGCTGCCACAAATTTGGAGGAATTCCAATGCCCCTTGCAAGAGACGTAGAGGTCGGAGAGCCTCCTGAAAACAATGTTCCCATTATTAGGAAGTGGGTCTCCCATAATGTTTGCCTATGCAGTAAAGCAACGGCTGCCAAAAATTTGGAGGAACTCTAATGCCCCTTGCAAGAGACGTAGATATGGTAGATATGGTGGTGATATGGTGGTGGAGGTAGGGGGGAATGAGAAGGAGGAGGACAAGAGCAAATAAACAAATTAGGAAGCCTATACCCGTGTCTGGATGTGAAGACAGAGGTGCATGGGAATAGAGTTAGACCTCACAAAAAAAGGACACTGTATTTGAGTTTATGTTACGATACTATCATTCGGTGGTGTTGAGAAGTCTGGCCCAATCCAGCCCTTGTTCATTTTTCTAAGAGCCAGCCTGTCAGCATTTTCAGTTGACAGGCGGATGAGCCTATCGGTAATAATTCCACCAGCGGCACTAAAAACCCGCTTTGACAAAACGCTAGCGGCAAGGCAGGCCAGGACCTCCAAGCCGTAGAGAGCCAGTTCATGCCACGTGTCCAGCTTAGATTCCCAATAATTATAAGGCACAGAGGAATCACGGAGGACATTGGTACAGTCGGCAAGGTACTCCTTCAGCATCTTCCCAAACTTTTCCCTCCTTGGGAGAGTACTCAGCACCTCAGGGCCTGTGCGATGGGAGGGTCTGAGAAAACTGTCCCAGAATTTTGACAGTGTTCCCCTGCCTCTGCTGGATTGCATTTGTGGCTCTCTCACCTGTACTCCTTGGTTGTCCAAAGAACTGTGACCTCTGCCGCCAGCATTTTCAGATGGGAATTTTTTTAATAATTCCACAACAAGGGCCTTCTCATACTGCCCAATTTTATCAAGCTTGTTTGGCACTGGAATAAGAGATATAAAGTTCTCCTTGTAGTGTCGGTCTAGAAGTGTCACCAACCAGTAATGACCGTCACCCAAAATATGGAGGGTCCCGGGAAAGGCAGCGTAACAAACTCAACCATGTGTGCCAGACTGCTAACAGGCAAGACTACTGTGTGCTCACCAAGAGGATGATTGACCATGCTCTCCTCCTCATTCTCCTCCCTGTCCTCAGGCCATCCATGCTGAACAGACTGTATGACAGTTGTGCAGGTAGTACTGTCTATAGCGCAGAAAAATAGCTCCTGTTCTTCCTCCTCCTCCTCCTCCTCTTCTTCATTGTAACCCAATCCACATTGGGATGAGATCAGGTTGGGCTGTGTGTAATCACCCTGTATGGTTACTTGTTCCATCTCATTGTGTTCCGCCTGGAATGCATCCTCTTTAATTGTGAGCAAAAGAGTTTCAGAAGACAGAGAAGTGGTATGGTGACTCTAATTATGGCATCATCGCCGCTCACCATCTTGGTGGAGTCCTCAAAGTTTTAGAGGATGGTACAGATGTCTGCCATCCACGTCCACTCCTGAGGTCTTATGTGTGGAGTTTGACCTGAATACCGACGGCCTTGTTGATTCTGGTAGTCAACAACTGCCCTCTTCTGTTCACAAATCCTTCCCAACATCTGCAATGTAGAGTTCCAACGTGTGGGGACATAGCACACCAGTCAGTACCTGGAAGCTGCAAACGCTGCTGAAGCACACCAAGGGCAGCGAAAGCTGTAGCTGACTTTCTAAAACGCGGTGTACTTTGACAAGTAGATCTGGAAAATCTGGGTAGGTTTTGAGAAACCAATGAACCTCAAGGTTAAGCACATGGACCAGTCACGGTACGTGTGTGAGCTCGCCTCACCTCAGAGCTGCTACCAGGTTCATTGTCACACACGACCATGCATGGCTGTAGGTTTAGAGATGTTAGCCACAGATCTGCCTGCTCTTTCAGAGCTGTCCACAACTCTTCAGCATTGTGCAGTTTGTCACCTAAGCATGTTAGCTTCAGCACACCCTGTTGGCGCTTGGCCGAGGCAGTGCTTCATTGCTTCCAGCTTGTGACTGATGTGGTAATTTCGGAGATGGAGCCTGAAGAGGAGGAGGAGGTGCAGGAGCTGTGGAGTGTGGGGGCAACCCTGATTGACACAGGGCCCGCAATCCTCGGTGTCGGGAGGACGTGTTCCGTCTCAAGATCCGACTGGGTCCCGGCTTCCACTATGTTAACCCAGTGTGCCGTCAGCGAGATGTACCATCCCTGCCTACAAGCACTTGTCCACGTGTCCGTGGTTACGTGGACTTTCCCAGTAACTGCGTTGTTGAGGGCACGGCTAATATTGTGGGACATGTGCTCATGTAATGCGGGGACGGCACACCGGGAGAAATAGTAGTGGCTGAGGACCGAGTACAGAGGGACAGACGCAGCCATCAGTTTGCGGAAAGCTTCTGTCTCAACGAGCCTAAAAGGCAACATTTCGAGTGCAAGCATTCGCAAAATGTGTGAATTTAGTAGTGTGGCCTGTGGGGCGTTGGCTGCATATTTGCTGGTGGTGGTCAGGCTGCTAGTTTTGCTATCCCTGCTGATGCTGGCCTGGCAGGTGGTGCAAATGGCCTTTTTGGGGTTATCAGCAGAGTGTTTAAAAAACAACCAGACTCGGGTAGACCTAACAGTTGTATAGGCAACTTCTGTCGTGTTGGCGTTATGGGAAACCCTTTCCTACCTTGTGTCTGCAACCACCTATACTAATAGGACATTCAATGGACCCTCTTGTGCTGTATTATACACTGCAGTTTGCCACATACACTGCATGCCAAACTCCTGCTATACTGAATATATACAGCTGGATTAGTCCTCAGAAGAACTGTAAGTTCAGATGGATATATATATATATATATATATATATATATATATATATATGTTGTGGAATACCTATACTAACTATAAACAAGCAAATCTCTCCCTGACTTAGCAGCACCTCTCCCTACTCTGCCTGTTTCCGGGGTAGACTGTGACGAGCATAGCGGCGCCAGGTCTTATATAGACCTGATGATGCTGTGCTGCTTGCTAATCACTGTAATGCCCACAACCAACATGGCTATGGCAATGCAGTGCGTGGCAAGCATTCCCTGCATGTTCATTGGCTCTCTAAAGAGAGCCAAACATGCAGAGCTGGACCCAAGTTCCCTCTCGAGCAACCCAGAAATACTTGCAGAGCGTCGAGTTTATCGAGCACAATGATGCACGGTTGAGTACCGAGTAGTGGCGAGCACGTTCGCTCATCACTAGTCTCTTGGTCTCACCATTGTATGAAGCTCATGCCAATTTTTTTAGGATAACCTCACTTGACCTTAAAATTAACCCAGTAGAACATTCTTGTAACTGGTAAAGTAGAGATGAGAATATTAATGCAAAATAAATTTGTGTTGAATTTTAGGATCCAACAAATTTAAACAATTTGAGATAAAATTCATGTTAATCACCAACAAATGGCAACCAATATTTTACACAATTTTTCATTAGCAAAGGAAGGCTCACATGCCTTCATGTGCAGCCGCTATAATGCCTTGCAGCTATCATATGACGTTATACAGCACAAACAATTAGGAGACGAGATCATATCCTGTATAAAACCTGAGGCAAGGAATGCAGCAGCCATTCTCTGGTTAATCTGATAGTGAGAAGGCATCACAGCTCACAGCTAGAGATAGGGTGAAAAAAACATAAATCAGTGAATAAACATTACCAAAAACGTGTAATAGGACACCAGTGAAGAACAGCTACCATTCGTTTACCCATAGCCTTAAAAATTTGTTGAGGTCATTGTGAAATTGCTAAGGCTGTATTTGCATTAAAGCTTGAAAGGGATTCAATACAGCTTCAATAAACCTCAGAGTGTTATACACGTCTTTTCAGGGTTACTGAAAGCTTTGCAGTACTTGTGATTCACACTGAATTAACTAGCTGTAAATGTAATTTTTGGAAAAACTTATCGAAGCTGGCAAATTCAAATATCAAAATATTTGCCGATCTTTATAGGAAAGGTTATAAAGATAATTTCAGCCAAGTGAAAGCCTTTAATATATACAACCACTTTTGTCAAACCTTCCTCTCTAGCTACGATTCACCAGAAACTTAGGGGAAGATTGCAATTTGAGAATTTCTAATTTAGACAATTTACCATATTATCATTATCACCTTACAATATTCACATTTTGCAGGAACCTGGTACAAGGGCTGAGAGTGTTGGTAAGTAAATGTGCTTAAGACTTTTACAAAGGTGTTAGAATTTTTTATCTCTATCTTAATGTGTTATATTTGTTTTCCTTCACTAACCAGTAAGTGGTAAATGAAAAATAAATAAAGTCTGCACCACAAAATCAAATGATAAGTGCAGTGTACCAGAAAATAGAAATACACCAAGGTTACTTACCGGTAGCTGTTTTTTCCTGAACCCATGACAGCACACCTTGAGAGAGGGATCCACCCTATCAAGGACAGGAAACCGTCTGAAATAAAAGGGCGATACCTCTCCCTCGCTTCAGTTGATTACAGAGCATTGAGAGGACCTCCCAAAAAGGTTAGACACATAACCAACACCTACAATATACAGTATATATTTAACACCCCAAACAGTGCACACCAGGGTGTGAGAAACAGAAAACAGGGGGGGGGGGACTACGGGTGATGTCATGGGTTCAGGAAAAACCGGCTACTGGTAAGTAACCTTGATGTTTTCCCCTCACCCATGACAGCACACCTTGAGAGAATTTTGGAGAATTATGAACACCCTAGGGAGAGACCACCGCTTGAAGTACCCTTCTCCCAAAGGTAAGGTCAGAGGAGGACCAATCCTACCGATAGTGTTTATAGAAGGAAGATGGTGTAGACCAAGTAGCAGCTCTACATATCTGATCGATTGAGACGTCTGCCCTCTCCGTCCAGGAGGCTGCTACGGCTCTGGTGGAATGAGCATTGACATTGTCCGGGGCAGGAACTCCTGTGGATGTATATGCTAAACAAATGGCCTCCCTAAGCCACCTAGAAATGGTACCTTTGGATACCCCGTGACCTTTCCTACTCCCCTGAAAGGCCAGGAACAAGGAATGGTCCTTTGTCCATTCACTAGTCATGTTAATGTACTGTAGTAGGGATCTCCTAACATCTAGGTTATGAAATCTAACTTCCCCGGGGTTTTTCGGATTGCTGCAAAATGATGGTAGTACAATCTCATGGTTACAGTGGAATCTAGACACCACTTTGGGAAGATATGCTAGATCTGGACGCAAGGTGACCCTATCATCATGAATTTGCGTGTACGGAGGATCGACTGAAAGGGCCTGCAGGTCACCCACCCTACGGGCTGATGTTAAGGCCAATAAGAGGATGATCTTAAGGGTGAGAATCTTTGGAGAGACATCCTGTAGGGGCTCGAACGGGTCACCGGTAAGTGCGTTCAAGACCAGATTAAGGTCCCAGGAAGGAACTCTAAGGGACCGAACTGGTCTGACCCTGGCACAGAACTTAATAAATCTAGAGACCCACCTGTTCTAGACCAAGTTACAATTATAGAGCTGCCCCAAGGCAGACGCCTGAACTTTAAGAGTCCCCGTGGCTAGACCCAGGTCACGCCCCTTTTGCAGAAACTTCAGGATTCCCTTAATTTGGAGGCTTGTCAGATAACGGGGCATCTATAAAATTTAGGAACTTCCCCCAGACTCGGCTATAAATTTTAGTGGTTACTGGTTTCCTACTACCCAGTAGGGTAGAGACTAATCCTGGTGAAAACCCCTTGTTACTTAGAAGTGACCTCTCAAATTCCACGCTGCAAGATGGAATCTTCTGGCTTGGGCGTGGAATACCGGTCCCTGAACGAGAAGGTCCGGCCTCTCTGGTAGAACCCAGGGATCTGAAACCGATATTAGTCAAAGCAGGGAGAACCAAGGCCTCTTGGGCCAAAAAGGGGCTATAAGAATTATACTCGCCCCATCCTCCCAAATCTTCCTCACCACTACCGGAACCATTACTAATGGGGGAAAGGCATAGGCCTTCCTGAACTACCAAGGAACCTGGAAGGCATCTACAGCATGGGGATTTTCTGCTGGGTTTAAGGAACAGAATCTGTCTACCTTCCTGTTTGCTCTTGTGGCAAAGAGATCTATGTCTGGTTGCCCCCATAACTGGACAATCTGTCAGAAGACCAACGGGTTTAAGCTCCACTTCCCCTGTCTTAGGGTGTGGTGGCTGAGAAAATCTGCCCTTACGTTTTCCACCCCCCTTATGTGTAGGGCACTGAGGGATGGGAGATGTTGCTCTGCCAGATGTAGGATTCTGTCTGCCACAGTCATCAGGGAGCATGTCCTTGTTCCCCCCTGGTGATTTACATAGGCTACTGTTGTCCGATTGTCAGACCTGACCTGGACATGGTGACCCTGAATGTGAGGAAGGAAGCCTATCAGGGATTTCTCCACTGCCCAAAGTTCTTTTAAGTTTGAGGATGCCCCCATCTCGTGGTATGCCCAGTGACCCTGTACTGAGAGCTCTGCTAGATGACCCCCCCATCCGGAGCCGCTCGCATCGGTTGTAATCACCCAGTCTACTGTTCTGGACCCTGTTTGTCCAACATGAAAGGGAATCTACAGCTTTTAGGGAGAGATAAAACTTCCTTTCTAAAGGCCCGTTGAAGGATCTCTGCGCTGACAGGATCTCCCACTGAAGAAGTCTCATATGCCCTTGAGCCCATCTGACTGCTGGGAGACAGACCGTCATAGAGCCCAGGAGGGACATTGCTTCTCTTAGGGACATCACTGGAGACTGTATGGCTTTCGAAACTAAATTGATTACTTTGCGGACCTTGTCTTCTGGGAGGAAGTAGGCTTGGAGACGAGAATCCAGGATTAGACCCAGGAAGATTTGAGCCCTCGAGGGGGTTATTTTTGATTTTTGGATATTTATCAACCATCCTAGCTGTTGCAACACCGCTGTGACCTCTATAAGTTGACTGGAGCAGTGGACTTCTGATTTACCTATTACCAAAAAGTCGTCTAAGTAGGGAACGATCACTACGTTTTTGATTCGTAGAAAGGCTGCTACTTCCGCTATTAATTTCATGAATACACTCGCGGCTGAATGAACACGGCTACTCTCAGATATTTATGGTAGTCTGGATGAATTGGGACATGATAATATGCGTCCTTCAAGTCTATTACTGCCATAAAGCAATAGTGGTGCAAGAGATTCACTGCCGAGCTCACTGACTCCATCTTGAAAGTCTGGTTGTCTATCAACTGGTTTAGACTCTTGAGGTTGATGATGGTCCTTAAGGACCCATTTATATTTTTTATCATGAACAGGGGGGGAATAGAATCCCTTCCCCCTTTGTGGTATCGGAACTTCGAGAAGGACCCGTTTCTCTACTAGCCCTAATATTTCTGACTTCAGAGCTATCTGTTCTTCCTGGACCTTCCTCTTGGGGGCTATCATAAAGGTCCGGCGAGGAATCTGGCTGAACCGCATCTTCAGGCCACCACTCACAATATTCAGAATCCAGGGGTTTGATGTAATGGCTTCCCAAGCTGGACTAAAGTGGGAAAGCCTTACCCCTACCTCCGACCTGGCGTCATTGGGAAGATTTTTTAGTATTGGAGGATGGTCCTCCAAACATATAGCCTGATTAAATTTTATTCTCCGAAAACTAAATCTTTTTGAGTCCCCTAAAAATCCTGGGAAACCTTTGTTCCTATTGCCCGCTTTTTCTAAAAGGTCACCCAGCTTCTGGCCAAACAGGAGTCTGCCGTCACAAGTGAGGGAACATAATTTATGTTTGGATTGTAGGTCATCCGGACAACCCTTGAGCCACAAGGCCCGTCTGGCAGCATTAGATAAATTTGCTGATCTAGCCGAGAGTCTAATTGAGTCCACTGAAGAGTCTGCCAGGAAGGCCGACGCTGCCTGCATTAGGGGCAGGTTAGAAAGAATTCTATTCCTAGGGATCTTTTTATCCCTAAGCTGGTCTTCCAATTGTTGGAGCCACATCATGAGAGACCTTGCAATACAGGTGCCTGCTACCGCAGGTTCAAGCCTCCTGCTGCAGCCTCCCAAGTGTGACGTAGACAGGAGTCAGCCTTTTTATCAATGGCATCTTTTAGGATGCTTGAATCATCCAAGGGTAGGGATGATTTTTAGGATGATCTGGCCACTGCCCCGTCAACTTTGGGGATTTTATCCAAAGGCTCAGAGTCCTTCTCCTCAAAGGGGTACCTTCTCTTAGAGAACGAGGGTAAGGCCCCTGATCTTTCTGGTTTCCTCCATTCTCTGTCAATGAATCACTGAATTTTAGGGTTTACCGGACAGGAGTGTCTCTTTTTTTCTCCAAGGCCGGCAAACATAATGTCTTCCCGGGATATGGATGTGTAGCACCCTGAGGATTCGGCTGCTACAGGAGTATTGCACCTCAACCCAGAGGTGTGATATTCCACTCCCGGGTAAGGATGGAGAGTGGAACTGAGCTCGGTAGGCTGCATGCACTACACACATCCCATTTCCGAGGAACAGGCCGACGGTACTCCCACTTAGAAATGTGCAGGTACGACCGAGTCTGTTCCTGGCTGGAGTGGGAGGGGGGTGGAACATCCCATGTAGTGTAGGGGCAGATAGGGGGAGCAGCCTGGGTAAAGTTAGGAGCTCATTGGGTGCTGGTCACCTGAGCTCACACATAGAGGGATATATAAGGTGGGCACCAACTAGGATCAGGGTCAGATGCAGAGAACAAGTCAGTTGGAGACAGCAAGACAGCTGCAGAGGAGCAGACAGCAAGCAGAGAGGAAGTCAGCCTGCAGCAAGGGAGAAGAGAGACCCTGAGTGAGAGAGGAGCAGAGAAGGAGTACCCAGAGGGGAGAACAGAGAGGACCCAAGAACCCAAATTAAAGCACCGGGTGAGGAGTCGGCACAGGGTACCGGAACCCAAGCTGGTGGGGGCAGAAAACACACCCTAGCCAGAGACCGGAGACCGTGGGCAGCGTTTGCCACGGTCACCCATCACATCCACCCTGAAGGCACACCACATGAAGGGTCAGGGAACCCAGGGCCAAGGGTGTCCCAACAGAAGGCCCGAGGGAGCTGGACCTAGGTGGATCACTGGTGGGGACGGCCAGAGAACGGGACAGAAAGAGAGCTCAGGGCCACGCTCCGGACTTGTTTGGGGGTTGGCTGGATCCAGGACCTGGTGGACGCAGCACGGCTCGGGTGGTCACTAGCAGCTGGAGTGACCAGTACAACATCTGCAGTAAGTAAACACCCTTAACTGCACAACCCGACTCTGTCTTCACTGCCGTCTGCACTACACCACCACAACCCCCATCCTCTGCGCCTGTCCCCTCTGAGGCTATACCCCTCCCGTTGGGGGTTATCCCACCAAGCTGCGCACCCACCATCAGCCTCAGCGGACCCTGCTGCAGCGGCGGCCACAGTGACCGCATCACAACGGGTGGCGTAGTCGACACAAAAGAACTCTTAATGACATCTGTAGGACTGCCACATAACACAGAGCTTGACGCCCTGGGCACGGGGCCGGGTCACAGCCGCTCGGAGACTACAACCCCCCATCTGATCCGGTGCGGGGTATTCCCCTCAAAAAGGAATATGTCCCAGGGGGCGCGTCAACTTTGGCGTAGTCGGCAGGATTACGTGCCCGCAACACCCGGGTACTGCGTGCCTGAAGAAAAGTGCAAGTTTACCTCAGAGGGAGGTCTCCCGCCGGTTCCGGAGGGTCCACGCCATCGGACTCCATCACCAGTCGCTTCCCGCCGATTGTCCGCCATTTCCAACTTGTTCCCGCCATCTGCAGAGTTTCCCGCCACTGGGCGACGCTTCCCGCCAAAACCGCAGATTTCCCGCCTTGGAAGAGCAGCGGACGCCATTATGGGCGTGCCAAAGGAGGGCAAGAGGCCACCTCCCATCGTGGGCCAGGACAGAAAATGGCGCCAAAAGTGGAAACCGCCCCCACCAACAGAGACTGTGATGCTGGAGGTGTCTGTCAGCGTGAAAGAACTACCCCTGGAGCTGACAGTCACCGAGTTGCCCCGGGACCGCCCTCTAAGTGGGAGGAGACGAAAGAGAAGAGAAAAGATGGGTGCCGCTTGGAGCAGTCTGGAGCGAGCGCACCCGGAGGCAAGAGGTCTAACGAGGAGTAGCGGAGGAGCTCACCCGGAGATGGAGAGAAAGCAGAACAGCACCGGCCCGCTGGCCAGGAGTCTGCTAGAGACCGAGGAAGGAGGGCAGAGCAGCACCGGCCCGCTGGCCAGGAGCCTGCCGGAAGCAGAGCAGAGCAGCACCGACCCGATGGTCAGGAGCCTGCTAGAGTCCACAACCCCGCTAGGTCTAGCGGAGATCTTAGCGCAGCTCCCCCGAGACCGGGAGTGTGCACAAACTGCCCTGGAGGGCCTCGCAAGGAGGATGGCCCGGGTACAGCGAGAGATACTGGCGGAGTGGAGCCGGGAGATGGCCCAGCAAGCTGGAACCCGTCCACGGAGCATGCTCCCCTGGGAGAGGACACCAACTGCCTCTACGGATGACGCGGGAGGACCCAAGGTCGGAGACGGCGCTGAGAAGGGAGCCGAACGTATGAAGGCAGGTAAAGGGGACGCTTATACCCCATACCGAGAGACCGCCCACCTGCCCCGGTTCCCCGTCGCAGAGCCCGAAAGTCCCCCGTCCGTGCCAGTAACCGCCATGTCACCGCTAATGACTAGGCCCCGACCAGAAGCCGCCGCCGCGACCCCTGTGACGTCACACGCACCGACCCGGAGCGTGACCAAGCAGGAAGAGCCTCCGGCCTGGTCGCAAGGCCCGGTACTCCCGGGCCCCGCATCACCAACAGCGCCCCCTACCTCCGCGGAGCCTCCGGCCTGGCCGCAAGGCCAGGTAGCCCAGGGCGCCGCCGTATTAACGGTGCCCTTCACCTTCCAGGTGCCCCAGGCCTGGCCGCAAGGCCTGGGCAACCCGGGCGCCACCACCACCGCGCCCGCACCCGTAAAACCAAGGGTGCCGAGTTTGGGAAAGGACCTCTTCAGCCAGCTCACATGGCCGGACGGGCGGCCCTTTATCTGGCCCGAGGAGTTTTGTGAGCTGGAGCGGCAACAAAGACTAGGGCCCTTGTGTGAGCCCCTGATCCCGGCTCCGAAGCCCGTGACTCGGGTCTCGCCTCCTTTAGAAGAAGCCCAATTCGTGTGGGACCCCACGGGAGAAGATTTGATGGGGTTCACCGGAGAAACTCGGGCAGTCGCCGCTGAGCGTACTGAGTGTTGTCGTCAGCAGCTAGCAGAGTTTGCCAGAGAACGGGAGGAGAGGCGGGTCAGAGAACAACAGGCCCAAATCCGGAGCGCGGAGCAGAAGAGCCGGACTAGGAGGAACCCCCGTGCAGCGCACTGTCCCCGCACCATCGGGACGGTGATAAAGTTCAACCCGCAGCATGGGTGGGGCTTTATTCGGGACCGTAACAACCGCGGTGACGTTTTTGTGACCCGCAGAGACGTCGAGTCCCACCTGCCGGAAGGTCACAAAGGCCGTGACCTCTACGTCGGAGACGAGGTCACTTTCACCCGGCACAAGTGTGCCAAAGGACCTTACGCCCTCCACGTACACCGCCTGACGGAGGAGGAGTTGCGGTGCGAGGAGGAGGAGCCAGAGGACCCGGACGGGTCTGAAGCAACACCGTATCACTAAGAAAAAGCAGGAGGGAGCCGTCGTTGAGGACGGGAATAGAGACTGTATATAGTTGCCCGTCGGGGCACAGTGAACCGTTGCTGCTAAAATAGTCCCCGTTGGGACCAGTGAACTGTTTACCCGTTAACCCCTTCATCCTACAGGCTGAGGACTGTGAGTAGCCATTCCCTTCCCTCTACCTGGCCGAGGACTGAGAGCGGCCAACTTCCCCTGTATATAGTTGCGCGTCCTAAAGCGCCCCCTACCGGTTTTATAGAAAACCAGATTTTCTAAGAGACTGTCGCACTTTTCCCGGACACACGGTGCACAGTGTCCGGAGGAGGAACCGGAAACAGGAGACGACGAGAAAGTTTTATCTGCTAAGATATGTTATTTATATAATGTTTTTTATATGTTTTATATGTTTATATGAAAAAAATTTTGTATGTTTTGGTGTTTTTGTCTTTACAGCCCGAGGACGTGCTGTGATTTACCAGGGGGGAATGTAGCACCCTGAGGATTCGGCTGCTACAGGAGTATTGCACCTCAACCCAGAGGTGTGATATTCCACTCCCGGGTAAGGATGTAGAGTGGAACTGAGCTCGGTAGGCTGCATGCACTACACACATCCCATTTCCGAGGAACAGGCCGACGGTACTCCCACTTAGAAATGTGCAGGTACGACCGAGTCTGTTCCTGGCTGGAGTGGGAGGGGGGTGGAACATCCCATGTAGTGTAGGGGCAGATAGGGGGAGCAGCCTGGGTAAAGTTAGGAGCTCATTGGGTGCTGGTCACCTGAGCTCACACATAGAGGGATATATAAGGTGGGCACCAACTAGGATCAGGGTCAGATGCAGAGAACAAGTCAGTTGGAGACAGCAAGACAGCTGCAGAGGAGCAGACAGCAAGCAGAGAGGAAGTCAGCCTGCAGCAAGGGAGAAGAGAGACCCTGAGTGAGAGAGGAGCAGAGAAGGAGTACCCAGAGGGGAGAACAGAGAGGACCCAAGAACCCAAATTAAAGCACCGGGTGAGGAGTCGGCACAGGGTACCGGAACCCAAGCTGGTGGGGGCAGAAAACACACCCTAGCCAGAGACCGGAGACCGTGGGCAGCGTTTGCCACGGTCACCCATCACATCCACCCCGAAGGCACACCACATGAAGGGTCAGGGAACCCAGGGCCAAGGGTGTCCCAACAGAAGGCCCGAGGGAGCTGGACCTAGGTGGATCACTGGTGGGGACGGCCAGAGAACGGGACAGAAAGAGAGCTCAGGGCCACGCTCCGGACTTGTTTGGGGGTTGGCTGGATCCAGGACCTGGTGGACGCAGCACGGCTCGGGTGGTCACTAGCAGCTGGAGTGACCAGTACAACATCTGCAGTAAGTAAACACCCTTAACTGCACAACCCGACTCTGTCTTCACTGCCGTCTGCACTACACCACCACAACCCCCATCCTCTGCGCCTGTCCCCTCTGAGGCTATACCCCTCCCGTTGGGGGTTATCCCACCAAGCTGCGCACCCACCATCAGCCTCAGCGGACCCTGCTGCAGCGGCGGCCACAGTGACCGCATCACAACGGGTGGCGTAGTCGACACAAAAGAACTCTTAATGACATCTGTAGGACTGCCACATAACACAGAGCTTGACGCCCTGGGCACGGGGCCGGGTCACAGCCGCTCGGAGACTACAACCCCCCATCTGATCCGGTGCCGGGTATTCCCCTCAAAAAGGAATATGTCCCAGGGGGCGCGTCAGATGCTTTCTCCTTCCCCAGACCCATGGTTGATCTGACTGATCTGACCAGTTTGTCCGCACCCTAATTTGGGAAGCAGGGTCTACCATTATCCGATGAGGAAGAGGATGATGAATCACTCAGCCATAGATCCTCGGACTGGGAGGAATCAGAGTCGGAGGAGATATCCTTATGGGATCTTTGCTTCCCTCTAAGTAACCCCTTCAGGGACCCTTGAACCTCTGCGTGGACTATGGATTTTAGATTGGATGCGAAATCCAGAGAACTTTCTGATATGGTCTTATTATTGCAGTTCGAGCAAAGCTGTTTTTGCCAATCTATGGGAAGGGAAATTTGGCATAGGGCACAAATCCTGTGCTTTCGCTTGGCGCTACTCTTCTTAGGTTCCTACAGAAGGAAGCACATAAGAGATTTCCCATTACTAAAAAGGTGACATTCACAAAGATCAGTCACCCCTGAAGTCACAAATGGGTACCGGATTCGGAGGCTGTAGCGGAACATGCGATGATTCCTTTCTGAATGGTTGAGAGGTGTTCGATACCTTGCTCCTGCGGCTGCCACTACGATTGCTCGAGCGGCTGTCCATGTGAGAGGCGTCAGTCTGCCTCGTCCTTTGCTGATGTGGGGGGGGGGGTTAGCTGCTGCTCCTGACTGTCCTGGTGAGCCATGGTTACACAGACTCACTGAAGCGTGAGCAGCGCTTCCTGGATAGCTCCCCCCCTAAAATAGGGCCAATCAGAACCTCCTCGGGTTCAAGGGCCCTTCCCAGGCCGAGGCTCCAAACAAAAAAAAACAGCCCGGGAGCGCTTTACAGGGCGCCACCATCTTGGATTGGGCTCCGCCCCCTGACATCACTCAGCACGCCTCTCCCAGCGTGTCCCACGCCGTGATGTCAGGCGCGTCACACCCGGAAGTTGCCGCTCCGGAATGCGGCCGACTGAGGCGGCAGGGGGTGGGCGGCGCAGCGGTCTGCGGGAAGCCGGAGCCTGCCTCACCGCGTGTGCCCGCTCGGACGCAGGCCCCAAAGGAGCTGCGGACGGCGCTTCTGGAGGCTGGAACCCGGTGTACAGGCCAGGGCCCGTTCTTCCACAATGGAACAGACACAGGTAAGTTTTCTTCTTTCCAGACAGATTCCCATCAAGGACTGGAAACCAACTGAAGCGAGGGAGAGGTACTACCCTTTTATTTCAGACGGTTTCCTGTCCTTGATGGGGCGGATCCCTCTCTCAAGGTGTGCTGTCAAGGTGTGCTGTCATGGGTGAGGGAAAAAATAGCGCTGTCATAAACAAATTTTGAAGACCTTAAAACATATTGTAGCGTTTTATTTGAATAAATATTTTAAATAAATTGAGGAGGAACTTGGACTTGGTTTTATTTGGAGATACAATGAAAGTTGATAACCAGTGATGGGCGAACAGGAACAGTAAATGTTCGGGGTCCAAACCAAACACCTAGTGTCCTTTCACGGACCCTGTACACAGACTTCTTCAGGAAGTCCATTTTAGTGTTCCGGTTTGGCATCCCAAACATCGGCTGTTTCCCACGCTGTCATCTGTGTGACAGCATGAGAAACACTGGTTCTGATCGACGGTCAGAGCGCTGCGGTTCCCACGCTGTCATACAGATAGCAGCTGTGACCGGTGGTGAAAAGGTTACCACCGGTCACATGTGTCGGCTGACGAGAGTACTACTCTCATCATCCTACGCCTGGTCTCGCTGATAGCAACAAGAGCAGGCAAGCCTGATGAGAGTATTCATCAGCCGGCGTCTGTGCTAAAAATATTTAAAAAAAATATATGACAGTGATAATGCCTTTTGTTTCTTGGAGCATTAGAGGCCTGACAAAAACTGTTAACACAACATTGGGTTTGTTTTGTACTTTGCCAACAGATTTTAGATTTTTTTTTATTAACAATTATATTTGCAAAGTTTGTTATTTTACAGTTGAAGGAAGTTAAAAAAATGTGCAAACTGTACATATTAGTGTCTAGCAAATCTTCTGAAATATGAATTAGTCAATTCGAGTGAATTTGGTAAAGAAATTTGATTGGCAACAAAGTTATTCAGCGCGTATCAAATGTTTCTTATTATGTCCTATGGTATTTCCAGTTTCCAAAGTATATTAAACATAGGGTGTTAAAAAACAAACAAAAAAACCTTACTTCTCAACTATGCCATCGCTGCAATTAGCTATTTGGTCCTACTCACAGTTCCTAATTTTTTCTACTCTTCCAGCATCTTTTCACCAAGTAGGCTTCTGTATCATGATGCAGCCTAGTTTAAAAGTGTCT
The DNA here is from genome assembly GCF_046119375.1 of Phyllobates terribilis. NCBI lineage: Eukaryota > Metazoa > Chordata > Amphibia > Anura > Dendrobatidae > Phyllobates > Phyllobates terribilis. The sequence goes on from NW_027362766.1 coordinate 14,522,901, forward strand.
GCATCATTGCTAGCTAGAAGTAGGGGTGAGTAGTACTCCCTATTGAAGGTGTACTTCCACAGAAATATAGCAAGTGCCACAGGAGCAAAGCAGGGTGCTCCAGCTTTGACTCCTGTCTATGTAGTCAGTTCCAACTTAGGAAGACGAGCGCACTTACATCAGAGTGTCATTTTTAGAGTGAAGGTGAAGATTTTCACCCCAAAGGGTTGCATATAGGCTTCTTCTTCTGGATGAAGAGTGCATCTGCCAGCAAGGCATAGAATACTACATTTGTGATAGAGGCATACCATAAATTTCTAGCCTTTATCTAAGGGGGTTACCAAGCAGGGTAATAACTCGATTGGAACCCTGTAAAAAATTGACTTTTATTATATATACAGTACTTTCTTTTGAAATGTCATAAAAAAATGCTAAGGAATATTTGCTTTCATTACCCACAGAAAAGAATGAATTTCCTCACTCTTTGGATATCTTCAAGAGAGCAACCCAAGTAAATAAAGGTAAGATTAATAAAAAAATAGAGTTTGTTAATTTTCTAACAGTTTTAAAGTTCCCTTCAACGTGTTATCTTATTATTGAATATGAGATTTGTCTTCTTGATGATGCAAAGCAATATTTTTAAATTGAAATTATTTATAAAAACACACCCCTATGTGTATGTTACATACTTGATATGGCACCTCCTGAAGTTCTTATGTTTCGGTCTCTGAGTATTCACTTGAGGTGAGACTCGGTCATCGGACATCAGCAACAAGGAACCCACCACCTGGTTGCCCACACTTAATTATTACTGGAAACGTATGCACTTGATCGTTGTCTGCATGAGACTACGTTACCTCCTTTTCTACTGAGAGACAACTTACGGTACTTACTTACCAGCATCTTGGTTGATAAGAAGGAGATGTTTAAGTCCTGTCCTTCTGGGTCCTCCATGAATGCCCCAAACTGGAGAGGAGCATCCACTATGGGCAAGATTGACTTGTATCACAACCATGTTGAAATTTGCTGGAAATTTGCAATAATCCCGGCAAATTCTACTGAGTTAAGGTCTTCACTCACTTAGTGGAGGACTTTAACCTTTTACTGTCCCGGCTTTTGTTGTTGGACCATAATCATGATATAAAGCTTCTACCGCTGTTGGCACTTGTTCTGCTCGTTCAGAAAATTACAGCTCAACAAGTCTAGAAAAATTATAGTCTGAAAAATGAATGGCTGAAAAAACAAAGCAGTAAACAATGTGCAGCTATATAAGATCCCAATGGATCCATGTTACTGCATAAATTACCTAATATACAGACCGACCATCATAATATAATGCTGAGGGGTCTCTGCCTTGCAGAGAAAAAAGACGGTCACAACTGTCTATTGAAAATATAACAAAAATATACCTTTATTAATAATTCATAGACCACATCAAAAAATAACTTCATATATTTACACAAGCAGTCCATAGTGTAGGGACATAATGCTGGGGACCAAAATTAAAATATACAGTGTATAAAAACATGTGACACAGCGGCAGCAAATAGCTAGCCTATTCCACAATGTATATAGAATTGAGAGACTAGTGCCAATGGATATCTGAATTCATATTGTAAATATCCCACAATGCATGGATATAATACTTGACCTGTTGTCATTAACTCTCACATATAGATAAAATTCTGACATCCAGGGTACTCACAAGTTTCCAAAACCTTTATCAAGGTTTTACCGAAACGTGCGTCGGGGTGATACATACAGCGGAGCTCTAGCGGCCAGTGACTATCCAGGTAATGAATACAGGAATACATTGCATTTAATTAGCGGCACATGTTTCAAATATAGACATATATCACATATAGATAAAATTCTGACATCCAGGGTACTCACAAGTTTCCAAAACCTTTATCAAGGTTTTACCGAAACGTGCGTCGGGGTGATACATACAGCGGAGCTCTAGCGGCCAGTGACTATCCAGGTAATGAATACAGGAATACATTGCATTTAATTAGCGGCACATGTTTCAAATATAGACATATATCACATATAGATAAAATTCTGACATCCAGGGTACTCATAAGTTTCCAATTAAATGTACAAATATTTGAAACATGCCGCTAATTAAATGCAATGTATTCCTGTATTCACTGAGAGAGGGCAGATTAAAGAGGGTGAAGAGGCTAAGGAGGTAGAAAAACCCTGCAGAGGGATGAAACCAGAGTTGCACCCCCGAATATTTCAGCCTAACTCTGCTCCCATAGGCAAGAAGGGGGTTTACGTGGCATACGAGGGACATGGTTGACCCAATCTAAATTAAAGATTATGGCAACTTTCTCGTTATTGTCTGTGACATTTACCCTTTGGCTTATAAGGTTATTATCTTGTTTGTTAATGGTTAAAATTGCAAAATGCTAGTAGAAAAAGCAACTTTGTAATTTCCTTGTAATTATAAATCCTTCCAAAACACAGTGCTTATTCATTTTATTGAATAGAGATGCGTAGAGAACAAGCCATCACTGTAGTCTAGTAGTCAAAGACAAACATAAGCAGTACCTACAAGCTCTTTTCCATAGAGCTTGTAAGCACTTCTTTGAAGTTTGCTTCTAATCTGGCCAGCTTCAGTGCAAGAACACAAAGGCAAAGTTACCAGTCCGAACTATCAATCAAACAGGAATACGCCATGCCCCAACAAAGTAGGAAGTCTGGGAAGTGGTATGCCTCTGCAGAAGATTAGGCAACCTCTTTAAGAGTGTAAAATATGTAACAGTCTTTATTAAAATAATATTAATCAATGAATATTGGCATGTCCTTTATTGTTCGTAGGAAAGAATGAATCGGAGGACATCTTCAGCAAAATTATTCAAGGAAATAAAGGTACACTATGACATTATACAAAATTTACATGGTAGATATGTCTCAAAAATATATTTTTTTCCCTTTATTTTTGAAAATGTGCTTCATATTTCAATATTGATATGTATCAGTGACAGATTGTCGTAACCTTTTATTTATGGCACTTTTAGGCAGCAACCTTTCATTGCATGAAGGTGACATCCTCCTACCAAAAGGCCGAAGTGCTATTTCTTGCTCTTCGTGCTTATGGCCTAAGTCTTCTCTTGGAACGGTCAACGTGCCGTATGTCCTCTCATCTATCTACAGTAAGTATTTTTATTTTTTTCTGCCATAATCTACATTGTATATGTAAATTGTTCTTGAGCTCAAGCCAAAATAAATTCCCCCAATATGTATTTTTCCATGGAATTAATTTCTGGAAGAGAGTGAATGCTACCTATTAAGGACATAACTGAAACACAACAATATTTATTTACAGTATGTGTTGTAGGAAAGCAGGAGGTACAGTTCTGGATGGGAGGTATGTGTCACCAAGGTGTCTAGCCTTGGTGATGTGAGTCCTGAAGGTGAAGGCTCCAGAAATAGTAGGTTACTAAGAGGGGCTGTAAGGTGGCGGTGTTCACACCGTGCAGTGACCCAAGCAAGTCCAACATAAGCAGCTTTTATTCAGCACCCATGGGTAAAACAAAGTAGTCCGGTTCGCAGCCGGGTTAACATAAGTCCATAACAACGGTTGCCGTTCAGAACCTGATGGGTGCAGAGCCTTCCCAGGTGTGGGTTCAGCTACACACAGGCCCACCGAGCTTTCTTGCTATGTTCCTAGCAGGTTCCAACACTGAACAACACTAATCCTTAGTGCAGGGTTTTTAAAGGGCCTGTGGCAAGAGCCACTGGAAAACCCGGGTTGGAGGGAGGAGGCCGCCCCACTGCCTTCCTGTAGCCTCCTCCAAGAAATGAAAGCCCTGCCGGGTTTTACTTAATCTGCCTTAGCCAGATAGCCTGACCAGGTCATTGCTTACCTTCATTCCTGCATTGCAGCCGCAGTTGTGTCTGTGACTGCAATGCACGCCAATAGGTTTAATAGGTTCCTGTACACATTCTGGGGGATATATAACATCTCTCATATAAGATCCCAGTCTCTGCCTCACAGGACCATATTTTGGGTCCGGGTTTTAGGAGCGTCCAGAAGAGCTTGGGTGGGAATGGTCGCTCCCATACCTCCAGTCTGGGTTTTGCGGGTTTTAATTAAGGCAGCTGAGCTGTCTCAGAGTGGGCTGTGTGTGAGAAGAGGAAAAGACTGTAGTGCTTGTTAGTCTCTGCCAGAGACTGAGAGAGCTGTACTGTTATCTGAGCGGATGATCCCCTATTTGCTGCATGAACTGTTTTGTGCATTTTGTTATACCTTTATGCTGAAAATAACCTGTTTTCTGGTGCGTCCTCTGAAGTTTATGATAGCAATAAACATTGAATTTTTGGACAAAAAGCTATTGCTTGTTTGTGCTCTATTGGCTACCAAAGAATCCCTACAGTGTGTAAACTGATCTGAAGTAGCTTTTTGATTATTTTTTTTGCCATGCAAAGGAACATCCTCAAACTGGAAACCACATGTGAGAGAGAAATCCACTCATCTCTCATAAATAATAAGTGGTCGGCCAACTATGCCACACGACCAAAGTGAGGCATGCAGCATATCCTCAATATCCTCTGGATATCGGCTGCGTAATCCAAGTTTTAGAAATTCACATAATTATATAATCATAACTCTTATCATGTATCTAAAGTGTTAAATACTTACATGGTCACGTACGCAAAACCTAAAGACGTTCACGATCCAGTGCCCCCCAATACACATTATTTATGGTAGTGTAAAGAGTTATTCCAGATTTTTTTTAAATATCAATAATAAAAAATGTTACCTATTCACTGAATAAGTGATCATTATTAGATGGTGGGAGTCCCATGACTGCCCTGGTTTTTGCTGGCTTCAAGACCACGATCAAGAAAAGTCTAAGTAATTTGCCAGTTGGACATGCTCCCTTACAAAACCAATTGAGCACAGCTTTTGTCTATCTTTATTAAGTAGTAAGCAGATGAGAACAGGTGACTTAGCTCTTCCATTCTGCCAACTGGCATGGTCCAAATGATTGGACCTACCTATAAGTTTATTGTCCCTTGGAGCCTACAAGTATCCACCATGTAGCGATTGTTTTCTACTTTCTTCACGCTTTCTTCGGCCAGTTACAGACTATTTTTGATCTTGTTTCCAGTTACAGACTATTTTTGATCTTGTTTCCAGTTACAGACTATTTTTGATCTTGTTTCCAGTTACAGACTATTTTTGATCTTGTTTCCATACAGACACTGATCAACTACAGTTGTTTAAAACAGCGATGCAGGAATTTGAAACTCTGACCTGTATTCGCTTCATTCCAAGGACAACAGAAGCAGATTATGCTAGCATTTTGTCTTCAAGCGGGTACGTTTTTACATTTAATACTATTTCAGAATTTTTGCATACTCAAGCCCTATTCTTTGCTTCTTATGTTAAGTGCTCAGATTCCTGAAAGAAAAATTGTTTTCAGAGAAAGATAGAAAGATTTTTATATGTGTAAAAGATTTTTTACATATATAGGAGAATTAATTATTAGGTCATTAGTGAATCAACCCATAAATAATGTTATGATCAGCAACATGTACTAAGGAAAGATAGGGGAAAGCTGTCCCTACAGTAAGACTAAGCTGAATCCCTACGAAGTAGCGGGCTGCCTGTTCCTAGCGAACAGACCCGCCTTAGTCCTCGGCTAGTCTGAACGAAGACCTATAGCATTAAGGGAGGGGTCCCTAAAAGAACTAAGGACTGGGACAAAAATGGGACACCTCCTAAACAGAGAACACAAAAAGACAAACTGACAAAAAGGTACTTGAGGTCCCAGAAGGGCCAAGCGAACTGACAGAGAAAGGCCCCGAAGCACCTGGCTAGAGAAACAGTCAAACACTGAAGTCCAGCACAGCCAAAAGGGCAGAGCTGGAATATAAAGGCAGATGGTAACGTGACCGCAAAACACAAGATGGAAAAAACAAACAGGAGGGTTCTAACAAATAATGGATGCTAATAGTAAGTTTTGAGCTTAAAAGTTACCTTCAAATAGGGTTTTCCACTTGCATTAAGTCTTGCACCAAGTGGAAGACCATTTGACACCATGATGGCCAATTCAATCTTGTTTAGACCCATTTATTTAATTGTGTTAAAGGGTTTATCCGCTCATTATTTCCTTATTTTCTAAGACCGGTCCTAACATGGTGTAAAAGAAAACAAGTTTATTCATGTACAATTTTCCCGCAACTTCTCACCTGCTATATCTTTGCCGATCCTCGAGCTTCCATTTCTGGCATGTAACCGGTGCATCCAATAACTAGCCACAGGGGTGACTATACTTTTTAAAGAGGATCTTTTACTAAATTTTTCATGTCTAAGTGGACCCAAGATGAAAAAGTGGCTGCAGTTAAGAAAAATACATTTTATTTTCCTTCTTAATTTCATAAATAAAAGTATTGGCACAAAAGGAGTTCACTTTTTTTTGTAAGTCAAAGTGGGTGTTATCGGAGAGAAAATAATAAAGGGAGAATAAGTACAAGCCCTTAGTGAAAACTATTTAATCATACCCACTTTTTTACAAAAGCTAACTCATTAGGTGCCAAAAATTTGATTGCTAATATCTCTGCAACGGAAAGGCGAAATAAAAACTGCAAAGCAAAATGTATATAGCTCAGCAGCACTGTTACATCATGTGACCAATTCAACGTGAAAAATTTGGTGAAAGGTCCTCTTAATTTCATGCTAAGGTCTGTTTTAGTCACAAAAGGGGTTGAACAACCACTTTAGGTTGCATACTTAAAGCCCAAAAGGTGCCAAGTCAAGCTTGAAGGGTACTGTTCTCAAGGAGACCATGTGTAGATCTAAATTCTGATTTCTATCTACGCCCTAATTGTTGAGAATAGAATAGTGAATATGTGACTGCATATACAGGAGATGTGGATGGTGATTTGGACAGTGACTCCTACATTTGACAGTTGAATTAACCAGTAAAGCGACAAAGTTAACATTTCGCCTTAACTCCTCCAGTTGTGCATCCTACATTGGAAAACTTGGAGGTCCGCAACAGGTGTCTTTATCAGTGGATACCTGCATGCTAAGAGGCATCATACAACATGAGTTATCCCATGTTATTGGATTTGTGCATGAACATTCGCGAAGTGACCGTGACAACTTTGTTACCATTGTAACCAAAAATATTGCAACAGGTATTGTGATTTTTTTGAAAATAAATGTCATTTACATGTAACTCTAATCATGAATTGGCCAATAAATTTGTTCCCCGGTGATGAGTTAGTTAATGGTGGAAGAAATAAAATTAATTTGTCCAACATAAGCTTCAAATAAATATAAACTTTAGTGCATCTTGAACAAGAATTAGCAGGTGCTTTCATTACTTGTATTCAGAGGTGTGTGAATTCATTTATTTTGAATATTTTTATTCTCCCAATAAAACCCCTTTGAATGTAAGTTGCAATATTACTTGATCCTTGTCTCCATCCCTCGGCTGGTGCTTTAATTACTGATGCACTGAAAACTAAAAGTAACCACCGAAAATTGGTAATCTGAACATACGTTCAAAAAAAAGGATCTGAACATAGTCACTGGCTGTGGTATTCCAGATATGTATGTTTTATAACTTGCTTGCCTCGCACTAGTTATCCAACATCAGTCACTGGCTGTGGTATTCCAGATATGTATGTTTTGTAACTTGCTTGCCTCGCACTAGTTATCCAACATCAGTCACTGGCTGTGGTATTCCAGATATGTATATTTTGTAACTTGCTTGCCTCGCACTAGTAATCCAACATGAGTCACTGGCTGTGGTATTCCAGATATGTATGTTTTGTAACTTGCTTGCCTCGCACTAGTTAGCCAAGATACATAGTTTAAAAATAATACATGATCCACTTTGTTGGTCCATCATAAAATGTGAGTAGGGTGTAGCTTTACACAAATAATAATACAATTTTTTCCTCGCTCAACTTAATTTTTCATTTTTTATTACGTGTTTCAAAGTATCTTTTTATCTTTTGCAGGGAATTTAGTCAACTTTGATAAGTATATCACTAACAATTTGGGTCTGGAGTATGACTATGGCTCAGTGATGCACTATCCAAGGTAATAACCTACATCTTTTGCATAGTAAAAAAAAATAAGTACACCCTCTTTTAAGTATAATTTCTTTTTTATAAGTAACATTCGTGTGGTCTGTTCCAATTTGTGTCAGCATATAGCCGCAGAGACCAATAACAAACTAAAAAAGTAAAGCAACATTCAGAAAACATGAAAAAATAATTACACCCTTCCGATTTACATAAATATCAAAAAAGTACATAGTAGTTAAGTGTTATGAATCAAACGATAAGATTATTTAATGGAGTGCAGCATTAAAAGATACATTTTGGCTCAATGGTACAAAGAGACTGATAACTGAATTGTGAATCAATGGTTTGTACATACACTATACATACATTTCATCAAATCCTCCTCTGAGGGTATCAAGCAGCAGTTAGTGCATAAACCTCACTTGGGGGTGAATGAAAAAAACAGCAAAAAAGGCCATAAATAATCAATAATATAAAGTTTATTACATCATAAATAACAAACAATAATATACAAGATACTATACAAGACTAGTGTTGAGCCACACCCGTAGTGTTCGAGTTCGGTTCGGTTCGTCGAACACCCGTGTGTTCGCCGAACTGTTCGTCGAACACCTTCGAACACCATTAAAACCAATGGCAGGCAAACAAAAACACATAGAAACACATAGAAAACACATTCAAAGGTGTCCAAAAGCTGACAAACTGCTCTGAAGACACAACTAACACATGGAAAAGTGACAAGTACATATAGTCATGCGAAAAGAAAAGAGGTGGAGGAGTAAAAGGAGGGGGAGACACAGATATAGGCATGTCATGCCCTTCTAAAATCCAAAAAGTAAGAAGCAGACACGGCCAGTCCGTTCCTGCCCGTGCCACCTCCGTGTCGCCGGGTTTGTGCCAGAGCCGCGGTGGACCCTGACGGCCAGCCCCCTCTCCCAATACTGGTGCCTGTCCGCTGGTGGGTCGAGCCCCCCCTGCGGTGGGGGGGGGAGTAACATCTGCAGAAGAAAGACCATCTTCCAGCCAAACTAACATGTCTACTTCTTTTCGTGGACAATGTGATACGATCCCTTTGTTACGGACACGCCCATCGCTACAAATTCCAGATGAGGCACAAAAACAGCAGGTGCTTCAACGGATATCAAGTGCTCCTTCAAGTGGGCTCTCCTCCACCTCAATTTCAACATCACAAATACTCCAGTCCTCAGAGGCGTCACCCCAATCGCACTTGCTTCTTCACAGCTCCCAAGTCTCCAGCTGCCCGTCTGAGTATGGGGTAACACAGATAGTTGAGTCTGTATAGCCTGGGAAACGGAGGTCTGCTCCAGAGCTTCTGTTAATCCAGATGAGGAAATGATCTGCACTGATGCCCAGAATCTTTATAAGTCGGATCCAGGACCAGATGAAGAAGGTTCTGAGCATAATGTAGACCCTCGTTGCCAAACTGTAACTCCTGTTGGTGGAGACAATGATGAAGACGATGATGAGACTCAAATACCTGATTCGAGCGACAACTTGACTTTTCGGTCAGGGCAGGAAGAGGTTGGCTTTGAGGACGACGGGTGTGATAACACACAGGGTGATGATGACAAGGTTGGAGATCCCACTTACTGTCAACCCACAGTCAGCCAGTTGATGAGGTCACCCGGGCCTTTGCCTGGCCTTGTCGCGGTGGTCGGCTCCCTGGCCCGTACCCTGGGGTCACTCTTTAAAAGGGTGGATAATTGTTAATTTTATAAGAGTTCGTGACGCCACCTGTGGTATCTGGTGAGAAGCACCAGCGCTGCAGCAGTCCACTGAGGCCCGTGATAAGGCAGCTCGATGGTATAGCTCCCCACAGGTGGAGCTAGGTCTCAGGGCAGCGTATGCAGGGGGAATGCAGGACAGGCGAGACCCAGCTGGGTCAGAGCAAGAACGGGAATGGACACGGTAGTCACTTCAGTACCTTTTACTGGAGGAAATTCAGGCACATCCCAGAGCACTGTAGGGTGAAGGGTGCATATCAGGATCCTCCCCAATGAGCGGTTGTAGGGCCTCCTGTTTCTTGCCTCTGCGTAGCAAGTTTCTGACCTGCCTGGAGCTAGGCCTAACTTTGTCTCTGCCCTGCGCTGGCTGACCTTGTGGTAGGGCCTTGTCTTGGAGTTCACGCTCCCAGTATGCGGGGCCTAAGCGTCTCCTGGCTCTGTTACGTATCAGCACCTTAGCGATCCTGGGACTTGTAGTTCTCCAGGGATTCCGGTTATGCCTTACTGGGTCATAGAGATCCCAGTAAGCTCGGATCCGGTGTCCGGTAAATGCTTCGGGGTGAGCTGGTTAAGCTCCCCCGCCCCTTATGTACTAACTTGCCACTCGCCTTCGGCCTACTCGGGCCCTCACTAGGCTATACACACTAACGGCAGCTTGCCGCGCTTCACCGATCTTATGGCGCCGGCACACCTTAAGCTCTATTTGGGCTCCCTGAATCTAGCTAGCAGGAGCCTCGTGCTCCACTGCTGAACTATTAACTGAGTTCTCTAGACTAGACTGAGCTCCACTGCAGACTGACCTCTCTTAGGCTTCTCTACTGCAGGAACTCTTCAGAGGAACTGAACTGCCTAGCTCTACCTTCCCTATTTATATCCCTAACGGGCTCCCTCTGCTGGTCTGAGGTGGAAGGTGGAGATGTGTGAATGTTTATGGGGGCCTCTTGTGGAGGATTCCATCAATACACTCTTCTAGGATCTGTGATACCCAGCGCAGCGGGGCATCACAGATGCTATTGACGACGAGGTTAGGTTGCGGCTTCCAGGACAGAGACGGAGTACTGGAAGCAAGTCAACAACTGCATCCTCAACCACAACTCTGCCTCTGACCACAAGTCGTAGTGGCCCTTCAGGTCACATGGGCTCTAAGCCTTGCATAGCCTGGGCATTTATTCAGATCGATAAAGATGACCCAAAAAATCCATAGTTTGAGTACTTCATGCATGTACCGTCACATGGATATGAAGCATAAGTTGCAGTGGGAAGCTCACTGTGCTACAATGCGGCCTAGCAGGCTGGGCCAACCACCGTCTGCCCCATCTTGTGCATCCGCGGCCTCTTCATCCTCTGTGACTGGGGGGACAGCAGTCACACATGTTTTTGGACGCAGACCTGCCACCTCTTTACCTGCAACAGCCAGTGTGATTGGCAGGTCGTCAGTTCATTGGGAAGTGGAAACAGCTGCTGGTGTTGAGCGCTCTCTGACATCGAGAGCACCACCTTTGGATCAAGGCAACCTAACATGTCCGCCTGCATCTTCCTCACAGACTGGCAGTTTGCCGGGGACACCCTACTCAACCCCGTCAATGCACAACAGGCAGCCGTCGGTCCCTCAGATGTGGAAAAGTAAAAGACCATTTCCTCCTAGCCATGAGAAAGCTAAGAGGTTGAATTTCACTATCTGCAAGCTGTTGGCTACAGAAATGCTGCCTTTCCGCCTGGAGGACACAGTGGATTTTCGAGACCTTATGTCCATCGCAGTGCCCCAGTACCAGATACCCAGTCGGCACTACTTCTCAAAGAAAGGTGTGCCTGCGCTCCACCAGCATGTCGCACACAACATCACCTCTTCTTTGAGAAACTCTGTGTGTGACAGGGTGCATTTCACCAAAGACACTTGGACGAGTAGGCATGGACAGGGGCGTTACATGTCGCTGACTGGGCACTGGGTAACTATGGTGACAGCAGGACAAGGGGCTGCTGTCCAAGTCTTACCGTCCCCACGAGTTTTGCATCAATCCTCTTTATCTCGAAGTTCCTCCACTGCTTCTGCCTCCTCAACCTCCTCTCGGTCCTCCACCTGCACCCAAAGCCTGTCTGGTAATGCCACCTGCTTTCTAACTGCGCAGAAGGAATCCTGCACACCTCCTTACTATGCTGGCAGCAGGGCTCAACGGCATCAGTGTTTACTTTGAAATGTCTGGGAAATGTGAGTCACACAGCTGAGGACTTGTGGTCAGCTCTGGAGACCCAGTTTCATGAATAGTTGTCTCTACTGGACCTGCAACCAGGGAAGGCCGTGTGCGACAATGCTGCAAACCTGGGTGCGGCCCTTCGCCGGGGCAATATCACACACGTGCCTTGTATGGCTCACGTGTTGAACCTGGTTGTCCATAAATTTTTAGCCCACTATCCCGGACTAGATGGCCTTCTGCAGAGGGCACGGTCGCTGTGTGCTCACTTCCGCCGTTCGCATCCCGCAGCTCAACGACTTACATTTCTACAGAAGTCATTGGGCCTGCCAGTTCACCGGCTGAAATGCGATGTGCCGACACGGTGGAATTCAACTCTGCACATGTTGCAGCGACTGTGGCAGCACCGACAAGCCCTGGTGCAATACGTTCTGACGTATAGCCTGGGCCAACGAGATCCAGAGGTGGGGCAAATCACGCTGCAGTAGTGGTCTCAGATCAGGGACCTATGAAGTTGACGCGCCCCCTGGGCCGTGGGGTACCCTGAGCCGGGCCGGTAGACGCTGGGGGTTGTAGTCACTGTGGCGGTGACCCGGTCCGTGACCCAGGGCGGTCAATCCAACGGTAATTTGTATATATGGATTTTATAATGTCCGACTACGCCACCTGTGGAGTGCGGCCAAAGCTGGTGGTTTTGCAGCAATGGTATTATTACTCACCACAGGAAGAGTGTAGCTTCAGGGCAGTGTGGGTGGATGATGGTGGTTGTAGTGCAGGGAGTCAGTAATGAACACAGAGTCCGTGTGATGCAGTCCCAAGATCTTTACTCACAGTTGTTGCAGTCCAGATTACAGGTACCAGAGCAATCTCACCCGTCATGCTGTGCGTACTCAGTGAGGGGCACAGTCCACCCCCAGATAGCTCCGGAGTACTTTGCAGGACCCCCTTCTGTGTGTCCTTTCTCTGGCCTTCTCCCTGCACCTCACACCCAGTGACACTTCTATCCGGTATCATCGGGCCTTGGCGGGCGACGTGTGTTCCGTCCCCTGGGTCCTATGTGGCTACCTTCTTAGTGAGACTGGTGTGGACTTTTGCCTGCAGTACATGAAATGCTGCAGCCTCCGGTTTCTAGTTGAGCCTTGCTGTTTCTCCTCTAGTTGAGGGACCGGTTCCCCTTATCTGGCCTGACCCCTCTACCTCCTGGTAGCAGCGGGAGTACGGGTGGCCTTCTGCACGGTCCGTAGCCCTAGGGTCCCTTCGGTTCCTGGAGTCTTCCTGCTCCCACTCCTCTCTTCTCTCCTTCAGTCCTGGGCCTCCCAGGCTAGGCCCGCCTCCGGAGCAGAGCTCATGCCGAGCCTCTGCTCCTGTCACTTTTCCTCCTCTGACTGGCTTGCTCTTTCTAAGATGGCTTCCTATTTATACTCTCCCTGTCATGTGCTCCCCTAAGCTGCTCCCCTAAGCACCCACTACATAGGACCCTCCCACCAGCTAGGGACCTGGGACTGAGCTCTCCCTTAAGAGCAATCTCACCCTACCCCCACTGCGGGTATGTGTTGGATGCAGGTGTTAGGGTCCCGAGCCATACGCCTTCCTTACCTGAGGGTGAGATACCACACCTCTGGGTGAGATGCAGTAACTCTGTGGCGACTGAACCCTCAGGGGCGCCACACACCCTTCTGCACAGTTTTGAAATGGCGACGAAGATGTTTAGTGCTGACGACTATGCCATTATCAGCATGACTATTCCGGTGATTTACATGCTGGAGCACACATTAAACAGAATTCAGAGTCAGGTGGTGCGACAAGAGGAGGTGGAGGAAGTAGAGGAGGAGTCGTATGCGGAAGGGATAACATCTCCAAGGTCCAGACGGTTGGCAGCACCAAGGCGGCAGGCATGGGAGGGTGGGGGAGAGGGATTAACCAGGGCGCATGGTAGCAGCCAAACTGTTGAGGAAGGTGCAGGAGCCGAGGAAGAAGTGGAGGATGAACTGGCGATGGGCATGGAAGACTCATCAGATGAGGGAGACCTTGATCACATTTCTGTTGTGCGAGGTTGGGGGGAGAGGGCAGAGGAAGGAAGCATGATTCTTACCTCGCTACCAACACAACAAGGACTTGGTCCTCCTGGATGCGCAAGACACATGAGTGTCTTCTTGCTGCACTACCTGAAACATGACCCTCGGATTGCAGAATTCGAAGTAATCCTGACTACTGGGTTGCCACACTCTTAGATCCCCGGTACAAAAGTAAATTTGCCGAAATAATTCCTGCCATAAAAAGGGATTGACGCATGCAGGAGTATCTGCAGACGCTGTTGCAGAATCTTACATGTGCTTTTCCACAAAACACCAGTGGTGCACGAAGTGAATCTCACAGTTCTAACTTGCCAACCGTGGGACAGTCGAGTCTTCATCACTCAAACCGTAACAGTAACACAGTATCTGCTGGTAACAGCAATTTTGTGGAATCGTTTCACCACTTTTTTAGACCATCCTTTGCAAGGCCACAGGAGACAAGAAGTCTGACACATAGTCAACGCCTAGAGACGATGGTACAGAAGTATCTCCAAGTGAACATCGAAGCCATGACTGTGTCACTGGACCCTTGCTCATTTTGGTATTGAAATCTGGAAAAATGGCCGGAGCTCGCCACTCACGCCTTGGAGATCTTGTCATGCCCTGCAGCCAGTGTTCTCTCTGAACGTGTGTTCAGCGCTGCTGATGGTGTGCTGACAGATAAGCATACGCGGCTGTCCACTGAGAATGTAGACAGACTCACGTTCATAAAGATGAACAATCATGGATTCGCAAGGACTTTTCTACCCCTGTGTTATCCTTGGGAGACTAAAAGCTTGAGGATTTGGTAATTTCACCTCACCAACCGCTTGAAGCAACTGTGGGGCAATTGATGCCACTTAACCCTAGAACGCATGACCATAAAAATCTACACTTTCATATACCTGGGGCCTTTTAGGCCCGTGTGCAAATAACATGGATTAACTCAAACTCAAATGACAAACAACTATATACATGAAGAATACCTAGAGTTTCAAAATTCTAACTAAAGTAATCTGCAGAAAATAGAAAATAATTAACAGGGCGGGACTGCGAGGCCCCAGGTATGCGTTCTAGGGTTAAGTGGGGTCTGTGCCACAATTTTGGGAAAAAATGGAGACTCTTTTTGGAGTCCCCTTGCTGTGTCTTACGTGACGTTGGCATCGTCAATTCCAGGTGGGTTGGGTCGCTCCCCCCCCCTTTTAACTGTACGAAACTACATACACTATGGCTTGGGGTAACACAGATGGTTGAGTCTGAAGAGCTGTTTACTCAGAGGTCTGCTCCAAATCTTCAGTGTCTGCTAGTCAGCGTAGAATTTTTAACTGCATCTAGCCTAGGCAATACTTTGGGCGTAGTAGCCCAGCTGCGAAGCAAGCTGCACCGCCTGTGTATCTAATAAGGATTTTTAAATGCATCTAGCCTAGGCAGACTGTGGGGACTGTCAACCAAACCCAGACACTCAGCCCCTCTACCGCCCCCCTTTCCTTGACAATACAATAATGTAACTCTTACAACTGGATGGGTGAGGATCGGTCACAGCTTTATTAACTCTTTATACTCATTCCATTAGAAAGGCATTTTATTTCTAAAATAATTCAGCTTGTTGCAGCATGCCCTGGGTCTCCACTCCGGCAACTTGGCCAACAAGTGTAACTCTCCAACATGTCCTTTCTATTTCCAGGCCACGGAGGATCCTGCGTACTCGTATTCAGGACTCTGACCCCCACCCATCACTCTTAATGCTTGTTCCACTCCGTCCTGGAGTCCTGGCAGGAATATGTCCACTCCAATATCCATTAACTGAACACCGTCGGGCCGTATGAGGCCTGCTTTATCTCCTTCCAGTTGTCGGTGTCGTACCACTACACCGCCTCTGTCTCTTCTAAATTTTGCCATCCGAATATTTATTACCCGCCTTGTCCGTTCGATGGCCGTGATGTCTCGCGCACCTTGCCATACCGCTATCGGCACAATCTCTGACCATACTATAGCTAGTTTTGTGAAAAATTCTCTGAAGCGCTCAGTGTCTAGTTTCATTATTGCCATTAGTTATGCGCTCTTGTGATGACCTAGGTTGTTTCCCCCGGCCTGTATAACTAAGATGACCAGACATCTTGCCTCTCTCCCTACCTTGATTACCTCCATTAGTACCTGTGGCCATAGCAGGCCTCTAATACTTCTCCAGTTGAAATATGTGTTATGAAACTCTAATTTCCTCCTGCCTGGGCGGACTTTCGCCCTTTTTTCTGCCCAATATATATACGAGTGGCCTATCACCCACACTGTTGGCTTAGCGTCACCTGTAAAAGAAACAAACCATATTAGGATAACAAGTCCGGTCTTATGTTTCTTGCCAAACACGTGGATCGCCATCTCCCTATCCTCTGAACTTCCGTTTCTGACAGTCCTGCTCTTGCTGCTTCCGTGGCCGCGCCTATGCGGAATGAGTGTGTCCCGTAATCTTTGGGGTGGTTCCTTGCCGATGTTATGCATTTATTAAATATAGCTTGGAACTGGTATCTTGATAATGGCGTTCCATCAATGTGTGATAGGAAGAAATTACTTTGTGATCTGATGGTTAGATATGTTTTTACTATTGTTACCCGACTCAGTGTACCGTTTGTGGGTTGTAGAAGTACCCAAGTGCCCCTGCCCACTGGAACCATTTTCGATTTGTGTATGCATAGACGTATTGCATTATTGGCTATGACTACGCCCTGGTGTAATAAGCCTCCACTGGTGGTAATTTTGGATTGAGGGACTAATTCGCTTATGCATAGCGCCCCGAAGAAGGCGATCACAAATGCAGTAGACAGTAGTGTTGCTTTAAATTGTGAGTGTCTTGTTAATGGTGTTAGGGATATGATGTGAGAAATCAGTTTTAGTGACACGGGACGGGACGTCTACACTCCTGACTTGGCTGACCCCTTTTCCACCCTTTTATGGATTGTCTGATGATGAATCTTTGTCACATCTCCCCAATTCAGTAGTTGGAAGTGAAATGCTACTCTGGTCAGACACCGCTGCACTGACGCCCCTGATATGCCCCTCATCATTAGCTGGTGGAGAAATTCTATGGTGACTTGTGATCTGGCTTATTCACATTGGTCAACCCGTCTGCCTGCTACTAGTCGTGTCCACTCTTCCCATGCCTTACCGTATGCTTGCCACGTCGACGGGGCAACTGACGCTCTGATTAATGGCATCAACTATTCGCCACTAGATCCCATAGGGAAGGTGGGCAACTGTTGCCCGATGGGTGGGCGTTGTGGAAGAGCTCTGTGAAAATCTGCCAATTGAATTGTGATAAATCGTTAGCAGCAGCTTTAGACCCCTCAGCACCGTGGCTAGCGCGGACCCATACATTGTGTTTTAGGCACAGGAATGCTAGCCGGCGTAGTAGGCCTAGCACTGGGAGAGACGATGATGCCATCTTATTAATGCAGTGCGCTAGGCTGGTGTTTTTTGTTATGAAGCGTATATTTGTGTAAGCCAGGAGCGTGCCCCATATTTCGATTGCTACCACTATTGGGAAGAAAAATAATTTTCAGGGCTAGATGCAGCTAAAAATTATTATTAATTTCAAAGCTGGTGGCGCTAGAAGCCCAAATATTTTTTCAGAGCTAGATGCAGAAAAAATTATATTCAGTTTGCAACCTGATGGAGGTCAGTATAGATGGACTAATAGAACAAGTCCCACACACTGCTAGAAGCCCAAATATTTTTTCAGAGCTAGATGAAGAAAAAAATTATATTCAATTTGCAACCTGATGGAGGTCAGTATAGATGGACTAATAGAGAAAGTACCACACACTGCTAGAAGCCCAAATATTTTTTCAGAGGTAGATGCAGAAAAAAATTATATTCAGTTTGCAACCTGATGGAGGTCAGTATAGATGGACTAATAGAGAAAGTCCCACACACTGCTAGATGGCCAAATATTTTTTCAGAGGTAGATGCAGAAAAAAATTATATTCAGTTTGCAACCTGATGAAGGTCAGTATAGATGGATTAATAGAACAAGTCCCACACACAGCTAGAAGCCCAAATATTTTTTCAGAGCTAGATGCAGATATAAATTATTTTTAATTTGCAACCTGATGGAGGTCAGTATAGATGGACTAATAGAGAAAGTCCCACACACTGCTAGAAGCCCAAATATTTTTTCAGAGGTAGATGCAGAAAAAAATTATATTCAATTTGCAACCTGATGGAGGTCAGTATAGATGGACTAATAGAATGATGCTATGCCCAAAAGGTTTTACTTCACTAGGTGCAGTAAAAAAATTGGTATTCTATACACAGGTGGTATATCTTGCAACACAGATAGGCTACTCCACTGACTAACACACTCTGCAATAGGCCAAAAAGGATTAGCTTTGCTAGATTCAGCCAAATGCTGTGAAAAAAACTTGCACAGCACTGGCACAGACCTGCCTGGCAAAAACTGATAGGAACTGATGTAACCTAGTCCTGAAAAGGACTGCAATTACAATTAGTCTTTACTCCCACAATCTATCTATTTAAGAGCACAGACCTGCCTGATAAAAGTCGTAGGAAATGCTGTAACCTAGTCCTTAAAAGGACTGCAATCACAACTATTCCCTACTCCCAAGCTATCTGTAGATTTGTGCGAAAATTGGCTTGAAATTAACAAGGTATAGCGCACACAGCAACAGCGGTGCCGTCTAACACGCAGCTGCAGCAGTGAGAAAATGGTGGCGACGGGGAAAATGGCTTGGTCTTATAGGGCAAGGACATGTGACATACACAGCCAATGACACATGCCCTTGCTTGTGTGAAAAAAAGCACTTCGCTCTGTGTGTGCGCTGCTGATAGGCTGACAGATTGCACCTCCCCACTGTAAATGCGGGAAAGAGAAAAAAAAAATGGAGATCTTCATTGTTCCTGCAGAGATCCATCCCCTGCCCCTCCCCCCGCCCCGCTGTACACTCAAACTGCGGATTAACATTAATTTTCATCATTACTGAGAAAAAATCCAGTTATGATTTTGGTGCACGAACAGTTATCGAACATAACCTCGAACAGCCGGATTTTTTTCAAATCGTTCGTGTTCGCCGAACGGCTCGAACACCGCCCAAAACAGCTCGAATTTGAGATTGGCGAACAGTTCGAGTAGAACAACGCTCATCTCTATACAAGACGTGGCAGGAAAGAAGTACAGCTAAAAACATATATAGGCAGGATAAAGGAAATGTATACTCCATAAAGTAAGAGACATAAAGAGTCCCCCATAACTATGCTCCTAAATGGTGACCTTCACCATATGCGGAAATATATTGATATTAAATATGTGCATGGTCCTCTGCAATATACAATGCAATAATATACAGTGCATTAAGGAATGTATGTATAAACAAAACCTTGTGGGATAATGTCTAACACTATTAACACCGTCTGGAGGTGGTCTCAATGGTGACACTATAAATATCAGCCATGTGTAGACAATACCTTGAGAGATGATGCATGATCAGAGCTAAAAGGAGCACAGGAGGGGCGCACAGGCACCTCGACGCGCGTTTCACCCCACTGGGCTTCATCAGGTGGCGTGGCTAAGGCTAAAAGATGGGCGCTATCTAAATGGTCAGAGTATATTACACAGAAAATCGGTGCGGTCACAGTCATGATGCTCCATCCCTTAATGACACAGTCTGGCACACACTACGCGTGATGGGAGAGAGGATGCAGTCCTCTCACCCATCGCCACAGTAATGCACCTCCACCAGGGCAGAACAACGCATGCGCATTGAGCATCTTTCCTACAATGGAATGGTTGGAAGTCTGCAGCACGGTAGTGTGTAAAGCTATAATTGAAATGAAATAAGCATAGGTAATAGAGACAATGCAAAATATATCAGTGCATAGTGTAATATAAGATAGTATAATATAAAAAGTGCTAGTAAGAGACAAAGAGAAGTGAACCGGTTGACATTAAAGTTGACATAAAAGAAAAATCATGAATAAACAAAATAACACAACAAGAAAAGTAGTGATAGATCCAATATGATGAGTGATAGATTCAGTGTCAACATCAGCATAGGAGCGTAGCATTGATATATACAGTAGAATATGAAGAATAAAAACAAAGAAAGGAGAAGAATATGATTACTAATTGAAAACAAGAATAAAGTAATAAAATTGTATCCTATCAGTATTAAAATGGCTCAATATTTTTAGATTAAAGACTTAAAACTTGTGGGGGAGGTGTGTGCTTGCACCATCGACTGGTTACTCCTCAGAGATGCAGGCTGAGACAGATCAGACCTTCAAGAGACTTAAAACTGACTGCTTCATTAAGGGCTTCAGGTGATACTCTTTTAAGGGTGATCAATGTGTCTCCTTTTTTAGGAGTTTCCGTTTTATGTCCCTACTAGTGATGAGCGAGCAGTAAAATGCTCAGGTGCTCGATGCTCAAGACAAGCAAATTGGAATACTCGAGTGATCGGTCCGAGTAACGAGCCCAATGTAAGTCTAAGGGAAACTCGAGCATTATTCAGGCGGCTCCCCCCTGCGGTCTGCAGAGGACCTAAAAATTGCCCAAATCGATGGGAACAGTGCTAAAATGACATGGGAACAGCATGGGGAAGACCCCTGGAAGCATCTCTGACTCCTAGGTCACTGCCTAAAAGTGTGCCCATCATAAGTGATCTTATACAACTGCGGTAATAATACAGACATTTTTGGCAACGTGACAAATATGAAACTCCATTTAAAATGGGCAAGACTCGTGGCAAGGGATGGGGAAGTGGATGTGATTCAAATGGTGCACGCAGAGGCCATGGGCAAGATGAAATTGTGTCTGCTGAGGGAGCACAACAAACACCCACATCATGAAAAAAAATTCCTGTCCCAATTTCTAGGGTTGTTGGTTGGATAGCAGATAAAGTTTCCAGTCAGTGTGCCACCACCACCTCCCTGTCTTCCACACGGTCCAGTCTCAGTAGATGTGAGTCTGGACCACATTATTAATGTCACGTACCCGCTCCTCAGCACGTGACTTGGGGTTACGCCTGCAAAAGGGTTAATCTCTCTCCTCTCACTCAATCCAGCACTCGACCTCTGTCCTATGCTGAAGGGAGCATCAATCACACCACAACACAGACTGCGCACCCCGCTTCACACACGCTGCCACCACCCACCGGAGTTCGGGCCGATGGGTCCCCTAAAGTAAGACTATCGGACAATCAACAAATCACACCCTTTCTAGGGTTATGTTGACGCGCCCCTGGGCCTGTGTCGCGCTGCGATGCGCACGCGGGAGCTTACCCGGAGCCGGATCTCTTGAGGGTTGTAGTCTCGTGGCGGCGACCCGGTCCGTGCCCAGGGAGTCAAACTGAGCGGCGATGTACTAGCAGTAGATGGTTGGTGACTACGCCACCCGTTGAATGCAGCTATGGAGCTGCCGCTGCAGGGCAGACCGCTGAGGCCGGTGGAAGGATGGTGCAGCGTGGATGGTATAACCCCCAACGGGAGGGGTATGGCCTCAGGGCAGCCGACGTGGATGATGGGGGTAGCAGGAACCACTCAGAGACGGTGCGGTGTAGTTCAGGGTCTTTACTGGTGACAAAGATAGACCCTCCCGGAGTACTTGCTAGTGATAGGGGCCTGGTCAGTCCTTGAGCAGATGGGATCTCCTCTGGCCAGGCGGAGTTGTAGGCCTTCCCAACTAACTGTACTCTTCTGGCTACCTTGCTAGAGGCGGGAATAAGTAGCCCACGTCCCTGAGTGTACCGTGTGGTGCTCACCCGTATGGCCGGTGACTCGGGGCCTTCTAATGGCTTCCGCTCCACGATGGCGGTGCTGGTCCCACGCGTGTGACCGTGCCTTCGGGCTTCTGGGCCAGAGGACCTGAAATCCTCTGCCGGACGGTTTCTGCTGCTGGGTAGGAGTTAGTCCCCACAGCCTCGGACTCCGGGTCCGGTAAGAAATCTTCTCAGTCAGGGCGAGCTCTGTAGCTGCCAGCCCCTGACTCGTTGTAACACTGCTCCCCACAGAGCTCCTGATGTTTCTTGCTATGCTGCTTCTCTTCTCTACTCTTGTTCTGTCTTCTTTCTCACTAACTCTGCCTCAGCCCCGGGTTTATATAGGGGAAGTCCTTCCCCTCCCAAGACTGGGCAGGAGGTGTGGCATGCACAGGATCCCTGACCAAAGGACCTCCCACCTGCTCTCAGACGTAATATCTCTATCACTGTGGCAACCAGACCCCTGGGGTGTCACATTCCCCCCTAGTGAAATTTAGTACTCCGGGACTAAACATATTTTTTTTAGAAAAACATAACAAGGTATAACAATAACAATACAATAAGAAAAACACATAAGATGGTTACGGCGTGTCCGCAACCGGGTGCAGTTTTGAAAAGCAAGGTGTCCATTTCACCAAAACAGGGAGACGTAACCAGGTAGGGGCCTGTCCTGCCCCGAGTCCTTAACAGTCTTTAGTCCATCCTGGGTTACGCTCCAACTATGTACAAGGATTCCCGGTAAATCCACCAAGGACTCCTAAAAAGAACTAGAAACACAAAATTATACACAAGCAACTATAAACAAGTAAACATTATAAGATAGCTTAAACATTTAGATCCTCCAACGTGCGGGTAGCTGGCCTCTAGTGGCCCTAGTGGACCTACGGAGCTGACTGTCTGGCCCTGAACTACAGGGTGTAGGAGCTGTCAAGGGTAAACTGGGCAGCTGTCTATGGGCCCTCTGGCTCACTAGGGGTATGGCAGGCTCACTATAAGCAGAGGGTTGATTTTCCGGGTCTGCTTGTGTGGAGTCTTCTGCCTCCTGGACCGGCTGTTCTTCCAGCTCTACCGGTTGCTCCGTAGGTTCTTGGGATGATGGTTGGAGGAAGGTGAGTACGGGTACCACAACTGCACCATTGACTTGAGTCCAAGACCGAGGGAAGTCCCCGAGCACGGTACTAACCATATCTTCCCTTTCCTCTACGGGTCGATGGTCTTCTTGTTCCTCTTCAGGGTTCCTCAGTTGTTCGGGACACTTCTTCAGGTGGTCCCGGGATACAATGGCTGTGGTTTCCCCTCCGTCTTTACTGATGGTACAGACCTTCGGGTTTTCGTGGCTGGAGGGCAGTACGGTGTACGGGTCCTTCTCCCACTGGTCGTCCAACTTGTGGAGCCGTCTCTTCCTCTTCAAGACCTGCTCTCCGGGTACCAGGGGAACAGCGGGAGCATACTGGTTGTAAGTTTTCTCTTGTCTTTCCCTAGCCTGACAGAGACTTCGCTCCACGCTCTCCTGTACTCTCCGGTACTGCTGCTGCCTCTCTGTGTCCCAGTCTGTTTCTGGTGAAGTGTCCTCGGGTGTCAGGACTCCCATTTCCAGGTCAACAGGTAACTTACCAGGTCTTGCCCTCATTAGGTAAGCCGGGGTACAGTTGGTGGAACCTACCGGGATGTGGTTGTATAGGTCCACCAGATCGGGCAACTTTTCAGGCCACAGACTGCGTTCTTCCAGGGGCAACGTTTTTAGAAGATCCATTACCACCTGGTTCATTTTTTCACAAAGTCCATTAGTCTGCGGATGGTAGGGTGTCGTCCTTATCTTCCGGCAGCCATACAGATTGCAGAATTCCTGGAAGACCTCCGCTTCAAAGGCAGGTCCCTGGTCCGTCAGCACTTGGTCCGGGTACCCGTGTGGACGGCAAAAGTGCTGCTGGAAGGCTCTAGCTGCTGTTTGAGCCGTTAAGTCCTTGACGGGGACGACAACCAGAAACCGGGAGTAATGATCCACGATGGTTAACGCGTAGACGTAGCCACTTCTGCTTGGGGTCAGTTTTACATGATCCAAGGCTACCAGTTCCAACGGTTGCCGGGTGACAATGGACTGCAGGGGAGTCTTCTGGCTGGCGCGGTCCTTCCTTCTCAGGTTGCACGGGCCACATTCTCTGCACCACTTCTCAATGGTTCCCCTCATGCCTACCCAGTGGAATCGCTCGCGCAGCAGGAACTCCAGCTTCTTCCACCCGAAGTGTCCAGCTCCGTCGTGGTATGCCTCCATCACCATGGCTGCGTCTCTTCGTGGCACCACTACTTGCCAGAGTAATTCATGCGTCCGGGAGTTAACCATTCTGCGGCACAACTTCCCTTTGTAAAGGAACAGTCGACTCTTCTCTGCCCATAGTTGTTTGGCTTCCTCCGGAGCGTCTGGTTCAAGGCGAGCCTCCGGCCGAGTCAGCATCTCCTTCACCAGTCGGACGGCAGGGTCGCTGTCTTGCGTTTCCGCCCAGTTGTAGTGAGGTAAGGGGTTCAACGTAGCAGCCTGCTTACTCCTTACCCGGTGGGAATACTGGATAGTCCCATGACGGTGGAACGCAGGGAGTTCAATCTCTTCCAGTCCCTCCGGATCTTCTCCTTCGTCCGGCAGGTTGGGCATCCTGGACAGGGCGTCCGCGTTAGTATTGGAGCGCCCTGCCCGGTATTTGATTATGAACTCGTAGTTGGACAGACGGGCCATCCACCTCTGCTCCAGGGCACCGAGTCTTGCCGTGTCCAGGTGTGTCAACGGGTTGTTATCCGTGTACACGGTGAACCGGGAAGAAGCAAGGTAATGCTTAAAGCGCTCAGTGACTGCCCATACCACGGCCAGGAACTCTAGCTTAAATGAGCTATAATTCTCGGGGTTCCTTTCGGTGGGTCGCAGTTTTCGGCTGGCGTAGGCGATTACTCGTTCTTTCCCCTGCTGGATCTGGGACAGTACGGCTCCTAGCCCGATGTTACTGGCGTCGGTGTAGAGGATGAAGGGCTGGCTATAATCCGGGTACGCCAAGATTTCATCCCCCGTGAGGGCCATCTTCAGCTGGCGGAAGGACTCTTCTTCTAGCTCTTCCCATTTGAAGGGCGGCTTCTGGTTCTTGGCCTTCCGGGACTGGCCTATCAGGAGGTCCTGCATAGGCGCTGCCTTTTTGGTGAAACCGGGAATAAACCTTCGGTAGTAGCCTACCAACCCGAGGAACTGCCGCACTTCTTTTACGCTGGAGGGGCTTGGCCATCCCTTAATTGCGGTGATCTTATCGGGGTCGGGAGCCACTCCATCAGCGCTCACCACGTGTCCCAGGTACTGCACCTTTGGTTTCAGGAGGTGACACTTGGAGGGTTTCACCTTTAGGCCGTAACTCGCCAGAGCTTCGAACACCTCCGCCAGGTGTTTCAGGTGGTCCTCATAAGTTTTGGAGTATACGATGACATCGTCCAGGTACAACAGGACCGTCTCGAAGTTTCTGTGGCCCAGACAGCACTCCATTAATCGTTGGAAGGTTCCGGGGGCGTTGCAGAGTCCGAACGGCATGCAGGTGAACTCGCTAAGTCCCATCGGGGTGGTGAATGCGGTCTTCTCCCGGTCCGCCTCTGCTACAGGAACCTGCCAGTACCCGCTAGTGAGATCCAAGGTAGAGAAGAAGTTAGCAGACCTTAAAGCAGCCAATGACTCCTCTATCCTTGGTAAGGGGTACGCATCCTTGTGTGTGATACGGTTGATTTTCCGGTAATCTACACACATCCTCATGGTGTTGTCTTTCTTTTTGACTAAAACTAGCGGGGCTGCCCAGGGGCTACAGCTATCCCGGATTACCCCAGCCTCCTTCATGTCTCTAAGCATCCCCTTGGCGTGTTGGTAATGTGCAGGGGGTACGGGTCGATACCTCTCTTTTATGGGAGGATGATCTCCCGTGGGGATGCGGTGTTCTACCCCCTTGACTCGCCCGAAGTCTAACGGGTGTTTACTAAACACTCTCTCATACTCTTGAACCACCCGGTAGACTCCCTGTTTCTGGTGGGAGGGAGTGGAGTCAGTTCCCAAGTGTAGTTGCTGACACCAATCCTCCATTACTTTCTTAGAGCCGTTACCTTCCTCCGGGTGAGATGGAGGCAAGGGTTCCACAGACTGTATAGAGTTTTGGTTGATGGTATATAATTTTGCTAGCGTGGCATACCGGGGCAGGTACACTTCCCTCTCCCCGATATTGATTATGCGAACGGGCACCCTCCCATGGCGTACATTGACCACCCCCCGTGCTGTCAAAATGGTGGGCCTACTGTCTGAGTAAACTGGTTCTACCATTGCCTGGTAATCTCTACCTCTCAGACCAATAGCTGCCCGGCACCAAATCATCATTTCGCTTTTTGGGGGCATGGCAATAGGGAAAGGGTCACACATTCTTACGCTACCAATCTCACCGCCGGAGAGTTCCACCTGTTGCCGTCGCATCAGTGCCCGGATCTCTTTCTGGAGCACTCGCTGCTCGCCGGAGCTGGCGTTCTTGGCAACCTGCTGTAGAAGGAAAATCACCTCTGCAAGACAATTCTCAATTACATTAGTTCCTAGAGTTATTTTTGGGTGGCTCTCATGTTTGTCAATGTCTACAATGATCAGTCCCTGTGCTGCCAGTTCGACTCTACCGATTTTGATGGTCACCTCTTTAAATCCGATCTGTGGCACGGGCTGGCCATTGCTGGCGATGATACTCAAGTCGTCGTCAGGGTAGCGGGTAATATCCGAGTCATTCCAGTACTGCTTAAAGAGCACGTACGGGATAGTGGTGACCTGTGACCCGGTGTCCAGTAGGGCACTCATGGGAATGCCATCCAGTACCACAGGCAAGACTGGACGTCCTCCCACATATCTGTCGCGCCAGTTCGATGGGCCTGGTGATCTTTTTCCTGGGGGTTGGCCCTCTACCCCAGGTTGTGCCCGTTTAAAGAACAGTACCTTTCCATATGTCCGGGTTGATTGCAGCGGCGGCAGATGGGTCGTCCGTCCTCGCTGTATCGGTCACTGGGTCTTCCTCTGGCCGGTGGGGTCCTCTTTGGTCGACGCCACGGGATGTCCTCCGGTCCGGATGCCAGCTGGATCTTCCCTGGGGTGGAAACCTGTAAAGACTGCACAGTTCGGGTTAGCGCAGCAACGCTCTTAGCTAGCTCTTGGACCTGATGGCGTAGGTCTGGAGCCGGGTCATTGTCCAAAGCCTGCGCATCAGCTCCCACAGGCCCTGCCGACAAGGGCGCCGCCTCCTGGTGGTAAGTGATAGCTGGGCGCCTGTGGGTCACAACGCCACCCGGTGCCGGTTCTCGGAGCACCCGGATGGCTCTGTCCTTGAACTGTGCAAAGTCCAGATGGGGATCCTGTAAGGCCATTGCCCGCAACTGGGTTCGGTGGGCATTGCAATATAAACCCTCTATAAATTGTTCAGTCAACAGCCTGTCCTCGTTTCCCACCCCATCAGGGTCGGTCTGCTTTATGGCCCTCAGGGCCTCTTGTAGGTTTAGTGCATAGTCCCTTATACTCTCATGCGCTCGCTGCTTGCACCCGTAGAATCTAAGCTTAATCTTGGCTGAGGTGCGGGTATCAAAGGTGTCCTTCAGCCGGGTTAGTATCCCTGCGACAGTCTTCCTCCCAGGTGGCCAGGATTTTACTTCCCTTTTGGCTGCCCCAGTTATTTGGGCCACCAGGATGCTCACTTTTTGCTCTTCTGTGAGGGGGTACACCTGGAAGAGGCTATCCAGCTTTTCTCTAAAGTCATGCAGGGTATGTGACTCCCCTGAGTACTGGGGTAGCCAAGCTGCTCCCGGGATATAGGGCATGGTGAAGGGCATAACTGCAGCAGCGGTGGCGCTGGTGGGGGTTGAGGCAGTGAAGCTCTCCTCCGTATCCGACATCTTCCTCCCCCCTAGTGGACCGTGGCCTACCTTGCGATGATCCTGTTCCGTAGGCCGCGGCTCCGCAGTGGATCGTCAGGGTTGAGGACCTTCCGTCGCGCTCCGGTGACGTCGGCGTCTGCTGGGCTCCTTCCAGGACCTTACGCAACGTCCGGACGTGAGGCGGGGCTTCAGTTCTCGCGCGCTTTCGGAGTCCACGCCCCTCTTCTTCCCGCGCGGCGTCCTCAAGATGGCGTCCAATGGCGGGAAAACTCCACGGATGGCGGGAAGAAGGTCGAAGATGGCGCCGGATGGCGGGAAAACTTTGCGGATGGCGGGAAGAAGGTAGAAGATGGCGCCGGATGGCGGGAAACCTCCACGGATAGCGGGAATCTTCACCACTGGTAAGTTTGAACAGTCTTTGCTTTTCAGGCACGCAGTACCCGGTGGTTGCGGGCACGAGATCCTGCCGACTACGCCAAAGTTGACGCGCCCCTGGGCCTGTGTCGCGCTGCGATGTGCACGCGGGAGCTTACCCGGAGCCGGATCTCTTGAGGGTTGTAGTCTCGTGGCGGCGACCCGGTCCGTGCCCAGGGAGTCAAACTGAGCGGCGATGTACTAGCAGTAGATGGTTGGTGACTACGCCACCCATTGAATGCAGCTATGGAGCTGCCGCTGCAGGGCAGACCGCTGAGGCCGGTGGAAGGATGGTGCAGCGTGGATGGTATAACCCCCAACGGGAGGGGTATGGCCTCAGGGCAGCCGACGTGGATGATGGGGGTAGCAGGAACCACTCAGAGACGGTGCGGTGTAGTTCAGGGTCTTTACTGGTGACAAAGATAGACCCTCCCGGAGTACTTGCTAGTGATAGGGGCCTGGTCAGTCCTTGAGCAGATGGGATCTCCCCTGGCCAGGCGGAGTTGTAGGCCTTCCCAACTAACTGTACTCTTCTGGCTACCTTGCTAGAGGCGGGAATAAGTAGCCCACGTCCCTGAGTGTACCGTGTGGTGCTCACCCGTATGGCCGGTGACTCGGGGCCTTCTAATGGCTTCCGCTCCACGATGGCGGTGCTGGTCCCACGCGTGTGACCGTGCCTTCGGGCTTCTGGGCCAGAGGACCTGAAATCCTCTGCCGGACGGTTTCTGCTGCTGGGTAGGAGTTAGTCCCCACAGCCTCGGACTCCGGGTCCGGTAAGAAATCTTCTCAGTCAGGGCGAGCTCTGTAGCTGCCAGCCCCTGACTCGTTGTAACACTGCTCCCCACAGAGCTCCTGATGTTTCTTGCTATGCTGCTTCTCTTCTCTACTCTTGTTCTGTCTTCTTTCTCACTAACTCTGCCTCAGCCCCGGGTTTATATAGGGGAAGTCCTTCCCCTCCCAAGACTGGGCAGGAGGTGTGGCATGCACAGGATCCCTGACCAAAGGACCTCCCACCTGCTCTCAGACGTAATATCTCTATCACTGTGGCAACCAGACCCCTGGGGTGTCACAATGTGTTCTTTAGCGAATACAAGATTCAGGCTTATTAAAGTTTTAAGCTTTAATAGAAAAGGTACAGTGCTTATAATAAAAAGATGTAAAAAAATAGAAATAAAAAGTGATATACAGATATTCAAACAGTATGAAAATAAACAGGAGAACTTACAGAACCCTAAACTTGGTCTTCTGTAGCCCGATGGGGAAGGCGGAAATATGGGATGATGATCACAGCAGTGCTCGGCTGCCCCATCTCTGTGACACAAGATTTTAGCCTGGAGGATCCAGTTATAGACCCAGACTGGGGGTCAGATTTCTACACCAGCCTTCCATTTAAACATTCTAATTCTGGGTCTATGATTGGACCCTCAGTAATTTAGCCGTGCATATATTATGTTGTACAAATGTTCCTTGTCCCTCTAACTAGGTCTCTTGAACTTTGTTTGAAGTTCACTATTGGAGATGGCTTCTCTCTCTTATCAATTCTCTTCCTTTTTGAGGCTCCCTGTAGGTGTGATTTATTGCCCTGGTGGTAGGACGCCCCCTGGTGGTAGGACGCCCCCTGGGGAGACTGGAGTCATTGTGACTGGGAAGATGGCTTGTGCTTAGATTGTGACCTGTGTGTGTTGTTGAGTTAACCCTTAGCTTGTATCCAATCCCCTCAGATACATATTTCACTACACCTCCCCCCTTATGAACGTGCATGGGGGCTGACTTACAGCTCCCTAGCACGTATCTGTCTCCGGACCACCTTGGCGTGATAAGCCATCAGCGTTGCCGTGATCAACCCCTTTCTTATGTTGGATGGTGAAATCATATTGCTGTAATATCAGGCTCCATCTAAGCAATTTCCCGTTGTCCCCCACTACTCTGTTGAGCCAGCTGAGCGGGTTATGATCTGTGATCACGGTGAAGTTGCGCCCATACAGATAGGGTTGTAGTTTTTGCAGGGCCTACACAATAGCTAAACACTCCTTCTCTATTGTGGCATACGCTACCTCTCTGGGCAGGAGTTTCCTGCTTAGGTACAGGATTGGGTGCTCCTCACCTTGCTGGTTCACCTGGCTGAGAACGGCACCTAGCCCATAAGTGCTGGCATCTGTCTGCACCACAAACCTGCGAGTGAAATCTGGGGCCTGAAGAACGGGTGAACTGGCCAATGCGGACTTTAGGGCAGAGAATGATTCCTCACACTGAGGAGTCCAGGACACAATTTGGGGAAGCTTCCTCCTGGTCAGGTCCGTTAATGGCTTAGCCAGGGCACTGTAGGCGGGCACAAACCTCCTGTTATAGCCAGCCATACCCAGGAAGGACAGTACCTGTTTCTTGGTTCGTGGGGTGGGCCAGGCTGTAATGGCTTCTACCTTCCCTGGTTCAGGTTTTAGCAGACCTACCCCCACCCGGTGTCCGAGGTATTGTACTTCCCTCATGGCTACCTGACACTTCCCAGGCTTCACAGTCAGACCTGCCGTGTGAAGCCTCTGCAACACCTGAGAAAGATGTTCCTCCCAGGAGTTACTAAAAATGGCTATATCATCCAGATAAGCAATGGCAAACCCCTCAAATCCTTCCAATAGGTGATTTACCAGCCCCTGGAAGGTGGCAGGGGCATTCTTCATCCCAAATGGCATCACCAAAAATTCAAATAGCCCAAATGGCATTATAAAGGCTGACCTTTCCTGAGCTTCTTTGGTCATGGGTATCTGCCAATATCCCCTACTCAGGTCTATGATAGTGAGATACGATGCATTAGCTAGCTGCTCTAACAGCTCGTCTATCCTCGGCATGGGGTAGACAGTAGATGTAGTAAGGATGTTTAACTTCCTATAGTCTACGCAGAACCTGGTCGTGCGGTCCTTTTTCGGGACAAGAACTACAGGCGAGGCCCAGGCACTCTGGGACTTTTGTATTACCCCGAGGTTCAGCATCTCGTCTACCTGCTCCTTCATGTGTGCCTTCACCTCTGCGGACACCCGGTATGCAGACTGCCTTACAGGGAGATTAGTACCAGTGTCCACATGGTGAGTGGCTAAGTGAGTCCTCCCAGGTTTTTCTGTGAAGACTCCTGGTACCTCACTGAGCACCTCCATCAGCTCAGACCTCTGACTGTGGGAGAGCTCAGGGTTAAACTCTGCAGACTCCAGGGACTCCATATACTGAGCCCCAGCCCCCACATCTAGTAACACATCAGCCTCCCCCTCTTCAGGTATGCTACAGACAGGTAAGACACAAGTCTCCCTGTCATGATGAGCCTTCAACATATTGACATGAAATACTTTGCGATGCTTTGCAGGTTCATCTAGAGTCACCACATAGTTAACATCATTTAGCAGCTTGTGCACAGTGTATGGTTCCTCCCATGCGGCCTGTAGTTTGTTCTGTAACATAGGGACCAACACCCAAACCTTTTGCCCCTCTTCATAGGCCCTCAGTCTGGCATTACGGTCATACCAGACCTTCTGGTTGATTTGGGCCTGGGTTGCATTCTCATGGGCAAGGTTGCTTAGTTTTTGCATTCTGTCCCGGAGTCGCAGTACATATTCAACCACTGGGACTCCTGTAGTGTTGGGATCACCCTCCCAACAGTCCTTAATCAAGTCCAGGGGTACTCTGACCCTCCACCCATAAACCAGTTCGAAGGGGGAGAATCCTATGGAGTCCTGGGGTACCTCTCAGTACGCAAACAACAGATGAGGAAGGAAACGCTCCCAGTCCCTTACTTCAGTCTCCACCAGCATTTTCAGCATTTGTTTTAATGTCCCGTTGAAACGTTCACAGAGTCCATTTGTTTGGGGATGATAAGCGCTGGCACCTGTATTTTTTCGCAGAGACTCTCCATCAAGTTGGACATGAATTGGGTTCCCTGATCGGTTAACATCTCCCTGGGAAAACCCACACGAGAAAACACAGTCAGTAAAGCATCCGCCACCTTGTCCGCTTGGATGGAGGATAGTGCCACAGCCTCTGGATATCGTGTAGCATAGTCCACCACTGTGAAGATATACTTTTTGCCCGAGCTGCTAGGTATTGCAAGTGGCCCTATTATATCCACAGCCACTCGCTGGAATGGCTCATCAATCACTGGCAGGGGTATCAATGGGGCTTTCTGTATAGTCCCAGACTTTCCGACCCTCTGACACACTACACAGGATCGACAGTAGTTGGCTACATCCATCCCCATCTTTGGTCAATAAAAGTTATGAGCAAGGCGAGCTTTAGTTTTTTGTACTCCAAGGTGTCCGGCCAGAGGAATTTCATGAGCAATTCTCAATAATTGTTCCCTAAACAGATAAGGAACCATCAGTCGCTTTTCACAGTCCCAATGTTCTGTGTTATCAATGGGGAGAGTCTCTTTATACCGTCTGCCCTGCTCCCAGTAGATTCTCTCTTTGTCAGAAGCAGTAGGGGGTTGGTCAGCAAGACATCGGAGCTTCTCCAGACTGGCATCTGTCAGCAGGGCCTCCTGGAAGCTCAGGCTGTCAGTCTGCAGGCCCTGGCCTAGTGTGAACACCAGTCTCTGGTCAGAAGCAGAGTCCTCTGGGTCTGTGGTCAGGGACCTCGGTGGATCTGGCATGTGAGGGGGCTCCTGGGCCAGAGGAGGGCCCTCCTGTTCTGGCAGTTCTATCTGAGACTCATCCTCTAGTCTCTGGGGTTGAGTCTGAGCCGCAGCCTGACTCCGGGTCACAGCGGCCACATACGTACAGTCCTGCACATGGGTACATTTTCCCTCTCAGCACAGGGTCTCAGGTGGGACATGGGCTTCCACCTTCTCAGTAGCATTTACGTTCAGTGGAGGAATATAGTGGAACACCATCCTTCCCAGTTCGGTGCCTAGCAGCACATTGGTGGGAATAGCCTCCGATACTCACACTTCCCTTACTCCCTTCCCTTCTCCCCAGTCCAGATACACACGGGCCATGGGCACGCTCGCTGCTCACAATTAAAGAGTAGGCATTGCAGGCGGAGCAAGGGACTATACAGGGTGATGCTACCCAGCCCAGCCTCATCTCATCTCAACTCGGATTGAGTGATAATGAGGAGGAGGAGGAGAACATGGTCAGTCGTCCTCTTGGTGAGAACAGGGAAGTCTTGGCTGTTGGCAGTCTGGCACACATGGCCGACTTTATGTTCTGCTGCTTTTACCTTTACCATCGCGTTGTACGCCTTTTAGGCATTACAGAAAACTTGCATGGCACGAGAGAATTCGTGGAGACAGAGGTTTGAGGTTCTGATTAAGGAGGATGTCAGTCTTAGATCAGTTGCAGAACGGAGGGTACAGGAGGGGTGATACACAGAAATGAGGGATGAGATATAGGCTGGTGCAGAAATGAGGACAGCTTGGTGGGTGAGAGAGATGAGTTCATTGTATATTGTAGTGATTGTTTAACCTAACCAGTGCAATGACTGGCACAGGGTAGAGGCGTTGGTGAAGCGGCTTGATAGAAATATGACCCTGGCTGCTGCACTCAGAAGGGATTGGAGAGGAGACAGTTTGTTTAGAGGGAAACCGATTAGAAGAGAGTTGTAGTAGTGAATAAGAGCGACAGTAAGAGTTTTTGCAGTATCAAAGGTGAGAAAAGTTTGAATTCTGGAGAAGTTTTTAAGGTGCAGGTGACATGAGCGAGTGAGTGATTTTCCACATTGAATAACGGAAAGTTGTGTCAAATATGACTCCAAGACAGCAGACGTGCCGAGTGGGAGTTATGGTGGCACCACGTAAATTGCAAGGAAATTGCAAAGTCAAGTGTAGGTAGATTAGCAAAAGCCAGATATAGGGAAGTTAGTAGATAATAATAATAATGGGAAGGACAATTCAAATAAATTCTATATTCTAGAATATTAACTGTCTTATCTGAAATTCTTTTACGGGTGAGGTATCGTAGTATGGACAGCGTATTACACCGATCCAGACAGGTATTATTGCCTTATACTGCGTGCTGCAGAAAATTTTTTACAGTCTATTCTATTCCCTATCGATAACGCTGTTAGATGCATTTGCAATAAGGACAGGTGATTCTAGATGGTATCACCAGCTCCAGATGAGTGTTCATTCTGGTTGCATAAATGTCTTCACAGTCCATAACTTTATTTTTTTTATTTCTTTTGCCTTATATACAAGTCAATACGCTGGAAAGAATGTTTCTTAACATTTTTCCTATTTTAGCTTGTTTTTTGCATGTTTTTTTTGTCAGTCCATAAAAGTGGCGTAATACTCAGGCAAAATTGTTCACAGATAAGCTATTTGTCAGCGGCCAACTGTGAATAGGTTTGAATGCACAATGGAGAGTAATATTTGACACACTCACAAAAATTGCTGGATTATTAGGGCAGTCATGTGGGATCACGTCTGATGACCACTAGTGATGAACGAGCACTAAAATGCTTGGGTACTTGTTGCTCATGTCGAGCACATTGGAATTCTCAAGTGCTCTACCCGAGCAACGAGCCCAATGCAAGTCTATGGGAAACTCGAGCATTTTTCCAGCGGACCCCACCCCAGCAGTCTGCAGAGGGCCAAAAAATTGCCCAAATCGATGGGAATAGTGCTCAAATGACATGCTCAAACAGCATGAGGAAGACCCCCGGAAGCATCTCTGACTCCCTGGTCACTGCTGTGAACAATGTTGTAGATTATTATGGCACTTTTACGGACTCACAATAAAACATACAAAAACGAAGCCAAAATGGATTTTCCTGGGAAAAATGTTAAGGAACATCCTTTCCAGGGTAATGACTTGTATATAAGGTAAAATAAATAACCAAAAACAAAAATGCTCCTCCACACCTTGGGCTATGTTCACACGTAGCATTTTTTATGTATTTTTGCACTTCTGCATTGCTTTCAACGGTGAAAAAATGCATTCACAGGTAAATGTAATTTTAACATTTTACAACCTTATCTGGCCATGTGGTGTGCGAGACATGATCAGACACATCCTGTTTCATTTGTGAAGGAGGGACTCTGAAAGTCACAATACCTATTTTATAGGGCCATCAGGGGGTCCTTATTATTCTTAAAGGGCCAGCAGTAAGCACTTGCTATTGTTAGAGAGCCATCAGCCGGCTATGCTTTGTTGTTCCCAGTATTAACGAGTGGGTCTCCTATACTGTTATTGCATATGCGGTGAGTACAATGGCTGCCAAAATTAGCGAAAAACCCCAATAACAATTTAAAGACACATAGAGGTGGGCCTCAGTAATGACATGTTTCCATTAGAAAAGAGTTGGTCTACCATACTGTTCTTACGTTTGCAGTGACTGCAACGGCTGCCAAAAATTTTGAGGCACTCCAATGCTCCTTGCAAGAGACGTAGAGGAGGGCCTCCTGAAAATAATGTTCCCATTATTAGGAAGTGGGTCTCCCATACTATGTGCTTATGCAGTGAATGCAACGGCTGCCAAAAATTAGGAGGAACTCCAATGCCCCTTGCAAGAGACGTAGAGGAGGGCCTTCTGAAAAAAATGTTCCTATTATTAAGAATTGGGTCCCCCATACTGTTTGCCTATGCAATGAATGCAATGGCTGCCAAAAATTTGGAGGCACTCCAATGCCGCTTGCAATAGACGTAGAGGAGGGACTCCTGAAAAAAATGTTCCTATTATTAGGAAGTGGGTCTCCCATACTGTTTGCCTATGCAGTGAATGCAACGGCTGCTAAAAATTTGGAGGCACCCCAATGCCCCTTGCAAGAGACGTAGATATGGTGATATGGTAGATATGGTGGTATAGGATAAGGATGAGGATAAGGAGGAGGACAAGATCAAATAGACAAAATCAGGAAGCGTATACCAATGTCTGGGTGTGAAGACAGAGATGCATCGGAAGAGAGTTAGACCTCCCAAAAAAAAAGACACTGGATTTGAGTTTATGTTATGCTGCTATCATTCACTGGTGTTGAGAAGTCTGGCCCAATCCAGCCCTTTTTTATTTTTATAATAGTCAGCCTGTCAGCATTTTCAGTTGACAGGCGGATGCGCCTATCGGTTATAATTCCACCAGCGGCACTAAAGAAACGCTCTGAAAAAATTCTAGCAGCAGGACAGGCCAGGACCTCCAAAGTTTAGAGAGCCAGTTCATGCCATGTGTCCAGCTTGGATGCCCAATATTTATAAGGCACAGAGGAATCACGGAGGATGTTGGTACGGTCGGCAAGGTAGTCCCTCAGCATCTTCCCAAACTTTTCTCTCCTTGTGAGAGTACCCGGCGCTTCAAGGCCTGTGCGATGGTAGGGTCTGAGGAAATGGTCCCGGAACTTTGACAGTGTTCCCCTGCCTCTGCTGCATTGGATGCGTCTCTCTCTCACCTGTACTCCTTGGTTATCCAACGAACTGGGATCTTTGCCTCCAGCGTTTTCAGATGGGAATTTTTTTAATAATTCGGCAACAAGGGCCTTCTGGAACTGCTCCAATTTAATTGGCCTGTCCGGTTTGGGAATAAGAGACAAAAAGCTTTCCTTGTAACGTGGG
Source organism: Phyllobates terribilis (assembly GCF_046119375.1). Classification (NCBI taxonomy): domain Eukaryota; kingdom Metazoa; phylum Chordata; class Amphibia; order Anura; family Dendrobatidae; genus Phyllobates; species Phyllobates terribilis. The sequence goes on from NW_027362766.1 coordinate 14,559,535, forward strand.
ACTAGAAGTGTCACCTAGTAATTAGTGTTGAGCCACCCTCGCAGTGTTCGGGTTCGGTTCGGTTCGTCGAACACCGGGATGTTCGAGGAACTGTTCGTCGAACTGTTTGTCGAACACTTTAGAACACCGTTAAAACCAATGGCAGGCAAACAAAAACACATAGAAACACATAGAAAACACCTTCAAAGGTGTCCAAAAACTGACAAACTGCTCAGAAGACGCTCTCTTTAAAAAAGCCGTCCGGCAATTCAGCAGTGGCATACACCGGTACCCGACAATTTAGACAAGAAGGAATAGAGCATCACACATAGATTAGATAAATAGAAACATGTCAGTCACATATATAAGAAGTACAGTGACAGTGTTGATTACTGTACTTGTCATTTAGTGTTAAAATAAAGGATTTATTAAAAAAAAAATTGGCGTGGAGTTCCCTGTAATTTTAGTCTCTAGCGGAGGTTAAGTAGACGGCTGGGGCAGATGTTTGAAGCCTGGGAAGGGGGTAATAACCATAGAGCTTCCCAGGCTACTAATATCAGCCCCAGCTGAATACCTAGCCTTTACTAGCTATTAAAATGGGGGACCCCCCCAAAAAAAATAACGTGGGGTCCCCCCTATTTTAATAGCTAGCAAAGGCTAGGCAGACAGCTGGGGGCTGATATTAATAGCCCAGGAAGGGTGCCTTGAATATTGGCCCCCTCCCAGGCTAGAAACACCAGCCATCAGCCATCCCAGAAATGGCGCATCCATAGGATGCACCGATTCTGGCACTTAGCCTCACTCTTCCCACTGCCCTGTAGCGGTGGCAGTGGGGTAATAGGGCTGGGGTTGATATCAGCTTATAATGCCAGCTGACATCAAGCCCAGGTTAGTAATGGAGAGGCGTCTATTAGACACCCCCATTACTAACCCCATAGTCAAAGTTAAAAAAAAACACAAACACCCAGAATAAAGTCCTTTAATTGAAATAAAGACACAATTCTTTATTGTTCTAAATTAAACCATACTTACCATCACGCCCATTCCAGCTGAAGCCAATGTCTTCTGCAATAAAAGTAAAATAATAAAGTAACATCATCCTTACATTTCGATGGTTCCCAGGACAGCTCCAGCACTGCTACATCGAGATGACAGGCTGGACCGCAGCAGAACACTGCCATCCAGCCTGTCATCCCGCAGACACTGAGAAGCGCAGGCATGCTTGCGCTCCTCAGTGTCTGGCTGTGACGGCATAAAGATGAGCCGAGGTCATGTCCAATGAACTCAGCTCACCTCATGCTCGTCACTGACAGCGTGGGAAAATTCTCCTGCACTCAGCGCTTCAGCGTGAGAATTTTCCCACGCTGTCAGTGACGTGCATGAGGTGAGCTCATGTCCAATGAACTCAGCTCACCTATGGATGCGCCATTTCTGGGGCGGCTGACGGCTGGTGTTTCTAGCCTGGGAGGAGGCCAATATTCATGGCACCCTTCCTGGGCTATTAATATCAGCCCCCAGCTGTCTGCCTAGCCTTTGCTTGCTATTAAAATAGGGGGGACCCCACATCATTTTTTTTGGGGGGTCCCCCATTTTAATAGCTAGTAAAGACTAGGTATTCAGCTGGGGGCTGATATTGGTAGCCTGGGAAGCTCCATGGGTATTACCCCCTTCCTAGGCTTCAAACATCTGCCCCAGCCATCTGCTTAACCTTCGCTAGAGACTAAAATTATGGGGAACCCCATGCCAATTTTTTTTTTAATAAATCCTTTATTTTAACACTAAATGACAAGTACAGTAACCAACACTGTCACTGTACTTCTTATATATGTGACTGACATGTTTCTATCTATCTAATCTATGTGTGATGCTCTATTCCTTCTTGTCTAAATTGTCGGGTACCGGTGTATGCCGCTGCTGAATTGCCGGCCGGCTTTTTTAAAGAGATCGTCTTCTGAGCAGTTTGTCAGCTTTTGGACACCTTTGAAGGTGTTTTCTATGTGTTTCTATGTGTTTTTGTTTGCCTGCCATTGGTTTTAATGGTGTTCGACGGTGTTCTAAGGTGTTCGACGAACAGTTCGACGAACAGTTCCTCGAACATCCCGGTGTATAACGAACCGAACCCGAACACTACGGGGGTGGCTCAACACTAGTAATGACTGTCACTCAAAATTTGGACAACGCGAGGGTCACGGGAAAGGCAGCGTAACATAAACTCAGCCATGTGGGCCAGATCGCTAATAGGCAAGACTTCCAAGTGCTCACCAAGAGGACGACTGACCATGCTCTCCTCCTCATCCTCCTCTTTCTCCTCCTTGTCCTCAGGCCATCCACACTGAATAGACGGTATGACGGTTGTGCTGGTAATATTGTCTATAGCGCAGGAAACTTGCTCCTATTCTACTTCCTCCTCCTCTTCCTCATTGTCACCCAATCCACCTTTGGGATGAGATGAGGCTTGGCTGTGTGTAATCACCATGTATGGTTCCTTGCTCCATCTCATCGTGCTGAGCCTGCAACGCATCCTCTTTGATTGTGAGCAGAGAGCGTTTCAGAAGACAGAGAAGCGGGGTGGTGAAGCAAATTATGGCGTCATCGCCACTCACTATCTTGGTGGAGTCCTCAAAGATTTGGAGGATGGTACAGATGTCTGACATCCATGTCCACTCCTGAGGTCTTAGGTGTAGAGTCTGACCTGAATACCGATGGCAGTGTTGATTCTGGTAGTCAACAACTGCCCTCTTCTGCTCACAAATCCTTCCCAGCATCTGCAATGTAGAGTTCCAAAGCATTTCACACTAGTTGGAAGGTGGAAGCTGCAAACGCTGCTGAAGCATGCCAAGGGCTGCGGAAGCTGTAGGTGACTTTCTAAAATGGGCACACATGCATGGTTCGTGTGTGAGCCCGCCTAGCTTCAGAGCCGCCACCAGGTTCCGGCTATTGTCACACATGATCATGCCTGGCTGTAGAGTCAGCGGTGTCAGCCACAGATCTGCCAACTGTTTCAGAGCTATCCACAACTCTTCAGCATTGTGCGCTTTGTCACCTAAGCGTATTAGCTTCAGCATAGCATGTTGCTGCTTGGCCAAGGCAATGCTGAAGTGCTTCCAGCTGGTAACTGATGTAATTTTGGAGACAGAGGCTGAAGAGGAAGAGGAGGAGATGCAGGAGCTGTAGAATGTGATTGACTCAGGGCCGGTAATCCTCGGCACTGGGAGGACGTGTTCCGTCCCAGTGTGCCGTCAGCGAGTTGTACTGTCCCTGCCCACAAGCACTTGTCTATGTGTCCTTGGTTAGGTGTACTTTCCCAGTAACTGCAATGTTGAGGGTACGGCTAATGTTGTGGAACGCGTGCTCGTTTAATGCAGGGACAACACACACCGGGAGAAATAGAGATGGCTGGGGACCGAGTACCGAGGGACGGCCGCCGCCATTAGGTTGCAGAAAGCTTCCATCTCCAAGAGCCTAAAAGGCAACATTTCGATTTTCAAGCATGTGCGAATTTCTTAGTGTGGCCTGTGGGCCGATGGCTGCGTATTTGCGCTTGCGTTCCAAGGACAGGGGTAGGGACAACTGAACGCTGTACTAAGACAAGGACGTGGACCTTCTTGCTGATGGTGCTAGTTGAGAGTGTGCAACACATGCGCCATTGACAGGGGATTGGCGTGCAAGCACAACAGCGGAAGAAGCAGTGGTGTCACCCACAGACACTGTTTCTGGACCCTGAGTTTTGGCCCACTTAATCAGGTGCTTTGCTGCCATGTGCCTGATCAGGCTGCTAGTTTCGGAGGATGAGGGTGAGCAATATGTGGTCCAGACTCACGGCTTCTGAGACTTGACCGTATCTGGAAGCATTATCTGCTATCCAATCAACAACCTTTTGACACTGCTCTGTGTTTATTAGTGGTGTTCTGCAGTCCCCTAGTAATTGGGACAGGAAGGTCGAGCGACAAGATGTGGGTGTTTGTTATGGCACAATTTCAGCTTGCCCACGGCCTCAGCCTCTGCATGCACCATCACCATCACATCCATTTTCCAGTCCCTTGCCACGCACCTTGCCCATTTTAAATGGAGGACAATATTTTATACATTCACTACAAATGGCTGGATTTGAACCACAGTTATATGTGATACGTCTGACAGACAAACATGGTTTTAAATAGCTGGTAGCCTGTAGGTTGCTATTCTTCACAGTGACCTTGTGTGAATAGCTTTACTGACACATTGCAACAAAATGGAAATAGAAGCCATAAATGGCTGACTTTGGAATGCAGTTATATTTGATGCGCTTGATGGAGAACCACGGCTTTAAATAGCGGGCATGTAGTTTACTAATAGCATTGTTCACAGCGACCTCTTGTGAATAGCTTCACCGACACACTGCAACAAAATGGAAATGGAAGCCAGAAATGGCAGATTTTGGAACGCAGTTATATGTGATAAGTCTGACAACTCTGCATGTTTCCGGGATAGACTGTGACGAGCCTAGTGTCACCAGGTCTTATATAGACCCGAGGACGCTTTGCAGCCAGCCAATCACTGTAATGCCACAACCAACATGGCTACGGCAATACAATGCATGGCAGACAATCCCTGCATGTTCATTGGCTCTCTAAAGAGCGCCAAATATGCAGGGTGGGTACCCCAGCTCCCAATTGAGCAACCCGAAAATAACAGCCGAGAGCCGAGCTTGTCGAGCAGGGTGATGCTCGGGCGAGTAGTGGCAAGCATGCTCGCTCATCTCTAGTCCCCACCTCTAATTTCCAGAGAAACGTGGTCAATGCCACTTACTAAAAGTCCCTTTAGTATTACAATTATGGACTTTTAAAAATTTGTCTGGGATAATTTTCAATTTATCAGAATCTTGACAGGTGGATGCGTTTTTGATGTGTTCCTGGACACATATTTTAAAGGGTCTTGTAGTCATGCCTATGCAGATAAGGCTGCAAGGACTACTGGCGTGATAAATAACGGTCTCTGTATCACATGTGATATGGTTGACGATCTTGAAGGTTTTATTTGTTTTACAGTTTAAAAATTCTGTGGTTTTAAAGATGTATTTATAAGTAGAACATTCTCTTCAGGGGAAGTAACCCCAAAGAGATAGCGACCCTCAGGGGGAATGTAGAGGTTGCCGGTCAACATGTCTCCAAGGGTATGAAATCTCCACCATGTGACAAGGGGGACACTTAGTAAGTTGTTTCTGAAGATCCCTATCGGTAAGGAGAATGGACCAATCTTTAGAAAGAATATTTTTAATTGCTGACCAGTTTGCATTAAAGATGGTAATAAACCTAAGTGTCAAATTTTTATGTTTTTTTTTGAGTTAAATAGAAGGGTCTGTCTATCTATATTTTTTTCTCGAAAGAATCCTTTTCTCACATCGTGACTATTGTAGCCCTTTTATGGAACCTACGGGTAAGATCTTAAGCTTGGTCAAAGAACTTTTGATCATTATAGCAAATCCTACCAGCTCTCAAAAACTGACTATTGATTGTTTGAGCTGTGGAGAGTGCGAAGAGGTAGAATCATTTGTAATGCACATGTTGTTGGCTGTATTATACAGCTATCACCTGCCTGTAACAGCTCAGATCAGAGCCAACCCTCTCACTTGGAGTCTATCAAAGACTTCCATCTCGTCTATCAAAGGCTTCCATCTCAACCCAGAAACAAACATATACCTCTAAATAATATCTAAAGATCCCATCAAATCAAAGAAGTCAACCTACAGTGTACAAGAAGGAGCAATACAATCCAGAGTGTAAAACTACATCAAATATTATTAATAGATATGAAAATACATTGTAATTAGAACACAATAGGAGACCCATTGATTTAACAAAATCCATACATGATAGAGGACATAGATACAGAAAACAGAAAGGCCATATGCCCTGTAATAACCACATATATTAAAGAATGACCAATATGCAGATATGTAGAGGAGGCCATATAGATATATACCACATAGCTACAAAGTTATAATATAATAATTCTATGGCCAACCATGTCCATATTCCATATAGTATAAAATCACATATTACACTATAAACAGACATATAATATATACCTAAAATAGATGGCTAGATACTCTCACATAATGTAAATATTGTGTCTCATATCCCTATTAATATAAGTTACATGTGGTCACACCTCAAATTTTATTTTCCAAAAATCTTACTATATACTGCAAATACCAAAGGATCAAATAATCAAACTATCACAAGTTCGAGTCATCTAGGTGGACTCAAAAAATGTCTAAGAAAAGATATTTTTTAACTTTGCTTTAAAATATGTTAAAAACCAAGAGGTTTACATCATCTCCCTTTTCTTATTTCAAAAAAATAAAAATGCATAAAAAATAAACATATTTGGTTTCACCACATCTGATCTAACAAAATATAAAAACGATTAACCCATATAAAAAAATGAAACCATAGAATCGTTGTTCTTTTACTCATTGCACCTCTCCAAAACATGTAGTAAAATGTCATCAAATGTATCACAAAATGGTATCACTAAAAACTAGAACTGACGGCACAAAAAAGAAGCTTTCACACAACTCCAACCCAAAAAAAAAAAGTTATGGAGTTTAGAGAATGAGACCAAAACATTTTTTTTTTCTGTAAGATTTTTCAAGTTTTTCGTGGCATAATACGATCCAAAGAATGCCATTATTGAAAATTACACCTCATTCCTCATAAAAAAAAACAATGGTCGTTCAGCTAGGACAATTACAAAGGCTATGAGTACAAACGTTGGAAGTCAATGGAAAAGGATTACATAGTCATTGCTTATGTTCCTTCGCGAAACCATTGTAAGTCACAGATCTTCTTAGACAAGGTCAGATTTATGAAATTACCTTCAGACAAAACAACAATTACTGAAGGTGTATTTTCGAGTATGAAATTCCTCGAATAGTTTTGGGAGAGACTGAAATTTGACCCTAGAGAATAAAGGTAAAGCTTTGATACCTTAGACAGCAAACAAGGATATACTATTCTCTAAGAGAATAAAATATTCATTACATGAAAACTCCATTTCAATGGCAGATGATTGACAACCTTCTAGTGCAATGAAAAGATCCACATATAGTATTAATTCATTTTATTTTGTGGTGGGGGTGGGTTGAAATGGGGGGTATAAAAAAGCAATTCCGCCTCCACATTTTAGATTCTTAGTTTATACTACTAACAGTTTGATATACATAATAATATATGAGCTGAATCATCAAGATGTTCTACACACAAACGTGGATGAAGAAAGTGTATGCTAGAGTAAGATTGTATTAACAGGTGTGTGCATCCTAAGTAATTTGCTGCATTTCTAAGCTGAAGCCTGCCACTGCAAGAAATTTACTACAGTTTGGAGAACATTTCAGCTATAGTTTCAGTCATTTTTTTATTTGCTGGCTGCGCTTGGCAAAGTCCCCTCCTGACTAATCTCGACCAACTATTCGAAAAGTTGGCAGATGTGTCTTGGACTGGCATAAAAATGTCAACGCTTGGAAATTGTTTGCACAACTACAAGGTGCACAAAAAAAAATACATCTCTATGCCAGAATTCTGGAGAGAACTGTTTAATGAATTGTGACCATAATTTTTAAGGCTAGAAATAAGAAAAGTTCAGCCTGTTTTTTTTTTGTAATGTTGATCCAGAAGAAGGTGAAAATCTTTAGAAGACTAAAGGTAATTTTTCTTTTCTTAGAGAAAAAAAATCCTTCAAAAATTGCAATTTGAATCAATTGCTGGATGAACAAATCATCTTTAGTTAATTAATAATCTTATATTGTAATAGTATTAAAATCAAGAAATGCAACTAGACTCTTATTAAATTCTTTAGAATTTGCTAAGACAAATTCCGAGTTCCATAATGTGACTCTAGAATTTCTTTCTTTGTTGGTGTATAAACTGCCTTTGTCTAGATGTTGTGGATGCCCCTTTGTTATAGTTATACTCATATTCTATTTTACTCATTAATATATCACATTATACTTATTTTTGCTATTTCTATTGATGCTCTATCTCTATGATAGGGTCATCCATGTATCACCAATGGGCGTGCAACTCTGGCTACTTGCACTGAATCATTTGTAAGCCAACTGTGTCCTTCAGACTCCATCTAGCTTTGACTATAAAGTATGTCTCATGCCAAGCCTATAGGACAACACTGTCAATAACTAACTATACAATTTCTTTGAAATATTACATAATAATGCCAACATACATTACAAAGTGATGACTGGACTTTACTGATATCATTTTGTTACTTTTTTCCTCAGGAATGCATTCACTATGTATGTAGGACAAGACACCATCGTGCCAAAACCTGACCCAACTGTGTCGATAGGACAAAGATACGGATTAAGCGTTCTCGATGTGTCAAAAATTAACAAGCTATATAATTGTAGTAAGCATCCAAGATTAAGCAAAGACATTTACTTTATTTTTCTGTCCAATTAGCCAAATGCAACGAATTTTCTAAAAAAAGTCAAATTTCACAATTATTTTTTGGGGTCTTTTTTTTCACCATGTTCACTATACAGTAAAACTGACCTAACAATATGATTCTCCAGGTCAGTATAATGATACAGATATCAAAGATGTATTTTTTTTTTTTTTATAAAAAAAAAAGGTGAAAAAAAACCCCGGAAATTTTGAAAAAAAAAATTTTTTTGCTTGTGTCACCATTTTCCGAGATCCGTAATGTTTTCACAGCTTATTTTTTGCACCCTGTGCTGATGTTTTTATTGATACCATGATAGTAGCACCATGATCGCCTATTATTGCACTTTATTCCAGTGTTGCGATGACCAAAGAACTGAAATTCTGGCGTTTCTATTTTTTTTTCCATTACTCTGTTTACCGATTGGATTCATTTATATCATATTTTGATGACTCTGACTTTTACTGATGCAGCAATACCAAATATGTGAGTTTTATTTACTTTAATTGAGGAGATGATGGTGATTTGAACTTTTATTTTTTGTTATTTTTTTCAGATTTTTTTAAAATATTATTTTTTCACTGTTTTACTGTTCTTGTTAATCCACGGTTAGGGACTAGTGTTGAGCATTCCGATACTGAAATATCGGGTATCGGAGTTCCGATACTGAGCTCCGATACTTTTAGAATATCGAATACTGGAATCGGAAGTTCCCATAATGCCTGCGCTCTGCAGTGTCTCTGAAGGATGACAAGCTGGATGGCAGCGCTCAGCTTACTGTACTTGTCATTTAATGTTAAAGGATTTATTAAAAAAAATATTAGTGTTTTCATGCACCGTCTCTTTAAAAAAGCCGGCCGACAATTCAGCATCGGTACCCGACAATATAGAATAGAAAGAATAGAGCATCACACATAGATTAGATAGATAGAAACATGTCAGTCACATATATAATAAGTACAGTGACAGTGTTGATTACTGTACTTGTCATTTAGTGTTAAAATAAAGGATTTATTAAAAAAAAAATTGGCGTGGGGTTCCCCGTAATTTTAGTCTCTAGCGGAGGTTAAGCAGACGGCTGGGGCAGATGTTTGAAGCCTGGGAAGGGGGTAATAGCCACGGAGCTTCCCAGGCTACTAATATCAGCCCCCAGCTGAATACCTAGCCTTTACTAGCTATTAAAATGGGGGACCCCCCAAAAAATGACGTGGGGTCCCCCCTATTTTAATAGCTATCAAAGGCTAGGCAGACAGCTGGGGGCTGATATTAATAGCCCAGGAAGGGTGCCATGAATATTGGCCCCCTCCCAGGCTAGAAACACCAGCCGTCAGCCGCCCCAGAAATGGCGCATCCATAGGATGCGCCAATTCTGGCACTTAGCCTCGCTCTTCCCACTGCCCTGTAGCGGTGGCAGTGGGGTAATAGGGCTGGGGTTGATGTCAGCTTATAATGCCAGCTGACATCAAGCCCAGGTTAGTAATGGAGAGGCGTCTATAAGACACCCCCATTACTAACCCCATAGTCAAAGGTAAAAAAAAAACACAAACACCCAGAATAAAGTCCTATAATTGAAATAAAGACACAATTCTTTAATGTTCTAAATGAAACCATACTTACCATCACGCCCATTCCAGCTGAAGCCAATGTCTTCTGCAATAAAAGTAAAATAATAAAGCAACCTCATCCTTACCTTTCCATGGTTCCCATGACGGCTCCAGCTCTGCTTCCCACGCTGTCAGTGACGTGCATGAGGTGAGCCGAGTTCATTGGACGTGACCTCGGCTCATCTTGATGCCGTCACAGCCAGACACTGCGCAAGCATGCCTGCACTTCTCAGTGTCTGCGGCACGGCAAGCTGGATGGCAGCTTTCGGCTGCGATCCAGCCTGTCATGTGAATGTAGCAGAGCTGGAGCCATCCTGGGAACCATGGAAAGGTAAGGATGAGGTTGCTTTATTATTTTACTTTTATTGCAGAAGACATTGGCTTCAGCTGGAATGGGCGTGACAGTAAGTATGGTTTCATTTAGAACATTAAAGAATTGTGTGTTTATTTCAATTAAAGGACTTTATTCTGGGAGTTTGTGTTTTTTTTTAACTTTGACTATGGGGTTAGTAATGGGGGTGTTTTATAGACGCCTCTCCATTACTAACCTGGGCTTGATGTCAGCTGGCATTATAAGCTGACATCAACCCCAGCCCTATCACCCCACTGCCACCGCTACAGGGCAGTGGGAAGAGCGAGGCTAAGTGCCAGAATTGGCGCATCCTATGGATGCGCCATTTCTGGGGCGGCTGACGGCTGGTGTTTCTAGCCTGGGAGGGGGCCAATATTCATGGCACACTTTCTGGGCTATTAATATCAGCCCCCAGCTGTCTGCCTAGCCTTTGATAGCTATTAAAATAGGGGGGACCCCACGTCATTTTTTTGGGTGTCCCCCATTTTAATAGCTAGTAAAGGCTAGGTATTCAGCTGGGGGCTGATATTAGTAGCCTGGGAAGCTCCGTGGGTATTACCCCCTTCCCAGGCTTCAAACATCTGCCCCAGCCGTCAGCTTAACCTCTGCTACAGACTAAAATTACGGGGACCCCCACGCCAATTTTTTTTTTAATAAATCCTTTATTTTAACACTAAATGACAAGTACAGTAATCAACACTATCACTGTACTTCTTATATATGTGACTGACATGTTTCTATCTTTCTAATCTATGTGTGATGCTCTATTCTTTCTGTTCTAAATTGTCGGGTACCGATGCTGAATTGCCGGCCGGCTTTTTTAAAGAGACGGTGCATGAAAACACTATTATTTTTTTTCATTAATCCTTTACACTAAATGACAAGTACAGTAAGCAACACTGTCACTGTACTTCTTATATGTGTGACTGACATGTTTCTATCTATCTAATCTATGTGTGATGCTCTATCTTTCTGTTCTAAATTGCCGGGTACTGGTGTATGCCGCTGCTGAATTTCCAGCTTTTCATGTAATATATTCTACATTATTCTTAGTTGTTTTCCTTCATGTAGAATTAACCTACAAGGAAAGAAAGGGTTTATTTTCATTCCGATATTTGTGTCCCATTGACTTGCATTGGTTTCCGGTATCGGAATCAACGATATCCGATATTTTTTGGGTATCGGTCCGATCCAATCCGATCCGATATTTCCCGATATCGGAAGGTATCGCTCAACACTGTTAGGGACTTGAAGCTGTGATCATCTGATCGCTTTTACTATACATAGTACATGGCAATGGTACAGTACTGCTATGTACAACGAAATTCATGGTCTACGATCAATGTCAGCTATAGGCTGGCTTTCACAGGAGAACCGTCATGACAAGCTCGGAGGTCTTCAGCAATCCCCTGCTGTCATGAAAACCCATCGGCACCCCGTGATCACATTATGGGCACGCCAATGGGTGCATAGAGTGACGCAACCCCCTGCCAGCGTGCATTAAATGCTGCTGTCAGAGATTGACAGCGGCACTTAACAGGTTAACATTTACGAGCGCAGCTCTGCCTGTGGCTGTAAGGCTGTGTGCCCACTATGCATTTTTTAAGAGTTTCTGCAGCGGCAATTCCAACGCTTAAAAAACGCTTGGTAGAAGGTCTGCCATGTTCTCCAATGATAATCCGCATGTGCTGTGCACATGCTGCGGAAATTTCCGCTGCGCATTATCATTGCGGAAAAATCCGCAGCACTACCAATTATTTTTCGTTTTCGCCGCCATTGACTTGCATTGGAACGCATAACATCCGCATGACTACACGTGCACATGCGGATATTAAGCAATTCAATGTGCGGATGGTAATAATATAATAATAATAATCTTTATTTTTATATAGCGCTAACATATTCCGCAGTGCTTTACAGACATTATCCTCACTGTCCCCATTGGGGCTTACAATCTAGGTTCCCTATCAGTATGTCTTTGGAGTACCCGGGTTTGGAGAAGAGGAGACTCTCCTCCAGACTCGGGTACCATAGAACCTGTTAAAAAAAGAATTAAAATAAAAAATATACATTATACTTACCTTCTGATGGCCCCGGTCTCCTTATTCGATGCATCCGGTCTCCCCGGCAGCTCGCGATGGTCTAAAAGGACCTTCCATGACGTCATTTAGGCATGTGATGGGTCACGCGACTGCTGACGTCGGCGGCCGCGTGACCTGTCACATGACTAAATGACGTCATGCCAGGTCCTTTTACACAACGGTGAGACACCGGGGAGACCGGACACATCGGAGAAGGAGACCGGGGGCCATCAGAAGGTAAGTATAAAATTTTATTTTTTATTTTTTACCATTCTTTTACGGTCACACTATATACGCCGGTTGCATGGGTTTATATAGTGTGACCAAGTTGTCAAGCACTTTCCAAGTGATGCTAAAATCGCTTGTCAACCCGCATGCAGAAATGCACTTGTCCCTGGCAGGAAAAGCGCATGTACAATCCGCATGTACAATCCGCATGTACAATCCGCATGTACAATCCGCATATACAATCCGCATGCGTTTTTTTCTGCCAGGGAGATGCAGAAACGCTCAGGAAAAATCCGGAGCATTTCTGCATTGTGGGCACATAGCCTTAGAGGCAGATGACAGCTGAATGACTCAGCCATCATCTGCGGGGAAAGATGTGGGCTCAGCATATGACGTAACTGTACGTCATATGTCGGGAAGGAGTTAAATGCATTAATATATTTTTTTAACAACAAGTTAAATTATCATCTATCTTTTTCTAATTTCTTTTTCTAATTTTAGATCTTTGTGCTACTTTGCTGAATACTATGAGTGGAACTTTCACATCAGCTAATTACCCCTCAGCGTATCCTAATAATTCCAAATGTGTCTGGTTGATCAGAACCCCTGGCGGTCAGGTAAAGAGCTTCATGGTATATTATGTCACCTGTGTGCCAATGAAGGTATAGCTGCCTGCTTTTGAGTGGAGTTTTTTTTGTGTATTTTTTAAAAGATTTGACATAGTTTGTATCCAGCTTTGTAAAAAACACTTACAAAATTACAGTTCCTTTAAAAAAAACACATTCAAAGATCACACTGCTAAAATCCTTCCTCTTAGAAGATATGTAAGTTGTGCGCCGGGGTGTGTTCTTCAGGATACAGCAAAGTTACGGACGAGAAAACAGACTCTTACACAGCTCACTCACCATAATTATTTTACTTAGTTATGTGGATGACTCAACCAGAAAATATAAAACATTCAAAACATTATGAAGACAGTCAGCCAGGAGGACCCTTGTACAGTTCAGCGTGACACCCACTGTGCCTACTACACTTTCTATAAATCTACCTACTGGCATGCCTGTCTAAGCCGGCCACCTGTTACCTGTTTACACCCTGGGAACTGGGACAATTATATGAGTGTAGCGTACAGTCTCGCCTGCGGTACAGCACAGTAGTTTACAATCTTATAATCAATTATCTCTATCCCCTAACCAAATATCCGTCTCCCGTCCTGATGTGACTTCAATGAACTCAGAGAAATAGTCCATCTTCAACTATATTGAAAATACCCTAAAAGTTAATCAACTGCAACAGCTATCGAAGTTGAACAATTGTCCTTTACTATAATGTTCCACAGAAACTCTCAGCCGCTGCTCTGGGTTCGGTGGGAAGCTTCCACGAGAAGATGGTGTTGGATTCCCCTCCAGCACATCCTCTCCCTGTTCTGAGTAATTGCAGAATGTCCCTCAGATGGGCACACATACTCTTCCTGTGTTTCACATCACTCAGTCTGTAGCCCCACCTCTGATCTTTCGCATGCATCTTACAGTCTTTCAGCAATGCTTAGGCAACAGCGACATCTTGTGACTGAATAACAACATTACTGCAGATAATCTATTTACAACAGGTATAGTATTACACTGATGCGGACATAGGTATACACATTTATACCACCCTGGTGAGCCCACATGCATCTTACAGATACACAATGTACCAGCTGATACTGACTGATGGCTTGTGCTCTACAGTCTGAAATATGAAGTTTCTGTCACTGACAGACATTTTGGTACCTAATTGGATCTGCTGTGGACACCTGGTGACCCAGCATGCACATAAGTAATCAGAACCTTCCCTGATCAATTATTCATCTTCCCCCTGTTAAATTAAAGCAGATCTTTCACCTGATTTTACAATGCAAACTGTATACATTACTAAATAGGTCTTATAGACCTGACTAAGCTGGTGTACTTCTATAGATTTTCTAAATAAATAAAGTAAGTTTTCGTGCCTAATAAGATGAACAATAGATGTAATAACATGTAAAGGATGGTACAATACATAATATTTTTTAGGAGAGAGGGGAGAATAAGTTTGAGGCAAATTAACTTAGCTTTGAATCTCACCAAAAAATTTGGATTTTGCTAAATATGACATTTTTTTGCTAAGAAAATTAATGGAAAAGAGCCAAAAATGGGTTAAAAAAGTACCTTGACTCTCACCCTTCTGGCCCCCCACTCAGATTTCTCAGCAATGTCCTCTTTGCCTCGTATAGTATATTCATAGGGCTTGTAGTGCCGAGTAGGCATCTGACATCACAATGCATTGACGTGATAACTAAGCTGTGTGTGAGCCAATTTCATGGCGTCAGCGGTTAACTCAGTACTGGAAGCCCCAGGGTAGAATGAAAATTCCAGACTCCCAACCAAACCCCGACTCATGCTTAGTCCCCCCTTTGCCTTGCCGATAATACAACAGGTACAACTGAATGGTGAAGGATCGGTCACAGCTTTATTAAATTCTCCATTCATTTCGTTAGAAAGGCATTTAACTTTTCAAACCAACTCTTTGCTGACTGCTCTGTGTCTTCACACCGGCAAGTTGGCCAACAACTCTCCAACATGTCCTTTCTTTATTTCCAGGCCACTGTGACTTGTAAAGTCTCAAATTGTCCATTTTGCCGTGTTCTCACAGGGAAGGGAGGGTGGGACAAATGCTTCCAGGACCAACGGTGAAAAGGAAGGAGGGTGGGACTGTTTATAAACCTATGGGACGGCTTGTGACGGCCATCCCATTCACTTTATTGGTCCCTTCGGGGACTTCCTCTTTCTCTGGCCAGTAAGGGGCAGAGGAGGGGACCACCAATTGCCACGGCCCGGGTAGGGGCCACCGCAGTCAGAGGCTCTTTCCTCATTTAGTGCAGCGCCTGCCATAAGAGCTGAAAAAAATGTCACACGCATGATGCCAGGAGGAACTGTTCGAAGGACCAGAAGGGCCGAGATGACTTGAGTAAATGTTTTTTTTCTCACTCTACACTTATTAAAGGGGTTGTGTGGTCCAAATCGATAAGTCTGTAGTCACTCTGTGTGACAGCAGACATCTAAATCCCCTGAATACACGCACTGTGCACTGTGAGGATTCACCAGTTTCTGAGCCAGGACCGGAGGGTATATATGGGTTATACATACTCCCAGCCAGAGCCCATCCAGTGGGCAAGGCCTTGCTTCCATACAATTGTATGGAGTGGGGCTGCATCCTCTAGTCAATCACGCCCACTGGACGGCCTCACCACTAGTTGGGGCACAGCCTCTCTCAATACAAGTATATGGAGCGAGGCTGCGCCCACCAGACGGGCTCTGGCTGGGACTATAACTCATACATATCATCAGGTCACGGCTCAGAAACCCGCGAATCCCCACAGCGCACAGTGCTTGCGCTGGGGGAATTCATAAGTCTGTAGTCACACAGAGTGACTGCAGTCTTATTGATTTGGACCACAGAACCCCTTTAAGCTCTGGGATCTGGAGAAATAAGGAACATTCAATTTGCATTGAAAAACTTTGATGCAAATCAAAATTCCTGGCCAAATACCAATGAACTGCCTAAAATTCCTGGCCAAATACAGGTGAGCTGCCTAACTTTCCTGGCCAAATACCAATGAACTGCCTAAAATTCCTGGACAAATACAGATGAGCTGCCTAAAATTCCTGGACAAATACCAGTGAACTGCCTAAAATTTCTGGCCAAATACCAATGAACTGCCTAAAATTCCTAGCCAAATACCAGTGAACTGCCTAAAATTCCTGGCCAAATACCAGTGAACTGCCTAAAATTCCTGGCCAAATACCAGTCTACTGCCTAAAATTCCTGGCCAAATACCAGTGAACTGCCTAAAATTCCTGGCCAAATAACAGTGAGCTGCCTAAAATTCCTGGCCAAACAACAATGAACTGCCTAAAATTCCTGGCCAAATAACAGTGAACTACCTAAAATTCCTGGCCAAATAACAGTGAACTGCCTAAAATTCCTGGCCAAATACCAGTGACCTGCCTAAAATTCCTGGCCAAATAACAGTGAACTGCCTAAAATTCCTGGCCAAATAACAGTGAACTGCCTAAAATTCCTGGCCAAATACCAGTGAACTGCCTAAAATTCCTGGCCAAATACCAGTGAACTGCCTAAAATTCCTGGCCAAATACCAGTGAACTGCCTAAAATTCCTGGCCAAATACCAGTGAACTGCCTAAAATTCCTGGCCAAATACCAGTGAACGGCCTAAAATTCCTGGCCAAATACCAGTGAACGGCCTAAAATTCCTGGCCAAATACCAGTGACCTGCCTAAAATTCCAGGCCAAATACCAGTGAACTGCCTAAAATTTCTGGCCAAATAACAGTGAACTGCCTAAAATTCCTGGCCAAATACCAGTGACCTGCCTAAAATCCCTGGCCAAATACCACTGACCTGCCTAAAATTCCTGGCCAGATATCAGTGAACAGCCTAAATTTCCTGGCCAATAACTCACTGCAAAAAATGTGGGGGAAGGAACAGTTAGTGATGAAATGTAATTTTATATTTTATTAATTCTCAGATTTTTTAATTTAGGTGGCGCTCCAGTTTTCCGCCTTTGATGTCCAATATTCAAGTTTATGTACTTCTGACTACATGAGAATTTATGATGGCCCCAGTAAATCTTCAGCAATCTTACACGATAGAACTTGTGGAACAGGATATGTTCCATTAATGGTGTCTTCAAGCAATCAGATGCTGGTGGAGTTTGTCACTGACGGAGCTACAGCTCTAACTGGATTTAAAGCCGTCTTCTCTGCTAGTATGTCTTATATTATATATTTAGAATTTTTTTTATTCTTATTATTTTCATTATTAGAAACAATGTTGAATAGAGAAAGTGAAAATATATAGGCCAAATTCATCATTTGCGGTGTTTTTATGCAAATTGTCTCTTCAGAGAGGACTAGAACTCTAGCACCGCCTACAGGAAGTAGGAATTCTAAAAAGTCAATATCGACTCTTTAACAAGCCTTGTCACATGACTTAGGAGAAAAGCCAAAAACAAAATCTCAATTTTCAGACATTGTGTTTCGGGGTACTGCCCCTCGTCAGTGCAATGTGTGAGATCTGGTTTGGTTGGGTGAGAGGAATCCAAGGGGTAATGTTTCTCCTTGTGGAGGTTGACATGTCAAGCCTGACAATACCCCGAATCACAGTCCTTTTAATATTGTTAGATAAGATCCTATTTTGCGCTTTGTCTCCTTTCAGTTTCTCCTTCTCGTTCTCCTCCTTCTGACCGCTCTTGGGTCTTCCTTTTCATTGAGTACGACATGGGTTATCATGCACATGAATGATGTTAATGTCATACATCATGCCCCGTTTAGTCCCTCAGGAGGTGATGCACATAATTGACATCAATGACATGTGTCAAGTCTTACGTGATTGCATGGGACATAGCCCAAGAGAGGACGGTCTCAAATGAGAAGAAGGCCAAGGAGGAACCATCAGAGCAGGAATCAACAACAGTGGGACAGGACTAGAGAGGGCCAAGGAGAGCTTTTGTATTTCTAACCCCTTCCGAAACTTTAGAATGTAACAAAATGGTGGCCAACCAAAATGATGGCCAACCAAAATGGTGGCCAACTGGCCCCAATTTCAGCAAATTGAATTTTTCCGATCTGAATAAGCCGTGTCGCTTATCTCTACTTATGATTTTCAACCAGCAGTTCATATGTGACTTTACCATGAACATTAGAGGAGTTGCACTACAATAAATATTAAAAATATGATTTATATTTAATGGCTGGGGGTCATACCACTAGGACCCTCTCATCAATCACTAGAATAGTTCGAGAGAAATTATTCTGGAGGACTTTCAAATAAGTGGTGGTCACCTGAGCCTCCTGCTATTCCATTCGATGTCTATGTGACTAATGGAGAAAACCGAGCACTGTTCTTCTCCATCAGCAACATAGTCTTTAAATGCAGTCAATGGTCCTCCTAATATCCCCTATCTTGTGGATACATATATCTAATGGTGTACTCACTTTATAGTTGTTGTCTTAGCTTAGAAAATTCCCGAAAAATAGGAATAGTCCATGATCTAGACATAGGTTTGTAACTGACTAAACTGCAATACTAGACATAGCCTATCGGTCAGAGTGGCAGTATTTGTGAGATAAAAAATATAACCTACATGTATTTGCTAAACTAAAAAATATAACCTACATGTATTTGCTAAACTAAAAAATATAACCTACATGTATTTGCTAAACTAAAAAATATAACCTACATGTATTTGCTAAACTAAAAAATATAACCTACATGTATTTGCTAAACTAAAAAATATAACCTACATGTATTTGCTAAACTAAAAAATATAACCTACATGTATTTGCTAAACTAAAAAATATAATCTACATGTATTTGCTAAACTAAGACAATTCTTTACTTATGAGGGTAAACAGACACTGACGTCTTCTTCCTTTCTTATTAATTCTTCTTTCAGTACAATGCGGAGGAGCATATTACTCCTCTTCGAAGACATTTTCCACTCCTGGATATCCTGCCAGGTACTACTCAAATCTAGACTGTGGTTGGGTAATTACAGCTCCCACCGGATACAAGGTGAGAACAAGAAGCAGATGAACATCTAATATATATAATTGTCTTATCCCGTCTGTCTGTCTGTCTGTCTGTGTGTCTGTGTGTCTGTCTGTCCAGGAAATCCCACGTCGCTGATTGGTCAAGCCACGGCCAATCAGCGATGCGGGATTTGAGAACAAGATGTCGGCCGTTAGCGGCTTACCCTCACCCGCTCAACCTCACACCCTCAGAAGCTCACCCTCAGACGCTCACGCTCTGACACTCACGCTCTGACGCTCAAGCTCTGACGCTCTGACGCTCAAGCTCTGACGCTCACGCTCTGACGCTCAAGCTCTGACGCTCTGACGCTCAAGCTCTGACGCTCACGCTCTGACGCTCACGCTCGGACCCTCACGCTCTGATGCTCACGCTCACACACTGACGCTCACGCTCTGATGCTCACGTTCACGCTCTGACACTCACGCTCTGACTCTCACGCTCTGACGCTCACACTCTGACGCTCACGCTCTGATGCTCACACTCTGACGCTCACGCTCTGACGCTCACGCTCGGACGCTCACGCTCACGCTCGGACGCTCACGCTCTGACGCTCACGCTCGGACGCTCATGCTCTGACGCTCACACTCACGCTCTGATGCTCACGCTCGGACGCTCACGCTCGGACGCTCACGCTCATGCTCTGACGCTCATGCTCTGACGCTCACGCTCTGAAGCTCACACTCTGACGCTCACGCTCGGACGCTCACGCTCTGACGCTCACGCTCGGACGCTCACGCTCACGCTCGGACGCTCACGCTCTGACGCTCACGCTCGGACGCTCATGCTCTGACGCTCACACTCACGCTCTGACGCTCACGCTCGGACGGTCACGCTCTGACGCTCACGCTCGGACGCTCACGTTCACGCTCTGACGCTCAGACGCTCACGCTCTGACGCTCACGCGCTCAGGCGCTCACGCTCACGCTCTGATGCTCACGCTCTAACGCTCACGCTCTGATGCTCACGCTCACGCTCTGACGCTCACGCTCTGACGCTCACACTCACGCTCTGACGCTCTGATGCTCACGCTCTAACGCTCACGCTCTGATGCTCACGCTCACACACTCACGCTCACGCTCTGAAGCTCACGCTCTGACGCTCACGCTCTGACGCTGACACTCACGCTCTGACGCTCACACTCTGATGCTCACGCTCTGACGCTCACGCTCTGGCGCTCGGACGCTCACGCTCTGACGCTCACGCTCTGGCGCTCACGCTTTGGCGCTCGGACGCTCACGCTCTGACGCTCACGCTCTGACACTCACGCTCACGCTCTGACGCTCACGCTCACGCTCTGACGCTCACGCTCTGACGCTTACGCTCACGCTCTGACGCTCACGCTCTGACGCTCACGCTAGGATGCTCACGCTCGGAGGCTCACGCTGACGCTCACGCTCACACACTCACGCTCTGGCGCTCACGCTCTGACGCTCACGCTCTAACGCTCACGCTCTCACGCTCACGCTCTGAAGCTCACGCTCTGATGCTCACGCTCTGACGCTGACACTCACGCTCTGACGCTCACACTCTGACGCTGACACTCACGCTCTGACGCTCACGCTCTGACGCTCACGCTCTGGCGCTCGGACGCTCACGCTCTGACGCTCACGCTCATGATCTGACACTCACGCTCTGACGCTCACGCTCTGACGCTCACGCTCTGACGCTCACGCTAGGATGCTCACGCTCTGACGCTCACGCTCGGACGCTCACGCTGACGCTCACGCTCACACGCTCACGCTCTGACGCTCACGCTCTGATGCTCACGCTCACGCTCTGACGCTCACGCTCTGACGCTCACGTTCATGCTCTGACGCTCACGCTCTGACGCTCACGCTCTGAAGCTCACGCTCTGACGCTCACACTCACGCTCTAACGCTCACGCTCTGACGCTCACGCTCAGAAGCTCACACTCTGACGCTCACGCTCTGACGCTCACACTCACGCTCTAACGCTCACGCTCGGACGCTCACGCTGACGCTCTGACGCTCACGGTCACGCTCGGACGCTCACGCTCGGACGCTCACGTTCACGCTCTGACGCTCACGCTCTGACGCTCACGCTCTGACACTCACGCTCGGACGCTCACATTCACGCTCTGACGCTCACGCTCTGAAGCTCACACTCTGACGCTCACGCTCTTACGCTCACACTCTGACGCTCACGCTCTGACGCTCACGCTCGGACACTCACGCTCACGCTCGGACGCTCACGCTCTGACGCTCACGCTCGGACGCTCATGCTCTGACGCTCACACTCACGCTCTGACGCTCACGCTCGGACGCTCACGCTCGGACGCTCACGCTCTGACGCTCCCGCTCGGACGCTCACGCTCTGACGCTTACGCTCGGACGCTCACGCTCGGACGCTCACGTTCACGCTCTGACGCTCAGACGCTCACGCTCACGCTCTGACGCTCACGCTCTGGCGCTCACGCTCACGCTCAGGCGCTCACGCTCATGCTCTGATGCTCACGCTCTAACGCTCACGCTCTGATGCTCACGCTCACGCTCTGACGCTCACGCTCTGACGCTCACACTCACGCTCTGACGCTCTGATGCTCACGCTCTAACGCTCACGCTCTGATGCTCACGCTCACACACTCACGCTCACTCTCTGAAGCTCACACTCTGACGCTCACGCTCTGACGCTCACGCTCTGGCGCTCGGACGCTCACGCTCTGACGCTCGGATGCTCACGCTCTGACGCTCACGCTCTGACACTCACGCTCACGCTCTGACGCTCACGTTCACGCTCTGACGCTCACGCTCTGACGCTTACGCTCACGCTCTGACGCTCACGCTAGGATGCTCACGCTTGGACGCTCACGCTCGGACGCTCACGCTGACGCTCACGCTCACACGCTCACGCTCTGGCGCTCACGCTCTGACGCTCACGCGCTAACGCTCACGCTCTCACGCTCACGCTCTGAAGCTCACGCTATGACGCTCACGCTCTGACGCTGACACTCACGCTCTGACGCTCACACTCTGACGCTGACACTCACGCTCTGACGCTCACGCTCTGGCGCTCGGATGCTCACGCACTGACGCTCACGCTCTGACGCTCACGCTCTGACGCTCACGCTCATGCTCTGACACTCACGGTCTGACGCTCACGCTCTGACGCTCACGCTCACGCTCTGATGCTCACGCTCTGACGCTCACGCTAGGATGCTCACGCTCTGACGCTCACGCTCGGACGCTCACGCTGACGCTCACGCTCACACGCTCACGCTCTGAAGCTCACGCTCACGCTCTGAT
This sequence comes from Phyllobates terribilis, assembly GCF_046119375.1. Classification (NCBI taxonomy): domain Eukaryota; kingdom Metazoa; phylum Chordata; class Amphibia; order Anura; family Dendrobatidae; genus Phyllobates; species Phyllobates terribilis. The sequence continues at coordinate 14,582,118 of NW_027362766.1, forward strand.
GCTCACGCTCTGATGCTCACGCTGACGCTCACGCTCACACGCTCACGCTCTGAAGCTCACGCTCACGCTCTGATGCTCACGCTCTGATGCTCACGCTCACGCTCTGACGCTCACGTTCACGCTCTGACGCTCACGCTCTGAAGCTCACGCTCTGACGCTCACGCTCTGACGCTCACACTCTGACGCTCACGCTCTGACGCTCACACTCACGCTCTAACGCTCACGCTCGGACGCTCACGCTAACGCTCGGACGCTCACGCTCGGACGCTCACGCTCTGAAGCTCACGCTCTGACGCTCACGCTCTGACGCTCACAATCACGCTCTAACGCTCACGCTCTAACGCTCACGCTCGGACGCTCACGCTCGGACGCTCACGCTCGGACGCTCACGTTCACGCTCTGACGCTCTGACGCTCACGCTCTGACGCTCACGCTCGGACGCTCACGTTCACGCTCTGACGCTCACGCTCTGACGCTCACGCTCACGCTCTGACGCTCTGGCGCTCACGCTCTGACGCTCACGCTATGAAGCTCACGCTCTGACGCTCACACTCGCGCACTGACGCTCACGCTCTGACGCTCACACGCTCACGCTCGGACGCTCACGCTCTGACGCTCACGCTCACGCTCTGATTCTCACGTTCACGCTCTGACGCTCACGCTGACGCTCTGACGCTCAGGCTCACGCTCGGACGCTCACGCTCGGACACTCACACTCGGACGCTCTGACGCTCACGCTCTGACGCTCACGCTCGGACGCTCACGCTCGGATGCTCACGTTCACGCTCGGACGCTCACGCTCTGACGCTCACGCTCTGATGCTCACGCTCTGGCCCTCACGCTCTGACGCTCACATGCTCACGCTCTGACGCTAACGCTCGGACGCTCACGCTCGGACGAACACGCTCTGACGCTCACGCTATGAAGCTCACGCTCTGACGCTCACACTCACGCTCTGACGCTCACACTCTGATGCTCACGCTCTGACGCTCACACGCTCACGTTCGGACGCTCACGCTTTGACGCTCACGCTCTGACGCTCACGTTCACACTCTGACGCTCACGCTCAGACTCTGACGCTCACGCTCTGATGCTCACACTCACGCTCTGAAGCTCACGCTCGGACGCTGACGCTCTGACGCTCACGCTCGGAAGCTCACGTTCACGCTCTGACACTCACACGCTCACGCTCTGACGCTCACGCTCTGACGCTCAAGCTCTGATGCTCTGACGCTCACGCTCTGACACTCACGCTCTGACGCTCACGCTCTGAAGCTCACGCTCTGATGCTCTGATGCTCTGACGCTCAGGCTCTGACGCTCAGGCTCACGCTCTGACACGCACGCTCTGACGCTCACGCTCTGACGCTCATGCTCAGACTCTGACGCTCACGCTCTGACGCTCACGCTCGGACGCTCACGCTCGGATGCTCACGTTCACGCTCACACGCTCACGCTCTGACGCTCACGCTCTGATGCTCTGACGCTCATGCTCTGACGCTCAAGCTCTGATGCTCTGACGCTCTAGCTCTGATGCTCTGATGCTGACGCTCTGATGCTCGCGCTCTGACGCTCACGCTCTGACGCTCGCGCTCTGACGCTCACGCTCAGACTCTGATGCTCACGCTCTGACGCTCACACACTCACGCTCTGATGCTCACGCTCTGACGCTCTGACGCTTATGCTCTGACGCTCAAGCTCTGACGCTCATGCTCTGATGCTCTGACGCTCACGCTCACGCTCTGATGCTCTGACGATCACGCTCTGAAGCACACGCTCTGAAGCTCTGACGCTCATGCTCTGACGCTCTGACACTCACGCTCTGACGCTCACGCTCTGACGCTCATGCTCGGACGCTCACGCTCTGACGCTCACGCTCAGACTCTGACGCGCACGATCTGACGCTCACGCTCGGACGCTCACGTTCACGCTTTGACGCTTACACTCACGCTCTGACGCTCACGCTCTGACGCCCACGTTCACGCTCACGCTCTGACGCTTACGCTCTGACGCTCATGCTCGGACGCTCACGCTCTGACGCTCACGCTCACACTCTGACGCTCACGATCTGACGCTCACGCTCTGACGCTCACGCTCGGACGCTCACGTTCACTCTCTGACGCTTACACTCACGCTCTGACGCTCACGCTCTGACGCCCACGCTCACGCTCTGACGCTCACGCTCTGAAGCTCACGCTCTGATGCTCTGATGCTCTGACGCTCTGATGCTCTGACGCTCACGCTCTGACGCTCACGCTCGGACCCACACGCTCTCGCTCTGACGCTCACGCTCTGGCGCTCACGTTCACGCTCACGCTCTGACGCTCACGCTCTGATTCTCACGCTCTGACGCTCACGCTCGGACGCTCACGCTCTGACGCTCACGCTCGGAAGCTCACGTTCACGCTCTGACGCTCACACGCTCACGCTCTGACGCTCACGCTCTGACGCTCAGCTCTATTGCTCTGACGCTCATGCTCACGCTCTGATGCTCTGACGCTCACGCTCTGACGCTCACGCTCTGACGCCCACGCTCACGCTCTGACGCTCACGCTCTGAAGCTCACGCTCTGACGCTCTGATGCTCTGACGCTCACGCTCGGATGCTCACGTTCACGCTCTGATGCTCACGCTCTGACACTCACGCTCTGACGCTCACGCTCTGACTCTCATGCTCAGACTCTGACGCTCACGCTCTGACGCTCACACTCGGACGCTCACGTTCTGACGCTCACGCTCGGATGCTCACGTTCACGCTCTGACGCTCACGCTCACACGCTCACGCTCTGACGCTCACGCTCTGATGCTCTGACGCTCATGCTCTGACGCTCAAGCTCTGACGCTCATGCTCTGATGCTCTGACGCTCACGCTCTGATGCTCTGACGCTCACGCTCTGATGCTCGCGCTCTGACGCTCGCGCTCGGACACTTACGCTCTGACGCTCGCACTCTGACCCACACGCTCAGACTCTGATGCTCACGCTCTGACACTCACGCTCTGACGCTCACGCTCTGACGCTCACGCTCACACGCTCACGCTCTGACGCTCACGCTCTGACGCTCAAGCTCTGATGCTCTGACGCTCAATCTCTGACGCTCACGCTCTAATGCTCTGACGCTCAAGCTCTGATGCTCTGACGATCACGCTCTGACGCTCACTCTCTGACGCTCACGCTCTGATGCTCTGACGCTCACGCTGTGACGCTCTGACGCTCACGCTCTGACGCTCATGCTCAGACGCTCTTGCTCTGATGCTCACGCTCGGACGCTCACACTCTGACGCTCACGCTCAGACTCTGACGCTCACGCTCTGACGCTCACGCTCGAACGCTCAAGTTCACGCTCTGACGCTTACACTCACGGTCTGACGCACACTCTCTGACGCCCACGCTCACGCTCTGAAGGTCACGCTCTGAAGCTCACGCTCTGAAGCTCACGCTCTGACGCTCTGATGCTCTGACGCTCACGCTCGGATGCTCATGCTCGGACGCTCACGCTCACGCTCTGATGCTCACGCTCTGACGCTCAAACTCGGACGCTCACGCTCGGACGCTAAGTCTCTGACGCTCACGCTCGGACGCTCAGGCTCTGACGCTCACGCTCAGACTCTGACGGTCACGCTCTGACGCTCACGCTCGGACGCTCACGCTCGGACGCTCACGTTCACACTCTGACGCTCACGCTCTGACGCTCACGCTCTGATTTTCACGCTCTGACGCTCACGTTCACGCTCTGACGCTCACGCTCTGAGGCTTACGCTCAAACTCTGATTCTCAATCTCACGCTCTGATGCTCACGCTTGGATGCTCACGCTCTAACGCTCACGCTCTGACGCTCACGCTCTTACGCTCTGACGCTTATGCTCTGACGCTCAAGCTCTGACGCTCACGCTCTGATGTTCTGACGCTCACGCTCACGCTCTGATGCTCTGACGATCACGCTCTGAAGCTCACGCTCTGACGCTCACGCTCTGATGCTCTGACGCTCATGCTCTGACGCTCTGACGCTCACGCTCTGACGCTCACGCTCTGACGCTCATGCTCGGATGCTCACGCTCTGACGCTCACGCTCAGACTCTGACGCTCACGATCTGACGCTCACGCTCTGACGCTCACACTCGGACGCTCACTTTCACGCTCTGACACTTACACTCACACTCTGACGCTCACGCTCTGACGCTCACGCTCTGACGCTCTGATGCTCTGACGCTCACGCTCTGACGCTCACGCTCGGATGCTCACGTTCACGCTCGGACGCTCACGCTCTGACGCTCACGCTCACGCTCTGATGCTCACGCTCTGGCCCTCACGCTCTGACGCTCACATGCTCACGCTCGGACGCTCACGCTCGGACGAACACGCTCTGACGCTCACGCTATGAAGCTCACGCTCTGACGCTCACACTCACGCTCTGACGCTCACACTCTGATGCTCACGCTCTGACGCTCACACTCTCACGCTCGGACGCTCACGCTTTGACGCTCACGCTCACGCTCTGACGCTCACGTTTACACTCTGACGCTCACGCTCAGACTCTGACGCTCACGCTCTGATGCTCACACTCACGCTCTGAAGCTCACGCTCGGACGCTCATGCTCTGACGCTCACGCTCTGACGCTCACGCTCGGAAGCTCACGTTCACGCTCTGACACTCACACGCTCACGCTCTGACGCTCACGCTCTGACGCTCAAGCTCTGATGCTCTGACGCTCATGCTCACGCTCTGATGCTCTGACGCTCACGCTCTGACACTCACGCTCTGACGCTCACGCTCTGAAGCTCACGCTCTGATGCTCTGATGCTCTGACGCTCAGGCTCTGACGCTCAGGCTCACGCTCTGACACTCAAGCTCTGACGCTCACGCTCTGACGCTCACGCTCGGACGCTCACGCTCGGATGCTCACGTTCACGCTCACACGCTCACGCTCTGACGCTCACGCTCTGATGCTCTGACGCTCATGCTCTGACGCTCAAGCTCTGACGCTCAAGCTCTGATGCTCTGACGCTCTAGCTCTGATGCTCTGATGCTGACGCTCTGATGCTCGCGCTCTGACGCTCACGCTCTGACGCTCGCGCTCTGACGCTCACGCTCAGACTCTGATGCTCACGCTCTGACGCTCACGCTCACACGCTCACGCTCTGATGCTCACGCTCTGACGCTCTGACGCTCAAGCTCTGACGCTCACGCTCTGATGCTCTGACGCTCACGCTCACGCTCTGATGCTCTGACGCTCACGCTCACGCTCTGATGCTCTGACGATCACGCTCTGAAGCTCACGCTCTGACGCTCACGCTCTGATGCTCACGCTCTGACGCTCTGACGCTCACGCTCTGACGCTCACGCTCAGACGCTCTGACGCTCAAGCTCTGACGCTCATGCTCAGATGCTCACGCTCTGACGCTCACGCTCAGACTCTGACGCTCACGCTCTGACGCTCACGCTCACACGCTCACGCTCTGACGCTTATGCTCTGACGCTCAAGCTCTGACGCTCACGCTCTGATGCTCTGACGCTCACGCTCTGATGCTCTGACGATCACGCTCTGAAGCTCACGCTCTGAAGCTCTGACGCTCATGCTCTGATGCTCTGACGCTCATGCTCGGACGCTCACGCTCTGACGCTCACGCTCGGACTCTGACGTGCACGATCTGACGCTCACGCTCGGACGCTCACGTTCACGCTCTGACGCTTACACTCACGCTCTGACGCTCACGCTCTGACGCACACGCTCACGCTCTGACACTAACGCTCTGAAGCTCACGCTCTGACGCTCTGATGCTTTGACGCTCACGCTCTGAAGCTCTCGCTCTGACCCTCACGCTCGGACGCTCACGCTCTGACGCTCAAGCTCTGACGCTCACGCTCGGACGCTCACGTTCACGCTCACGCTCTGACGCTTACGCTCTGACGCTCATGCTCGGATGCTCACGCTCTGACGCTCACGCTCACACTCTGACGCTCACGATCTGACGCTCACGCTCTGACGCTCACGCTCGGACGCTCACGTTCACTCTCTGACGCTTACACTCACGCTCTGACGCTCACGCTCTGACGCCCACGCTCACGCTCTGACGCTCACGCTCTGACGCCCACGCTCACGCTCTGACGCTCACGCTCTGAAGCTCACGCTCTGACGCTCTGATGCTCTGACGCTCACGCTCTGACGCTCACGCTCGGACCCACACGCTCTCGCTCTGACGCTGACGCTCTGGCACTCACGTTCACGCTCACGCTCTGACGCTCACGCTCTGATGCTCACGCTCACGCTCTGACGCTCACATGCTCACGCTCTGACGCTAACGCTCGGACGCTGACGCTCGGACGAACACGCTCTGACGCTCACGCTATGAAGCTCACGCTCTGACGCTCTAGCTCTGATGCTCTGATGCTGACGCTCTGATGCTCGCGCTCTGACGCTCACGCTCTGACGCTCGCGCTCTGACGCTCACGCTCAGACTCTGATGCTCACGCTCTGACGCTCACGCTCACACGCTCACGCTCTGATGCTCACGCTCTGACGCTCAAGCTCTGACGCTCACGCTCTGATGCTCTGACGCTCACGCTCACGCTCTGATGCTCTGACGCTTACGCTCTGATTCTCACGCTCTGACGCTCACTTTCACGCTCTGACGCTCACGCTCTGAGGCTTACGCTCAAGCTCTGATTCTCAATCTCACGCTCTGACGCTCACGCTTGGATGCTCACGCTCTAACGCTCACGCTCTGACGCTCACGCTCTGACGCTCTGACGCTTATGCTCTGACGCTCAAGCTCTGACGCTCACGCTCTGATGCTCTGACGCTCACGCTCACGCTCTGATGCTCTGACGATCACGCTCTGAAGCTCACGCTCTGACGCTCATGCTCTGACGCTCTGACGCTCACGCTCTGACGCTCACGCTCTGACGCTCATGCTCGGATGCTCACGCTCTGACGCTCACGCTCAGACTCTGACGCTCACGATCTGACGCTCACGCTCTGACGCTCACACTCGGACGCTCACTTTCACGCTCTGACACTTACACTCACGCTCTGACGCTCACGCTCACGCTCTGACGCTCACGCTCTGATGCTCTGATGCTCTGACGCTCACGCTCTGACGCTCACGCTCGGATGCTCACGTTCACGCTCGGACGCTCACGCTCTGACGCTCACGCTCACGCTCTGATGCTCACGCTCTGGCCCTCACGCTCTGACGCTCACATGCTCACGCTCTGACGCTAACGCTCGGACGCTCACGCTCGGACGAACACGCTCTGATGCTCACGCTATGAAGCTCACGCTCTGACGCTCACACTCACGCTCTGACGCTCACACTCTGATGCTCACGCTCTGACGCTCACACGCTCACGCTCGGATGCTCACGCTTTGACGCTCACGCTCACGCTCTGACGCTCACGTTCACACTCTGATGCTCACGCTCAGACTCTGACGCTCACGCTCTGATGCTCACACTCACACTCTGAAGCTCACGCTCGGACGCTCACGCTCTGACGCTCACGCTCGGAAGCTCACGTTCATGCTCTGACACTCACACGCTCACGCTCTGACGCTCATGCTCTGACGCTCAAGCTCTGATGCTCTGACGCTCATGCTCACGCTCTGATGCTCTGACGCTCACGCTCTGACACTCACGCTCTGACGCTCACGCTCTGAAGCTCACGGTCTGATGCTCTGATGCTCTGACGCTCAGGCTCTGATGCTCAGGCTCACGCTCTGACACTCACGCTCTGACGCTCACGCTCTGACGCTCACGCTCGGACGCTCACGCTCGGATGCTCACGTTCACGCTCACGCTCTGACGCTCACGCTCTGATGCTCTGACGCTCATGCTCTGACGCTCAAGCTCTGACGCTCAAGCTCTGATGCTCTGACGCTCTAGCTCTGATGCTGACGCTCTGATGCTCGCGCTCTGACGCTCACGCTCTGACGTTCGCGCTCTGACGCTCACGCTCAGACTCTGATGCTCACGCTCTGACGCTCACGCTCACACGCTCACGCTCTGATGCTCACGCTCTGACGCTCTGACGCTCAAGCTCTGACGCTCACGCTCTGACGCTCTGACGCTTATGCTCTGACGCTCAAGCTCTGATGCTCACGCTCTGATGCTCTGACGCTCACGCTCACGCTCTGATGCTCTGACGATCACGCTCTGAAGCTCACGCTCTTACGCTCACGCTCTGATGCTCTGACGCTCATGCTCTGACGCTCTGACGCTCACGCTCTGACGCTCACATGCTCACGCTCTGACGCTAACGCTCGGACGCTCACGCTCGGACGAACACGCTCTGATGCTCACGCTATGAAGCTCACGCTCTGACGCTCACACTCACGCTCTGACGCTCACACTCTGATGCTCACGCTCTGACGCTCACACGCTCACGCTCGGACGCTCACGCTTTGACGCTCACGCTCACGCTCTGACGCTCACGTTCACACTCTGACGCTCACGCTCAGACTCTGACGCTCACGCTCTGATGCTCACACTCACGCTCTGAAGCTCACGCTCGGACGCTCACGCTCTGACGCTCACGCTCGGAAGCTCACGTTCATGCTCTGACACTCACACGCTCACGCTCTGACGCTCACGCTCTGACGCTCAAGCTCTGATGCTCTGACGCTCATGCTCACGCTCTGATGCTCTGACGCTCACGCTCTGACACTCACGCTCTGACGCTCACGCTCTGAAGCTCACGCTCTGTTGCTCTGATGCTCTGACGCTCAGGCTCACGCTCTGACACTCACGCTCTGACGCTCACGCTCTGACGCTCACGCTCGGACGCTCACGCTCGGATGCTCACGTTCACGCTCACACGCTCACGCTCTGACGCTCACGCTCTGATGCTCTGACGCTCATGCTCTGACGCTCAAGCTCTGACGCTCAAGCTCTGATGCTCTGACGCTCTAGCTCTGATGCTCTGATGCTGACGCTCTGATGCTCGCGCTCTGACGCTCACGCTCTGACGCTCGCGCTCTGACGCTCACGCTCAGACTCTGATGCTCACGCTCTGACGTTCACGCTCACACGCTCACGCTCTGATGCTCACGCTCTGACGCTCTGATGCTCAAGCTCTGACGCTCACGCTCTGATGCTCTGACGCTCACGCTCACGCTCTGATGCTCTGACGATCACGCTCTGAAGCTCACGCTCTGATGCTCACGCTCTGACGCTCTGACGCTCACGCTCAGACGCTCTGACGCTCAAGCTCTGACGCTTATGCTCGGACGCTCACGCTCTGACGCTCACGCTCAGACTCTGACGCTCACGCTCTGACGCTCACGCTCACACGCTCATGCTCTGACGCTTATGCTCTGACGCTCAAGCTCTGACGCTCACGCTCTGATGCTCTGACGCTCACGCTCACGCTCTGATGCTCTGACGATCACGCTCTGAAGCTCACGCTCTGACGCTCACGCTCTGAAGCTCTGACGCTCATGCTCTGACACTCTGACACTCAAGCTCTGACGCTCACGCTCTGACGCTCATGCTCGGACTCTCACGCTCTGACGCTCACGCTCAGACTCTGACGCGCACGATCTGACGCTCACGCTCGGACGCTCACTTTCACGCTCTGACGCTTACACTCACGCTCTGACGCTCACGCTCTGACGCACACGCTCACGCTCTGACACTAACGCTCTGAAGCTCACGCTCTGACGCTCTGATGCTTTGACGCTCACGCTCTGAAGCTCTCGCTCTGACCCTCACGCTCGGACGCTCACGCTCTGACGCTCAAGCTCTGACGCTCACGCTCGGACGCTCACGTTCACGCTCACGCTCTGACGCTTACGCTCAGACTCTGACGCGCACGATCTGACGCTCACGCTCGGACGCTCACGTTCACGCTCTGACGCTTACACTCACGCTCTGACGCTCACGCTCTGACGCACACGCTCACGCTCTGACACTAACGCTCTGAAGCTCACGCTCTGACGCTCTGATGCTTTGACGCTCACGCTCTGAAGCTCTCGCTCTGACCCTCACGCTCGGACGCTCACGCTCTGACGCTCAAGCTCTGACGCTCACGCTCGGACGCTCACGTTCACGCTCACGCTCTGACGCTTACGCTCTGACGCTCATGCTCGGACGCTCACGCTCTGACGCTCACGCTCACACTCTGACGCTCACGATCTGACGCTCACGCTCTGACGCTCACGCTCGTACGCTCACGTTCACTCTCTGACGCTTACACTCACGCTCTGACGCTCACGCTCTGACGCCCACGCTCACGCTCTGACGCTCACGCTCTGACGCCCACGCTCACGCTCTGACGCTCACGCTCTGAAGCTCACGCTCTGACGCTCTGATGTTCTGACGCTCTGATGCTCTGACGCTCACGCTCTGACGCTCACGCTCGGACCCACACGCTCTCGCTCTGACGCTCACGCTCTGGCGCTCACGTTCACGCTCACGCTCTGACGCTCACGCTCTGATGCTCACGATCACGCTCTGACGCTCACATGCTCACGCTCTGACGCTAACGCTCGGACGCTCACGCTCGGACGAACACGCTCTGACGCTCACGCTATGAAGCTCACGCTCTGACGCTCACACTCACGCTCTGACGCTCACACTCTGATGCTCACGCTCTGACGCTCACACGCTCACGCTCGGACGCTCACGCTTTGACGCTCACGCTCACACTCTGACGCTCACGTTCACACTCTGACGCTCACGCTCAGACTCTGACGCTCACGCTCTGATGCTCACACTCACGCTCTGAAGCTCACGCTCGGACGCTCACGCTCTGACGCTCACGCTCGGAAGCTCACGTTCACGCTCTGACACTCACACGCTCACGCTCTGACGCTCACGCTCTGACGCTCAAGCTCTGATGCTCTGACGCTCATGCTCACGCTCTGATGCTCTGACGCTCACGCTCTGACACTCACGCTCTGACGCTCACGCTCTGAAGCTCACGCTCTGATGCTCTGATGCTCTGACGCTCAGGCTCTGACGCTCAGGCTCACGCTCTGACACTCACGCTCTGACGCTCATGCTCAGACTCTGACGCTCACGCTCTGACGCTCACGCTCTGACGCTCACGCTCGGACGCTCACGTTCGGATGCTCACGTTCACGCTCACACGCTCACGCTCTGACGCTCACGCTCTGATGCTCTGACGCTCATGCTCTGACGCTCAAGCTCTGACGCTCAAGCTCTGACGCTCTAGCTCTGATGCTCTGATGCTGACGCTCTGATGCTCGCGCTCTGACGCTCACGCTCTGACGCTCGCGCTCTGACGCTCACGCTCAGACTCTGATGCTCACGCTCTGACGCTCACGCTCACACGCTCACGCTCTGATGCTCACGCTCTGACGCTCTGACGCTCAAGCTCTGACGCTCACGCTCTGATGCTCTGACGCTCAAGCTCTGACGCTCACGCTCACGCTCTGATGCTCTGACGATCACGCTCTGAAGCTCACGCTCTGACGCTCACGCTCTGATGCTCACGCTCTGACGCTCACGCTCTGACGCTCACGCTCAGACGCTCTGACGCTCAAGCTCTGACGCTCATGCTCGGACGCTCACGCTCTGACGCTCACGCTCAGACTCTGACGCTCACGCTCTGACGCTCACGCTCACACGCTCACGCTCTGACGCTCTGACGCTCACGCTCACGCTCTGATGCTCTGACGATCACGCTCTGACGCTCACGCTCTGATGCTCTGACGCTCACGCTCACGCTCTGATGCTCTGACGATCACGCTCTGAAGCTCACGCTCTGACGCTCACGCTCTGAAGCTCTGACGCTCATGCTCTGACGCTCTGACACTCACACTCTGACGCTCATGCTCGGACGCTCACGCTCTGACGCTCACGCTCAGACTCTGACGCTCACGATCTGACGCTCACGCTCGGATGCTCACGTTCACGCTCTGACGCTTACACTCACGCTCTGACGCTCACGCTCTGACACTAACGCTCTGAAGCTCACGCTCTGACGCTCTGATGCTTTGACGCTCACGCTCTAAAGCTCTCGCTCTGACCCTCACGCTCTGATGCTCACGCTCTGACGCTCACGCTCGGACGCTCACGTTCACGCTCACGCTCTGACGCTCACGCTCTGACGCTTACGCTCTGACGCTCATGCTCGGACGCTCACGCTCTGACGCTCACGCTCACATTCTGACGCTCACGATCTGACGCTCACGCTCTGACGCTCACGCTCGGACGCTCACGTTCACTCTCTGACGCTTACACTCACGCTCTGACGCTCACGCTCTGACGCCCACGCTCACGCTCTGACGCTCACGCTCTGACGCCCACGCTCACGCTCTGACGCTCACGCTCTGAAGCTCACGCTCTGACGCTCTGATGCTCTGACGCTCTGATGCTCTGACGCTCACGCTCTGACGCTCACGCTCGGACCCACACGCTCTCGCTCTGACGCTCACGCTCTGGCGCTCACGTTCACGCTCACGCTCTGACGCTCACGCTCTGATGCTCACGCTCACGCTCGGACGCTCACGCTCGGACGCTCAGCTCTGATGCTCTGACGCTCATGCTCACGCTCTGATGCTCTGACGCTCACGCTCTGACGCTTACGCTCTGACGCCCACGCTCACGCTCTGACGCTCACGCTCTGAAGCTCACGCTCTGACGCTCTGATGCTCTGTCGCTCACGCTCGGACGCTCACGTTCACGCTCTGACGCTCACGCTCTGACACTCACGCACTGACGCTCATGCTCTGACTCTCATGCTCAGACTCTGACGCTCACGCTCTGACGCTCACGCTCGGACGCTCACGCTCACGCTCTGACGCTCACGCTCTGACGCCCACGCTCACGCTCTGACGCTCACGCTCTGAAGCTCACGCTCTGACGCTCTGATGTTCTGACGCTCTGATGCTCTGACGCTCACGCTCTGACGCTCACGCTCGGACCCACACGCTCTCGCTCTGACGCTCACGCTCTGGCGCTCACGTTCACGCTCACGCTCTGACGCTCACGCTCTGATGCTCACGATCACGCTCTGACGCTCACATGCTCACGCTCTGACGCTAACGCTCGGACGCTCACGCTCGGACGAACACGCTCTGACGCTCACGCTATGAAGCTCACGCTCTGACGCTCACACTCACGCTCTGACGCTCACACTCTGATGCTCACGCTCTGACGCTCACACGCTCACGCTCGGACGCTCACGCTTTGACGCTCACGCTCACGCTCTGACGCTCACGTTCACACTCTGACGCTCACGCTCAGACTCTGACGCTCACGCTCTGATGCTCACACTCACGCTCTGAAGCTCACGCTCGGACGCTCACGCTCTGACGCTCACGCTCGGAAGCTCACGTTCACGCTCTGACACTCACACGCTCACGCTCTGACGCTCACGCTCTGACGCTCAAGCTCTGATGCTCTGACGCTCATGCTCACGCTCTGATGCTCTGACGCTCACGCTCTGACACTCACGCTCTGACGCTCACGCTCTGAAGCTCACGCTCTGATGCTCTGATGCTCTGACGCTCAGGCTCTGACGCTCAGGCTCACGCTCTGACACTCACGCTCTGACGCTCATGCTCAGACTCTGACGCTCACGCTCTGACGCTCACGCTCTGACGCTCACGCTCGGACGCTCACGCTCGGATGCTCACGTTCACGCTCACACGCTCACGCTCTGACGCTCACGCTCTGATGCTCTGACGCTCATGCTCTGACGCTCAAGCTCTGACGCTCTAGCTCTGATGCTCTGATGCTGACGCTCTGATGCTCGCGCTCTGACGCTCACGCTCTGACGCTCGCGCTCTGACGCTCACGCTCAGACTCTGATGCTCACGCTCTGACGCTCACGCTCACACGCTCACGCTCTGATGCTCACGCTCTGACGCTCTGACGCTCAAGCTCTGACGCTCACGCTCTGATGCTCTGACGCTCAAGCTCTGACGCTCACGCTCACGCTCTGATGCTCTGACGATCACGCTCTGAAGCTCACGCTCTGACGCTCACGCTCTGATGCTCACGCTCTGACGCTCACGCTCTGACGCTCACGCTCAGACGCTCTGACGCTCAAGCTCTGACGCTCATGCTCGGACGCTCACGCTCTGACGCTCACGCTCAGACTCTGACGCTCACGCTCAGACGCTCTGACGCTCAAGCTCTGACGCTCATGCTCGGACGCTCACGCTCTGACGCTCACGCTCAGACTCTGACGCTCACGCTCTGACGCTCACGCTCACACGCTCACGCTCTGACGCTCTGACGCTCACGCTCACGCTCTGATGCTCTGACGATCACGCTCTGACGCTCACGCTCTGATGCTCTGACGCTCACGCTCACGCTCTGATGCTCTGACGATCACGCTCTGAAGCTCACGCTCTGACGCTCACGCTCTGAAGCTCTGACGCTCATGCTCTGACGCTCTGACACTCACACTCTGACGCTCATGCTCGGACGCTCACGCTCTGACGCTCACGCTCAGACTCTGACGCTCACGATCTGACGCTCACGCTCGGATGCTCACGTTCACGCTCTGACGCTTACACTCACGCTCTGACGCTCACGCTCTGACACTAACGCTCTGAAGCTCACGCTCTGACGCTCTGATGCTTTGACGCTCACGCTCTGAAGCTCTCGCTCTGACCCTCACGCTCTGATGCTCACGCTCTGACGCTCACGCTCGGACGCTCACGTTCACGCTCACGCTCTGACGCTCACGCTCTGACGCTTACGCTCTGACGCTCATGCTCGGACGCTCACGCTCTGACGCTCACGCTCACATTCTGACGCTCACGATCTGACGCTCACGCTCTGACGCTCACGCTCGGACGCTCATGCTCAGACTCTGACGCTCACGCTCTGACGCTCACGCTCGGACGCTCACGTTCTGACGCTCACTCTCGGATGCTCACGTTCACGCTCTGACGCTCACGCTCTGATGCTCTGACGCTCATGCTCTGACGCTCAAGCTCTGACGCTCATGCTCTGATGCTCTGACGCTCACGCTCTGATGCTCTGACGCTCACGCTCTGATGCTCGCACTCTGACGCTCGCGCTCGGACACTTACGCTCTGACGCTCGCACTCTGACCCTCACGCTCAGACTCTGATGCTCACGCTCTGACACTCACGCTCTGACGCTCACGCTCTGACGCTCACGCTCACACGCTCACGCTCTGACGCTCACGCTCTGACGCTCAAGCTCTGATGCTCTAACGCTCAATCTCTGACGCTCACGCTCTAATGCTCTGACGCTCAAGCTCTGATGCTCTGACGATCACGCTCTGACGCTCACTCTCTGACGCTCACGCTCTGATGCTCTGACGCTCACGCTGTGACGCTCTGACGCTCACGCTCTGACGCTCACGCTCAGACGCTCTTGCTCTGATGCTCACGCTCGGATGCTCACGCTCTGACGCTCACGCTCAGACTCTGACGCTCACGCTCTGACGCTCACGCTCGGACACTCACGTTCACGCTCTGACGCTTACACTCACGCTCTGACGCACACTCTCTGACGCCCACGCTCACGCTCTGACGCTCACGCTCTGAAGCTCACGCTCTGAAGCTCACGCTCTGACGCTCTGACGCTCACGCTCGGATGCTCATGCTCGGATGCTCACGCTCACGCTCTGATGCTCACGCTCTGACGCTCAAACTCGGACGCTCACGCTCGGACGCTAAGTCTCTGACGCTCACGCTCGGACTCTCAGGCTCTGACGCTCACGCTCAGACTCTGACGCTCACGCTCTGACGCTCACGCTCGGACGCTCACGCTTGGACGCTCACGTTCACACTCTGACGCTCACGCTCTGACGCTCACGCTCTGATTCTCACGCTCTGACGCTCACGTTCACGCTCTGACGCTCACGCTCTGAGGCTTACGCTCACCCTCTGATTCTCACTCTCACGCTCTGACGCTCACGCTTGGATGCTCATGCTCTAACGCTCACGCTCTGACGCTCACGCTCTGACGCTCTGACGCTTATGCTCTGACGCTCAAGCTCTGACGCTCACGCTCTGATGCTCTGACGCTCACGCTCACGCTCTGATGCTCTGACGATCACGCTCTGAAGCTCACGCTCTGACGCTCACACTCTGATGCTCACGCTCTGACACTCACGCTCTGACGCTCACGCTCTGACGCTCACGCTCTGACGCTCACGCTCACACGCTCACGCTCTGGCGCTCACGCTCTGACGCTCAAGCTCTGATGCTCTAACGCTCAATCTCTGACGCTCACGCTCTAATGCTCTGACGCTCAAGCTCTGATGCTCTGACGATCACGCTCTGACGCTCACTCTCTGACGCTCACGCTCTGATGCTCTGACGCTCACGCTGTGACGCTCTGACGCTCACGCTCTGACGCTCACGCTCAGACGCTCTTGCTCTGATGCTCACGCTCGGATGCTCACGCTCTGACGCTCACGCTCAGACTCTGACGCTCACGCTCTGACGCTCACGCTCGGACGCTCACGTTCACGCTCTGACGCTTACACTCACGCTCTGACGCACACTCTCTGACGCCCACGCTCACGCTCTGACGCTCACGCTCTGAAGCTCACGCTCTGAAGCTCACGCTCTGACGCTCTGACGCTCACGCTCGGATGCTCATGCTCGGATGCTCACGCTCACGCTCTGATGCTCACGCTCTGACGCTCAAACTCGGACGCTCACGCTCGGACGCTAAGTCTCTGACGCTCACGCTCGGACTCTCAGGCTCTGACGCTCACGCTCAGACTCTGACGCTCACGCTCTGACGCTCACGCTCGGACGCTCACGCTTGGACGCTCACGTTCACACTCTGACGCTCACGCTCTGACACTCACGCTCTGATTCTCACGCTCTGACGCTCACGTTCACGCTCTGACGCTCACGCTCTGAGGCTTACGCTCACCCTCTGATTCTCACTCTCACGCTCTGATGCTCACGCTTGGATGCTCACGCTCTAACGCTCACGCTCTGACGCTCACGCTCTGACGCTCTGACGCTTATGCTCTGACGCTCAAGCTCTGACGCTCACGCTCTGATGCTCTGACGCTCACGCTCACGCTCTGATGCTCTGACGATCACGCTCTGAAGCTCACGCTCTGACGCTCACGCTCTGATGCTCTGACGCTCATGCTCTGACGCTCACGCTCTGACGCTCTGACGCTCACGCTCTGACGCTCATGCTCGGATGCTCACGCTCTGACGCTCACGCTCAGACTCTGACGCTCACGATCTGACGCTCACGCTCTGACGCTCAAACTCGGACGCTCACGTTCACGCTCTGACACTTACACTCATGCTCTGACGCTCACGCTCACGCTCTGACGCTCACGCTCTGACGCTCTGATGCTCTGACGCTCACGCTCTGACGCTCACGCTCGGACGCTCACGCTCTGACGCTCACGCTCTGACACTCACGCTTGGACGCTCACGTTCACGCTCACGCTCTGACGCTCACGCTCTGACGCTCATGCTCGGACGCTGACGCTCTGACGCTCACGCTCAGACTCTGACGCTCACGATCTGACGCTCACGCTCTGACGCTCACGCTCGGACGCTCACGTTCACGCTCTGACGCTTACACTCACGCTCTGACGCTCACGCTCTGACGCCCACGCTCTGACGCCCACGCTCACGCTCTGACGCTCACGCTCTGAAGCTCACGCTCTGACGCTCTGATGCTCTGACGCTCTGATGCTCTGACGCTCACGCTCTGACGCTCACGCTCGGACGCTCACGCTCGGACGCTCACGCTCTCGCTCTGACGCTCACGCTCTGACGCTCACGCTCTGACGCTCACGTTCACGCTCACGCTCTGACGCTCACGCTCTGATGCTCACGATCACGCTCTGACGCTCACGCTCGGACGCTCACGCTCTGACGATCACGCTCGGAAACTCACGTTCACGCTCTGACGCTCACACGCTCACGCTCTGACGCTCACGCTCTGACGCTCAGCTCTGATGCTCTGATGCTCATGCTCACGCTCTGATGCTCTGACGCTCACGCTCTGACGCTCACGCTCTGACGCCCACGCTCACGCTCGGACGCTCACGCTCTGAAGCTCACGCTCTGACACTCACGCTCTGACGCTCACGCTCTGACGCTCATGCTCAGACTCTGACGCTCATGCTTTGACGCTCATGCTCGGACGCTCACGCTCTGACGCTCACGCTCGGATGCTCACGTTCACGCTCTGACGCTTACGCTCACACGCTCACGCTCTGACGCTCATGCTCTGATGCTCTGACGCTCATGCTCTGATGCTCAAGCTCTGACGCTCACGCTCTGATGCTCTGACGCTAACGCTCTGATGCTCGCGCTCTGACGCTCGCGCTCGGACGCTCACGCTCTGACGCTCGCACTCTGACCCTCACGCTCAGACTCTGATGCTCACACTCTGACACTCACGCTCTGACGCTCACGCTCACACGCTCACGCTCTGACGCTCACGCTCTGACGCTCAAGCTCTGATGCTCTGACGCTTATGCTCTGACGCTCAATCTCTGATGCTCACGCTCTAATGCTCTGACGCTCACGCTCTGATGCTCTGACGATCACGCTCTGAAGCTCACGCTCTGACGCTCATGCTCTGATGCTCTGACGCTCATGCTGTGACGCTCTGATGCTCACGCTCTGACGCTCACGCTCAGACGCTCTTGCTCTGACGCTCACGCTCGGACGCTCACGCTCTGACGCTCACGCTCAGACTCTGACGCTCACGCTCTGACGCTCACGCTCCGACGCTCACGTTCACACTCTGACGCTTACACTCACCCTCTGACGCACACGCTCTGACGCCCATGCTCACGCTCTGACGCTCACGCTCTGACGCTCACGCTCTGAAGCTCACGCTCTGACGCTCTGATGCTGTGACGCTCACGCTCGGACGCTCATGCTCGGACGCTCACGCTCACGCTCTGATGCTCACGCTCTGACGCTCACGCTCGGACGCTCACGCTCGGACGCTCAGGCTCTGACGCTCACGCTCAGATTCTGACGCTCACGCTCTGACGCTCACGCTCTGACGCTCACGCTCGGATGCTCACGCTCGGACGCTCACGTTCACGCTCTGACGCTCACACTCTGACGCTCACGCTCTGATGCTCACGCTCTGAGGCTTACGCTCACGCTCTGATTCTCACTCTCACGCTCTGACGCTCACGCTTGGATGCTCACGCTCTGACGCTCACGCTCATGCTCTGATGCTCATGCTCGGACGCTCACGCTCGGACGCTCACGCTCTGACGCTCAGGCTCAGACACTCACGCTCAGACGCTCACGCTCAGACTCTCACGCTCTGACGCTCACGCTCGGACGCTCGGACGTTCACGCTCTGACGCTCACGCTCTGACGCTCACGCTCACACTCTGACGCTCACGTTCACGCTCTGACGCTCACGCTCTGAGGCTTACGCTCACGCTCTGATTCTCACTCTCACGCTCTGACGCTCACGCTCTGACGCTCACGCTCTGACGCTCACGCTCGGACGCTCGGACGTTCACACTGTGACGCTCACGCTCACGCTCTGACGCTCACGCTCTTGCTCTGACGCTCACGCTCATGCTCTGACGCTCACGGTCTGACGCTCACGCTCGGACGCTCATGCTCTGACGCTCATGCTCATGCTCTGATGCTCACGCTCGGACGCTCACACTAACGCTCTGACGCTCACGCTCTGACGCTCACGCTCACGCTCTGACGCTCACGCTCATGCTCTAACGCTCACGCTCATGCTCTGACGCTCACGCTCGGACGCTCACGCTCGGACGCTCATGCTCATTCTCGGATGCTCACGCTCGGACGCTCACGCTCGGACGCTCACTCTCACGCTCTGACGCTCACGCTCTGACGCTCACGCTCAGACACTCACGCTCAGACTCTCACGCTCTTATGCTCTGATGCTCTGACGCTCATGCCCGGACGCTCACGCTCGGACGTTCACACTCTGACGCTCCCACGCTCACCCTCACACGCTTCCATGCTCACCCTCACATGCTCACCCTCACACGCTCACACCCTCACATTCTCACCCTCCCATGCTCACCCGCTCCCACGCTCACCCTTCCACGCTCACCCGCTCCCACGCTCACCCTCCCACGCTCACCCTGTGCTAGCCGGTCATCTCCCGGCTGCTCGCAGCAGAAGTACCCAGACCGGCGGCCTCGCTCCCCGGTCCTCCAAAATTCATTAGGGGCCCCAGGGGGATACATTGGGGGGTTAATTTAAAGTAGTGCGCAACCCATTTAAACACTGCTTTGCTGATTAGTTGCGCCCGGTCGGCCGCATACATATTCTAGAATACCCGATGCGTTAGAATCGGGCCACCATCTAGTATGTTATAAAAATATAGAAAGATTGACCTAAAGGGAGTATGCTATCAGAAAACAACTTGTTTTGTAAAAAAAAAGTAAAATGTCATTTTTTTATATGATGATTTATATTAAAATACAAATTCAAAATCGTGCAATTTTGACCCTGGACTCTGGGGCTACTCAAACTCATACTTTGGGTCCTTTCAGTAAATCCACATGTACATTAGCAGAATAGATCCTATCTTTTGTATTAAAATACCGAATAATATGGTCATTGTGCAGGGAGGGGAGAGTATTTTCAGCAGTGAAATCACCGATTGTGATGGGTTAATCCTGCGTTATCAGGTATTACTTGTCATTGTAATGCTGACTCTGATGATAATGAGCCTGCTGAAAATTCTTCCTTGAAGAACTGGAAGAATGATAGTAATGTAGCCCCAGTTTGCAGTGTGAAAAAGGAAACATTGCTATTTTATTTAATAGAGATTGTAAAAAAACATAGTTCTATTTCCAAAACGTGAAGTGTAGTCCTGTGAGCTCCAGCTCCCCAATTCTTGCTGTGTTCAAGCATAATATACAGTTATTTTCTGCCTGTACTTTGAACAAAACAGAATCTGTGGATCATGAGCCCAGCATGTTGGGAGCAAGGACGTCTCCAGCAGGTCTCGAAGGACCAAGCTGTAAAGGTGACGCCACCATGGGCCTGTATACTCTGGCGGTACTCCATCTGTGGGGTTTCGTTAGAGCTGAGAATAATATTCCTGGTTTTGATGGACATTTTGAGTGGTGGCCTCTACAGGGTGGTAGAGCATGAGCTATGGGGTGGATCAAGCGCTTGATGGTTAGAAGTCAACAGCAAAGCTTGTTTGGACTTGAAGGTGACGCCACCATGGGCCTGTATACTCTGGTGGTACTCCATCTGTGGGGTTTCGTTAGAGCTGAGAATAATATTCCAGCTGGTTTTGATGGACATTTTGAGTGGTGGCCTCTACAGGGTGGTAGAGCATGAGCTATGGGGTGGATCAAGCGCTTGATGGTAAGAAGTCAACAGCAAAGCTTGTTTGGACTTGAAGGTGACGCCACCATGGGCCTGTATACTCTGGTGGTACTCCATATGTGGGGTCTCGTTAGAGCTGAGAATAATATTCCAGCTTGTTTTGATGGACATTTTGAGTGGTGGCCTCTACAGGGTGGTAGAGCATGAGCTACGGGGTGGATCAAGCGCTTGATGGTAAGAAGTCAACAGCAAAGCTTGTTTGGACTTGAAGGTGACGCCACCATGGGCCTGTATACTCTGGTGGTACTCCATATGTGGGGTCTCGTTAGAGCTGAGAATAATATTCCAGCTTGTTTTGATGGACATTTTGAGTGGTGGCCTCTACAGGGTGGTAGAGCATGAGCTACGGGGTGGATCAAGCGCTTGATGGTAAGAAGTCAACAGCAAAGCTTGTTTGGACTTGAAGGTGACGCCACCATGGGCCTGTATACTCTGGCGGTACTTCCTCTGTGGGGTCTTGTTAGAACTGAGAATAATATTCCAGCTGCTTTTGATGAACATTTTTAGCGGTGGCCTCTACAGGGTGGTAGAGCATGAGCTATGGGGTGCATCAAGCCCTTGATGGTAAGAAGTCAACAGCAAAGCTTGTTTGGACTTGTAGTCTGGAGACACCAGGTAAGAACTCTGGGGAAGTGCTGGATCACAAAAATAACAAGAGGCAACAGTGGATGAAGGAGATGAAAGGGCATCTTAAAACGAGAAACAACAGAATCCAGGGGGTGTTGTCAGATTATTTAAGGACTACAAGCTTTTTACTTCTCACTTTGTGCCCAGAAAACTCTATTAAGATGCATAGTTGCCAATAGTCCCAACCTGGTTCTACTGATCAGACTTAGACATTGAGGTCTCAACTTCTTGTGGAGCAGCGCACTGCGTCCCAGACCTCCAGACACCTGATTTCCATAAGGTGGTCCGCTCCTGCTGTGATGGTGGAGTTTGGACCGGTGGCATTGCCCTCTCTTCAAACTGTGCGCTCTCTTTTGTTGCAAGCTGAGGAAGTGGCCCTGAAGCTGGAAAATTAGAAAGTGATCTTCAGCCATCCGAGCAGCTTCAACGCAGCACTTACAGGTTGTATGGGAAAGAGCTTGGAAGCGCTGTGCATGTTTGGACACTACTTCCAATAAAATGGACAAAATGAGCAGTAAACAATGAAATTAAAAATCACTCCGTACTTGAAAATGGAGAATATTTTTAATAATATGTAATTTGCAATTTTAACCATTTATGATAATGAGATTAACCCTTTAAAAGTCCCTATTTTCCCAACAGTGATGTTCGTAAGTATGGCGCTAATCGGGAGAACATGGATTTTTCTTTCCCATTATTGTTACATTAAGGAAAACAGAACTTTATAAAAAAAATGGGTAGTATTATGTGGCATGAAGAATAATTCTAAAAATCTTTCTCTCTGTTTTCTTTTTTTTCTAGATCACTCTTACTATGAACGACTTTGCCGTTGAAAGTGAACCTTCATGTGCGAATGACTACCTGTTAGTTTATGACGGACGTTATACCACTGCTCCCATAATAGGAAAGAAATACTGCTCCTCATCCCCTCCTCCTCCTCTGGTGTCCACGGGAAATATCATGTTGGTCTTATTCCATAGTAATAATGTGACCGAGATGAAGGGTTTCCAGGCCACATACATTATGTGTAAGTATAAAGACATTTCAGAATTCACATACATTATAGCAAAATTTTAGCAATGCTTGAACAAGTCATTATTTTTCCCATTTATGCCTTAATCCTTATGCAAATTACATAAACATACTAAACAGCCATGTCATTTATAATCCCCTCTACACCTGGTTAAAGTGCTTTTTGATTCTGCTCCTTTAGCAGCTCCTTTTAATTGTTGCTCATCAAGAATACGTACAATAAATTTAAATAGTCTGTGTCTGAGTTTCCCTTGTCCCAACTCCCGAATTCAGACAGAAAAATTCACTAAACACAAATTGTTTGATTTCAGTTTATGGATATTGCCGAGCAGCGGTTGAAAGGATCTTCTAAAGGGGCATGAAAACAGCACTATAGCACAGTGTTGAGAGAGATGGAAGCAAAATTAAATAATGAAGTATATTGCAAAAAATCCTAAGTTTGCAATGCCGGAGGAAAATTATAAAAAAAAAAAAAATATTATTACTATTTAAGTTTTCATCCCCATCCCAAGAAAATGAATTATCATTATATGTAAACAGTTGCCAAATAATCGCCTTACCCTACAATTCATTATTCACAATATACGTCTCAGTCCTCTGAAGAAGGGGTTCTCCAAGAGGTTAACATTGATCATCTACGTTAAAGAATCAGTGATTAATTGGTCGATGTCACAACTATTTAGGACAAGTACCAGGTATTGCCAATCCTGCAGGCGTACCACTGTCCCCATGTGAGTAAAAAAGCAAATATTCAGATAACCTCTTCACAGTGGAAGACAACAAGGTCTGTAATGCCACCAATAAGAGGTCAGAACTCTAGAAGACAAAGGTCTTATCTCTTAAAACCTCCATCGGAAGCCTCTCACCCAGCCAACCAGTCAAAAGTCTCCTGCATTGCACTGATGAGGGGCAAGAACCCTGAAGCAGCTGTTTGCAATTAGAGATCTTTCCATGTGCCTATTGAAAAGGAATAAAAGGTAAATTAAGGGTTGTTTCACCAGGAGTTGGTCCAATCACTTCTTCTGAGGTCTTATACATCTTGTTAATTATTATATCTTATTAATATATTATTAATTGCCATATGGTATGTTGTTTTTAAGTGAATACACGAATTGGAAGAGTCTAAGGCACAATGTATTTTGTTGCCTTGGGTAAGTCTAGGAAGATCCATCTTCAATGGACACTTTATATGATTTCCTTTGATAAGCCAGTTGATTTTTTGTCTTAATTTTTTGCAATAGATTATATTTAATTATTTACTAATCTAAATTATATTTCTTTTTTTGACAGCACCAAAATGAAAAGACAGAATGGGAAAACGCCAAACAATATCATATCATGAGAAGATGAAGACTATATTTTCTATTTCCGGGGATAATTGAGGAATATTACATTTCAGAGGTTGAGTTCCTTTAACCATACGTTGCATTCTCAGTATCACGATTGATAGCAAAGCTTTCGAAACATATTGTCCTATAGAAAATCACATTATTACAGTCCATTATTCCTCATGTAAACTTTTCTTTACTCTTTGGTGGATTTAAATAAAACAGGGATTTATTTCTTGGCTGTGCGTCAATGACAGAAGAAATGATGGATCTTATTTCCTACTTTGCTTGACTTCTAATTACATATAAAAAAAGGTTTTATCACATTTGATTGTCTTGTTTTTTGTCAGCATAGTTCTAACAAGTAATTGGAGCATTGGAGCGCAGAATACAAGTCTCATCGGGACAATTTGCTGAAAACAGACCTTGCTGTTATAAGTGGTCTTGGTTCTGGAAGCCACCAAGACAGGCAGAGATGTTTCCTAAAGATGAACAAATCCCTTAAAATTCTTAATTCCCAAAATTTCCCCAAAATTTTGATCCATGGTGAATCAATTCACTGTAAAGCTCAAGTAATGCCAACACCCTTTAACTTCTTTGAAAAGAATCTGTCAGAAGGATCAACCCTCCCGAGCCGTCTATATGGGCATGTAGGTCATAGAAAATTCTATGAAATGATACCTTGTGTGTATTATTCCAGTGAAATCCATATTTTTTTCTTAATATGTAAATGAGCTGTTAAGATCTATGGGCCGGACATAGATCTCCTCGAGAATCTGCCTTTAGAGCTTATTTTAAAAGAAAGGTGGGGTTACCAGAGTGAGACATGTAGATCAGGAGTCATTACATGTCTCACACTGGTAACTACACCTTTCATCTAAAAAAAGCTCAGGGAGATCTACGTCCGGCCCATAGAGCTTAACAGCTCATTTACATATTTAGAAAAATGTGAATTTCTCTGGAATAAGATATCGGATCGCCGTACATGTACGGCACTGCAGGAAATGCATTCCTGCGAACCGGTGCCATTTGCAGAGCTGCCACAATCATCATCTGGTGTCAGTTATGCATCATATTGATTAACACCTTTAATGGTAGAGTATTAGATCTACCATCAGAGCAGGGATAGCTCATGTCCCACTGTGGTAGTCAGTTAAAAAAAAAGTGAAATAAAGTTTGTAAAAATGTGAAAATACAAAAAAAAATGTTAAAAAAATGTTTTGCAAGTGAAAACTTAGTTCACCCCCCCCCCCAAAAAAAAAAGTAAAAAAAAAAGTACAGATATTTGTTATTGCTGCTTCCGGAACTAAACAATCCGTAAAACTGTCTTATTATTTAACCCATTTGGTGAATACAGTAAAAAAAAAAATAGAAAAAAAACAAACAAAAAAAAACTTACACAAGACATAATAGGATAAAAAGTGATAAATCACATACAAAAAAAATGGTATCAATAAAAATGTCATCTTGTCCTAAAAATATAAGCCCTTATATAGGTCCATCAACAAAAAAGTAAAAAAGTTACAGCTATCAGAGTATAACAATGGAAAAATAAAATATTGTTTGTAAAAAATTGTTTTTATTCTGGCACAAAACATAAAAACCCTATAAAAACCTGGTACCACTGACATTGTGATAATGCAAAGTATTCGGCTATGTTCACACATCATGTTTTTTTTAGTGTTTTTTTATGCAGTTTTTATGCCAAAATAGACTGGGATTCTTTTTTTCACAGAACTTTATGTACATGCATAAAAAGAGACAGAAGGACAGTGAAAAAACGCATGAAAAAACACACTAAAAACGTATGAAAAAAGCACCAAAAATACAAAAAAAATGTATGTAGTCCAAAATGGTACGAATAAAAACGTCAACTCATCCCGCAAAAAAACAAAATGGCGTAAAACAAAAATTAAAAACAACTCCTGAAATACTTTTTATTTGTTCATTCTGTTTCTCATCAAAAAAAAAATGGAATACAAATCAAATAAAAAAAATGCAATGTACCCCCAAATTGGCACTACTAAAAACTTCATCTCATCCCCAAAAAAACAAGCCCCTACTCAGTTCTGTCATCTGCCAATGGAAAAATAGAGGTTGTCCATGTTCCTAGTAGGTTTGAGGTGTTGGAAAAGCGATATGACTCCCAAAAAACCCAGTAAAATCCAAGCTCCGAAAGCCAAATGGCCCCTCTTCTGAGCCTCGCAACGTGCCCAACCGCACTTTACCTCAACATGTTTGGCATTACTGTAGAAGGGAGGGCACTTAAAAGGGTTCTCTGGGTCTAATCATTGATTATCTATCCATTGGATAGTTCTTCAATATGAGATCACTGGGGGTCCGACACCAGCGCACCCACCTATCAGCTGAAAACTGCTCCAGCAGTGGCCGCACCTAAGTAATGCACTGGTGGAGCACAGAAGCTGCACACATTGCTTAGTAGACAGTTGCACTGTGTTCATGTACTTAGTCTACAGTATCTGGAAACTTTTCCAGGTGTATACAATAATGTCACCGTGATTGTTCACCAGACGCACTCTAAGGCTATGTGCGTTTTTGATGCATTTTTGCGGCAAAAGAAATGCAGCGAAAACTTTTGCTAATCGGTCTGCCAGCTATTACAATGGTAATCCTGATGTGCTGTGCACATCATGCAAAAATTTCCACTCAGGAATACCATTGCGGAAAAAACTGCAGCATGTCCACTGATCGTGCGTTTCAGCTGTGAAATTGCGCTCATTGACTTTAATTGAACAGCAGCAAAAAATAATATTTTTACCTGCGGATTTGCTGCGTTTCAATTAAAGCCAATAGGCGGTGAAACACTGCGGAAAAACTCTACGGGTTGTACCCGGGTCGGCAGAGGAGCTGATAACAGCGAGAGCGGCGTGGCTGAGGGGAGCAGTCATCTCACCAGCTGAGCCAGGAACCTCTGGCAGTAAAAAAATAAAAAAAAAAGGTAAAAAATAAAATAAAAAACCTTATTCTCACCTGTTCGGCGATGTCCCCCGGCGACATCTTCCGCCCGGCGGTACACTGCGGGGAGCGCGCTCGCTCCCTACAGTGTACTGCGCTGCCAGGACCTGCGGTCACGTGAGAAGATCAGCTGAGAGCTCACGTGACCTCACCGTGGGAACACGAATGTTCCCACCAGTACTGGTGGTGAGCTCAATGGGGCTGATCTTAAAGACGCTCCCATTACTAACCTGGGCTTCATGTCAACCGCCAATACAAGGCTGATGTGAACCCCAACCCAATTACTGCACTCGCCACCGCTACAGGACAGTGGGAAGAACGGAGGCTAAGAGCCAGATATGATCTTATAGATGCGCCATTTCTAGGACTGCTGAGGGGTGATATTATTAACCCTAGAACGCATACCAGGGGCCTCGCAGGCCCGCCCTGTTAATTGTTTTCTATTTTCTGCAAGATTTCTTTAGTTAGAATTTTGAAACTCTAGGTATTCCTCAAGTATATAGTTGTTTGTCATTTCCAGTTGGTCATTTATTTATTATTTGCACACGGGCCTAAAAGGCCCCAGGTATGTGAAAATGTAGATTTTTATGGTCATGCGTTCTAGGGTTAACCACGGACGAGGCTAGTATCCATGGTCCCTTCCCTGGCTATTAATATCAGCCCACAGTGGTCTGTTTAGCCTTTTCTGGTTAAATTTTATAGGGGGACCCGTCGTCAATTTTTTTCTTGGGTCCCCCTGTAATCTAGCCAGTAAAGGCTAAACAAACAGCTGTGGGCTGATATTAATAACCAGGGAACATTGTTGGCTAATAGCCCTTTCCCCGGCTACTAATATCAGACCCCAGCTTTCCCTCTGCTGGTTATAAAAATACAGCGGGAACCCACGCCATTTTTAAAAAAAAATTTAGGCTCTGTGCCCACAATCCGGACATAGCAGTGCTTTGGGCGCATAAGTTGCATTCAATTGAACGCAGGTAAAGCCACATGTGTTCACTGAGCCATGCGGATTTACCGCATTCAATACTTTCTAGTGGTCAAATTTCTGTTGCGGAGACTAGCGACTCTGCAAGAGAATTTGACAAGTTGCGGTCCTGAAAGACGTGGTGCATGTCAGTGTCGATGGGTGTTTCACAGCCTCTGATGCACGCATAGCGGACATGGGATTTCTAGAGATCCCATCCACTATGCTGTAACATCTGGACACTGCAGATTTGACACAGTATAATCACGCAGCTTGAAACCTGCAGCGGCTCCTGATCATGGCCACGTACCCAAACTCACCTGCAGCATGTCAATTTCTGTAGTGGACATGCTAGTCTCCGCTGCAGAATTTGACCATTTGAGGTGTTATTATATGCGGTGGATTCACATGTACCGATAACAAAAGTGCAGCATTAGAACACCGCGTTTTACCCAATGTAATACTATGGGGCAGTGCACATCAGAGATTGCTTTCTCATGCCGATTCAGCATGACAAAACAATGGCAACATGCTGTGATTGGCAGCGAGACTTGGCTCACACGCACCCATACAAGTCTTTCAGTTCATGTGAAATATCGGACTGCACTCGAATGTCATCCGAATACAGTACGATATAGGCCAAAACAGGCAATGGAGGAGATGGAGAAATTACTTTCTCTGTCTCCTCCGCACCTGTACTGCAATTCTCTCACGCAAGAGGATAAGAGCACAGTGCACGGACACTCAGCTCACGCTCGGAGCAGAGCTGGAGCCGAGTGCCATTAGCATATCACATCCGAAGCTCTCGCGTCGGATTCTATACACTCGTGTGATTCCAGCCTAAAAAAGTGATTTCTTTCAGCCTCCATCTGGCTGGTATGCACCTATATACTGTAAGTGTATAGCAAAGCACAGAAGATTGCACTTTCCTATACAGGAGGACACTGCAAAGAGATGTATACCAAATAGATCTCTTTACAATGGGTCCCTATGCTGAACGGATGCTTCCGGATAAGTGATGAGCGAGCACTATAATGCTCTGGTGCTCATTGCTCATTGCTCAGATTGTTAGAACCCTCCTGTTAGTTCTTTTTCTATTTTGTTGGTCACAAGACTTTCTGTCTATATATCCAGCTCCGCCCTTCTGGCCTTGCTGGACTTCAGTGTTACATTTACTCTTAAGCTAGCCAGGTGCCTTGTATTTAACTCTGTAGTTTGCTTGGTCCTTGGACCACTAGTACTTTTTGTTTGTTTGTCTTTTCTCTGCTACATTTTCTGCTAGGAGGTGTCCATCTATATCCCAGTCCTTAGTTCTTGTAGGGATCCCTCCCTTATATCTATAGGTCTGCGTTCAGACTAGCCGAGGACTTAGGCGGGTCTGTTCACAAGGAACAGGTCCCCTGCTGCATCGTAGGGAATCAGCTTAGTCCTATTGTAGGGACAGTTTTCCTATCTTTCCTTAGTACTTGTAGCAGTTCATAACAGTAAGTCCAGCCCAAAACAAAAATTAAACACTCTAAGGAAAGAAATCCAGATATCAACATGCTGTCGGTCAGGAGTTGGCTCATCGCCTACAGGGACTGTCTTTGGAGGTGGCCGAGCTCCAGCAACACATGAGTAGCTGTCCTGGAGCGCATTTTGTGGAACCGAAGGTAGAACTGCCAAATTTTTTTTATGGTAAACAGCAAGATTTTTTTTCCTTTAAAAACGCTTGTTTATTATATTTTCATTTAAGACCCAGATCCTATGGGAATGAATCACAGCTCATTGGGTTTATAATGTCACTTTTGCGCAAAGAACCACAGGGATGGGCCTTTTCTCTCCAACCTAATGATCTGTGTTTTAGATCAGTGGAAGATTTTTTTTCTGCTATGGGGTTGTTGTATGATGATCCTGATCGAGTCTCATCTGCTGAAACTGAATTAAGACGTTTGAAGCAGGGATCAGGTGATGTGGAAAATGATTGTACATACTTCAGAAGATGGTCGGCCGAAGTGGAATGGAATGACTCGGCATTAAAATGTCTGTTTCTTGCTGGTCTAGATGAAAGGGTTAAGGATCTGCTGATTGCCTTCCCAACACCTGGAACCTTGAAGGAGGCAATGTAATTAGCTATATGTGTGGACAGGAGACTGCGTGCTAGGATTAATGAGGAGAAATCTACTGCTATGGCAGCTCCTAGTTTTCAGAGGGTCTGCTCGGAAGGTGGAGAACCGATGGAGATTGGGGCGATGTCACCCCATTCTCAGGAAAAAGACCGCAGGTTTGCTAAGGGATTATGTTTTTATTGCGGTAAATCTGACCACTTTATTAAGAACTGTGTGGTTCGTTTGAACAAAGAAAAAAAAAAGTCAGTTACGCCCGTATAGCTTGTTTAAACTCACAGGGAGTATTTCTTTCTGGAAGCACCTCATTCCAGGAGGAATTGATTGAATTTCGGGTATTTATGGATTGTGGTTCTACACTCAATGTGATTGATAAGGGATTTTTGGAAACATTTAAATTAGAATCCAAACTTTTGTCATCTCCTATTTCTGTGGTTGCTGTTGATGGCTCTCCTTTGAAATGTATTACTCACAAGGTTTTTGAATTTCCCCTCTCCATTAATGGTATTCACCAAGAGAATTTGGATTTGGCGGTATTAAATAACTTGCCTTCTCCAGTGGTTTTGGGGTTACCTTGGTTAAAATTGCACAATCTTGTACTGGACTGGTCTACCCATGAAATTAAGTCTTGGAGTCCTAAGTGTCATGATAAATGTTGTAATGGTCACATTGCTGCTGCGGATAAAGGGGAATTACCTGTACCTATTCAGGTTTTTTGGAAGGTTTTTTCTGAGGAGGAGTCGCAAGTTTTACCTCCTCATAGGGATTATGATTGCACCATTGAGTTTGTCCCTGGAGCTACTCTCCCCAAGAGTCGCTTATTTAATCTGACTACCCCTGAGAGAAAGGCCTTGGAGGAATACATACAGACAAGCTTGGCCGGCGGTCACATTAGACCTTCTAAGTCTCCTGTGGCTGTTGGATTTTTTTTTGTAAAAAAAAAAGGACGGCGGTTTGCGTCCATGTCTGGACTTTCGCGAAATAAATAAAATTATCGTACGCAATTCCTACCCACTGCCATTAATTCCTGACTTGTTCAAGTTAGTGGGGGCCAAGTGGTTCTCTAAAATTGATCTCCAGGGGGCATACAATTTGTTGCGAATGAAGGAGGGTGATGAATGGAAAACTGCTTTTAACACTCCTATGGGTCATTTTGAGAATCTGTTTATGCCTTTTGGTCTTACCAATGCACCAGAGTTTTTTCAGAACCTTATT
The DNA here is from genome assembly GCF_046119375.1 of Phyllobates terribilis. Lineage (NCBI taxonomy): Eukaryota > Metazoa > Chordata > Amphibia > Anura > Dendrobatidae > Phyllobates > Phyllobates terribilis. The sequence goes on from NW_027362766.1 coordinate 14,613,664, forward strand.
AATGACATCCTGAGACCTTTGATTGGTAAGAATGTGGTGGTGTATTTGGATGACATTTTGATTTATTCGCCGGATCTGGAGTCTCATTGGCGGAGCATACGTGAGGTATTGCAGTTGTTAAGTGACAATTCGCTTTTTGCTAAGCTGGAGAAATGTGAGTTCGCTGTGCAGAGAATTAGTTTTTTGGGCTACATTATTTCCAGCGAGGGCTTTGAGATGGACCCGGTGAAGGTTCAGGTGGTGCAGGAATGGCCTAGGCCTATTGGTTTGAAATCGATACATAGATTTTTGGGTTTCGCCAATTATTACAGAAAATTCATTAAGAATTTTTCTATAATTGTTAAGCCGCTGACCGATCTCACCAGAAAAGGTGCGAATACGGTTCAGTGGACTACGGAGGCCATTGAAGCTTTTGTGTATCTCAAGGAGAGGTTCAGTTCTGCCCCCATCCTTATGCAGCCTGATGAGACCAAGCCTTTTCTGGTCGAGGTTGATGCGTCTTCGGTGGGGGTCAGTGCTGTTTTGTCTCAGGAAAACAAGGATGGAGTACATCCCTGTGCCTTTTTTTCAAAAAAATTTTCTGAGACCGAACTTAATTACGATGTTGGTAATCGGGAATTGCTGGCTATTAAACTCGCATTGGAACACTGGCATCATCTCTTGGAAGGTGCTAAATTTCCCATTCAGGTTTTCACTGATCATAAGAATCTGATCTATCTTGATGCTGCCAAGCGCTTGAATGCCCGTCAGGCTAGGTGGGCACTTTTTTTTTCGCGGTTTAATTTTTCTGTTTCTTACATCCCGGGTACCAAGAATGTAAAAGCTGATGCTTTATCTCGCAGCTTTTCTCCCATGGTTGGTACCGAGGAGGAGGAGAGCATTTTACAGGAAGGTGTTGTGATAGCAGCATTGGACTCCATTTTGGAAAATGGGATTCTGAAAGCCCAGGAGGATGCCTCGTCTAACACTCCCCATGGGAAGTTGTTTGTGCCTAGGAACTTTAGGAGAGATTTGTTTGTGGAGTGTCATGAGTCTCGGTTGGCAGGTCATCCAGGAATTTCTGAGACTAAGAGACTTGTAGGTTGCAGTTTTTGGTGGCCTGGGTGGTAGAAGGAAGTCATTAAGTGGGTGCGTCAATGTACTGTGTGTGCTAGATCTAAGTCTTCACATGCTCCTGCTGCGGGGTTGCTTTGCCCTCTGGAGGTTCCTAGTGCACCTTGGACGCATCTTGCTATGGATTTTATTACTGACCTTCCTGCCTCTGAGGGTTTCACTGTCATCTGGGTGGTCGTGGACCGTTTTAGCAAGATGTGTCACTTGGTTCCTTTCATCAAACTGCCCTGCGCTAAGACACTCACTAAGGCTTTTGTTAAGGAAATTGTCAGACTTCATGGCGTTCCTACCGACATTGTTTCCGATAGGGGACCTCAGTTCGTGGCTCGTTTTTGGCGTGCCTTTTGTGACAGGTTGGGAGTTTATTTGTCATTTTCATCTGGATATCATCCTGAGTCTAATGGACAGACAGAAAAAAGAACCAGGATGTTGAACAGTTTTTGCGTTGTTTTGTGGCTGACAATCAAGAGGGGTGGTCTGAGTTTCTGCGACTTGCTGAATTTGCTCTTAACAACCATACATCCTTTTCTGCTGGGTGTTCTCCTTTTTTTTGTTGTACTGGGAGACATCCGTCGTTTGGGTCATTCTCCAAATTGGTATCGGCTGTGCCGGAGGAGGAGAATTTTTCCGGTGATTTGGAGAGAGTTTGGATTGATGTACGTTGTAACCTTCAATAGGCTAACAAAAAATCTAAGAGGTACTTTGACAGGAAACGTCAAGAGGTTTTGTTTACGGTTGGTGACATGGTTTGGTTGTCCTCAAAGAATCTGCGGTTGAGGATTCCTTCTAAGACATTGGGCCCGAAATTTGTAGGGCCGTTTAAGGTACTTCAGGTAGTTAACCAATCTGCTGTTAGGTTGGAGGTTCCCACCTCCTGGAAGATTAATCCGGTGTTTCATGTTTCCTTATTGAAAAAAGCTGATGTTTCGGATAGGGACGCCACTGTCTCTGTTGCTCCGGTGGTGGAAGACGGTGAATATGAAATTTCTCGCATTCTTAATTCTAGATGGCATAGAGGGAGATTGCAGTATCTCGTCGCTTGGAAAGGTTTCGGCCCCGAGGATAACTCCTGGGTAAAGGCGGATGATGTCTCTTCTCCTAGACTTGTCGGAGCGTTTCACAGGAGGTTTCCTGATAGACCTGGGCCTGGAGGATCCGGAGGATCCTCATAGAAGAGGGAGTACTGTTAGAACTCTCCTGTTAGTTCTTTTTCTATTTTGTTGGTCACATGACTTTCTGTCTATATATCCAGCTCCACCCTTCTGGCCTTGCTGGACTTCAGTGTTTCTTTTACTCTTAAGCTAGCCAGGTGCCTTGTACCTAACTCTGCAGTTTGCTTGGTCTTTGGACCACTAGTACTTTTTGTTTGTTTGTCTTTGCTCTGCTACAAATTCTGCTAGGAGGTGTCCATCTATATCCCAGTCCTTAGTTTTTGTAGAGATCCCTCCCTTATATCTATAGGTCTGCGTTCAGACTAGCCGAGGACTTAGGCGGGTATGTTCACAAGGAACAGGTCCCCCGCTGCATCGTAGGGAATCAGCTTAGTCCTATTGTAGGGACAGTTTTCCTATCTTTCCTTAGTACTTGTAGCAGTTCATAACAGTAAGTCCAGCCCAAAACAAAAATTAAACACTCTAAGGAAAGAAATCCAGATATCAACATGCTGTCGGTCAGGAGTTGGCTCATCGCCTCCAGGGACTGTCTTTGGAGGCGGCCGAGCTCCAGCAACACATGAGTAGCTGTCCTGGAGCGCATTTTGTGGAACCGAAGGTAGAACTGCCAAATTTTTTTTATGGTAAACAGCAAGATTTTTTTTCCTTTAAAAACGCTTGTTTATTATATTTTCATTTAAGACCCAGATCCTATGGGAATGAATCACAGCTCATTGGGTTTATAATGTCACTTTTGCGCAAAGAACCACAGGGATGGGCCTTTTCTCTCCAACCTAATGATCTGTGTTTTAGATCAGTGGAAGATTTTTTTTCTGCTATGGGGTTGTTGTATGATGATCCTGATCGAGTCTCATCTGCTGAAACTGAATTAAGACGTTTGAAGCAGGGATCAGGTGATGTGGAAAATGATTGTACATACTTCAGAAGATGGTCGGCCGAAGTGGAATGGAATGACTCGGCATTAAAATGTCTGTTTCTTGCTGGTCTAGATGAAAGGGTTAAGGATCTGCTGATTGCCTTCCCAACACCTGGAACCTTGAAGGAGGCAATGTAATTAGCTATACGTGTGGACAGGAGACTGCGTGCTAGGATTAATGAGGAGAAATCTACTGCTATGGCAGCTCCTAGTTTTCAGAGGGTCTGCTCGGAAGGTGGAGAACCGATGGAGATTGGGGCGATGTCACCCCATTCTCAGGAAAAAGACCGCAGGTTTGCTAAGGGATTATGTTTTTATTGCGGTAAATCTGACCACTTTATTAAGAACTGTGTGGTTCGTTTGAACAAAGAAAAAAAAAAGGTCAGTTACGCCCGTATAGCTTGTTTAAACTCACAGGGAGTATTTCTTTCTGGAAGCACCTCATTCCAGGAGGAATTGATTGAATTTCGGGTATTTATGGATTGTGGTTCTACACTCAATGTGATTGATAAGGGATTTTTGGAAAAATTTAAATTAGAATCCAAACTTTTGTCATCTCCTATTTCTGTGGTTGCTGTTGATGGCTCTCCTTTGAAGTGTATTACTCACAAGGTATTTGAATTTCCCCTCTCCATTAATGGTATTCACCAAGAGAATTTGGATTTGGCGGTATTAAATAACTTGCCTTCTCCAGTGGTTTTGGGGTTACCTTGGTTAAAATTGCACAATCTTGTACTGGACTGGTCTACCCATGAAATTAAGTCTTGGAGTCCTAAGTGTCATGATAAATGTTGTAATGGTCACATTGCTGCTGCGGATAAAGGGGAATTACCTGTACCTATTCAGGTTTTTTGGAAGGTTTTTTCTGAGGAGGAGTCGCAAGTTTTACCTCCTCATAGGGATTATGATTGCACCATTGAGTTTGTCCCTGGAGCTACTCTCCCCAAGAGTCGCTTATTTAATCTGACTACCCCTGAGAGAAAGGCCTTGGAGGAATACATACAGACAAGCTTGGCCGGCGGTCACATTAGACCTTCTAAGTCTCCTGTGGCTGTTGGATTTTTTTTTGTAAAAAAAAAAGGACGGCGGTTTGCGTCCATGTCTGGACTTTCGCGAAATAAATAAAATTATCGTACGCAATTCCTACCCACTGCCATTAATTCCTGACTTGTTCAAGTTAGTGGGGGCTAAGTGGTTCTCTAAAATTGATCTCCAGGGGGCATACAATTTGTTGCGAATGAAAGAGGGTGATGAATGGAAAACTGCTTTTAACACTCCTATGGGTCATTTTGAGAATCTGTTTATGCCTTTTGGTCTTACCAATGCACCAGAGTTTTTTCAGAACCTTATTAATGACATCCTGAGACCTTTGATTGGTAAGAATGTGGTGGTGTATTTGGATGACATTTTGATTTATTCGCCGGATCTGGAGTCTCATTGGCGGAGCATACGTGAGGTATTGCAGTTGTTAAGTGACAATTCGCTTTTTGCTAAGCTGGAGAAATGTGAGTTCGCTGTGCAGAGAATTAGTTTTTTGGGCTACATTATTTCCAGCGAGGGCTTTGAGATGGACCCGGTGAAGGTTCAGGTGGTGCAGGAATGGCCTAGGCCTATTGGTTTGAAATCGATACAGAGATTTTTGGGTTTCGCCAATTATTACAGAAAATTCATTAAGAATTTTTCTATAATTGTTAAGCCGCTGACCGATCTCACCAGAAAAGGTGCGAATACGGTTCAGTGGACTACGGAGGCCATTGAAGCTTTTGTGTATCTCAAGGAGAGGTTCAGTTCTGCCCCCATCCTTATGCAGCCTGATGAGACCAAGCCTTTTCTGGTCGAGGTTGATGCGTCTTCGGTGGGGGTCAGTGCTGTTTTGTCTCAGGAAAACAAGGATGGAGTACATCCCTGTGCCTTTTTTTCAAAAAAATTTTCTGAGACCGAACTTAATTACGATGTTGGTAATCGGGAATTGCTGGCTATTAAACTCGCATTGGAACACTGGCATCATCTCTTGGAAGGTGCTAAATTTCCCATTCAGGTTTTCACTGATCATAAGAATCTGATCTATCTTGATGCTGCCAAGCGCTTGAATGCCCGTCAGGCTAGGTGGGCACTTTTTTTTTCGCGGTTTAATTTTTCTGTTTCTTACATCCCGGGTACCAAGAATGTAAAAGCTGATGCTTTATCTCGCAGCTTTTCTCCCATGGTTGGTACCGAGGAGGAGGAGAGCATTTTACAGGAAGGTGTTGTGATAGCAGCATTGGACTCCGTTTTGGAAAATGGGATTCTGAAAGCCCAGGAGGATGCCTCGTCTAACACTCCCCATGGGAAGTTGTTTGTGCCTAGGAACTTTAGGAGAGATTTGTTTGTGGAGTGTCATGAGTCTCGGTTGGCAGGTCATCCAGGAATTTCTGAGACTAAGAGACTTGTAGGTCGCAGTTTTTGGTGGCCTGGGTGGTAGAAGGAAGTCATTAAGTGGGTGCGTCAATGTACTGTGTGTGCTAGATCTAAGTCTTCACATGCTCCTGCTGCGGGGTTGCTTTGCCCTCTGGAGGTTCCTAGTGCACCTTGGACGCATCTTGCTATGGATTTTATTACTGACCTTCCCTCCTCTGAGGGTTTCACTGTCATCTGGGTGGTCGTGGACCGTTTTAGCAAGATGTGTCACTTGGTTCCTTTCATCAAACTGCCCTGCGCTAAGACACTCACTAAGGCTTTTGTTAAGGAAATTGTCAGACTTCATGGCGTTCCTACCGACATTGTTTCCGATAGGGGACCTCAGTTCGTGGCTCGTTTTTGGCGTGCCTTTTGTGACAGGTTGGGAGTTTATTTGTCATTTTCATCTGGATATCATCCTGAGTCTAATGGACAGACAGAAAAAAGAACCAGGATGTTGAACAGTTTTTGCGTTGTTTTGTGGCTGACAATCAAGAGGGGTGGTCTGAGTTTCTGCGACTTGCTGAATTTGCTCTTAACAACCATACATCCTTTTCTGCTGGGTGTTCTTTTTTTTGTTGTACTGGGAGACATCCGTCGTTTGGGTCATTCTCCAAATTGGTATCGGCTGTGCCGGAGGAGGAGAATTTTTCCGGTGATTTGGAGAGAGTTTGGATTGATGTACGTTGTAACCTTCAATAGGCTAACAAAAAATCTAAGAGGTACTTTGACAGGAAACGTCAAGAGGTTTTGTTTACGGTTGGTGACATGGTTTGGTTGTCCTCAAAGAATCTGCGGTTGAGGATTCCTTCTAAGACATTGGGCCCGAAATTTGTAGGGCCGTTTAAGGTACTTCAGGTAGTTAACCAATCTGCTGTTAGGTTGGAGGTTCCCACCTCCTGGAAGATTAATCCGGTGTTTCATGTTTCCTTATTGAAAAAAGCTGATGTTTCGGATAGGGACGCCACTGTCTCTGTTGCTCCGGTGGTGGAAGACGGTGAATATGAAATTTCTCGCATTCTTAATTCTAGATGGCATAGAGGGAGATTGCAGTATCTCGTCGCTTGGAAAGGTTTCGGCCCCGAGGATAACTCCTGGGTAAAGGCGGATGATGTCTCTGCTCCTAGACTTGTCGGAGTGACGCGCCCCCTGGGACATATTCCTTTTTGAGGGGAATACCCGGCACCGGATCAGATGGGGGGGTTGTAGTCTCCGAGCGGCTGTGACCCGGTCCCGTGCCCAGGGCGTCAAGCTCAGTGTTATGTGGCAGCTTTACAGATGTTACTAAAGTTCTTTTGTGTCGACTACGCCACCCGTTGTGATGCGGTCACTGTGGCCGCCGCTGCTGCAGGGTCCGCTGAGGCTGATGGTGGGTGCGCAGCTTGGTGAGATAACCCCCAACGGGAGGGGTATAGCCTCAGAGGGGACAGGCGCAGAGGATGGGGGTTGTGGTGGTGCGGTGCAGCCGGCAATGAAGACAGACTCGGGTTGTGCAGTTAAGGGTGTTTACTTACTGCTGATGTTTCGGTCACTCCAGCTGCTAGTGACCACCCGAGCCGTGCTGCGTCCACCAGGTCCTGGATCCGGCCAACCCCCAAACAAGTCCGGAGCGTGGCCCTGAGCTCTCCCTCTGTCCTTTCTTCAGCCGTCCCCACCAGTGATTCACCTAAATCCAGCTCCCTCGGGCCTTCTGTTGGGCAACCTTTGGCCTCAGGTTCCCTGACCCTCCATGTGGTGTGCCTTCAGGGTGAATGTAGTGGGTGACCGTGACAGACACTGCCCACGGTCTCCGGTCTCTGGCTGGGGAATGTCTTTACCCCCACCAGCTTGGGTTCCGGTACCCTTCTGCTGACTCCTCACCCGGTGTTCTTATTTGGGTTCTTGGGTCCCTTCTTTGTCCCCCCTCTGGGTCTTTCTGCACTCCACTCTCTCTCTCTTCAGGCTCAGGTCTGCTCTGCTCCCTTGCTGCAGGCTGACTTCCTCTGCAGCAGACTTGTTCTCTGCAGCTGACTGACTGACTGACAGGCTCCTCTGCGTCTGACCCTGATCCTAGTTGGTGCCCTCCTTATATATCCCTCTATGTGTGAGCTCAGGTGACCAGCACCCAATGAGCTCCTACCACTACCCAGACTGCTCCCCCTATCTGCCCCTACACTACATGGGATGTTCCTCCCCCCTCCCACTCCAGCCAGGAACAGGCTCGGTCGCACCTGCACATTTCTAAGTGGGAGTGCCGTCGGCCTGCTCCTCTGGAATGGGATGTATGTAGTGCATGCAGTCTATCTGAGCTCAGTTCCACACTCCTTCCTTACCCGGGAGTGGAATATCACACCTCTGGGTTGAGGTGCAATACCCCTGTAGCAGCCGAATCCTCAGGGTGCTACATTCCCCCCTGGTAAACCACAGCACGTCCTCGGGCTGCAAAGACAAAAACACCAAAACATACAAATTTTTATAAACATATAAAACATATAAAATATTATATATATATAACTTTTTCATATAGACATCATTATAACATTCTCGTCGTCTCTTTCTTTCTTCCTCCTCTGGTCACCGTGCAACTCGTGACCAGGTAAAGTGCGACAGTCTTTTGATAAGCAGTTTCTCATAAAACCAGTAGGGGGCGCCTTAGGAAGCGCAACTATGTACAGGGAAGTTTTGGCCGTTCTCAGTCCCCGGCCAAGTAAAGGGAATGGGATGGCTGCTCACAGTCCTCAGCCTGGTTTGGGTAGGGGACACACAGATTAAACTGTTCACTGGTCCCAACGGGGACTAAACTGTAAAGCAGCCACGGTTACTTGTGTACCCCAACAGGTAACTATATACAGTCCTTTGTACTATTTCAGTCATAGTACCTTCTAGCCTTGAACCCGTCCGGGTCTTCTGGCTACTCCTCCCTACACCGCAACTCCTCCTCTGTCAGGCGATGCACGTGGAGGGCATAAGGTCCCTTGGCACACTTGTGCCGGGTGAACGTTACCTCGTCACCGACGTAGAGGTCACGGCCTTTGTGACCCTCTGGCAGGTGAGACTCGACATCCCGTCGGGTAACGAAGACGTCACCCATGGTGTTCCGGTCCTTTATGAAGCCCCACCCATGCTGCGCATTAAACTTTATTACCGTCCCGATGGTACGGGGACGATCTGCTGCACGGGGGTCCCTTCTGGTCCGACTCTTTTGCTCCGCGCTGCGGGTCTGGGCCCATTGCTCTCTGGCCCGCCTCTCCTCCCGCTCTCTCTTGAACTCTGCCAGCTGTTGACGGCAACACTCGGTACGCTCTGCTGCAGCTGCCCGAGTCTCTCCGGTGAACCCCATCAAATCTTCTCCCGTGGGGTCCCACACGAACTGGGCTTCCTCGAGTGGAGGCGAGACCCGAGTCACGGGCTTTGGAGCCGGGATCAGGGGCTCACACAAGGGCCCTAGTCTTTGCTGCCGCTCTAGCTCAGGGTACCCTTCGGGCCAGATGAAGGGCCGCCCGTCCGGCCATGTGAGCTGGCCGAAGAGGTCCTCCCCCAGGTGTGGCACCCTTGGTATTGCGGGCGCGGGCGCGGTGGTGATGGCGCCCGGGTTGCCCAGGCCTTGCGGCCAGGCCTGGGGCACCTGGAAGGTGAAGGGCACCGTTAGGACGGCGGCGCCCTGGGTTACCTGGCCTTGCGACCAGGCCGGAGGCTCCGCGGAGGTAGATGGCTCTGCTTTGGATGCGGCGCCCGGAAACGCTAGGCCCTGTGACCAGGCCGGAGGCTCTTCTTCCTGCGCCACGCTCCGGGTCACGACGCGTGACGTCACTGGGGTCGCGTCGGCGGCTTCCGGTCGGGGCCTAGTCGGTGGCGGTGTCATGGCGGTCTCGGGTACGGCAGGGGGACTTTCGGGCTCTGCGACGGGGAGCTGGGGCAGGTGGGTGGTCTTCCGGTATGGGGTATAGGCGTCCCCCTTACCTGCTGCCATACGTCTCGCTCCCTCTTCTGCGCCGTCTCCGGCCTTGGGTCCTCCCGCGTCATCCGCAGAGGTAGTCGGTGTCTTCTTCCAAGGGAGCGGGTTCCGTGGACGGATTCCAGCTTGCTGGGCCATCTCCCGGCCCCACTCCGCCAGGATCTCCCTCTGCACTCGGGCCATCCTTCCCGCGAGGCCCTCCAGGGCACTCCGCGCGCACTCCCAATCTCGGGGAAGCTGCGCCAGGATCTCCGCTAAGCCTAGCGGGGTTGTTGACTCCAGCAGGCTCCTGACCATCGGGTCGGTGCTGCTCTGCTCTGCTTCCGGCAGGCTCCTGGCCAGCGGGCCGGTGCTGCTCTGCTCTCCTCCTTTTTCCTTTTGCAGGCTCCTGGCCAGCGGGCCGGTGCTGCTCTGCTGCCGCTCCATTCCCGGGTCTACTCTTTCTCTCCTCGACTCCGGGTGCTCTCGCTCTGGACACCTTGCCTCCGGGTGCGCTCGTTCTAGACTGCTCCAAGCGACACCCATCTTTGCTCTTTTCTTTCGTCTCCTCCCACTTCGAGGGCGGTCCCGGGGCAACTCGGTGACTGTCAGCTCCAGGGGGAGTTCTTTCACGCTGACAGACACCTCCAGCATCACAGTCTCTGTTGGTGGGGGCGGTTTCCACTTTTGGCGCCATTTTCTGTCCTGGCCCACGATGGGAGGTGGCCTCTTGCCCTCCTTTGGCACGCCCATAATGGCGTCCGCTGCTCTTCCAAGGCGGGAAATCTGCGGTTTTGGCGGGAATCGTCGCCCAGTGGCGGGAAACTCTGCAGATGGCGGGAACAAGCTGGAAATGGCGGACAATCGGCGGGAAACGACTGGTGATGGAGTCCGATGGCGTGGACCCTCCGGAACCGGCGAGAGACTCCTTTCTGAGGTAAACTTGCACTTTTCTTCAGGCACGCAGTACCCGGGTGTTGCGGGCACGTAATCCTGCCGACTACGCCAAAGTTGACGCGCCCCCTGGGACATATTCCTTTTTGAGGGGAATACCCGGCACCGGATCAGATGGGGGGGTTGTAGTCTCCGAGCGGCTGTGACCCGGTCCCGTGCCCAGGGCGTCAAGCTCAGTGTTATGTGGCAGCTTTACAGATGTTACTAAAGTTCTTTTGTGTCGACTACGCCACCCGTTGTGATGCGGTCACTGTGGCCGCCGCTGCTGCAGGGTCCGCTGAGGCTGATGGTGGGTGCGCAGCTTGGTGAGATAACCCCCAACGGGAGGGGTATAGCCTCAGAGGGGACAGGCGCAGAGGATGGGGGTTGTGGTGGTGCGGTGCAGCCGGCAATGAAGACAGACTCGGGTTGTGCAGTTAAGGGTGTTTACTTACTGCTGATGTTTCGGTCACTCCAGCTGCTAGTGACCACCCGAGCCGTGCTGCGTCCACCAGGTCCTGGATCCGGCCAACCCCCAAACAAGTCCGGAGCGTGGCCCTGAGCTCTCCCTCTGTCCTTTCTTCAGCCGTCCCCACCAGTGATTCACCTAAATCCAGCTCCCTCGGGCCTTCTGTTGGGCAACCTTTGGCCTCAGGTTCCCTGACCCTCCATGTGGTGTGCCTTCAGGGTGAATGTAGTGGGTGACCGTGACAGACACTGCCCACGGTCTCCGGTCTCTGGCTGGGGAATGTCTTTACCCCCACCAGCTTGGGTTCCGGTACCCTTCTGCTGACTCCTCACCCGGTGTTCTTATTTGGGTTCTTGGGTCCCTTCTTTGTCCCCCCTCTGGGTCTTTCTGCACTCCACTCTCTCTCTCTTCAGGCTCAGGTCTGCTCTGCTCCCTTGCTGCAGGCTGACTTCCTCTGCAGCAGACTTGTTCTCTGCAGCTGACTGACTGACTGACAGGCTCCTCTGCGTCTGACCCTGATCCTAGTTGGTGCCCTCCTTATATATCCCTCTATGTGTGAGCTCAGGTGACCAGCACCCAATGAGCTCCTACCACTACCCAGACTGCTCCCCCTATCTGCCCCTACACTACATGGGATGTTCCTCCCCCCTCCCACTCCAGCCAGGAACAGGCTCGGTCGCACCTGCACATTTCTAAGTGGGAGTGCCGTCGGCCTGCTCCTCTGGAATGGGATGTATGTAGTGCATGCAGTCTATCTGAGCTCAGTTCCACACTCCTTCCTTACCCGGGAGTGGAATATCACACCTCTGGGTTGAGGTGCAATACCCCTGTAGCAGCCGAATCCTCAGGGTGCTACAGGAGCGTTTCACAGGAGGTTTCCTGATAGACCTGGGCCTGGAGGATCCGGAGGATCCTCATAGAAGAGGGAGTACTGTTAGAACTCTCCTGTTAGTTCTTTTTCTATTTTGTTGGTCACATGACTTTGTTGGTCACCCTTCTGGCCTTGCTGGACTTCAGTGTTTCTTTTACTCTTAAGCTAGCCAGGTGCCTTGTACCTAACTCTGCAGTTTGCTTGGTCTTTGGACCACTAGTACTTTTTGTTTGTTTGTCTTTGCTCTGCTACAAATTCTGCTAGGAGGTGTCCATCTATATCCCAGTCCTTAGTTTTTGTAGGGATCCCTCCCTTATATCTATAGGTCTGCGTTCAGACTAGCCGAGGACTTAGGCGGGTCTGTTCACAAGGAACAGGTCCCGCGCTGCATCGTAGGGAATCAGCTTAGTCCTATTGTAGGGACTGTTTTCCTATCCTTCCTTAGTGCTTGTAGCAGTTCATAACACAGATCTGCAGAGGGCCTAAAAATTGCCCAAATCGATGGGAACAGTGCTGAAATGACAAATGGAACAGCATGGGGAAGACCCCTGGAAGCATTTCTGACTCCCAAGTCACTGCCTAAAACCGTGGTCATCAGTCTTGAACTTATATTACTGCGGTAATAATACGAATATTTTGGGCAACATGACAAATATGAAATTCTATTTAAAATGGGCAAGGTGTGTGGCAAAGAACGAGTAAGTGGACGTGATCCAGATGGTGCACGCAGAGGCCGTGGGCAAGATGACACTGTGCCTGCTGAGGGAGCACAGCAAGCACCCATATCATGTCGACCTAGCTTCTTGTCCCACTTTCTAGGGGACCGCGGAATACCACTCTTGAAGCCAGAGCAGTGTGAAAAGGTTATTGGTTGGATAGCAGATAAATAACGCTTCCAGTTAGCTTGCAACCACCACCACTACCACCCTGTCTTTCACACGGTCCAGTCTTAGTAGCCATGAGTCTGGACCACATTATTATTATTATTATTATAGCGCCATTTATTCCATGGCGCTTTACATGTTACATAGCAAAAGCAATTAAAATAATCTTGAACAAAAAACGTGATGGAGACTGGTGCAGGAGGAGAAAGGACCCTATCCGCAAGCGCTCACAGTCTACAAGGGATGGTAGAGGATACAGTAAGTGAGGGTAGAGATGGTCATGCAGCGATATGGTGGAGTGGTGGTTACTGCAGATTTTAGGCTTGTCGGAAGAGGTAGGTCTTCAGATTCCTTTTGTAGGCTTCCACGGTAGGCGAGAGCCTTATATGTTGGGGTAGAGAGTTCCTGAGTAGGGAAGATGCACGGGAGGAATCTTATATGCGATTGTGAGAAGAGGGAGTAGAGAAGGGAGGAAGAGGGAGTAGAGAAAGAGATCTTGTGAGGCTCAGAGATTGCGTGCAGGTAAGTACCAGGAGACTAGATCACAGATGTATGGAGGAGACAGGTTGTGTGTGGCTTTGAATGCCAAGGTTAGGGTTTTGAACTGGAGTCTCTGGACAATGGGGAGCCAGTGAAGGGATTGACAGAGAGGAGAGGCCGGGGAATAGTGGGGGGACAGGTGGATTAGTCAGGCAGCAGAGTTTAGGATATATTGGAGGAGTGCGAGAAGGGAGACCACACAGCAGGAGGTTGCAGTAGTCGAGGCGAGAGATGATGAGGGCATGCACAATTGTTTTTGAAGATTTTTGTTTGAGGAATGTGCGGATCCGGGAGATTTTTTTACTTGGAGTCAGCATATTCCTCAGTTGTACCTCAGCGTTCAGTTGTCCCTACTCCCGTCCTTGGAATGCAATCGCAAATGCGAAACCACCCACCCGCCCACCCACAGGCCACATTACTAAACTGCCACATTTCTCAACTGCTTGCACAAGAAATTCTGCCATTTAGGCTCGTGAAGGTGCAAGCTTTCCGCAACCTCTTAGCTGTTGTCCCTCGGTACTCGGTCCCCAGTAGCCACTATGTCTCCCGGTGTGCCATCCCTGCCTTAAACAAGCACGGGTCTCAGAACATTACCCGTACCTCAGTTACTGGGAAGAATCACCTAACCACAGATACGTGGACAAGTGTTTGTGGGCAGGGATGGTACATCTCATTGACAGCACACTGGGTTAATATTGTGGAAGCCGGGATCCAGTCGGACCCTGGGACAGACGACGTCCTCCTGACACAGAGGATTGCTTGACCTGGGTCAATCAAGATTCAACACAATGTTCACAAGGTAGACAGCAGCAGTGGTCGGTCTCCAAGACAACGAGCAAACTCCTTCATGATGATAGAGGTCACCATCTCCTTAGCTTACTGGTTTTCATGAATAATTTGGAGATTCATGGCAGCTCTGGTTATGCTGTCATTTAAATGTAGTTTTTTCATTTTGGTTCAGCAAGGGTTAATGTTAGTCTCTTGCTGGCATCCTTTTGTTAATGGTCAGCTGATGTTGGTTGGTGTCACTCCAACCTCCCTTTAAATAGCCACATGATCCATCAGCTGACCGCCGGTTATAGTTCATGCTATGCTGACCTTTTTGAAGGAGCCAGTCTCTGGAGAAGCTGTGGTGTTCATTACTATTGTAGCGGTGAAGTTTTCTGTTGGAGAGATAAGTATATATTATGTTGTTATCTTCCCATTGTTTATTTTACCTTCCTTGTGTTGTCCTATTGTAGTGGTGAGACTAGTGTCTCGACGGCTTGTGCACAAGGCCAGGTTAAATGCAGGGCCAATGAGGGCTTAGGCGCATGATCGCGCACAAGGGGGAGGAACTGTCTAGGATGATAGGGGAGCTTAGGGACAGACACAGGTTGGTGTTAGGAGGTGTCCCTTTCCTTGTTCCCTACCGCTGGGGCCCTCCTTCCCCCTCTATTTCCCATTGCATCCGTGTGTTGTGCTGTCCGCCGAACATTCCCTTGTCATTCCGTGACACTGGTACTTTTCTGTGGGAATGAGCTTGTCTCTAACCAGCCAGGAATATCCAGTGAATGGCACACTATGGTTTGGTATTAGCACCCAGTAAGAGAAGCAAATCCATCCACAATTTCCATCTCAGGAATTTTATTTGGTAGACTGCCTGCCCAAACATTAGTTTCTCACAAAGGACCTGAAGACACTGAGTGGCAGTAGGTGCAAGTTTCTCCAGCATGACCTGTTTGTTAGATATCAGAGAGAGAACAGAATTGGGCATTGCCAAGGTGCCAGATTGCAGATCTTAAGTCTTATAGATTGCTGGAGCCAGTCCACAGTAAAAAAAAAGCAGCCATAGAGTGTCCAGGAACCTTCACACAGACTTTTTGTAGCCAGTGCTGCATCTCGGTGAGAGTTGTATTCCACCAGATCCATATTCTTTAGGTCGATGAAAGGACTGGCATAGAGGGAAACTGCTGTTTATGTTGCCTCTATATAAATAAAAATTATTATTATTAATTGTGACCAACCAGTAATTACTATCGCCCAAAATGCGTATGTGGCACCCCAGGAGTCCGGATGCCACATTGACATTGCCTCCCTCACAGGGGGTGATGCCATACCTAGAAGGAAGGAGGGGTCCCCTTATCAGGTAACACCAGCATCAAACACATTTCCTGGCCACAGACCAGAAGGGGGAGCTCCTCCCCTTTAAATTGGAGCCTGGAGGCGGGGTTAGAAAAAGTCAGTTGGAGGGAGAAAAGGGAGTTGGAGACAGGAGAGCGACGAGGGAGAACCTGGGGAAGGGAGCTGTGACCAAGCTCGCCCCAGAGAAAAGCACAAGAAACAGAACAATGGAGTCCGTGGTTGTTCGGGTACTAAAGTCCCGACAGCTAAATCCGGAGGGCAGGAGACTGCAGGTCTCCTGGCCCCACCAAACGCCCAGAGGCTCAGCAGTATACTTGGGCCCAGCGCCGCCAGCACCACCTCGAAGGAGCAACACCTGAAAAGGGCTTGAGCTGCCTGCCATACGGGTGAGGAATAGACGATTGCTCAGGAACGAGGGCCAGAGCATAGCTTTAAGCAGCAGGGCCAAAGAGGATAGCGCAGAGGGAAGGCCTACAACTCCACCTGGCAAGGTGGATCCCCAAATTGCTTCTAGGCCGCCCGAATCTCCATCACCAGCTATTACCAGTGCCCTGGTCTGCTCCATCAAACCTCATGGAAACCGCCATTCTTGTGTTGTCTCGTCATTATCTACGCCCTCAGCTCTGCACTACACTGTCCCTGCCAACAACATCTACCTTTTCAAATCTCCATATACTGCCCTGGAGCTTAGCTCTGTCCGTGGAGAGCTGAACCATCTTTGCTACGTCACCATAAGCCGCAGTGGATCTGCACCATAGCTGCGCCCCATATAGCCTCATACCACGGGTGGCGTCATGAACATTATCCCCAAATCTTTATTTCCACAATTGACTGTTCTTTATTTGACTGCCCTGAGCCACGGACCGGGTCACTGCCACCAAGACTACCCCAATACAGGACCAGCCCGGTTACCTAGTACCCCACGGCCCCAGGGGGCGCATCAACTTGGCGTCACGAGCAGGATTCGAAGACCGGTATAACCGGGTACTGTGTGCCATAGACTTTGCTGAGCTGTATAATCACATCATTTGATGCCAGCGGAGGGGAATCAGGAGGCCCAGATCCGGAACCGCCGGTTAAGCGATCCCTCTCGCCTGCAGAGCAGCAGACTGGTACGCCAGCAGAAACCCTGAACCTGGCTGAGGTTCACTAGGGGGGGGGGGGGAAGATGCCCAACCTGGAAGAGGATCCAGCTGCGGGCGCGGCCTCCGCCACTGTAATGCCTTTATCCATGCCGTATATCCCAGGGGCGGCGTGGTTGCCCCAGTACTCAGGGGAGTCGCACACCCTGAGCAAATTTGAGGAGAGACTACATAGTTTGTTCCAAGTGTACCCTTTGTTTGAGGAGCAAAAAGTCAGCATCCTCATAGGCCAACTAATCAGTGCAGCCCAGAGAGAGGTGAAGTCCTGGCCGGGCAGGGGCAAAGGCACTGTTAAGCAAATTCTGGCCAGGTTGAAGGATACCTTTGACACCCGCACCGCAGCAGAGATTAAAATGAAGTTCTACAGGTGCAAACAAAGGGTGCAGGACAGTGTACGGGACTATGCTCTAAACCTGCAGGAGGCGCTGCAGACCATTAAACAAGTAGACCCCAACAGTGTGCGAGATGAGGACAGATTGCTAACCGAACAGTTTATCGAGGGGCTCCTGTCTAACGCTCACCGGACACAGCTGCGCATTATGGCTCTGAAAAACCCTGATCTGGACTTTGCGCAATTTAAAGACCGAGACATCCGGGTGCTGCAAGAATCAACCCCAAGTGGCACTGCACACCTCTGGCACCCAGCTATCACATACCACCAGGAGGTGGTGTCCTTTTCCCCGGCGCCTGTGGAGGCTGACGCGCAGGCCCTAGATAATGACCCCTCTGCAGTCCTACGCCTTCAGGTCCAGGAAATGACCAAAAGTGTGGCTACACTAACCAAAACCGTTCAGGCCATGCTAGTGTCTCCAAAGGAAAGGATCCAGCTGGTTTCCAGTCTAGATGATGTCCCGTGGAGGCGGCAGAGAAGAATTCCACCGACCAAAGGGAGAGAATGCGATCGATACAACCAGAACGGAAAACCCATCTGCCACTGCTGTCAAAAGGCGTGGCACATAGCAAGATTCTGCGATTTAAACAATCAACCCCTGGGGCAGAGGGCCAACCCCCAGGAGTAAGACGACCAGGCCCACAAAGCTGGCGAGACAAGTACGTGGGAGGACGACCGGTCCTACCTGTCGTGCTTGATGGCATCCCGATGAACGCGTTACTGAACACTGGTTCCCAGGTGACAACGATGCCATATATCCTTTTTAAATGATACTGGACTGATTCAGAAATTACCCGCAGTTCAGATAAACACTTTAACATCTATGCCAGCAATGGTCAGCCTTTGCCTCAGGTGGGGTATAAATAGGTGACCATAATGGTTGGCCGAGTAGAATTGCCATCACAAGGGTTGATTATTGTAGATATTGATCGCCGAGAAAGCCACTTTATGATAACCTTAGGCACCAATGTGATAGAGAATTGTCTTGGGGAAGTTACTGCTTTGTTGCAAAAGGTCGCAGAGACTGCCAGTTCCAGTCAGCAGAGAGTTCATAGAATCATAGAATCATAGAATCATAGAATGGTAGAGTTGAAAGGGACCTCCTGGGTCATCTGGTCCAACCCCCTGCTCAAAGCAGGATTCACTAAATCATCTCAGACAGATGTCTGTCCAGCCTCTGTTTGAAGACGTCCATTGAAGGGGAACTCACCACCTCTCGTGGCAGCCTGTTCCACTCATTAATCACCCTAACTGTCAAAAAGTTTTTTCTAATATCTAATCTGCAGAAGGAGAACAGAGCCCTGATGAAAAGACAACAGGTAGAGTGGTCTGGTGGAGAAGTCGGCAGTGTCAGAGTGGGTGATCCATTCCCCATTGCAATGCCCCCTAGGAGTGAAATGTTAATATGGTGTCGGGCAGCAAAAGGTCTCAGGGGTCAAGAATATCAGGCCCTGGTAGAACCCGTGTACTCTGATAGTAGGCCCCCCATCTTGACCGCCAGGGGGGTAGTCGATGTCCGCAAGCGGAGAGTACCGATGCGCATCCTGAATTGTGGGGAGAAAGAGGTCCAGTTACCCCTGTATGCCACCCTTGCTAAGCTGTTCACTGTCAGTAACAACGCAATAAAGGCAGTGGAACCCTTGCCTCCATCCGAACAGGTGGAAGACAATGACTTCAAGGGACAGAAGGAGGATTGGTGTCAGAAGCTACAAGTAGGCACTGACTCCACCCCTTTGCACCAAAAGCATGGGGTGTACCGGGTTGTCCAAGAATATGAGCTAGTCTTTAGCAAACACCCACTAGACTTTGGGCAGGCAAAAGCGGTCCAACATCATATCCCCACAGGAGATCATCCGCCCATTAAAGAGAGGTACCGGCCTGTACCCCAAGCTCACTATCAATGTGCCAAGGGAATGTTATGGGAGATTAAGGAGGCTGGGGTAATCAGAGATAGTTGTAGCCCCTGGGCAGCTCCATTAGTCCTCGTTAGAAAGAAAGATGGTACAATGAGGATGTGTGTTGATTATAGGCAGATTAACCGCATTACACATAAGGAAGCCTACCCATTACCCAGAATTGAGGAATCATTAGCTGAGATCCGCTAACTATTTCTCCACTTTAGATCTCACCAGTGGGTATTGGCAGGTTCCCGTGGCCGAGGCGGACAGAGAGAAGACCGCGTTTATGACACCAATGGGCCTCTGCGAGTTCAACTGCATGCCATTCGAGCTCTGCAACGCCCCGGGAACATTCCAGCGGTTAATGGAGTGTTGCCTAGGACACAAAAACTATGAAACCGTTTTGCTGTACCTAGACGACATAATCGTCTACTCAAAGACATAAGAAGACCACCTGGAGCACCTGGCCGAGGTGTTCGAAGCCCTATCTGGTTTTGACCTGAAAGTAAAGCCGTCCAAGTGCCACCTGTTGAAGCCCAAGGTGCAGTTCCTAGGCAATGTGGTAAGCGTCGAATGTGTAGCACCAGACCCTGAAAAAGGCACCGTGATCAAGGGCTGGCCAAGACCCTCCACTCTCAAGGAAGTGCGGCAGTTCCTCAGGCTGGTAGGCTACTACAGGAGATTCATCCAGGGTTTCACCAAGATAGCGGCACCCATGCAGGACCTCTTAATGGGCCAGTCCAAGAAGGCCAAGAACCCGAATCCTCCGTTCGAGTGGGGTAAAAAAGAAGAAGAATCCTTCACTCGACTGAAGGTGGCTCTTACGGGAGACGAGGTCCTGGCCTACCCCGACTATGGCCAACCCTTTATACTCTATACGGATGCCAGCAATGTGGGATTTGGAGCGATGCTATCCCAGGTACAGCAGGGCAGAGAGAGAGTGATTGCCTACACCAGTAGGAAGCTCGGTCCCACGGAAAGGAATACCAACTATAGTTCCTTTAAGTTGGGGTTTTTAGCCATAGTCTGGGCTGTAACAGAGAGCTTCAAACACTACCTGGCTTCAGCAAAGTTTACAATTTTCACAGACAATAATCCACTGACCCACCTTGAAACGGTGAAGCTATGTGCGCTGGAGCAGTGATGGATGGTCCGGCTGTCCAACGACGATTTTACCATCAAGTATTGGGCGGGGCATAAAAATGCTAATGCTGATGCGCTATCCAGAATGCCAAACTTGCCAGATGGGGAAGAAGACACGGAAGAGCTGGAGGAGATAGAGCTACCGGCTTTCCATCGTAATGGGGTGAACCAGTGCTCCCACTGTGTGAGGGACAAGTGCTCCGCCAATAGAGAGGCCATGTTTAACCTATTGCCCCACCATGGATGGGCAGAAACGCAGAAAAGCGACCCGGCTGTCCACCTAGTAAAGGAGTTTCTGACACAAGCTGTTGTGGAAGGAGAAGGGCAAGCTGTTCATCTACGAGGGAAAACTGTGTCGGAGAAGTAATAACTCCCGGACACACAAACTGGTCTGGCAGGTGGTAGTCCCAAAGCGGGATGCGCCAATGGTCTTAGAGGCGTACCACGACGGAGCAGGACACTTCGGGTGGAAGAAGTTGGAAGTCTTGCTATGTGAGCAATTCTACTGGGTTGGCATGAGGAAAGCAATCAAGAGATGGTGTCGAGAATGTGGTCCATGCAATCCAAAACAGAAAGACCGTGATAGCCAGAGGGCTCCCCTGCAGCCCATAATCACCAAACAACGACTTGAACTGGTAGCCTTGGACCACGTGAAGCTAGCCCCAAGCCAGTCAGGCTATGTCTACGCTCTCATCATAGTAGACCACTACTCCTGGTTCCTGGTAGTAGTGCCAGTGAAGGATCAGACAGCTAAAACGGCAGCCAAAGCGTTTCAACAACACTTTTGTCGCCCGCACGTTTACCCTGAATGAGTGCTTACTGACCAAGGCCCAGCCTTTGAAGCAGAAGTGTTTCAGGAATTCTGTAACTTGTACGGCTGCAATAAAATAAAGACGACGCCGTATCATCCCCAGACCAACGGGTAGTGCGAGAAAATGAACGAGGTGGTAATAGACCTGTTGAAGATGTTGCCCCTTGAAGAATGTAGCCTGTGGTCAGAGAAGTTGCCGGATTTGGTAGACCTATATAACCACATCCCGGTGAACTCCACCAATGGTACACCCGCCTACCTGATGAGGGAAAGACCTGGAACTACCCATTGACTTAAACATGGGAGTTTTAACTCCTGAGATGATATCACCAGGTGCAGATTGGGATACGGAGTGGCTGCAACAATACCGCAAGGTGTAAGAATGTGTAGGGAGAAGTTTGTCCCAGGCGAGACAGAGGCAGGAAAGAACTTATAATCAGCACGCACCTGCAATTCCCTTGTCACCTGGAGAACAGGTACTCAAAAGGAAGAGACTAGTTCACAAGTTAGATGATCAGTGGGAGGTTGAGCCATACACCGTCTTACCTTAAAATTTCGACAACACCAAGGTATGCCTCATCAGTAAATATGGAGGAGAGACTTCAGCGGCAGTCTCAAGAGACCAGCTGAAGATATGCCCTGACCAATTGAGACACCAAGAGGAAGACCAAAACAGCCCCCAGCACACAGAAAAGGTGGAAGAGACGGTTCAAACCATCCTTGGAGAATTTCCCCGGTCTTGGACGCAGGTGAACCAAGCAATCGTGGTACCTGTCCTGACCTTTCTCCAAGTAGCCTTACCGGAAGCCACGGAGACTCAAAAACAGCTGGGAGACCAGGAGGCCCCAGCAACAGATGCCACAAATGCAGTGGAACAAGTGAATCCACCCCCTTCTAGCGTGAATAGTGAGTCAAAGAGGTCGTAGAAGACTAACAAGCCTACCGGTGTTACGTCAGACTAACCATAATGTAGTCCATAGTGCTCTTACCACACCAGTGGTAGACACTAGAAACCCGGGTAGGTCATTGTCAATAACTGTACTGCGTAGATCAACCCATAGTACCAGAGGTCAGCTCCCTGCCCGTTATAGGGACTAATGTGTAATAAGATAATAGTGTATAGTTATATAGTTGCAACCATTAAGTATGAGAGCCTACAGAGACTTCCTGTAAGAATCTTTAAGCAATCGTGAGAGTATATAGTTATTATGTTTATGGACAAATGGACCACAGGACTAGATGTGGTCAGAACAATGTTGTGTAAAGTTAATATTTGACCATGAAAATAAACTGCGGGCGTGGCCGAAAGCAAGGCCCACTGACAGAGTGCCCTGAAGCCACGCCTAGGGACGATACACGAAGTGGGTTGAGGCGGTTCCCACCAACCAACCTTCAAGAACAGGGAAAAAGACAATTCCCAGATACCAGCATAAAGACTAAGCGCCGCAGTGACTGCTCCCAATTTTTGTTTGTTTTTTTGTTGTTCTGCAATTTTTGCCTTTCTGAGACTTTGTAAATTTTTTGGAATATAAATCGTTATTGTTGTTAAATGTTTAACTCTAAAAGGTGTCCTCAGTCCGGGAGTACTGAATTTAACTAGTTGGGAATGTGACACCCCTGGAGTCCGGATGGCATTGCCTCCCTCACAGGGGGTGATGCCATGCCTAGAAGCAAGGAGGGGTCCCCTTATCAGGTAACACCAGCATCCAACACATTTCACAGCTCCAGACCAGAAGGGGGAGCTCCTCCCCTTTAAATTGGAGCCTGGAGGCGGGGTAAGAAAATGTCAGTTGGAGGGAGAAAAGGGAGTTGGAGACAGGAGAGTGACGAGGGAGAACCTGGGGAAGGGAGCTGTGACCAAGCTCGCCCCAGAGAAAAGCGCAAGAAACAGGATTCCTGAGTCCGTGGTTGTTCGGATACTAAAATCCCGACAGCTAAATCTGGAGGGCAGGAGACTGCAGGTCTCCTGGCCCCACCAAACGCCCAGAGGCTCAGCAGTATACTAGGGCCCAGCGCCGCCAGCACCGCCACGAAGGAGCAACACCTGAAAAGGGTCGGGCTTGAGCTGCCTGCCATACGGGAGAGGAATAGACGATTGCTCAGGAACGAGGGCCAGAGCATAGCTTTAAGCAGCAGGGCCAAAGGGGATAGCGCAGAGGGAAGGCTTACAACTCCGCCTGGCTAGGTGGATCCCCAAATTGCTTCTAGGCCGCCCGAATCTCCATCACCAGCTATTACCAGTGCCCTGGTCTCCTCCGTCAAACCTCAAGTAAAGGTAGAGGAACCCGCCATTCTTGTGTTGTCTGGTCATTCTCTGCGCCCTCAGCCCTGCACTACACTGTCCCTGTCGACAACATTACCTTTTCAAATCTCTATATACTGCCCTGGAGCTTAGCTCTGCCTGTGGAGAGCTGAACCATCTTTGCTACGTCACCATAAGCCCCAGTGGATCTGCACCGCAGTGGCGGCTCCATATAGCCGCATACCACGGGTGGCGTCATGAACATTATCCCCAAATCTTTATTTCCCCAATTGACTGCTCTTTATTTGACCGCCCTGGGCCACGGACCGGGTCACTGCCACCGTGACTACCCCAATACAGGATCGACCCAGATACCGAGTACCCGACGGCCTCAGGGGACGCGTAACTTACAACACGAGGCTCACAGTTAAGGCAGCGGAACATAAAGTCAGCCAAGTGTGCCAGACTGCCAACAGCCAAGATTTCCCTGTACTCACCAAGAGAACGACTGTCCATGTTCTCCTCCTTATCCTCCTCCTCATTATCACCCACTCCGCATTGAGATGAAAGGAGGCTGGGCTGTGTAGCATTATCCTGTATAGTTCCTTGTTCCATCTCTGCCTGCAATGCCCCCTCTTTAATTGTGAGCAGAGAGCGTTTCAGTAGACAGAGAAGTGGAAGGGTGATGCTAATTATGGTGTCATTGCTGCTCACAATCTTGGTGGAATCCTCAAAGTTTTGGAGGATGGTACAGATGTCAGACATCCATGCCCACTCATCAGCTCTTACAGTGGGTACAGAAAGTATTCAGACCCCTTTAAAGTTTTTGCTCTTTGTTTCATTGCAGCCATTTGGTAAATTCTAAAAAGTTCATTTTTTTCTCATTAAAGTACACCCTGCACCCCATCTTGACTGAAAAAAACAGAAATGTAGCAATTTTTGCAAATTGATTAAAAAAGAAAAACTGAAATATCACATGGCCGTAAGTATTCAGACCCTTTGCTCAGTATTAAGTAGAAGCACCCTTTTGAGCTAATAGAACCATGAATCATCTTGGGAATGATGCAACAAGTTTTTCACACCTGGATTTGGGGATCCTCTATCATTTTTCCTTGCAGATCCTCTCCAGTTCCATCAGGTTGAATGGTAAACGTTGGTGGACAGCCATTTTCAGGTCTCTCCAGAGATGTTCAATTGGGTTTAGGTCAGGGCTCTGGCTGGGCCTGTCAAGAATGGTTGCAGAGTTGTTCTGAAGCCACTCCTTTGTTATTTTAGCTGTGTGCTTAGGGTCATTGTCTTGTTGGAAGGTGAACCTTCGGCCAAGTATGAGGTCCAGAGCACTCTGGTAGAGGTTTTCATGCAGGATATCTCTGTACTTGGCCGCATTCATGTTTCCTTCAATTGCAATTAGTCGTCCTGTCCCTGCAACTGAAAAACACCCCCATAGCATTATGGTGCCACCACTATGTTTCACTGTTGGGATTGTATTGGGCAGGTGATGAGCAGTGCCTTGTTTTCTCCACACATACCGCTTAGAATTATCACCAAAAAGTTCTATCTTCATCTCATCAGACCAGAGAATCTTATTTCTCATAGTCTGGGAGTCCTTCATGTGTTTTTGAGCAAACTCTATGTGGGCTTTCATAGGTCTTGCACTGAGAAGAGGCTTCCGTCGGGTCACTCTGCCATAAAGGCCTGACTGATAAAGGGCTGCAGTGATAGTTGACTTTGTGGAACTTTCTCCCATCTCCCTACTGCATCTCTAGAGCTCAGCCACAGTGATCTTGGGGTTCTTCTTTACCTCTCTCACCAAGGCTCTTCTACCATGATTGCTCAGTTTGGCTGGACGGCCAGGTCTAGGAAGACTTCTAGTGGTCCCATACTTCATCCATTTAAGGATTAGGGAGGCCACTGTGCTCTTTGGAACCTTGAGTAATGCAGAAATTTTTTTATAACCTTGGCCAGATCTGTGCCTTGCCACAATTCTGTCTCTGAGCTCCTTGGGCAGTTCATTTGAGCTAATGATTCACATTTGGTCTGCCATGCACTGTTACCTGTGAGGTCTTATATAGACTGGTGTGTGCCTTTCCAAATCAAGTCCTATCAGTTTAATTAAACACAGCTGGACTCCAATGAAGGAGTAGAACCATCTCGAAGATCACAAGGAAATGGACAGCATGTGACTTAAATATGAGTGTCTGAGCAAAGGGTCTGAATACTTATGACCATGTGATATTTCAGTTTTCATTTTTTAATAAATTTGCAAAAATTTCTACATTTTTGTTTTTTTTTCAGTCAAGATGGGGTGCAGAGTGGACTTTAATGAGAAAAAAAATGAACTTTAAAGAATTTACCAAATGGCTTCAATGAAACAAAGAGTGAAAAATATAAAGGTGTCTGAATACTTTCCGTACTCACTGTATGTGCGGAGGCTGACCTGAATTCTAACGGGCGTGTTGAAGCTGGTACTCAAGAATTGCCCTCTGCTGCTCACAAATCCTTCCCAACATCTGCAACGTTGATTTCTAACGTGTAAATGTAGCACCCTGAGGATTCGGCTGCTACAGGAGTATTGCACCTCAACCCAGAGGTGTGATATTCCACTCCCGGGTAAGGAAGGAGTGTGGAACTGAGCTCAGATAGACTGCATGCACTACATACATCCCATTCCAGAGGAGCAGGCCGACGGCACTCCCACTTAGAAATGTGCAGGTGCGACCGAGCCTGTTCCTGGCTGGAGTGGGAGGGGGGAGGAACATCCCATGTAGTGTAGGGGCAGATAGGGGGAGCAGTCTGGGTAGTGGTAGGAGCTCATTGGGTGCTGGTCACCTGAGCTCACACATAGAGGGATATATAAGGTGGGCACCATCAAAGATCAGGGTCAGACGCAGAGAGGAAGTCAGATGCAGAGGACAAGCCTGCAGCAAGAGAGAGAGAAAGAAACAACAGCCCTGGAGAGAGAGTGGAGTGCAGAAAGACCCAGAGGGGGACAAAGAAGGGACCCAAGAACCCAAATAAGAACACCGGGTGAGGAGTCAGCAGAAGGGTACCGGAACCCAAGCTGGTGGGGGCAAAGACATTCCCCAGCCAGAGACCGGAGACCGTGGGCAGTGTCTGTCACGGTCACCCACTACATTCACCCTGAAGGCACACCACATGGAGGGTCAGGGAACCTGAGGCCAAAGGTTGCCCAACAGAAGGCCCGAGGGAGCTGGATTTAGGTGAATCACTGGTGGGGACGGCTGAAGGAAGGACAGAGGGAGAGCTCAGGGCCACGCTCCGGACTTGTTTTGGGGGTTGGCCGGATCCAGGACCTGGTGGACGCAGCACGGCTCGGGAGGTCACTTGGAGCTAGAGTGACCAGGAACATCTGCAGTAAGTAAAGACCCTTAACTGCACTACCTGAGTCTGTCATCATTACCGGCTGCACCGCACCACCACAACCCCCATCCTCTGCGCCTGTCCCCTCTGAGGCTATACCCCTCCCGTTGGGGGTTATCCCACCAAGCTGCGCATCCACCATCAGCCTCAGCGGACCCTGCTGCAGCGGCGGCCACAGTGACCGCATCACAACGGGTGGCGTAGTCGACACAACGAACTTTAATAACATCAGTAAAGACTGCCACATAACCCTGAGCTTGACGCCCTGGGCACGGGACCGGGTCACAGCCGCTCGGAGACTACAACCCCCCATCTGATCCGGTGCCGGGTATTCCCCTCAAAAAGGAATATGTCCCAGGGGGCGCGTCAACTTTGGCGTAGTCGGCAGGATTACGTGCCCGCAACACCTGGGTACTGCGTGCCTGAAGAAAAGTGCAAGTTTACCTCAGAAAGAAGACTCCTGCCGGTTCCGGAGGGTCCACGCCATCGGACTCCATCACCAGTCGTTTCCCGCCGATTGTCCGCCATTTCCAGCTTGTTCCCGCCATCTGCAGAGTTTCCCGCCACTGGGAAGCGATTCCCGCCAAAACCGCAGATTTCCCGCCTTGGAAGAGCAGCGGACGCCATTATGGGCGTGCCAAATGAGGGCAAGAGGCCACCTCCCATCGTGGGCCAGGACAGAAAATGGCGCCAAAAGTGGAAACCGCCCCCACCAACAGAGACTGTGATGCTGGAGGTGTCTGTCAGCGTGAAAGAACTCCCCCTGGAGCTGACAGTCACTGAGTTGCCCCGGGACCGCCCTCGAAGTGGGAGGAGACGAAAGAGAAGAGAAAAGATGGGTGTCGCTTGGAGCAGTGTAGAACGAGCGCACCCGGAGGCAAGAGGTCTAATGAGGAGTAGCGGAGAAGCTCACCCGGAGTCGAGGAGAGAAAGAGTGGACCCGGGAATGGAGCGGCAGCAGAGCAGCACCGGCCCGCTGGCCAGGAGCCTGCTGGAGGAAGAAGGAGGAGAGCAGAGCAGCACCGGCCCGCTGGCCAGGAGCCTGCCGGAAGCAGAGCAGAGCAGCACCGACCCGATGGTCAGGAGCCTGCTGGAGTCAACAACCCCGCTAGGCTTAGCGGAGATCCTGGCGCAGCTTCCCCGAGATCGGGAGTGCGCGCGGAGTGCCCTGGAGGGCCTCGCGGGAAGGATGGCCCGAGTGCAGAGGGAGATCCTGGCGGAGTGGGGCCGGGAGATGGCCCAGCAAGCTGGAACCCGTCCACTTAACCCGCTCCCTTGGAAGAAGACATCGACTGCCTCTGCAGATGACGCGGGAGGACCCAAGGCCGGAGACGGCGCAGAAGAGGGAGCGAGACGTATGGCAGCAGGTAAGGGGGATGCCTATACCCCATACCGGAAGACCGCTTACCTGCCCCAGCTCCCCGTCGCAGAGCCCGAAGGTCCCCCGGCCGTACCCGAGACCGCCATGACATCGCCACCGACTAGGCCCCGACCGGAAGCCGCCGTCGCGACCCCGATGACGTCACGCATCGTGACCCGGAGCGTGGCGCCGGAAGAGGAGCCTCCGGCCTGGTCACAGGGCCTAGCATTTCCGGGCGCCGCATCCAATGCAGAGCCATCTACCTCCGCGGAGCCTCCGGCCTGGTCGCAAGGCCAGGTAACCCAGGGCGCCGCCGTCCTAACGGTGCCCTTCACCTTCCAGGTGCCCCAGGCCTGGCCGCAAGGCCTGGGCAACCCGGGCGCCACCACCACCGCGCCCGCGCCCGTAATACCTAGGGTGCCACATCTGGGAGAGGACCCCTTCAGCCAGCTAACGTGGCCGGACGGTCGGCCTTTCATCTGGCCCGAAGGATTCTTGGAGCTGGAGCGGCAGAAGCAACTAGGTCCCCTGTGTGAGCCCCTGATCCCGGCTCCAAAGCCCGTGACTCGGGTCTCGCCTCCTCTAGCAGAAGCCCAATTCGTGTGGGACCCCACGGGAGAAGATTTGATGGGGTTCACCGGAGAAACTCGGGCAGCCGCAGCTGAACGTACAGAGTGTTGCCGTCAACAGCTGGCAGAGTTTAAGAGAGAACGGGAGGAGAGGCGGGTCAGAGAACAACAGGCCCAAATCCAGAGCGCGGAGCAGAAGAGCCGGACTAGGAGGAACCCCCGTGCAGCGCATTGTCCCCGCACCATCGGGACAGTGATAAAGTTCAACCCGCAGCATGGGTGGGGCTTTATTCGGGACCGTAACAACCGCGGTGACGTTTTTGTGACTCGCAGAGACGTCGAGTCCCACCTGCCAGAGGGTCACAAAGGCCGTGACCTCTACGTCGGTGATGAGGTAACGTTCACCCGGCACAAGTGTGCCAAGGGACCTTACGCCCTCCACGTGCATCGCTTGACGGAGGAGGAGTTGCGGTGCGAGGAGGAGGAGCAAGAGGACCCGGACGGGCCTGAAGAAACCACCAGCCGTAAGATAAGAGCAGGAGGCAGACGCCGTTGAGTGCGGCAGAGCAGGAGACTGTATATAGTTGCCTGTCGGGGCACAGTGAATCGGAACTGAAACTGAAACTGGAACTGTTGTTGCTGCTAAAATAGTCCCCGTTGGGACCAGCGAACTGTTACCTGTAACCCTTTCCATACCAGGCTGAGGACTGTGAGCAGCCATCCCTTTCCCTTTACCTGGCCGGGGACTGAGAACGGCCAAAATTTCCCTGTACATAGTTGCGCTTGCTAAAGCGCCCCCTACCGGTTTTTATAGGAAAAACCATTTTTCCAAAAGACTGTCGCACTCTACCTGGTCACGAGTTGCACGGTGACCAGAGGAACAGAAGAGAGAAAAAGACGACGAGAATGTTGTTTACCTGAAAAAGTTTATATATATATTTATATAGTATTTCGTATAATATTTAATATGTTTTACATGTTTATAAAATGTTGTATGTTTTGGTGTTTTTTGTCTTTGCAGCCCGAGGACGTGCTGTGATTTACCAGGGGGGAATGTAGCACCCTGAGGATTCGGCTGCTACAGGAGTATTGCACCTCAACCCAGAGGTGTGATATTCCACTCCCGGGTAAGGAAGGAGTGTGGAACTGAGCTCAGATAGACTGCATGCACTACATACATCCCATTCCAGAGGAGCAGGCCGACGGCACTCCCACTTAGAAATGTGCAGGTGCGACCGAGCCTGTTCCTGGCTGGAGTGGGAGGGGGGAGGAACATCCCATGTAGTGTAGGGGCAGATAGGGGGAGCAGTCTGGGTAGTGGTAGGAGCTCATTGGGTGCTGGTCACCTGAGCTCACACATAGAGGGATATATAAGGTGGGCACCATCAAAGATCAGGGTCAGACGCAGAGAGGAAGTCAGATGCAGAGGACAAGCCTGCAGCAAGAGAGAGAGAAAGAAACAACAGCCCTGGAGAGAGAGTGGAGTGCAGAAAGACCCAGAGGGGGACAAAGAAGGGACCCAAGAACCCAAATAAGAACACCGGGTGAGGAGTCAGCAGAAGGGTACCGGAACCCAAGCTGGTGGGGGCAAAGACATTCCCCAGCCAGAGACCGGAGACCGTGGGCAGTGTCTGTCACGGTCACCCACTACATTCACCCTGAAGGCACACCACATGGAGGGTCAGGGAACCTGAGGCCAAAGGTTGCCCAACAGAAGGCCCGAGGGAGCTGGATTTAGGTGAATCACTGGTGGGGACGGCTGAAGGAAGGACAGAGGGAGAGCTCAGGGCCACGCTCCGGACTTGTTTTGGGGGTTGGCCGGATCCAGGACCTGGTGGACGCAGCACGGCTCGGGAGGTCACTTGGAGCTAGAGTGACCAGGAACATCTGCAGTAAGTAAAGACCCTTAACTGCACTACCTGAGTCTGTCATCATTACCGGCTGCACCGCACCACCACAACCCCCATCCTCTGCGCCTGTCCCCTCTGAGGCTATACCCCTCCCGTTGGGGGTTATCCCACCAAGCTGCGCATCCACCATCAGCCTCAGCGGACCCTGCTGCAGCGGCGGCCACAGTGACCGCATCACAACGGGTGGCGTAGTCGACACAACGAACTTTAATAACATCAGTAAAGACTGCCACATAACCCTGAGCTTGACGCCCTGGGCACGGGACCGGGTCACAGCCGCTCGGAGACTACAACCCCCCATCTGATCCGGTGCCGGGTATTCCCCTCAAAAAGGAATATGTCCCAGGGGGCGCGTCATAATGACATTGCACATCAGTCAATGAGCTGGAAGCTGCAAACGCTGCTGAAGCACTGCCTGAGTGGCTGAAGCTGTAGCTGACTTTTTGAAATAGGCACGAGGTAGACAGCAGCGGTGATCGGTCTCCTAGACTACAAGGAAAACTTCTTCATGATGATAGAGGTCACCATCTCCTTAGCTTGATGGTACTTTTCTGTGAGAATGAGCTTGTCTCCAACCAGCCAGGAATATCCTGTTAATGGCACGCTATTGCTTGGTATTAGCACCCAGTACTAGAAGCAAAGCCATCCACAATTTCCGCGTTTCAGAAGACAGAGAAGCGGGATGGTGACGCTAATTATGGCGTCATCGCCGCTCACCATCTTGGTGTAGTCCCCAAAGTTTTAGAAGATGGTACATATGTCTGACATCCATGTCCACTCCTGAGGTCTTATGTGTGGAGTCTGAACTGAATACGGACGGCCTTGTTAACACTAGAACTACTGATGGAGTCATTTTGACTCCTTTCGTTTTTTATTTCTCTTCTGTGACTACATTTTTCAGAATTCCGGCTTGAAACTCGGTGACTTTTCCTCAAATATGATGTGAAAAAAGATTTTGTGAGAATAAATAATTTTGGTGAAAAATTTGCGCGTTTTTTTCAAAATTTACCAAGAACTACTGAAGGGAGTCATTTTGACTCCCTACTATATTTTGAGGTCCTTTTGTCACTAAATGTTGCAATAAAGTTTTGTGCATAATTTTTTCACTCTGTCTTATTTACCCTGATGTTCATATAGATGTAGTTCAATTTACATGTCAACTTTTCACATTTTCCTTGTGTTTTACCTGCTTGTATTACTGTGTAATGCTGAACAAAATAGCTTGTTTACTCTAGGCTCCTATCTTATGCTAATGAAGGGTGGTGTTTTTCTAAGGTCCTAGCAGGAGACAGTATTCTGGATAGTAACTTTACTTTCAGTTCAGCTGAAGAGACAAAGAGAACAGACGCAGACATACGAGCTCTGAAGACTCATACAGGTATGAATTGTTATGAAATAGTTTAGCTGTCTGTCAACTGATTCAGCCCACCTACTTTTGAAGGTGGCAGAACAATTATTATTTCTTTTAGTTTTCATTTCATTTCTATTTTTCAGCAGGGAACTATATAGAATTATGGAATTTGTGAGGAATATGGAGAGAAGACGTTTGATAAAGCCTTAGGATATTCTGGCTACTTTGCAATCCATACCGGAGGATGAATCGGAATCCGAATTGCAGGAACATGTATTTGATTCTGACAGTGATGAAGATTTCATTCGTCAGAACATATCAAGTGAATCTGAAGACTCAGAAGGAACAAATCCAGAAGGTAAGTAGTTATGTGTATTTATTTGTTCTTCCACACACTGAGTTAGGGCCTGTGCACACTAGCAGAATTCTGGCTGAATAGCGATCTGGATATTCTTGCCGCAATACAGGCCGTACCTGCCCGCTCATGCCTGAAGCTCCGCTCCAAACCCCGGGCTGGAGCCGCTGTCAGGGACAGAGCAGCGCTTGCTTACGCGCGAGCACGGCTCCGTCCCAGACAGTGGCTCCAGCCCGGGGTTCGGAGCGGAGCTTCAGGTATGAAACTCCGCTCTGTACCTGAGCGGGCAGGTACGGGCCGGATTGTGGTGAGAATATCCGGTCGGATATTCCGCCGCTAATCCAGCCAGTGTGCACGGACCCTTACAAAACAAAAATTCTAAATATTCATCAACTTTTTTACAGATATTCCAAGCACATCAACTGGGGATCGGGCTCATGCAGTTATGTTGCCTCGTGACCATCCTCCTGGTCGTGGACAGAAAAAATCAGCAAAACGTCCCAGAAATGAAAGAACAACAGATAACGATGGCGGTGAAGGTAATGCAACAACAAACACCAGAGAAGGCGAATCTGAAGGAATACTAGTTTCAGCGGATGGTATTCAATGGAAACCTGTTGAAATTGGAGAACACTTGCCTGGTAGGCGTGACAGCCAAAATATTCTTCGAGAAGCACCTGGCCCTACAGGATACGCCAGAAGAAATATCATTATCGATAGTCCTTTGAGTGCATGGCGTTTATTTTTTGATTCACATATAAAGAACTGTACGCTTGCAGAAGCATGCAGGAACAATAATTTACAGTTTACTCTATCTGATGAGGAGCTAGATGCATTCATTGCGATATTATATGCTCGTGGAATATCTGGCACGAACCGTCACTCGATTAGCAGTATTTGGTGTAATAACTGGGGAATACCGTTTTGCAAAGCGACAATGTCTAGGGACCGCTTTGTTGAAATTATGAGGTTTCTCAGATTTGATGAGAAATCTACTCGATCGGAGAGACTGCAAACGGACAAGTTTGCTCTATTTTCTACTGTGTGGGACAGGTTTATTGAAAATTGTATTGCGTGTTACAAACCTGGCCCATACATAACGGTGGATGAGCAACTTTTCCCAAGCAAAACTAGGTGTCCATTCACGCAGTACATGCCTTCCAAACCAGATAAATATGGCCACAAATATTGGCTAGCTGTTGATAAGAGGAGCAAATATCTGGCAAATGGCTTCCCTTATCTAGGCAAAGATGACACACGCCGTGCTGAGGACCGTTTAGCTGACCATGTGGTAATGAAGTTATTGGACCCGTTTTTGAAAAAAGGTCGCAATGTTACAACCGATAATTATTTTACTTCAGTAAAATTAGCTAAACAGCTAAAAAGCAAAGGAACAACCATCGTGGGAACACTGAACAAGATAAGGCGAGAAGTGCCTAAAGAAATAAAATCCATGAAAGAGGAATTGTACAACACTAAAGTGTTTAGAAATGAAGACAATTTTACACTTACAGTATATCAAGGAAAGCCCAACAAAAATGTTGTCATTTTGAGTTCCGTCCATCCAGATGTTGTTGTTGCGTCTGATTCCGCTAAAAAAACTCCAGAAACGGTAAAGTTTTACAATGAAACAAAATATGGAGTAGATGTAGTGGATCAGATGGCACGAAAATATACCACACGAACATGCACAAGGAGATGGCCTGTTCATGCATTTGAAAATGCCTTAGACTTTGCGGGTATAAATGCATGGATAATATTTAAGGAGATTACCCACCAAAAAATGTCACGCAAGGCATTTTTGCAAACGCTTGTGAGAGAGTTGAGTGGTCCTTATGTCACAGATAGGGAAAAGGGTTCCACGTCCCAAGTTTCTACATGCTCAGAAGTGATGGTTCAAACAAAATTTTGCCAGATCAAAGAAAAGTGCAAGAAAAATAGATCTGTCGGAAATTGTAAGACTTGTGGTAAGTCTTTGTGTGGGCAATGTACTGCCATAAATCAAAGGCAATGCCTAAAATGCGAAACACCAAATGTTTAGAAGGTGAATTCTGCGCCATATTTTAATTTTTATGCTCCTCCACCTACATTTTCTCTGCTTTTTGTTCTTCAGTTGTTGTTTATATGTGTGCACTTGAATAAAAAAAAATGTTTGAAAAACGTCTATTATAATTATTGTTATTTTCTGTAGAAAAATAAGAAAAGCAGAAAAAAAACAATCAAAAGCTTTACTGTTGGATCTCACAATAATAATACATTACAAAAAATATAATTATTAATAAATAACCACAAATGAAACTCTAAAAATAAACGAAAACAAGCAAGGAGTCAAAATGACTCCTTTCAGTAGTTCTAGGCGGGGTCACGAGTCCAGTAGTCCTAGTGTTAATGCTGGTAGTCAACAACTGCCTTCTTCTGCTCACAAATCCTTCCCAACATCGGCAATGTAGAGTTCCAACATGTGGGGACATCGCAGATCAGTCGGTGAGCTGGAAGCTGCAAATGCTGCTGAAGCACGGCAAGGGCGGAGGAAGCTGTAGCTGACTTTCTAAAATGGGCACACAGGCGGCGTAGTTTGACAAGCAGATCCGACAGATCCGGGTAGGTTTTGAGAAACAGGTGAACCACGAGGTTAAGCATATGGGCCAGGCATGGTACGTGTGTGAGCTCTCCTCGCCTCAGAGCCGCCACCAGGTTCCAGCCATTGTCACACATGACCATGCCTGGCTGTAGGGTCAGCAGTGTCAGCCACAGATCTGCCTGCTCTTTCAGAGCTGTCCAAAACTCTTCAACATTGTGCAGTTTGTTACCTAAGCATATTAGCTTCAGCACAGACTGTTGCCGCTTGGCCGAGGCAGAACTGCAGTGCTTCCAGCTTGCGACTGATGTGGTCATTCTGGAGATGGAGGCTGAAGAGGACGAGGAGGAGGTGCAGGAGCTGTAAAATGTGGGGGCAATTCTGATTGACCCAGGGCCCGCAATCCTCGGCGTCGGGAGGATGTGTTCCGTCGCAAGGTCAGACTGAGTCCCGGCTTTCATTATACCAGTGTGCCGTCATCGAGATGTACCGTCCCTGCCCACAAGCACTTGGCCCCGTGTCCATGGTTAGGTGGACTTTACCAGTAACTGCGTTGTTAGGGGAACGGATAATGTTGTGGGACACGTGCTCGTGTAATGAGGGGACAGCACACCAGGAGAAATAGTGGCGGCTGGGGACTAAGTACCGAGGGACTGCAGCCGCCATCAAGTTGTGGAAAGCTTCCGTCTTTATGAGCCTAAAAAGCAACATTTTGAGCACAAGCATTTGCGAAATGTCTGAATTTAGTAGTGTGGCCTGTAGGGCGTTGGCTGTGTATTTTCTCTTGCGTTCCAAGGACTGGGGTAGGGATAACTGAACACTGCGCTGGGACAAGGACAAGCTTGCTGATGGTGCTATTTGAGAGTGTGCAACGACACGTGCAGGGCGGGAGGCATCTTGGCATGTGCCATGGACAGGGGATTGGCATGCACGCACAACAGCGGAAGAAGCAGTGGTGTCACCCGCAGACACTGTTTCTGGACCCTGAGATTCGGCCCACTTAGTTGGGTGCTTTGCTGCCATGTGCCTGATCATGCTGGTGCTGGTCAGCCTGCAAAAGTGAACGGCTCTTCTGAGTGTCCAAGTGTGGGATCAGTTGTATCCGGGCACTCGGCATGGTGGGAGGAACAAGCAGGGCCGGCTCCAGGTTTTTCTGGGCCCCGGGCGAAAGAGTCTCAGTGGGCCCCTTTAATACATACCATGATTCATGATGCACAGACACCGCAGAGAAATATATATATATATATATATATATAGATCTTCGAGATGGTTCTACTCCTTCATTGGAGTCCAGCTGTGTTTAATTAAACTGATAGGACTTGATTTGGAAAGGCACACACCAGTCTATATAAGACCTCACAGGTAACAGTGCATGGCAGACAAAATGAGAATCATTAGCTCAAATGAACTGCCCAAGGAGCTCAGAGACAGAATTGTGGCAAGGCACAGATTTGGCCAAGGTTATAAAAAAATTTCTGCATTACTCAAGGTTCCAAAGAGCACAGTGGCCTCCCTAATCCTTAAATGGATGAAGTATGGGACCACTAGAAGTCTTCCTAGACCTGACCGTCCAGCCAAACTGAGCAATCATGGTAGAAGAGCCTTGGTGAGAGATTTCACTTCTTACATTACATGAGCGATATCTATTGTAAATTCCACAATAGCTCAGAAACCAGCGAATCGCTCCACACAGAATACTGGCCCCCATATAAGGCCCCATTCGGAATACTGGCCCCCATATAAGGCCCCATACGGAATACTGGCCCCCATATAAGGCCGCATACGGAATACTGGCCCCCATATAAGGCGCCATGCGGAATACTGGCCCCCATATAAGGCCCCATACGGAATACTGGCCCCCATATAAGGCTCCATACGGAATTCTTGGCTCCCATATAAGGCTCCATACAGAATACTGGCCTCCATATAAGGCTCCATACGGAATACTGGCCCCCATATAAGACTCCATACAGAATACTGGCCCCCATATAACGCTCCATACAGGATACTGTTCCCCTAATAAAGCTCCATACAGGATACTGGCCCCCATATAACGCTCCATACAGGATACTGGTTCCCTTATAAAGCTCCATACAGGATACTGGCCCCCATATAACGCTCCATACAGGATACTGGTCCCCTTACAACGCTCCATACAGGATACTGGCCCCCATATAATGCTGCATGCAGGCTGTTACCCCCCCACATAATGCCCCATACAGGCTGTCCCCCCCATATAATGCTCCATGCAGGCTGTTACCCCCCACATAATGCCCCATACAGGCTGTCCACCCCCTTATAATGCTCCATGCAGGCTGTTCCCCACCTTATAATGCCCCATGCAGGCTGTCACCCCTCCTCTTTATAATGCCCCATGCAGGATGTACCCCCCCTCTTTATAATTCCCCATGCAGGATGTCACCCCCTCTCTTTAGAATGCCCCATGCAGGATGTTACCCCCCCTCTCTTTATAATGCCCCATGCAGGATGTCACTCCAGCCCTCTCGTTATAATGCCCCATGCAGGATGTTACCCCCCCTCTCTTTATAATGCCCCATGCAGGATGTCACCCCAGCCCTCTCGTTATAATGCCCCATGCAGGATGTCACCCCCCCTCTCTTTATAATGCCCCATGCAAGATGTCACCCCCCCATATTATGCCCCATGCAGGATGTCACCCCCCATATTATGCCCCATGCCTCCATACATTAAGAAAAAAACAAAAAATCAAATACTCACCTCCCTCCTCCTCACCTGCTGCCCGCTGCTCGGGTCCGGACTCCAGCGTTGCCAGCGTCGTCCCGCTCTGCGCTCCCTGTGACGGCTCAGGGGAGTGCACGGTGGAAAGACGTCACAGCGCCCTCTGACCTGAGACGTCACAGGGAGCGCAGAGCAGGAAGACAGCGGATCTGCGGAGGCACAGGGAGAGGTAAGTTTCCGGCTGCCGGGGCCCTGAGCAAGTGGTGGAGAAGGGCGGGCGCTGTCACCGCTCTCCTCCGCCCATAGCCCAGCGGGGTGCGCGACCGCCAGTGGGCCCCCCTGCCTGCTCAGGGCCCCAGCACTTGCCCGGGTGCACCGGGTGCTGACGCCGGCCCTGGGAAGAAGGATCAGGGTGAGTAATATGCGGACCAGACTCATGGCTTCTGAGACTTGACCGTGTGGAAGACAGGATGGTAGTGGTGGCGGCATAGTTACTGGAAGCATTATATGCTATCCAAGCAACAACCTTTTGAAACTGCTCTGGGTTCAATAGTGGTGTACTGTGGTCCCGTAGTAATTGGGACAGGAATGTCAAACAATTTCAGCTTGCCCATGGCCATGTCCTCGGCCTCTACATGCACCATAATCATCACGTCCACTTTCCCGTCCCTTTGCACGCACCTTGCCCATTGTAAATGGAGGACAATGTTTTCCACGTTCACGAGAAATGGCTGATTTTTGAATGCAGTTATGTGTGATAAGTCTGACAGAGAACCAGGATTTTTAACAGCAGGCCTGTAATTTACTAATACTATTCTTCACAGACACCTAGTGTGAATAGCTTGACCGACACACTGCAATAAAATGAAAATGGAAGAAATGGTTGATTTTGGAACACTCTTATAGGTGTTATGTCTGAAAGAGAACCACAGTTTTATTTAGCAGGCCTGTAATTTACTAATACTATTCTACAGAGAGACCAAGTGTGAATAGCTTGACTGAGAGACTGCAATGGAATGAAAATGGAAGAAATGTCTGATTTTGGAACACTGTTATAGGTGTTATGTCTGATAGAGATCCACAGTTTTCAATAGCAGGCCTGTAATTTACTAATACTATTCTATGTTGCGGAAAACCTATACTAACAGGATGTTCAATGGACCCTCTTGCTATATGCACAGTAGTCTGCAATAAACACTCCTGCATGCCTAACTTCTGCTATCACCACTGAATATATGCAGCTGGATTAGTCCTCTGAAGGACTGTTAATTCAGATGGATATATTTATATATATGTTGTGGAATAGTTACACTAACTATAAAGAAGCAAATCTCTCCCTGACGCAGCAGCACCTCTCCCTACTCTGTCTCATTCCGGGGAACTCTGTGATGAGCATGGGGGTGCCAGGTCTTTTATAGACAGCACAGTGATGCTCGGGCAAGTACCGAGCAGTGGTGAGCAAGTTCGCTTATCACTAGTGATGAGCGAGCATGCTCGCTACTGCTCGGTGCTCGCCTGAGCATCTCACTGCTCGAGATGCTCGGCGCTCACAGAGTATTTCCGGGTTGCTCGGGCAGGAACTCGGGTCCCCACCCTGCATGCTTGGCGCTCGTTAGAGAGCCAATGAACATGCAGGGATTGCCTGCCAAGCACTGTAATGCCGTAGCCATGTTGGCTGTGGGCATTACAGTGATTGGCTGGCCGCACAGAGTCATCAGGTCTATATCAGACTTGGCGCCGCCATGCTTGTCACAGTCACTCCGGAATCAGGCAGAGTAGGGAGAGGTGCTGCTGCATCAGGGAGAGATTTGCTTGTGTATTAGGTAGTGTAGGGATAAAAGCTGTACATTACACATATCCATCTTAACAAACAGTCCTTTAGAGGACTAACTAATCCATCTGCAGAGATATCAGGCAGGCAGTGCATATAGGCAGGCAGGCAGGGTATATAGCAGACTGCAGTGCATATAGCACAATAGGCTCCATTTCAGTTCTGCCTTCTGCTGCTGTTAGATATTTCTAGAAATAGGCCCAGGTCTCGGGGGCCAGGAATACTTTTCTTTGGATCTTAATCCTCATTATTTGCTTAAAAAGCAATCCAGAGAACATTTGCTTGTTGGCACTGCAGAATACAGCCAGGTCCTTTTTATATTACAGCGCTAGAAATCGAGCTATTTAAAACTGTGTTTTCTCCATCAAACGGATCACATATACGTTGTTAGAAAAGACTGCCATTTCTGGCCTCCATTAAAAATTTCCTTTAGTGTGTCAGTGAAGCAATTCACAGCAGTTTGCTGTTCAAACTACTTACCTACAGGCCAGGTATTTAAAACTCTGTTTTCTCCGTCACACGGATCACATATACGTTCGCTCCAAACTCAGTCATTTGTAGTGAGCGTGGAAGATACTGTCCTCCATTTAAAATGGGCAAGGCACGTGGCAAGGGACGAGGAACTGGACGTGATGGTAATGGTGCCTGCAGAGGCCGAGGACAAGCCGAAATTGT
The DNA here is from genome assembly GCF_046119375.1 of Phyllobates terribilis. Taxonomy (NCBI): domain Eukaryota; kingdom Metazoa; phylum Chordata; class Amphibia; order Anura; family Dendrobatidae; genus Phyllobates; species Phyllobates terribilis. The sequence goes on from NW_027362766.1 coordinate 14,653,372, forward strand.
GCCACAACAAACACCCACATCTTCTTGCCTGACCTTCCTGTCCCAATTTCTAGGGGACCACAGCACACCACTATTGAACCCAGAGCAGTGTCAAAAGGTTGTTGGTTGGATAGCGGATAAGGCGACGGTGGGAAAGTGTCACAAGAGGTGAACGATGATGAGACATGATTGCCAGAAAGTCAGGTGGTGGACCAGGGTGCAGAAGTGGAAGACGAGGTGGTGGATGATATAGTAACTGACCCAACCTGGCAGGAGGACATGCAAAGCGAGGACAGCAGCACACAGGGGGATGGAGGCAGAGAACCCCAACAGACAGGAAGAAGCAGTGTGGTGGCCGCAGACAGAAGACAGGCAACCGTTCCCCGTAACACCAACACGAAGGAAGTTGCCAGTACAACTGTTAGGTCTTCCCGAGTCTGGTTGTTTTTTAAAGACTCTGCCGATAACCTCAAAAAGGCCATTTGCACCACCTGCCAGACCAGCATCAGCAGGGGTGGCAAAACGACCAGCCTGACCACCACCAGCATGATCAGGCACATGGCAGAAAAGCACCCGACTTTGTGGGCCGAACTCCAGGGGCCAGGAACAATGTCTGCTGGTGGCACCATTGCTTCTTCCGCTGTTGTGCATGCAAGTCAATCCCCTGTCCATGGTGCAGGCGAAGATGCCTCCTGCCCTGCACCTGTCATTGCACACTCTCAAGTAGCAGCATCAGGAAGCACGTCCATGTCCTTGTCCCAGCGCAGAGTTCACTTGTCCATAACCCAGTCCTTGGAATGCAAGCACAAATATGCCGCCAACGCCCCACAGGCCACACTACTAAATTCTCACATTTCACGACTGCTTGCGCTCGAAATGTTGCCATTTAGGCTCGTGGAGACTGAAGCATTCCGCAACCTGATGACGGCGGCCGTCCCTCGGTACTCGGGCCCCAGCCACCACTATTTCTCCCAGTGTGCCGTCCCCGCATTACACAAGCACGTGTCCCAAAACATTAGCCGTGCCCTCAACAACGCAGTTACCGGTAAAGTCCACCTAATCACGGACGAGTGGACAAGTGCTTGTGGGCAGGGACGGTACATCTCGCTGACGGCACACTAGGTTAACATAGTGGAAGCCGGGACCTAGTCGGACCTTGGAACGGAGCACGTCGCCAATGATTGCGGGCCCTAGGTCAATCAGGGTTGCCCCCACGGTCCACAGCTCCTGCACCTTATCCTCCTCAGCCTCTTCCTCCTCTTCAGCCTCCATCTCTGAAATGACCACATCAGTCACAAGCTGGAAGCACTGCAGCACTGCCTCGGCCAAGCGGCAACAGGCTGTGCTGAAGCTAGTATGCTAAGGTGAAAAACCGCACAATGCTGAAGAGTTGTGGACAGCTCTGAAAGAGCAGGCAGATCTGTGGCTCACACCGCTGAACCTACAGCCAGGCATGGTCGTGTGTGACAGTGGCCAGAACGTGGTGGCGGCTCTGAGGTGAGGCGAGCTCACACACGTACCATGCCTGGCCCATGAGCTTAACCTCGTGGTTCAGCAGTTTCTCAAATCCTACCCAGAGCTGCTGGATCTGCTTGTTAAAGTACGCTGCCTGTGTGCCCATTTTAGAAAGTTAACTACAGCTTCCACCGCCCTTGCAGTGTTTCAACAGCGTTTGCAGCTTCTGGCTCACAGACTGGTGTGTGATGTTCCCACGCATTGGAACACTACACTGCAGATGTTGGGAAGGATTTCTAAGCAGAAAAGGCAGTTTTTGAGTACAAGCATCAACAAGGCCATCGGTATTCAGTTCAGACTCCACACATAAGACCTCAGGAGTGGACATGGATGTCAGACACATGTACCATCCTCCAAAACTTTGAGGACTGCACCAAGATGGTGAGCGGCGATGAAGCCATAATCAGCGTCACCATCCCGCTTCTCTGTCTTCTGAAACGCTGTCTGCTCACAATCAAAGAGGATGCATTGCAGGTAGAGCACGATGAGATGGAGCAAGGAACCATACAGGGTGATTACACACAGCCAAGCCTCATCTCATCCCAACGTGGATTGGGTGACAATGAGGAAGAGGAGGAGAATGAGGAAGGACAGGAGCTAGTTTCATGCACTATAGATGGAACTACCTGCACAGCTGTCATACCGTCTGTTCAGCGTGGATGGCCACAGGACAGAGAGGAGGAGGAGGAGTAGAGCATGGTCAGTCATCCTCTTGGTGAGGACACGGAAGTCTTGCCTGTTAGTAGTCTGGCACGCATGGCTGAGTTTATGTTATGCTGCCTTTCCCATGACCCTCGCGCTCTCAAAATTTTGGGTGACAGTCATTACTGGTTGGTGACACTTCTAGACCCACGCTACAAGGAGAACTTTATATCTCTTATTCTTGAGGTGGACAGGTCTACAAAAATGGGGCAGTACCAGAAGGCCCTTGTTGCGGAACTATTAAAAAAATTCCCATCTGAAAACGCTTGGGGCAGAGGGCACACTTCGTTGGACAACCAAGGAGTACAGGCGAGAGAGACACAACTTCAATCCAGCAGAGGCAGGGGAACACTGTCAAAGTTCTGGGAGAGTTTTATCAGACCCTCCCATTGCACAGGCCCTGAGGTACTGGGTACTCTCACAAGGAGTGCAAAGTTTGGGAAGATGCTGAGGGAGTACCTTGCTGACCGTGCCAGCGTCCTCCATGATTCCGCTGTGTCTAATAATTATTGGGTATTCAAACTGGATACGTGGAATGAACTGGCTTTCTATGCCTTGGAGGTCCTGGCCTGCCCTGCCGCCAGCGTTTTATCAGGGCGGGTTTTTAGTGCCGTTGGTGGAATTATAACTGATAAGCGCAACCGCCTGTCAACTGAAAATGCTGACAGGCTGACTCTTATAAAAATGAACAAAGGCTGGCTTGGGCCAGACTTCTTAACACCACCGAATGATAGCAGCGTAACATAAACTCAAATCCAGTGTCTTTTCTTGGGAGGTGTATTCCCATGCACCTTTTCACACCAACACATGGGTATACGCTTCCTGATTTTGGTTGTTTGCTCTTGTCCTCCTCCTTCTCCTCATCCTCCACCACCATATCACCAGGGTGACCGTGGTCCGTTATGCAACACCCACATAATTTTTTTAAAGGGTGTTTATGATGCCCGTGAAAAAATTTTTTTATACAGTATGTACATGTATACCCCCCAGGGGTAAATGTTTGTCAGCCCATACACTTAGTGCATGGACATCACAAGTATAGGAGGCCCGCTCCTTTCTAATGGGAACATTTTTTTACGAGGCCCTCCTCCACGTCTCTTCCAAGGGGCATTGAAGTGCCTCCAAATTTTTGGCAGCCCTTGCATTCACTGTATAGGCCAACACTATGGGAGACTCTCTCCTTTCTAATGGGAATTTGTCGTTACTGTGGCCCTGCTCTATGTGTCTTTAAATTATTAGTGGGGTTTTTCCTAAATTTGGTCAGCCGTTGGACTCACTGCATACCCTATAACTGTATAGCAGACTCTCTCCTTTCTTTTCTTTTAAATATCTTTTTATTAAAATTTTATAAAAAAGGATTAACAGTTTGAAAAATATCACATAGTTTGATAGAACGATTCAATAGAATGTTATTACATAAAATGCAAAGAATAATTAGATAGTATTCACTAGATTCAGACAATCAAAAGAGGGTTGCAGAGATATAGTTGGATATTAAGAAGAGGAGTAAAGTATCCTAAACTTACAATAGTCCGAAACTGTGATCACTTAGTCTGATAACAATATATCTTGTAAATTTAATGTGATAACCTGAGAATAAACAAGTAGGGGGTAAGCAGGCAGGGATAGAAGTGGGGAGAGAAACAGTAAGAGGGAAAAGCGAAGGGTAATTAGGAGATTTTTAAAGGGGGCAGTGGGAAGGAGGTTGGGTTGGGTTAGGTTAGCGGTCTAAGTTGTTTAAGCTAACGTGCGATCTGTAATGTATCTCCGCCAAGGACGCCAAGACATCGAGAATTGTTTATGCTTTTTTTCTTCCCAGCTAACCAGTTCTTCAAGTCTGTATATTTGCTCCACTTTATTTTCCCAAAGGGGTTTTATCAGATTTCTACATAGAGGGCATCAGGATATTGCCTGAGGCGAGGAGCTGTCTAAGAAGAGTATGTTTTGATTTAGGGATGTTATCTGGAAACAGGAAAAGTAGACAGATTTCCAGTGAAGCCGAAAGATGTCAATTAAAAATTTTATTCACAACCTGGATTATTTTTATCCAGAAGGGTTTAATTTTTTGACAGTTCCACCACATGTGAAGCATGGTGCCCACTTGAGAAGAGCATCTCCAGCAGTTAGGATTAGGTTCTCTGGTAAATTTGTGGAGTTTTGACGGAGTCATATACCACCTGGAGAGGACTTTATAGCCATTCTCCTGTATTCTGATACATCTAGAGGTAGTTTTGGGCGCCAATAGTATTTTTTTTAACTCGGAAGGGGAGAAGGATCTGTTCAAGTCTAGCTCCCATTTCGAGACAAAGGGAAGTTTATCAGGAATTCTAGCCGAGCATAATTGTTTTTGTAGTAGAGAGAAGATTTCCCTTTTTCGGCGCTTCCAGAGGATAAGGATCGTTACAGATGAATTCTTTTTCTCAAAATCAGATTTATTCGGACACTATATTAAGAACAAACAACGCGTTTCTGCCAGCAACGGCCTTCATCAGGTATAATATGCACTTGTAGGACTTTAAGGGAAGACAATCTTTATAGACCGGTTACTCTTAAGATGTAGTGTTTTTTTTTTTTTTTGTTTGTTTTTTTTTTTGTTTTTTTTTTCTACTTTCCTTGACTTGGTTGAATTGATTAGGATTGACACCGCACTCCAATTAAGTTAGGAGAGTAGGTAATTGTTCAGCATTACATTCTAACACCATTCTGTGTACTAGAATGGTATATTTTTTGATATTAGAATGAACATATATATAATAAAATTCCTTTCTCTTATCGTTTCCTTCACTTTCCCCTCCTTATATATATAGAAAGAGAAAGTGATATATAATAGTAATTCTAGAATACATAGTTGTGATTAAAATATACCTGGTTATATATATATATATATATAAATAAATAAATAAATTACATAGTACTGATCATAAAAATACATAATTGTTAGTCTAGTATATAAAAAAATTCATAAAATATAAGTTATTTTTACAGAAATGAGATCTTACAATAAAACAATTTTTTTTTCAGTATTGGTAAATAGGGCTGTGCATTATTAAATATACACTCCTGTTGAACAAATACCACAGAATGACATAAATAGGATCCAGAAACTAAACAGAAAAGAGTCTTATTGGATCTTTAGATTGAAAACCCTATATCCAGATGGTCTTAATGATATAGTGGAAAATGTGTGAGGGGGAAAAAGAAGAGGAAAAAAAAAAAAAAAGTGTATATTTAATAATGCACAGCCCTATTTACCAATACTGAAAAAAAAAAAATATTTGTTTTATTGTAAGATCTCATTTCTGTAAAAATAACTTATATTTTATGAATTTTTTTATATACTAGACTAACAATTATGTATTTTTATGATCAGTACTATGTAATTTATTTATTTTTATATATATATATATATATATATATATATATGTATATATATATATATTCTAAAATTACTATTATATATCACTTTCTCTTTCTATATATATAAGGAGGGGAAAGTGAAGGAAACGATAAGAGAAAGGAATTTTATTATATATATGTTCATTCTAATATCAAAAAATATACCATTCTAGTACACAGAATGGTGTTAGAATGTAATGCTGAACAATTACCTACTCTCCTAACTTAATTGGAGTGCGGTGTCAATCCTAATCAATTCAACCAAGTCAAGGAAAGGAGAAAAAACAAACAAAAAAAAACCAAAACACTACATCTTAAGAGTAACCGGTCTATAAAGATTGTCTTCCCTTAAAGTCCTACAAGTGCATATTATACCTGATGAAGGCCGTTGCTGGCAGAAACGCGTTGTTTGTTCTTAATATAGTGTGCGAATAAATCTGATTTTGAGAAAAAGAATTCATCTGTAACGATCCTTATCCTCTGGAAGCGCCGAAAAAGGGAAATCTCTCCACTACAATATCCAACATGCAAGCCTTATACCAGGGCTGACATCGTTCCCGCATTTGTGCTGCAGACCTGAGGATTGCAAAGAGCTGATCCACTATACGGATCATTTGAGTGAAAATACAAGACATCTAAAGGGTGAGTGCAAAAAACAAATATTGTTGTGGCAAATGCACATATTCATCTACACTTAGACTCTGCGCCCCTTGTCTCCCCTTTTATTCTTTTTTTATATCACTGTGATAATTGTTTTTGTAGTATGGATAGCGTTTTTTTCCTCAGGTTCTTTGTTGCAATAAGAGTTTCAAAGTCAGTCATTTCCCTGTTATAATTAGGAGTCTTAAATAATAATTTAAGATAGGAAATTAATTTATGGTAAATGAAGGGGTGAAAAAAGGTTGTGTCCAACAGTTGATTAAGCTCAGCAATGGAGGGAATAACCCCATTGTCTATAACATCCTGAAATGGTACGTATTGAGTTATGTATTGTGGCATTATGAGCAGGAGAGTGAGAGAGTGTGAGGTCCCTAACTTGAAGAAGGGGAGAAGAGAAAGGAGAGCTTATTTGTCTGATATGAGATTTCGACCAAATTTTATAGGGTGTAGTGGTAAATGGGTTTTTGATTAGAACATGATTAATACTATTTGTAGCTGAAAAAATGAGTTGTCTAAGAGGGAATTTGAGATTTGTTTCTTCTACTTTAATCCATAACTTTTACGATGGGTGTCTGATCCAGTCTACGATTCTTTGAAGGTGGGTGGCTTGTTGGAGTACTTTTAGATCTGGAAGATCAATACCTCCTTGAGAGTGTGGGAGGGATAATATTTGTGGGGCAAGTCTAGGTTTTTGGTTGTGCCAAAGAAAACGGCTGAGGAGTCTCTGAGTGTCTGTGAAAAAAGAATTAGGTAAGTGGATTGGTATAGCTTGCATTAGACAAGTTAATTTAGGCCATATCATACATTTGAGTAGGTTTTTCCTGCCTAACCAGGAGATATATGAGATATTCCAGTTGGGAATAAGTCTCGAGATATTCTGCAGTAGCGGAGGAAAATTCAGTTTGAAAAGTTCTTGTAAGTTTGGAGACATTACGACTAGTGTTGAGCGAGCACTAAAATGCTCGGGTGCTCGAAGCTCGGCCCAAGGTCGCCGTGATACTCGGGTGCTCGACCCGAGCAACGAGCCCAATGTTAGTCTATGGGAGACCCGAGCATTTTTACGGCGGCACCCCCGGCAGTCTGTAGAAAGCCTAAAAAGTGCCCAAAACGATAGTGACAGTGCTCAAAAGACATAGGGACAGCATGGGGATCGCCCCAGGAAGCATTTCTGACCCCCAGGTCACTGCTGTCAACAACATGGTCAGAGGTATTAAGCCACTTTTACGGGCTCACAATAAAACGTTCAAAAACAAAACTGAAACGGTTTTCCTGTGAAATATGTTAAGGAACTTCCTTTCCAGGGTAAAGACTTCTGTATAAGGTAAAATAAATAACCAAAAACAAAAATACTCCTCTACACCTTGGGCTATGTTCACAAGTAGCATTTTTTATGTGTTTTTGCACTTTTGTATTGCTTTCAACCGTGACAAATGCATTCGCCGGGAAATGTCATTTTAACATTTTACAACCTTATCTGGCCATGTGCTGTGCGACACATGCATACAGTGCTGAAAAGACAAGGGAACAGCATGGGGAAGACCCCTGGAAGCATCTCTGACACCCAGGTCACTGCCTAAAAGTGTGCCCATCAGAAGTGATCCTTGCCGCATCAGAAGATGCAGGCTTGCAACTATCTCCGTGCAAGTCCTTGTCCCAGGGCAGTGTTCAATTGTACCTCCCCCATTCCTTGCAATGCAAGCGCAAGTATGCAGCCTGCCACCCACCCACCCCCAGGCTGCAATACCATACTGCTAGCTTGCACTTGAAATGGGGCCTTTTAGTTTGGAGGAAGCCGAAGCTGGCCACTACCTCATTGCTGCTTTGGCAGCGAAGTATCCATACTCAGTCACCAGCAGCCCGGCGGCCGGGTGTCCATACTTAGTCCCCAGCCACCCCGCGGCTGGGTGTCCACACACGGTCCCCAGCCGCCTGCGGGAGGCCAGGGTCCATAAACGGTCCCCAGCCGCCCCTATTTCTCCTTGGAAGTCCCCCTCACACTTTTCTTATCCCAACCAGCTTTAGGGCAGCATTGGATGAGCCCACCAGAGAACCAGACTCCTCCGGTGGGCCCTGGCTTCTCCATCAGGGGAGTTGAGAGTGCCAAGGTGAGGAGCATGATGATGATGATAGAAGTTAGCATCTGCTTTGTTTTCTTGGAATGCAAGCGTAAGTGTGCAACCTGCCACCCACCCACCCCCTGGCTGCAAGACAATACTGCTAGCTTGCACTTGAAATGGGGCCTTTTAGTTTGGAGGAGGCCAAATCTGGCCACTACCACATGGCTGCTTTGGCAGCGAGATATCCATACTCAGTCCCCAGCCACCCGGCGGCCGGGTGTCCACGCTCGGTCCCCAGCCGCCAGGGGGCAGTTGGGTGTCCATACTCGGTCCCCAGCCGCCCCGCGGCCGGGTGTCCACTCACGATCCCCAGCCGGCCGGGTGTCCATAAATGATCCCCAGCCGCCCCTATTTCTCATTGGAAGTTCCCCTCACACTTTTCTTAGCCCAGCCTGCTTTAGGACAGCATTGGACGAGCAAACCAGACAACCAGACTCCTCCTGTGGGCCCTGGCTTCTCCTTCAGGGGAGTTGAGAGTGCCAAGGTGAGGAGCATGATGATGATAGAAGTTAGCATCTGCTTTGTTTTCTTGGAATGCAAGAGTAAGTGTGCAACGTGCCACCCACCCACCCTTAGGCTGCAATACCATACTGCTAGCTTGCACTTGAAATGGGGCCTTTTAGTTTGGAGGAGGCCGAATCTGGCCACTACCTCATGGCTGCTTTGGCAGCGAGGTATCCATACTCAGTCCCCAGCGGCCCGGTGTCCACGTTCGGTCCCCAGCCGCCAGGGGTCGGCCGGGTGTCCATACTCGGTCCCCAGCCATGCCGCGGCCGGGTGTCCACACACGGTCCCCAGCCGCCTGGGGGCGGCCGGGTGTCCATAAATGGTCCCCAGCCTCCCCTATTTCTCCTTGGAAGTTCCCTTCACACTTTTCTTAGCCCGGCCTGCTTTAGGGCAACATTGGACGAGCCCACCAGAGAACCAGACTCCTCCGGTGGGCCCTGGCTTCTCCATCAGGGTAGCTGAGAGTGCCAAGGTGAGGAGCATAATGATGATGATAGAAGTTAACGTCTGCTTTGTTTTCTTGGAATGCAAGCGCATGTATGTAGTAGCGGCTAGGCCTGAGGTGGTCAGCGTTTTGGCGCATATCCTACCTCCTCCGAGGATTGCTGGATGTTTTCCTGCTACTATCCCAGTTCTATGACTCCCGATAAAACAAAGCTTCAGGTGATGAATGATGGATGAGGTGGTGGCAAAGGAGAAAGAACAGGAGGAACAGGGACAATTCACATCAATATCAGGCCAGTCAACCACACATGTCTTGTAGGATATGTTTCTGTACCAAAAGGAGCGGTTCGGCTACACAGTTATAGGGCATGCAGTGAGTGCAATGCCTACCAAAAATTTTGAGGCACTCAAATGCCCCTTGGAAGTGACATGGAGATCAGAGGGCCTTAACTAAACCATTTTTTCCATTTATAGCAACTGGGTCTCCTGTGCACTGTTGGCCTAAGCAGTTAATGGAAGACTTTCCAAAAATGATAAGGAACTGCAATGGCCCTTGAAACAGACGTGGATTACAACATACTAAAAACCTTCTATCCATTATTGGGGAGTGGGTCTCCCTTAGTGTTCGCCTATGTATTGAAAAGCAAAAGCTGAATATTATTAGGAGGAAATGCAATGCCCGCTGGAAGAATGGTGGAGGTCGCAGTTGAATATAAAGACAATATCAATGCCCCGTGGAAGAGACGTGGAGGTCACAGTAGCTTAACAGGATGGTTTTAATGCCCCTTGGAAGAATGGTGGAGGTCGCAGTAGCTTAACAAGACGGATTTAATGCCCCTGGGAAAAGTGGTGGCGGTCGCAGTAGCTTAACAAGATGGTTTTAATGCCCCTTGGTAGAATGGTGGAGGTCGCAGTAGCTTAACAAGACGGTTTTAAAGCCCCTTGGAAGAATGGTGGAGGTTGCAGTGGAATAAAAAGACATTATCAATGCCCCTTGAAAAAGTGATGGAGGTCGCAGAAGCTAAACAAGACGGTTTTAATGCCCCTTGGAAGAATGGTGGAGGTCGCAGTAGCTTAACAAGATGGTTTTAATGCCGCTAGGAAAAATGGTGGAGGTCGCAGTAGCTTAACAAGATGGTTTTAATGCCCCTTGGAAGAATGGTGGAGGTCACAGTAGCTTAACAAGATGGTTTTAATGCCCCTTGGAAGAATGGTGGAGGTCGCAGTAGCTTAGCAAGACGGTTTTAATGCCCCTGGAAAGAGTGGTGGAGGTCACAGTAGCTTAACAAGACGGTCTTAATTCCCCTGGGAAAAGTGTTGGCGGTTGCAGCAGCTTAACAAGACGGTTTTAATGCCCCTTGGAAGAATGGTGGTGGTCGTAGTAGCTTAACAAGATGGTTTTAATGCCCCTTGGAAAAGTGGTGGAGGTCGCAGTAGCTTAACAAGACGGTTTTAATGCCCCTTGGAAGAATGATGGAGGTCGCAGTAGCTTAGCAAGATGGTTTTAATGCCCCTGGGAAAAGTGGCGGAGGTCACAGTAGCTTAACAAGATGGTCTTAATTCCCCTGGGAAAAGTGGTGGAGGTCGCAGTAGCTTAACAAGACGGTTTTAATGCCCCTTGGAAGAATGGTGGTGGTCGTAGTAGCTTAACAAGACGGTTTTAATACCCCTTGGAAAAGTGGTGGAGGTCGCAGTAGCTTAACAAGACGGTTTTAATGTCCCTTGGAAGAATGGTGGAGGTCGCAGTAGCTTAACAAGATGGTTTTAATGCCCCTTGGAAGAAAGGTGGAGGTTGCAGAAGCTTAACAAGATGGTTTTAATGCCCCTTGGAATAATGGTGAAGGTCGCAGTAGCTTAACAAGACGGTTTTAATGCCCCTTGGAAGAATGGTGGAGGTCAAAGTAGCTTAACAAGACAGTTTTAATGCCCCTTGTAAAAGTGGTGGAGGTCGCAGTAGCTTAAGAAGACGGTTTTAATGCCCCTGGGAAAAGTAGTGGAGCTCACAGTAGCTTAACAAGATGGTTTTAATGCCCCTCTGTAAAGTGGTGGAGGTCGCAGTAGCTTAACAAGACGGTTTTAATGCCCCTGGGAAAAGTGGTGGGGGTCGCAGTAGCTTAACAAGATGGTTTTAATGCCCCTGGGAAAAGTGCTGGAGGTCGCACTAGCTTAACAAGATGGCTTTAATGCCCTTTGGAAGAATGGTGGAGGTCGCAGTGGAATAAAAAGACAATATCAATACCCCTTGAAAAAGTTGTGGAGTTTGCAGTAGCTTAACAAGATGGTTTTAATGCCCCTTGGAAGAGACGTGGAGGTCGCAGTGGAATAAAAAGACGGTTTTAATGCCCCTTGGAAGAGACGTGGAGGTCGCAGTGGAATAAAAAGACAATATCAATTCCCCTGGGAAAAGTGGTGGAGGTTGCAGTAGCTTAACAAGACAGTTTTCATGCCCCTTACAAGAGCCATGCAGTACAGCATATTAAAAACATTATTCCCATTATTGGGGACTGGGTCTCCCATAGTCTTTACCTATGCCTTCCAAGCAAAAGCTGCTAAAAATTAGGACGGAGGAACTTGCAATGCTGGCAACACGGACCACGGTCTCCCTGGTTGTATAGTGGTGGTGGAGGCTGAGGATAAAGAGAAGAGCAAACTACAGCCAAATGAGGAAGCGTGTACCCATGTGTGAGTGTGAAGCGGTGAATGGGAATACACCTCCCGAAATAACACAGTGGATTTGACTTTATGTTACTCTGCTGTCATTTGGTGGTGATGAGAAGTCTGGCCCAATCCAGCCCTTGTTCATTTTGATAAGGGTCAGCTTGTCAGCATTGTCAGTTGACAGGTGAGTGCGCTTAACAGTTATAATTCCCCCAGCAGCACTAAAAACACGCTCCGACAACACGCTAGTGGCAGGGCAGGCCAGGACCTCTAAGGCGTACAGAGCGAGTTCATTCCAAGTGTCCAGCTTGGATACCCAATAATTAAAAGGCACAGAGGTATCACGGAGGATGCTGGTACGGTCGGCAAGGAACTCCCTCACCATCTTTTGAAACTTTCCTCTCCTTGTGAGAGTACCCCGCACCTCAGGGCCTTTAAGCTGGGCGGGTCTCAGAAAACTGTCCCAGAATGTTGCTGGATTGGAGTTGCGTCTCTCTCACCTGTAAGCCTTGGTTGGTCAACGAACTGTGACCTCTGCCGCTAGCGTGTTCAGATTGGAATTTTTTTAACAGTTCTGCAGCAAGGGCCTTCTGGTACTGCCGCATTTTTGTAGACCTTTCCACCTCAGGAATAAGAGAGTGAAAATTCTCCTTGTAGCGGGGGTCTAAAAGTGTCACCAACCAGTAATGACTGTCACCCAACATTTTTACAATGCGAGGGTCAGTGTTAAGGCAGCGTAACATAAAGTCAGCCATGCGTGCCAGACTGGTAACGGGCAAGACTTCCGTGTCCTCACCAAGATGACGACTGACCATGCTCTCCTCCTCCTCCCCCCTGTCCTCAGGCCACCCACGCTGAACCAACTGTTTGAAAGTTGTACAGGTACTACCGTCTACAGCGCATGGTACCTGCTCCTGTTCTTCCTCCTCCTCCTCCTCTCCCTCATTGTCCCCCAATGCACGTTGGGATGAGATGAGGCTGGGCTGTGTGTAATCGCCCATTACGGGTTCTTGATCCATCTCATCATACTCTGGCTGCAATGCCTCCTCTTTAATTCTCTGCAGAGAGCGTTGCAAAAGACAGACAAGTGGAATGCTGATGCTAATGATGGCGTCATCGCCACTCACCATCTTGGTGGACTCCTCAAAGTTTGTCAGGATGGTACATATGTCAGACATCCAGGTCCACTCCTGAGGTCTTATGTGTGGAGTCTGACCTGAATATTGACGGTCTTGTTGCAGCTGGTACTCCACAACTGCTCTCTTCTGCTCACAAATCCTTTGCAACATGTGGCGGGTAGAGTTCCAACGTGTAGGGACATCACACACCAGTCGGTGTGCCGGAAGCTGCAAGCGCTGCTGCAACACAGCAAGGGTGGCGGAAGCTGTAGCCGACTTGCGAAAATGAGCTGACAGGCGGCGTACTTTGACGAGCAGATCTGGCAACTCGGGGTAAGATTTAAGTAACCACTGAACCACGAGGTTAAGCACATGAGCCAGGCATGGTATGTGTGTGATCTCGCCTCGCCTCAGAGCCGCCACCAGGTTACGGCAATTGTCACACACGACCATGCCTGGATGTAGGTTCAGCGGTCTCAGCCACAGATCTGCTTGCTCTTTCACAGCTGTCCACAACTCACAAGCAGTGTGAGGCTTATCACCTAAGCTTATGAGTTTCAGCACAGCTTGTTGCCGCTTAGCTGAGGCAGTACTGCAGTGCTTCCAACTTGTAACTGATGTGATGATATCTGAGATGGATGCTGAACATGAGGAGGAGGATGATGTACAGGAGCTGTACACTGTGGGGGCAACTCTGACTGACATAGGGCCCGCAATCCTTGGTGTGGGGAGGATGTGTTGCGTCCCAAGGTCCGACTGGGTCCCAGCTTCCACTATGTTTACCCAGTGTGCCGTCAGGGAGATGTACCGTCCCTGACCAAAAGCACTTGTCCACGTGTCCGTGGTTAGGTGGACTTTACCGGTAACTGCATTGTTGAGGGCACGGCAGATGTTTTGGGACACGTGCTTGTGTAGTGCGGGGATGGCACACCGGGCAAAAATGGTGTCGGCTTGGGACCGAGTACCGAGGGACGGTCACAGCCATAAGGTTGTGGAAGGATTCCGTCTCCACCAGCCTAAAAGGCAGCATTTCCAACGCAAGCAGTCGTGAAATGTGCGAATTTAGGACTGTTGCCTGTGAGGCGTTGGATGCGAATTTGCACTTTCTTTCAAGCTCTGGGATATGGACAATTGAACGCTGCGGTGGGACGTGGACGTGGACGTTGATGCTGTTTCTTGAGAAACTGCCATAACAAGTGAAGACTGAGAGGAGGGGGCATCTTTGCATGCAGTATGGACAGGGGATTGCCTTGCCGCACAACAGGGGGTTCTATTACACGCACAACAGTGGAAGAAGCAGTGGTGACACCCGCTGACACTGGTCGTAGACCCTGGGGTTCGCCCCACAAAGTCGGGTGGTTTGCTGACATGTGCCTGATCATGCTGGTGGTGGTCCGGCTGGTAGTTTTGTCACCCCTGCTGATGCTGACATGGCAGGTGGTACAAATGGCCTTTTTGGGGTTATCAGCAGAGTCTTTTAAAAAAATTCCAGACTCTGGAAGACCTACCGGTTGTTCTGGCAACGACCCTCGTGTTGGTGTTACGGGGAACTGTTGCCCGCCTTCTGTGTGCGGCCACCACACTGCTTCTTCCTGCCTGTTGGGGTACTCTGCCTCCCTCTCCCTGTGTGCTGCTGGCCTCGCTCTGCGTGTCCTCCTGCCACGTTGGGTCAGTTACTAGATCATCCACCACCTCCTCCTCTTCCACTTGCGCACCACGATCCTCCTCCTCACTTCGTGGCAATTGTGTCTCGTCATCGTTCACCTCTTGTGACAAATTGCCAGCGTCGACTTCCTGTGGCCGTGGCTGTTCAAATATTTGGGCATCGCTATATGGGATCTCCTCTTCCACCACTTCAAGCGGAGCAGGTGAGGGGCATAAATATGGAAATGGACCAGTGAACAGCTCTTCAGAGTGTCCAAGTGTGGGATCAGTTGCTGTCTGATGACACTCGGCATGGTTGGAGGAAGGAGCATCAGGGTGAGGAGGAGTATGCTGTCGAGACTCACGGCTACTAAAACTTGACCGTGTGGAAGACAGACCGGAGGTGGTCATGCCCAGGTAACTGGAAGTATTATCTGCTATCCAATTAATAACCAGTTCACACTGATCAGTTCGCAATACTGGTGTTGTAGTGTGCTTCCCTAGTAGTTCAGTCAAGAAGTGGGAATGAGAAGATGTGGCTGTTGGTTGTGGCACATTTTCACCTTGGCCATGGCCCCGTCCTCTACACGCACCATCACCAGAACGTCCAGTTCCACATCCCGTGCCACACGCCTTGCCCATTGTAAATTAAGTAAAATAGCTTACACTCACACTATCAATGGAAAAAGGGTAATAAAAAGGAGATTAGAACCGTGGAAGAGGAAAACCACAGTTCTATTTGTCTGGCCTACACCAGATTCTTTTAAACAGATATATTTGTGACTGAACAGACAGGGAGACACTATTACTGTTTTTTTTATGTAAAACAGGCCAAAAGCAGGATAATACAGAGATTTGACCCGTGTAACTGCAAAACCACAGTTCTATTTCTCTGGCCTACACCAGACTCTTTTAAACAGATATATTGGTGTCTGACCAGTCAGGGAGACACTATTACAGTTTTTTTTACGGCAAAAAATGCCAAAAGCAGGATAATACAGAGATTTGACCTGTGGAACTGCAAAACCACAGTTATAGTTATGTGGCGTACACCAGAATCTTTTAAAAAGATATCCTGGTGTCTGACCAGTCAGGGAGACACTATTACTGTTTTTTTTATGGCAAAAAATGCCAAAAGCAGGATAATGCAGAGATTTGACCCGTGGAACTGCAAAACCACAGTTCTATTTCTCTAACCTACACCAGACTCTTTTAAACAGATATATTGGTGTCTGACCAGTCAGGGAGACACTATTACAGTTTTTTTTTACGGCAAAAAATGACAAAAGCAGGATAATACAGAGATTTGACCCGTGGAACTGCAAAACCACAGTTCTATTTCTCTGGCCTACACCAGACTCTTTTAAACAGGTATATTGGTGTCTGACCAGTCAGGGAGACACTATTACAGCTTTTTTTTACGGCAAAAAATGACAAAAGCAGGATAATATAGAGATTTGACCCGTGGAACTGCAAAACCACAGTTCTATTTTTCTGGCCTACACCAGACTCTTTTAAACAGATATATTGGTGTCTGACCAGTCAGGGAGACACTATTACAGTTTTTTTTTACGGCAAAAAATGACAAAAGCAGGATAATACAGAGATTTGATCCGTGGAACTGCAAAACCACAGTTATATTTTTCTGGCCTACACCAGACTCTTTTAAACAGATATATTGATGTCTGAACAGACACACTCAATTTTTTTTTGGGGGGGGATACCAAAAGGTTAATAAGACGTGTATTTGTACAGTCTGACTGAGAGAAAAAAAGGATTTAGATGAAAGAAAAAAGGATTTTTCCTGGCCCCTGAGACCGGGGTGATAAGTCTAGCAATTTGACCAACAGGAGCACACAGGACTGTAATGCAGCGTTTGCTGGTATAACCACCTCGTCTCCTATACAGCCTGCCTGATATCTGGGATGGATATTAGTCCTGAGAAGGACTGCTTTTTTGATTTGGCAGGCTTTAGAGACCCTACACTACCTATTTCGCAGTTTATATCTCTCCCTAAATCAGCAGCACTGACCCTACACTGGCTGATCCGGAGCGACTGTGTCCAAAATGGCGGCACCCAGTTTTAAATACTCGAGGTGACGCTGTGCGGCCAGACAATCACTGTAATGCCCACAACCAACATGGCTGCGGCATTACAGTGACTGGCTGGCAATCCCTGCATGTTCATTGTCTCTGTAAAGAGTGCCAAACGTGCAGGGCGGAGACCCGAGCTCCCGCCCGAGTAACCCGGAAATGCTCCGTGCTCGCCGAACATCCCGAGTAGTGAGATACTCGGGCGAGTACCGAGCAGTGTCGAGCATGCTCGCTCAACACTAATTACAACCCCAAGAAAGTGAATTAAGGGGAGGGACCAGTTAAAGGGAGACCTGATTGCCAATTGAGTTTTTTGTGATTCTGGGATATTTATGTTTAGAATATGAGATTTGCTGATATTCACTTTGAAATTAGATAGCACGCCGTACTCGTTAAGCAATGTCAAGATAACTGGAACAGATGTTTTTGGGTTAGAAGTCATGATAAGTAGATCATCCGCGTAAGCAGCAACTTTGTGTTCGGTACCTGCACATTTAACGCCTATGATTTTCTCATCCTCTCTAAGTTTTTGCAAAAAAAGGTTCTAATGTGAGAATAAAGAGGAGTGGAGAGAGTGGGCATCCCTGCCTGATACCATTTGAAATGCTAAAGGATGTGGACAAGTTATCATTGACAAGTACTTTCGCAGTTGGTTTGCTATACATTGAGGAGATTGCTTTTATAAATTGTTTGGTGATATTGAATGCTGCCAGCGCTTCACACATGAATAGCCAATCAACTCGGTCGAATGCTTTTTTCTGCATCCGTTCCCAGCAGAATTAAAGGTGAGGATGAAGTCCGGGAGAGATGTATTAGTTGGATTACACGGTGGATGTTATCTTTACCTTCCCTGCCAGGAACAAAACCAACTTGGTCAACATTAATGATGTCTGGAAGTAGAGTTCTAAGCCTGTTAGCAAGGATTTTAGCGAATAATTTTAGGTCTGTGTTTAATAGGGATATGAGCCTATAACTGCTACATAATGTATTGTCCTTACCGTCTTTTGGGATTATAGAGATTTTGGCAGAAAGTGTTTGTGGGTGGAGAGGAATACCATTAAGGGCTTCATTGAAAAGTTTTATTAAATGAGGGCGAAGAGTTTGGCCAAATTTATTATAGTAGAGAAAGGAGAGACTGTCCCGTCCAGGGGATTTATTCTTTGGAGCTGAGGTTATTATTAGTGTTGAGCCACCCCCGTAGTGTTCGAGTTCGGTTCGGTTCGTCGAACACCCGTGTGTTCGCCGAACTGTTCGTCGAACTGTTCGTCGAACACCTTCGAACACCGTTAAAACCAATGGCAGGCAAACAAAAACACATAGAAACACATAGAAAACACCTTCAAAGGTGTCCAAAAGCTGACAAACTGCTCAGAAGACACAACTTACACATGGAAAAGTGACAAGTACATATAGTCATGCGAAAAGAAAAGAGGTGGAGGAGTAAAAGGAGGGGGAGACACAGATATAGGCATGTCATGCCCTTCTAAAATCCAAAAAGTGAGAAGCCGAGACGGCCAGTCCGCTCCTGCCCGTGCCACCTCCGTGTCGCCGGGTTTGTGCCAGAGCCGCGGTGAACCCTGACGGCCAGCCCCCCTCTCCCAATACTGGTGCCTGTCCGCTGGTGGGTCGAGAGAGCCCCCCTGTGGTGGAGGCAGCTCTAAGCTTTTTAATTTAAATTGTCCCTCTAATTTGAATGAATACACTTTAAATCCATTTACAAGGATCTATTGGAGGGCAAGTCTCATGCCAGCAGCCGCGTAATTCCAGCTCCAGTAGCGTCCACTAAAGCTGCTGCAGTTAAAAAGCTTTTATAAGGATCGAGCTCGGCTGTCCACCGCAAGGCATCCTAGTGCCAGTCCCAGCCCCTATGCCTTGGGGTGCCTCCTGATGCTCTTCACTGAGTATCCCGTGGTCCCGAAGCATTTCCTTTGAAAAAATTAAGTGTCCAAACTACAGGTGGTGTAGCTTGCTTAACAGCCGGGATAATCCGCTGACTAGCAGACACTGCTACTAGGCACAAAGTATTTCCTGGGCTAGATGCAGTTAAAAATTTGTAAGCAGATACTCTCGTTGGATGCTGAGAAAGCATTCCATAGAGTCTCCTGGCACGCCATATATGATTCTCTTAAAAAGCTTGGGGTAGGGGTCTAGGGGACCCTTTTATAGCCAAAATCACGGCCCTGTATCACAATACGTCACCTAGGCTGAAGATAAATGGAACTGTAGCACCGAGGGCTCGGTTGCTACAGACGTATTGCACCTCACCCAGAGGTGTGATATCTCACTCTCAGATAAGGATGGAGTGTGGATCAGGACCCGACACCTGCATGCATTACACCACATTGCCGTGGGGCAGGGCGACCAATATGCCCCTGAGATGGGCACGACAGTCCCTGTCCCTGGCTGGAGTGGGGGGAGGAAACACTGAGGAAGGGGAACCCTGCAGTGCAGGAGCAGGGAGGAAGCAGTTCCTGGGTGCATTGAGAAAGGAGTATAAAAGGTGGGCACCATCTTAGTTCAGTGCAGAGAAGTCTGAGCAGAAGTGGCAGGGAGCAGGGGCTCTGCATGAGCTCTGCTCCGGAGGCGGGCCTAGTAACAGAGGCCCAGGCCTGCAAGAGGGAGAAGGAAGGAAGAGGAGCGGAGAAGGCTCCAGGAACGAGGAATGAAGGGATCCCAGTGGTGCGGACGGGCGAGTCGCCACCGCACGCCCGAATCCACCTGCGTGGAGGGGTCAGGCCAAAGGGGGAGACCGGTCCCCGAACTAGTGGAGGCAGGAAACGACCCTCAGCTAGAAACCGGAGGCTCTGACATTTTATGTGGCGCAGCCCCTTGCTCCACCCGCTAGGAAGGCACCACATAGGGTCAGGGAAACTGGCGCCAAGTTTACCAAGAGGAGGCCCGAGGCAGCCGGACAGAAGTGTTGGTAAGAAAGGCCAGACAAAGGACACACAAAGGGGGTCCTGTGAAGCGCTCCAAAGTTATCTGGGAGTTGTCTGAGCCCCTCACCTGGTGAGCACAGTACGACGTGGGCAGCCGTTACCTGCAGACGTGGTCTGGATAATAAGAACTGTGAGTAAAGGCCCTGAACTGCATCACTGACTCCGTGTCGTTACTGCTGCTGCCCTGCACCATCA